>NC_084654.1:23677500-24288750 GCF_019802595.1 Syngnathoides biaculeatus
CGTCCTCGAAGGCGCTGTGCTTGGTCTGGAGTAGCAGCACGCTGGTCAGGTCCTTGCCGTAGTCCAACGAGGAGAAGATATTCTCCTTTTCCTTGATCCAGCTCTCCAGCTCCGCCGCCTCCCACAACAAGCTCCAGAAGCGGCGAGACTGCGTCAGCTGGGCCCTGCGTTGGGCGGCCAGGCCGCGGAGTTCCTGGTAGCAGAGCTCCAGGTGCTCAACCCGATCTCGGATCACCTGAGGATCGCACGGCTTGTAACCTGCGAGATCAGAAACAACGCAGGCTAAATTTGGCCTATCACAACTGACACAAAGCTGGAGGAGCTCATCAATACTTACTGTCTCCGTTGGCGAACTGGAGGGCAGCAGCACTGGCGTTCTGGACGCGGTCCGCTTGCAGGCCGATGTCGTTCTCAAGCAAAGCGTGTTTCTGTAACAAGTCTTCCACTTCCAGCAAATGTTTCCCAATGTCAGGAGACAGCAGACGAACCTGACAAAGAACCCATCTGCTTAAGAGTCTTTCATAGAGATGGAACAGTTGGATACGTGGACTCAAAGGTTTCGAGAAGGTCAGGTTGTGCGCGCAAAAAAATGTTATAGTACATTTTAGTAACGTCATCTTCTACCTTCATGTCATCCATCCAGCCGATGATGTAGAGCATCTCCTGGAAGATTCTCTGGAGCGTCAGGTTCTTGTCCAGACGCCCTCCGCGGGCCTTCAGTAGCTCCTGCAGGTAGTCCCACAGGCGCACGACGTTGTCCTTGCGGGCGTCCACCCGCTTGGCGTCGTGATAACGCTCGGCGTCCAGCTCTCCGGAAATGTCCACCAGGGCTTGGACGCGCTCCTCGTAGGCCGCGATGTCCGTCTCGATGGCGTCGTGCTTCTTCTTCGCCGCCTCCACCGCCGGCAGGTCATAGCCGAAGTTATCCTGGAGGGAACCGCACAGCTCTTTGAACCGATGATTCTCAACTCGGTGGTCCATAATGGGTGTATCGCAGGCAGGTAACTAAACACGACAGGGGGCTCCCGGTTTTCGACGGTACCAACACACACATACACAGTTTCAGGTTACAAATAGCCTAACTTGATAGTTTGTAGAGCGGCCTGAGAATCCGAGATCACGCAGCACAAGGGAATCCCTGCTTCAAATGGTTCGAGGTGACGTCTCCGCACTCTTGTTTTACCTGAGCTACCAATCGCTGGTTCTCCAGAAGCCACGTCTCCCTCATGGCCGACTTGCGGTCAAATCGTCTCGCCATCTGCTCCAGCTTCTCCTGGCGAATCAGCTCGTCCCTCAGTACTCGCTCACGCTCGTTTTCGGCACGCTCCAGTCGTTCCCAGGCCTGTGGGTCCAACAAAAGACTTGACAGTCGCGTTCGGTAAGAACTAATGCACAGCGAGTGACGCGACGAACTGTCGGACAGTGTGCTCGGTTCTGCAACTGGTTTTCGTGGACCATTTTTGAACAAAGGTGAATGGAGTCTCATTCCAGTGTAGCTACAGTGCCACATGTAGCACCTTCAAAAAAAAAACTTGATGCCCGACAACCCCAACAGAGGTTTTTCCGTGGCAGCGAGTCGCCACTCGCAAGGGTCAGTCGCCGATGGGAATGTGTTTGCGACCGTTTGGTTGCATCACTCTGCAAGCGTTGCGCTCCGAGACCCCTCACCCTGTTGATATCGGCGACCAGCGCTCCCTCTTTGGGTGTGTAGACCCTCTGGTTGTTGGTCCTCATGCGACTCTGGATGGTAAAGAGCAGCACCTCCAGGTTGCCTTTTTCCTGGAACCTGTTGGGACGACGCCGTTGCAATTATGATGATTGACAGAGAGAATACACATCTTTGAGAGTCTGACACTTCCTTGGGTCCTAAAAGAAACACGGTGCTGTAGTTCTTTCCCTGTACCCGGGCCCCAGTGGGCGGCCGTCTGCATAACTCACTTGGGCGGCTTCTCCACCGTCCGGTAGGTGTTGAAGGCCTGCAGCTGCTGCTGGACGCCCGACAGCGAGTTGGCCAGTTTGCGGTTGTTGAGCACCAGGATGGTCTGCTCGATCCAGGCCAGCAGCTCCGACGCCAGGGTCTCGTACTTGTTGACCATCTTCTCCGTGGCGATGGCGTGGTCCAGGACTTTCCCCACCCGCTTTCCCTCCACGGCCAGCTGCTTCATCTTGGAGAAGTAGTGGTAGAAGGCCACCACGTACGTGATGATGGACTTCTCGTCCGGGTTCTCCGTGAACACGTCCTCCGGGTCCAAAAGCTTGGTCACGCCCAGCTGCTTCTCGGCCACGTTGAAGGCGTTCTGCAGGTTGTGCGTCGGGTTGGACCGTTTCAGCTGGTTGAAGTCCACCAGATCTGGTCTGGGAAGGATTGACAATCATCTTCGTTAATTGAAATAACGGCCAAGTATGTAAACGACTAACAAGGTCAAGTCAACATTATATTTCTTTGGGATAATATTTATGATAAAAACCTAGCGTAATTTCCGGGCTATAAGCCGCAACTCACCCCCCACGCTTTCAACCCTGCGGTTTATGCGGGGATGCGGCTAATTTGTGCATTTTTTTCTAACGGCCGCAAGCGGGGCACTCGAGCAAAAAAAAGGTCAGAGTGAGACCGGTGGAATATATGTAATATATATATGGAATATATGTGAAATGGAATATATAGGAAGTTGTAGCACCGAAGAAAAGGAGTCGGCGGCGGATTGTTGAACACAGGCGCAAACCTCGTTTTAATGCAGACATCAATAGTGAACCCATTACGGCGGGAAGTCTCTCACACCGGAAGTGTAACCACCAATAACGTCCATGCGGAACCTCGTAACCTAACTCGAGTTCCCGTAAGTGAATTACGGAAACCACCACAAAGCGACTTTTACCGGTCCGACCCTGTTAGCGCTGCGCTAGCGTGTTACTGCCGTGTCTCGGTGATTTTGACCGGTATCTTTTTTTGTTAACCGGCCCTGTTAACGCGGCACTAGCATTAGCGTTAGCGCGGTGCTACCGTCAGCACGGCGCTAGCGTTAGCATTAGCGTTAAACTGTGTACCGTCTTTCTTTGTAACTATCTCGTGTTTTAATGTGGGCACATGTGGCTTTTACACACCCGCGGCGTATGTATGTACCAAATGGTATTTCCTTTACGCTCTGTAGGCCGGGATTATTTGTACGTTCAGTATTTTCGGCTCGACGGTTGGCAGCAGTTCTCACCGGTGTTTGTGGATGAGAGCATTGAAGGCCATCCCGTCTTTCCAACTAGTGGTGAAGTTTGTGATGTTCACGCTGGAATAACTGGAGAAAAAACATATTTTTGTTTCCCATCGTTTCGTTTTCGTTGTTACCCTCGGGAATACGTAAGAGTTGAAGTGCGATTAAAAACTTTTCTTTTTGCCTAACCCCGCCGTCTTCATCTGGCACCACAGAAGAAGAGCGTCCTTGGCCGAGCGCGTCTCCTTCTTGTCGGCCTGGCCGGTCTCCACGATGATGTCCTGGATCTGATCGGGACGGTTGCCATGACGGAGGTCAAAAAATTGAAGAAAATTGCATCCAGTGGAAAATAATTTTTCCAAATCGGTCTCGAGTTTCGCCAGCGCGGAGGCTCGTAATTGGAGCAGTCACATGACAGACAAAACCTCAGAGGCGACTAAATTTAGCCCTCGCAAAGCGGCGACGAAAAGTCAACGCCTGTCATTTTTTTTTTTTTAATCTATTCACCAATGACTGAATAATGCAGAGGGGGGCCATATTGTTTGAACTAAAAATAGCAGCGTCGCTGTCAAATTAAAAATAAATACGCCTTTTCCGAGAAGGTAAAAAAAGACGCCTTCTGATGTTCGCAAAAATTCGGAAGAGCTCAAAGCCATCGATTTGGCCGCAAACCGGCCAATCCCGAGCCTCCAAATTTGTTACCGTGCTGCGACCAAAGCGGAGGCGGAAAAGTTTTGGCGATTTGGCATTTGTGGAGGATTTCCCGCTTGCCACTGAGCAAATTCCCAAAAGTTCTGGAATTCGCAGAAAACGGCGGGGGTTTCCCGTCACGACAGACGACGTGTCCACCCGATTTCACGGCGACTGGTCAAAGTGCTGTCAGGGCGCTAATTATGTGGAATTTTCCAAGATGGCGCTGATGAAACTTTTGACGCGACGTGGCATCGGCAAATATAAAAAAAAAAAAACAAAAAAACGATATTTCGGCGGGCGGACCTGGAAGCGGAGGATGATGGTCCAGATGAGGCCGAGGATGAGGCGGTGGTTGCCGTCGACGATGTCGTGCGAGCCCATATTCTCCAGGTGGACGCGCTGCTCCTTCAGGAACTGCAGTGCCTTGTCCACGTTCTCCAGACAGTGGATGCGCATCCTGCCCTTGGTGGGTTTGGGCTGAGGGCCGAGAAAAAAAAAAAAATGAAAATGAAAAATGAAACGAATTCGGCGGTTGCCGGCGACACGTCGGCTTTTATAAAAGAGAATAATGTCTCAATGCGAACAGAAAATGTTTTTTGGTTTTTCTCCCTTCGGAAATGAAAAAGCCAAAAACAATCGCGTCGAGCCGTTGAGAAATCCGGCAAATCCGTCATATGGCGAGAATAAAGTTGGAATGTTATGATCATCAAAATAGTGGATATTTGATTTTACCCCAAACATTTTTTTTTTTTTTTTTTTTTTGAGAAAAGGCCATTCAAATTGTTGTAATTGATGAATAAACTCTCAAGTCAGTAGGAAAAAAAAATACAAAAAAAAGTATCAATTTTAGGAGAACACTTATAATATAATATATAATAACTTAACTTTTTAATATATAATAATAACTTTTCCAGATTCATATTTTCAAATAAAGTGGTGCTTTTATGAAAAATTTGTTGTTTTATGAGAAAAGGTGTTATTTTATGACAACAAAGCTGATAATAATAATAATAAAGTTCATCATTTTGGATTTCCATTCTAAAAATTTTGTCATTTTAATTGGATTTAAAAAAAAAAGATCATAATTTTCAGTGGTGATGTCGCACACACAAAAGTTAGACATTTTCTGAGAAAGAAATCATTTTATCAAGAAAATATTAAAGTTGTAATATTTAGCAAAAAAAAAAAAATCACAAGATTGTAATGATTTATGGGGAAAAATATGCAAAAAAGATTCAATTTTTATGACAACAAATATTTTAAGATATGAGAACAAAACCATAAAATGACAAAAAAAAAAAAATCACAATATTCCAAATATTGTAATTTTTTCAAAAAATAATTAGTGTGCGTGTCTCTGCTCAATCCGTGCACATGGTCGCATTTTTTTTTTTGTAAACGAGATGACGTGAAGATGATATGAACTCACCAGCCGCTCGCCGGACAAGATCTCCAGAAGCTTGATGAGCATGCGTCCGTCACGCAGGTCCAAGTAGAGGTCGCAGATGCGACAGCTGACCCGGGACAGGATGGAGTTGACCCATTTGGTGAACGTCTTCTTCTGGACCGCCTCGCGCTCGTCTGAAGGGAACAATTAAAAATAAAAAAAAAAAAATGTGAAAAATCAAAAAAAAAAATTTTTTTGTGGGGGGCGGGGCAGAGTAGATATAATTGTTCTGGAATAAACTTGGGCTTTAATTAAATCATGGATATATATTATTAGGCATGTCATAAATAATTTGAATCAAGAATAATTGATTTAAAAAAGAAATCATTAAAATGGTCATTTTATGAGGCTAGTATGATTTTTTTTAATTTGCCATTTCATTAAAAAGTCTGAATATTATGAGTGTAAAGTTAAGTTGAAATGGATATAACGCGGGGCGGGGGGGGGGGATCATACCAAAAAAGGTTTTTCGGTAATAAATTTGTAATGTAATGTAGAAAAAAAGCATAAGGAACAGAATTTAAGGAAAATTGGCAAATGTTTAGATAATAAAATTGTTCATATTTTGAAATAAGGTTATGCTTTTGCAATTAAATTGATAAAACTCTCAAAGAAAATAAATTTGAGTATATATTGCAACAACAAACAAACATTCTTTTCTGAAATTGTAATGCTACTTAAAAAGTCATATTATAAAAGAATAATAATAACTTTTCCAGAAACTTAAGTTAATATTTTCAAATGAGGTAGCGCTTTTATGAAAGATGTGTTTTACAAGAAAAAGGTGTTATTTTATGAGAATAAAGCTACGAGAGAAAAGTTCATTATTTTGGATTTCTGTTCTAAAAATGTTGCCATTTTAATTGGATTGAAATAAAAAAAAGATCAGAATTTTGGTAATGTCACACACACACACACACACACAAAAAAATCAAAATGGGACTTTTGAGATTTTCCTGAGAAAGAAAAGTTGTCACGGTTTTGGATCGTGCGCTAATCAAATCCCGGCAAATCGGATCGACGCCATCGATCTGCGGGCCGACTCGTCTGCGGACCTTCCCAGAACTCTGCTCGCTTTCGCCCACGCGTGCAAATCCTTTCTTTCTTTTTTCTACTAATATGACAACTTTATTCTCACCAAATCCTCACTTTATTTCCATTTTGGGACAAAAGGACTTCATCGGCATTATTAAATGATTATTTGATCTAAATAATGAATTGTCCAGAGACATTTTGCGTTGTTAAAAAAAAAAAAAAAAAAAAGAAAAGACAATTTTGAAGCGCAACTTGATTCCTGCAACATTTTGATTGCATCCTAGGGGCCAAAAAAAAAAAAAAAAAAATCATCTTTTTGCTTGGGGTAAAATTCCAAATATAATCTTTTAAGCAGAAAAATTCACTCTTGGAATATTATTACTTTCCTTTCATGAAAACAGTACATTTTTTCTTAAAGAAAACATAAAATTAAATAAAAAAATATTTGAAATAATTCATTAATTAACATACTTTTTTTTCCAATTTTATTTCAGGTACTTTTTTTTTTCCTGCTTCCACACCCCAGTGAAAGTCCACTTTTTTTTTTTTTTCCATCTCGCTCTTGATGTGAGTTTATTGTCCATAAATATGTTTTAATCTTTTTTTTCTTGTAAAAATGACTTATTGGCGATAGCGTGACAACTTAATTCTCTCAACCTAACTCCCGTCCATTTTCTTTGCCGCTTATCCTCACGAGGGTCGCGGAGAGTGCCGGAGCCTATCCGGGCCTTCATCGGGCAGGAGGCGGGGCACACCCTGGACTGGTCGCCAGCCAATCGCAGGGCACACAGAGACAAACAATCAACCGCACCTTGGGGCAATTTAGAGTGTGTCCAATTAATGTTGCTTTTTTTTTTTTTTTTTATGGATGTGGGAGGAAACCGGAGTGCACACCCGGAGAAAAGCCACGCAGGCACAGGAAGAACATGCAAACTCCGCACAGGCGGGTCCGGGATTGAACCCGAGACCTCAGAGCTGTGAGGCCAACGTTTTCCAGCTGATCCACCTCAACCTAACTACGACCACGACCGTTTGCGTCGTCGCCTTTTCCTGCCAATCGTGGTGACGTCGTCCAATAGGATGGATCGGCCTCCTTCCGGCCCGCCCGCTCGTCACGCGTGAGCGGCGGCGACACTTTCACGGTCTACTTGTCGGGAAGCAAGACGCCATCATTTATTTAGCCGCCTCTACTTATCGCGGCGTCGCCGTCTCCTCGAGTCAGCTCAACGCGACGTGTTGGCTTTGTCATTCTGTTTGTCTTTTCGTATTTTTTGGGGTTTTTTTTTTTGCTGCCCCCTCCCTCCTTTTTCTTCCTTTTCCACCTCCTCCTTCGTCTCTCCGTCGTGTGAATCTTTCATGGGCGAAGTCACAAAGCTTGCGGTGGGACGGGAGGCAAGTTGAAATTTGTGTCGTAAATGTGACGTGACGTCACATGAAAAGATTATGGGAACAAACCCTCGCCTTCGTCTGTTGTCTTCAATTATTAACCCCCCCAAAAAATGAGGAAAAAGTCTTCAAATTGCAATGAAAATTATTAAATATGGGGAAAAAAAACAAAATTTTGATTTGTTTGTAAAAATTTTTCTTTATAAGTAAAAGGCTATACGAGTTCATTAAAAAAAGTTGTAATATGACGGAAATGAAATGAAAATATTTTAGTCGCAATGAAGCAAAAAAAAAAAAAAAAAAAGTTGGACTTTTAAAAAAAAAAAAAAGTCAAAATCTTATGTGGACAAAGTTGCAATATGAGTTAAAGTTGAGAAAAAATGTCATAACATTATGCAATAAATATGTGACGATTTGTCAAACAAAATATATATTTTTTTTATTGAGTTTAGTTGAACCGGTTCAAATCAAAATGTTAAAAATAAAAAAAAAAGGTCGCTTCAAATAAAAATAATTAGGAAATCTAGATGTTTTTTTTTTCTTATTGGTGTGTATGTATCAAAATACATTAAGGATAAAAAAGAAAAAAATCTGTCGTGCAGAATATTCATCATCATCGTGATGAGAGCTGACTCGGCCCCCTTCCAGTTATGTTTTGATTCATTTTTTTCTCATCGTATCAGTCCAAGACTGACTAAAGAGCGTCGTGTTTGACAAGGCCCGTCCTCATCCAGTCCAGCGAAAGGCCGCATGACTTATTCATGCTGATGGATTTTCCCTGTACTCGGCTGTACCGGGTCGTACTCGGCTGGTACTGTATGGATGTACGCCGCTCCCGTTCCCTCGTTTTCCCCCCACTCAGCATTCTTGCCGGACTCCGAAACCTTCGGTCCGAAAAATGAAAAACACTACTCGCAGCTCGGGTCTTTAGATTGTCTGGGATTTGCTTCGGTTTGGTCTGGACATCAACCTTGCCACAAAAATGAAGACAAACCAGACTCCAACCAGAAACCGACATTGGGTTTTTAGTGAGTCCAATCCCTTGCATGCACTTATCAATTGGTGGGATTCCAAAGTGATTGGGACGTGACCCGTAACCCTCCAGATCGCTTGGTTGGGTCTGGAAACTGCGAAGCCACAAACCCGAACCCCAGACGGTATAGTTTGGTCTCGACCTAACCACGAGCCTTAACCTGCAAACCCAACCCTATACTTGATTCCATTTGAGCCACGCCGAACCCAAAAACCGAAGCCACAGCCCCTAACACCCAACAACAACCAGTTTCTCCTAACCCAAACATCCTGATCCTAGAGCACAAATCGGGAACCTAATCCCCAACACCACCTCTAACCCGAGCCCTCATCCCAGGCCAACCCTTCATCATCCTGATCCTAAACCACAAATCATGAACCTAACCCCCAATACCAACGCTAACCCTCCCAGGCCAGCCCTTCATCCTGATCCTAAACCACAAATCATGAACCTAATCCCCAACACCAACGCTAACCCTAACCAGGCCAGCCCTTCATTCTGATCCTAAACCACAAATCGTGAACCGAACCCCCAACACCAACCCTAACCCAGGCCAACCCTTACCTTAAATACCAACCCCAACACATTTATTTTGGTGTCAGCTCAAACCTAGGCCAAACCATAGAGTAAAACCTAACTACCATACCTAACCCTACATGTTTTTTCCTTTGGTCTGGACCCAAACCTAACCCTTGATCTTAATCCCCAAACCATAACCGTAGGAACCGAACCCAACACTAGAAACACCCAATATCAACTAATTGTACATATTGGTTACCTTGTCCTGCAGGACTCTGTAACCCCTACACCTAAATCCCAAAACCTAAACCCTTCTTAGTCAGAACCTAACACTAACCCTGAAAAACTAAACCCCAGAACGAACCCTAGACTTAACCACAAAACCCACCAAGTACAAGCCATGTTAATTTCGGTCTGGACCCGAACCGACAGCGAAACCCTGACATCAGCGCACTTGGTTTCAGCTTCAAATTGTCCGTCGAGCTTGTTGATCTGTTACGCGTGTACTTTGCCAGTAGCGCCAATTATTGTCTTAAAAAGACGATTTCACTCTCGCCATCAATGCACCGCTGTCACGGGATCAAAACGAAATTGAAAAAACAAAAAACATAAGTGCTGGAAAAAGCTAAAACGCTAATTATGTCTTTCAAAGGTGGGGGCGGGGGAAACATCGTAAACCTTTTTAGAAGTCGGGTGTCGTGAATTATTGAAGACGGGGAACAAGCGGGGCAAAGCCACAGCGCCCTTCGGATAAATAAATGACTACCTAATACCAGAGGTGCCAAAAGTACTCGCATGCTGTACTTAAGTAGCGCCGGTAAATGTTCGGTCAAGTACTAATTCGACTCCGATACTGCAAAAATCGACATTAAGTAGGTAGCTGGTTTAGTACGGAGTAACAAAACTGAAATATCTTAAACATGTTGATTAAATACAAATACTTTGTTGCTGTAGCTAAGTATATTTTTCAGGTATCAGTACTTTTAAGTACTGATGTTTCTCACAACTTTTTAGTTTAACAAAAAAATTCTGTAATAACGTATTTTCGCTACCGTGAAGCGCACAACGGATACGCGGCAACAAAATAGCAGAAAACAATTTGGCAAAAATGTTTGGAGGTGGAACTATTAATTAATTACTCAATTATTCCTTGTGACTGCTACCAAGTAATTTGCGATTCCAGCAAATAGCCAGAGCCGGTGTGGGAGGGGCCAACTTGTGTTGTCCTCTGGTGATGTCATCATGACCTCATTTTACCCCCCCCGGCCTCAAAAATCCGGCCATCTGAGATAGAGAAAAATAGTTTTATGCCATATTGAAACAATTTAATACTTGTATTTTCAGTCATATTTCATGTATTTAGAAACTTTTGGGGCAACTTTAAGCACTTAAGTAAGTAGGTAAATACTACTTTTCAGTGGATTTTTCACGTATCGGTACTTTTATCAATTTTCCTTTTTTACTCCTTACTTCATGGGTGTAAAACTAAAGGCGTGGGGGCCAAATGTGGCCCGACACGTCATTTCATATGGCCCGTGTAAGCAAATTATCAGCATCTACTTCATGTTCCTCCTGTAATAAAATTTTAAATTGTCATCGTTTTCGGACAACATTGAGAAATTGCAAGCATTTGAAAAGAAACGTTGGGAACGACGCAGGCAGGTGGAGGACGAAAACCCGGAAAACGCGGAGGGTCCACCCTTAATGTAAAGATATGAGGCGGCGTACGGAAGCCGGAGATGCAAAGTGGCCCGGAACCAAAAAAAACCGAAAAAAAACGGGGGGGGGGGGGGTTGATGCCACTGTTAGAATCCCTTCACTGCCCAATCCATGCGAGGGGGAGGCGAGGTCCAGGTGACCCCACCCTCGGGGAGCCCGCGGTACCTTGCAGCTGCCTGAAGCGTCCGTCCAGGATGGAGTTGAAGTAGATGTTGGAGGCGCTGGAGCTGAGCCAGCGCCCCCGTTTCATGCCTCGGGCGGACAAGGAGGACGAGGAGGACGAGGAGGAAGGGGACGGGTGGTGGACCGGGCGCTGACGGGAGGGGGCCAGAGAGGGGACGGGGGCGAGCCCCGGGAGGGTGAGCGGCACCCGCAGAACGACGGTGCCGTTGGTCTCCGGGCGATGCTGCTGCTGCTGCCGCTTCCCCCGCCCCCCGGGCGCCCTCCTGAGGGCCCGGTGCGCGGCCGGGGTGCTCCGGCTGCGCACGGGGGGGGCGTCGTCGTCCGCCGGCGGGTAGCGGCCGCCGCCGCCATCCTTGCCGTCCTGGAACTTGGAGGCGACCTTCAGGCTGATCCTGACGTCCCGGAGTCGGGGCTGGCCGACGGGGGCCGCCCGGAGCAGGCAGGGGCTGCTCATGGTCGCCCGCCCCCACCCGGCCCGCCAAGAAACGCTCAAGCGGAGGAGCCCGTCTCCACGTCCGCCGTCCCGGCTCTCTGTGGTCCTTTCCTCGGTGCCGCCCCGCAGCTGCCTCCGAAGCCCCGCCCACTCCCCCATCCCATGTATATTTCACGAGTGGGCCGGTCATAAGCAAAAAAAAAAAAAGACATATTACAATGTCATTAAGGATTATGTTCCATTTTTCTCAACGATGATGCCTTGTTTGACTTTTACTGTATTTCTCGTCATAACTCTATATCTTTTAAAATAATCACGCCTGTATTTTTAATGATTAGTAATTCATTTTTATTTTTTTCTTTGAAATTACACGCTCAATTTATCTTGAAAATCTTTTATTATTCATTCTCATCCCCAAAAAATCTGACTGTTTTTGTAAGACAGAGTCTTTTTTTTCCTCTGAATATTCAGTTATTTTTTGTAATATTAATATGACTGTTTTTGTAAGGTTTTAGCTGAAAAAAATCTTTTCACTAATAACATAACTTCTTTCCTTTTTTCGTGTATGACATTTTTTTCCTCTGAATATTCAGTTAATTTTTGTAATTCATTTCTTTTCTCTGATTAATATGATTGTTTTGTAAGGTTTTATCTGAAAAAAATCTTTTCACTAATAACTTTCCTTTTTCCGTGTAAGATTACGTCATTGTTACATAAATAATTCAACTCTTTTCTCGTATTTAATTATTTATGTTGTCAAATGACACAGCTTTCTTCTGCTAACAGGGTGTATTTTGTTTTTTCTTTCTTCAAAAAATTATTTCCCCCGTTCTGATCAAATTTATATTTTTACTCTTGACTTAAAAAACTTTTGGGACAAAATAGCCAACTTTATTTTCATAACTTTTTTTTCCCCTCTCATCAGAATACTACATCTTTATTATTCCTCCAAATTATTATGAAGACTTATTAGCAAAAATGTCTTTACGACGACGACTTTTCCATTCATGCCAAAGATTATCAACATAATTTCAGATTTAGGATGCGCTCCTCATTGCGTTTAAAATGAGGTACGACTTTATATTGTTTGTGATGATTTTTTTTTGTCATAAAGTGAAAAATTGAAACAAATTCTGAAGCGAATCTCCTGAGATGACTTTTTAAAGTCCTGCTCGCCGCAGACAAAACGCGTCTATTTTTAAAAATCCCGCTAGCCGTTGCGCAGGTGCCGCTTCGGCCGGAAAATTCCAAAAGCGCCGGCGAGCCCGCAGCTGCGCGCGCCAGTCAAGACGGGAACCATCCCGGGAATGCGGGCGGCAGAGGTGGGTCGCATCCGGGTCACGTGACTTCCCTCCGGTCAGACCGCGTCAGTCGACCATTTTAGGAGTTGCGGGCGGCACGTTGGCGTCTCGAAGTTCTGAGGGCCAGGGTTTGAATCCCGGCCCCTTCTGCGTGGAGTTTGCATGATCTCCCCGTGCCTGCGTGGCTTTTCTCCGGGTGGGCACTCCGGTTTCCTCCCACATCCCAAAAACACGCAACATCAACTGGACACCCTGAATTGCCCCTAGGTGTGATTGTGAGTCCGTCTGCCCTGCGATTGGCTGGGTCTACCCTGCCTCCATCCCATTGACAGCCGGGATTGGCTCCAGCACTCCACGCGAACCTCGTGAGGATAAGCGGCTAAGAAAATGAATGGATGGATGGGTTTCAGATTAGGGTTTGCCGTCAAGGTTTGGATTTCAAATAAAGGTTTCGGGCTGGGGGGTGGGGGGGGGGGGGGGGTTTGTATTTCAAACGAGAGTTGAAAACCAAGTTTTGAATTCAGGTTCAGTGTTTGAAACCGGGTAAGACGTCGAGATTGTCGGGCAATGACGAGTGGCTTTTCTCCGGGTGGGCACTCCGGTTTCCTCCCACATCCCGAAAAAAGCAACATTAATTGGACTCTCTAAATTGCCCCTCGGTGTGATTGTTCGTCTCCATGTGCCCTTCGATTGGCTGGCGACCAGTCCGGGGTGTACCCTGCCACCTGTCCGTCCACAGCTGGGATTGGCTCCAGCAATCCCCGCGACCCTTGTGAGGATAAGCGGCTCAGAAAATGGGATGGATTTTAGGATTTGCTTGGGTAAAACTTGAGGTCAAGCTATTCAAGCTAAGCTAACACAACACAAATATGCTGTGACTGACCCGAGATTTTGATGATTTATGGTTTTCACCCAAGTAATGATTTGTTTCCACACTACAGGAGAATTTCCTTCACCGTAACTTGCACTTTTTTTTTGGCTTATTTCCACCTGTAGCAGGGAGGATGCGGAAGGCGGAACCCAAACGAAAACCGCAAATACTCACCCGCGAGGGCTTTGATGCGCGAGCGTTCGAAGAGGCGCGCCGAGCTGTTGTCGTTGTCCAGCTCCTCGTCGGGAAGCTCGAAGCGCGTGTTGACGCGACTGTACTGCTGCGTGATCTCCGCGTTGTCGAAGTCTGTGGTGGAGGTCATGGCGGCACTTTCGGGGGGCGGGGGGGGGGGGGGCGTGCTTGGCGGACGAGACGTCACGGCGTCCTCGGGTTCCTCCGTTAAAAGGTTTATATAAAAAAAAAAAAAAAAAAAAGGGGGGGGGATTGTATTCTGGTAGTGGTCTGGAAAGGAGTGCAAAAAAAAAAAAAAAAAAAAAAATCACACATATTAGGACAAAATCTCATATATATATATATATATATATATATATATATATATATAAAAAATCATATACACACAAAAATGCTCATTCCCGGACATAAATTCGGCATAACGTGGACTGAAAATGCTAAATAAATTGTGGCCATGAAATACTACTTTAATTCGTAACATGTCATCCATCGATCCATCCATGCATTTTCTTTGCTGCTTATCCTCAGAAGGGTGCCGGGGCCTATCCCGGCTGTCAACGGACAGGAGGCGAGGCACACCCTGAACTGGTCGCCAGCCAATCGCACTCACAATCACGCCTAGGGACAATTTAGATTCTCCAATTAATGTTGCATGTTTTTGGGATGTGGGAAGAAACCGGGGAGCCCGGAATGGGAAAGGGATCGAACCCGGGTCCTGAGAACTGTGAGGCCAACCAGCTGAGTAAACGTGCCGCTCAGTCATATGTCATTGATGAGTTAAAAAAAAAAAAAATAAACACTTGTCAGAGAACGCCACGTTGCTTGAGATGGAAAAAATAAAAATCTGAATCTTAGGACAAGTTTTGGTTGAGCGGAGGCAACGAATGCCGCTCGGCGCGGCTCACAAAGTACGCCGGACGCGTTATAAATAGTCCAGCTGTCGGCCAATGAGACGTCCTGGACCGGCTTGATTTTGTCGCTTTGACCCGCAGCCCCGTTGACGACGCGGAATGGCGCTTTAATCGAGCAACGGCATAGCTCCCTTATCGTGGGGGGGGGGGGGGGTCATCGGGAGCGTTGGCCATGCAACAAAGTGACGCCGCTCTGAACGATTGGCTCCGCCCATCTCGGCGGCCACGTTAGCGACTCGGCGCGCGACGCAGATGTGAAGCACCTCTCGCTAACATTTCCTCAGTACGACGAAGACTGAGGCAGGGGCGGCGCTAGGCCTATTTTTACGGGGCTCAAGCCCAGCTGAAAATTCCTCAAGCCCCCCCCCCTGCAAAAATATTCTATATTTTGCATTTACGCCAATCCTTTTCATTTCTTAGACCCGCCAAAATAAATACATTTTGCAGAAATTCCCCCTTGACACAAGGTAAGAGTCGCATATATGAGCAAGTGCAGCTGTGATGCAACACCATATTTGAAGTTTTGATTTTTTTTTTTTTTTTCCTCTCAACCACAGCCCCCATAAAAACTTTCTTTTTTAAATAATAACCAGCACCCCTGTCGCCCTACAGTCAACAATATTTTCATTTCTCTTACTCACGTGGCCACTTTTTTGCCGTCTACTCAAACGCATTTTTACTTTGAAGACATTTTTCCAGCTTCCGGGCATCATTTTTCCATCATGCAAAAACTCAAGACGCCATTTTGTACCGATCATGTATTGGAACAGGCAACAGTAAACATTTTTTTGTAATGGGGCTGACAATGCTAATGGCAAAACTTGACTGTGCAATTAAACTTGCATGGAGCACTTTTTATGGGGCGGGGGTACAATACTGAGCGTAAACCCCCCCCCCCCTCCCCACCCCACCCACTGATGTTTCAGTGACACGTTCCGAAGGTTTCCCTTCAGTTTACGGCTCGCTATCGCGCGGTCGCAGAGGGACCTTATCAAGCGTGGAGGTGGCGGGGGTCGGGGGGGGGGGGGGGCTTATCACCCAACCACACGCACACACGGGCAAAACTGGACTAACGCGCCCGCCAACCGTCAACGCGTTTTCTCTTCAGTCGTCTTCACTTGCGTGACATTTGTCTTAAGGCGATCGATTGTATGTCGTCATCACATATAAACAAGACGTGAAAATGACATCGCATTCTCCTCCGGACGCATCCACACTTCGCCCATCGCCCGTTTGGCGTGCTCGATTTCGTAGGCTGCAGTCCTCGGTCGACGACTGGATTCCACCATTTGGGTCAAAATTCTTTGCATAAAAAACAGATATATTGAAATAAACAAAATGATGTAGTTAGCATGACTGCTGAGAGGTGGATGGAGAAGAAGAAGAAGAAGAAGAAGAAGAAGAAGGGGAGGCGGTGCTTCGCTATTACGACAGATCCCGGCCCTCAATCCTCTCCGTCTAGACAAGTATCATAGAACCTGGTTTTGGGATCACTGCATCCGACATAGGACCAGAACCATTCATCACACGTGCTAAAATACGAGCTTTGTCTTTAATAATTGTCACCACGGTCGAGTCGGTGTCTCTCCTTCTTCCCATCTTTTTATGATCTTGAGCTTTGTTTCCATAGTAACGGATTTTCTCATGGGTGCAGAAGACGCAGCTTCCTTCTTCTGGGGCGTTAATGTGGAAAAAGGGGGGCGAAAAATGCAAAGACACTCCCGGCGCACAAACACGGGACGAGCGTTAGCTGGACAAAATGGCGGAAGGGGAACGGGCGGTGGAAAGTCGAAACCGTCTTAACCCGAGGACTGCATGTAGTTTTAATATCGCTTTTATCTGAAAATGGACACATCGTGTATTCAGCTAGCTTTTAATATCTCCGGTTGAAGCCAGACGTTTACGTACACCGCGCAAATTCAGTTTTGGGTCCACCGTCCCGAGTCAAAGCAGACTCAACCTCGCCTGTTTCAGGTCAGTCAGGATCACCAAAATTATTTCATTTTGTTAAATGCCACAATAACGGGAATTTTACATTATTTCCTTCGATAAGAAAAACAAACGCCTCATGTGGCACACCCACCAAAGCCTTTTGAAAACATCTTTCAAGTAAAAAGTCAAACGAAATATTTTTCGACAACATAAAGACACTCTTATGATTAAAGCAGCATTTTCTTCAAAGGGTTATTTTTTTAAAGTCAATTTTTTTTATTCACTACTATCTCCATCCATTTTCTTTGCCGCTTATCCTCACTAGGGTCGCGTGGAGTGCCGGAGCCTATCCAGCTGTCAACGGGCAGGAGGCAGGGCTACACCCTGAACTGGTCGCCGGCCAATCGCAGGGCACGTCGAGAAAACCAGACAAGACTCACAATCACACCTAGGGGCATCGAACCCAGGTCCTCAGAACTGTGAGGCCAACGCTTTACCAGCTGATTCACCGTGCCGCGGTTCACTAACGTGAAAATTTGACTTGAATACCCGTTCAATGGCAGGGAACGAGTTTTAAAAATCAAACGGTGATATTAGCCAGACGACAAAAAAAAAACGTATTTTAGTTTTAGTCGTAATTGTAGCACCTTTGCCAGATTATTTAACGAATGGTTTTGGGGGGGGGGGGGGGCAATGCACCATAACCCCGTCATGTTACACCTCAAACGAAAGCCCCCGGCGAGGCCTTTCCGTTTCCGGGAGCTACTTTATCCATACGCCATCGCGTGATGACATAACGAGCACTAACCCCCTTCGAGCGGGCGTTTCTAGTTGAGGGTGAACAGACGCCGATTGTAACACGAGACGGCTTGAGCGACAAGCCGCGTTCTGCAGTTCGGATTCTGGGGGGGGGGGGGGGGGGGCAAACGGCAGCAACTGCGCCGAGGGGGGTGAGAGGGTGGGGTGGGGGTGCAGGCCAGATCCAGACAACAACAAACATTTGGCCGACACTTTTCACTTATTTTTGCGAGAATAACCAATCAGGTGGGAGGCGGGGGGGGGGGGGGAGCAACTATTCCTGGGGTGTGTTTACATTGTAAAGTTCTGTCCGCTCCTGACACGCGAGTCCTTTTAAGGGGAATAAAGAAAGAACTTTCCCACTTCTTGGCTCACTCTCTTTGAATTCAAAGTTTTTGGATACAAAAATATATTTTAAAAAATCCCCCCCCCTCCTTTTCATATGTGACACACTTGAACATTTCCAACAGCTTTCATTTGTTTTAAGCTTTTACAAGATAAATGTTTGAATAAAGAGGAAACTTCTTGGCTGACTTTGGTTTTTGTTTGCACCTTTTCGGACATTAAAGAATGATGACAGGTACACTTGGCCTCATTTTTATGGATGAAACTGGATCTTAGGATACATTTTTAAACTTGAAAAGTTTGCTGCTTGAATACATTTAATACGGGATTGTACTTTGTGTTGTCTAAAAAACGACCACCCCTGCCCCTAATTAAAAAAAAACAGCATCAAAGTACATTTTGACTGATTTTCCGTTCATTTTAAGTCGCTTGCGTGCATTATACTCACGTTCGAGAGGCTTTGGTCGACGGAACCGGTCCAGTGTGGGCTTTTCCCACCGCGCACAACAAGCCTCAAGATGACTTTTTGTGACGTTTACGCGACGCCACTTTCAAATGGAGGAGGACGCGTCGTCCTTTGAACGCGCACGTCGTGCCCCCTTCGTGCGGAACGGCTGCAAACGACGCGAACCGAGCGCAAAAGTCAACTCGGAAAAAAAAAAAAAAAAAAAAATGCTCACAACGATCCAATTTGGACGCCGAGGAAGACGTTGGAAGTGACGTTCGCCAACAGGTGCGCTTCGGCGCTTAATGACAGCCCACGCGACCAAAGTCCGCAAAGAAACGTGACGATTTTTGACTTTGCACTCACTTTTTTGCCCAACGAAATCCGTCCAAATGGCTTCTCTCGTCCCTTGGACGCATCGGGGTCCCGCTCGGCGCTGATCCTGCCTGGAGGGGGCGCCAGGAAAAGAGGGGAGGGCGCGAGGGGTACTTGGGCTCCACGCTCATTCCCGAGAGGCAGCCGGCCCACTGACCCGCCCAGTGGGGTTAAAAATAACGAGTGGGCGGGTGAGGAGTTAATGGGGGAGGTCCGGGTGGGGGTGAGGGGTGAGATAGATACTACACATTCCCCGAAGGGGGCTGCAACCACAGTGGCACGTCTTGAGCAGCGTGGGTGTGCCACGCCCACAGAACCCCGCCCGGGTCGTCGCTGCAGCCACCCGAAATGCAACAGGGGGGGGGGGGGGGGGAAAAAATGGATGACAACATCACAACTGACGCAAAATCTTCAACTGCATTTGCGCGCTTGCGCCATCTCCGCTGATTTCACGTTGCATGCACACTGCAGCCCTCATCCACAACTCAGATGCATATAAATTGAATTCATATTCGCAAATTGTTTTACTATAAATGATGCGGCAAAATATGCATTTCTAAAAATTCAAACAGATACAAATAACATCTTTGCTATTTAAAAAAGGCACAAAATGCACTTTTTTTAATTCAGATTACACACAAAAACACATTTACAACAGCACAAGTAAAAAATAAAAATACATATAGCTGTAGTAAAAAAATGGAAAAATGCCCATCACAAGATTCCTTCACTTGTGCCTTCATTGTTGGATTTCTTTGGTTTTCCTAGCGAGAACTTGCATAGTTCAGATAAAAAAAAAAAATAATAATACTAAAAACAAAAACTAGGGGAAGTGGAATTTGAACTGTTGCAGCATTTTTGTAAAGTAACTTTTCCATCTTATTTTTCTGAGCAAAAATGATGAAACCCCGCCCCCTTTTCACGGCAAATCCACGTTGCCGATGTGCCATCCTAATTTGAAACCCACTTCCCGATTGGACCTCCCGTCTTCTAATTCCCAGATGAGTTGCCGCAAATGGCGACTTCCGACCAAAATGTCCGACTTCCTGTCCAATTTCAATCTTGCGTCCTTGAGATGTTTTCGTGCGTCCGGTTATGACATCATCTGCTCACTTTCGTGTTGACTGGCCAAACTGATCAGCGCCGGCTGATTTATTTTGTCGAAATTTCCAGAGGGCGCTATTGAAAGTTTTGTGGGTTTTTTTTTTTTTGTCAGTGGTGTTGGGAACCCCGAAAAATACATCCATCCATCTATTTTCTTAGCTGCTTATCCTCACAAGGGTTGCGGGGAGAGCTTATCCCAGGTGTCAGGGTACATCCTGAACTGGTCGCCAGCCAATCGCAGGGCACATCGAGACAAACAGCCAATCGCACTCACAATCACACCTAGGGGCAATTTAGACTGTCCAATTAATGTTGCATGTTTTTGGGGATGTGGGAGGAAACCGGAGTGCCCGCCCGGAGAAAACCCACGCAGGCACAGGCAGAACTTGCAAACTGCACACAGGCGGGTCCGGGATTGAACCCGGGACCTCAGAACTGTGAGGCCAATGCTTGACCATACCAGAAAAGAGGTGCAGTACGCAGGCTGCTAACAGTTCAGTCGTCACTGATAAAAATAAAGTCCACTTGGCCTTGTGGAAAAGGCGGAAAATATTTGGAGTTAGAGTCGGCACGTTCAGGAAGCGTCGTGATTGGCTGAGCGACTGTTAAAACACGCAAGTCTCGCAAGAGCTTTCCTGGGTCCCAAAGTCCGCCACGCGGGAAAACATCCCAAAAAACACAAAATATGTAGTCGGCACGTCTGAAGTCCTCGGATGGGAACAAAAAAAAAAAAAAAAAAAACAAGCCTGATTGTCTACATGTGCTGCTACCACATTACTGGAATTTAATGTTGGTGGTGCTTTGAGCACGCAAACATTTTTTTTTGGGGGGGGGGGTGGTAAAAAAAATAAATCAATTGAGAATCACAGTCATAGGTGATCGGAAATCAATCAAAATGGGGAGCCAATGGAAACGGAAATGAAAGGAGAATCACAAACGTGATACCTGAAACAACCACGTTGAAGTAACCAACTCAGACAAAAATCATCTTTGGTAAACTAGCATTAAAATTGCTGGAAGCAAACAAACAAACAAACAAACAAACCCAATCATTATACTGCATCTATAAAAATAAAGCTGCTCAATGGAGATAGTGCCCTCTTGTGTCCAAAGGAAAAAATACAAAATTCAATACAAAAGTCAGGTGCAAAATGAAGAGTCGGAATCCTTCGTCTGCGGAGCGCGGACGGCCAAAGACGTGCGCGCCGCGTCGGAGAGGTCGCCCACGACGGGCGCTTGCCTCCGAGCGACCGGCAAAGACGGCGTGCCCGGGCCCGCAAAACCCGGGTGACGTCCCGATACGGACGAGGAACACGTGGACCCGAAGGAGGCGGCGCGACGTCGGCTGGGGGACGCCGGCGACGAGGTCATCGCGGGCTCGAAGCGGCCGTCTGACCAATAAAACGGACGCGTTTGTCCCACTTGTCACGCGCGGCGTTCTGATGTCGAGTCGTGACTCACCTTGAGCGGAAATGTTGACCCGAGAGGAAACTTTCTCACCTTCTTCCAGGAATGAGCCGGCCTGAAATACAAAAAGGGATCAACGTTTTGCTCAAATCAAAAATCGTGTGGCGTTTATGGTTTACACCAGCTAAAAAAAATGTAAAAAAAATTTAAATGTGAAAATTGAAAATATACTAATTCTAGTGATTGTTTTCCACCCACATGTCCGCGTTGCCGCTGGAGAGCGTTGGCGCTGTTGTAGCCCGACGTGGGTCCAGATGAAAGGCTCAGGCTGGATCCGGTGCACAAGGTGCTGTTGCTGATACTGGTCTCGTGCCGCGGGTCATCCTGGAAGGGGGAAAAAAAAAAAAAAAAAAGGAAATTTAAAAAAAAAAAAAAAAAAAAAAACAATCTAAGGAACATTTTAAAGAATCTTCACAGTAAACCACAAAATTTAAAAAAAAAAATGTAGAGTTTGAATTGATTATTTATTGGAAAAAAATAGCAAAATATTATTTGACAAAAATTATAAAATTGACAAAATTTGGAAAAAATGTAAAAGGTTTATCAACATACATATTGTACGTTGACACACTCTTGCCATATTACATAATGTCAACAGTGACAATATCTAAAATACTTATGTTTGACCATGAAATAGGAATTTGTTGTCACGTTTTCAATTTAATATTGCTATCTTTGCTTAATGTGAAATTACCAACCACTTTCAAAAATTTTAAAAGTCGATCATTTTCAGGTCATTTTATTAAACCAAAATCGCACCTGTAAAATGATTTCCTTTTATTTTGCATTTTCCAATTGTATTTCAAAAATAGAAAAATAAATGAAAATAAATAATGACAATTTCCAAATCATATTAACTATAATTCATTTAGTCAAAATGATCAACCAATCATTTCATAAAATAAAAAATGTTAAATGTACTTATTTTAGTAATAAAAGAAAAATGGTTGCCCTTTGGCGCCCCCTGGACGGGACAGACGGCACCTTGGACTCCGGCGACGGCTGCTGCCGCTGAAGCCGCCTCTTCTCCCGCTCGGTCCTCTCGCGCAGTCGCTCCCTCGCCCTGGCGATCTCGCTCATGGCTTCCTGCCGGGCGCGGCCGTAATCCCGCAGCAGCTGCCCGACGTCCGGCGGGCACTCGCCGTCGCCGCTCGCCGGGACTCGCACTCTGCCGACAGAAGCTGAAGTTGACTTCGACGGGACGCACGTTTAGGTCCGGGTGAGCGGTCGGCGTCGTACCCGGCGGTATCCGGCTTTAGCTGTCGGTCGGGCGTCTCCGGACGGCTTCCGGGATGACGCGTACGCGGGCTGAGGCTCCGAGTCCGACGGCTCGTCTTGGGTTGCTCCTCCGTCTTTTCACGCAAAACCTCGACCCCCAACCGTTGTCTGTGAAGTCGTGAAAAGCAACAGAAAAATGGAAGAGGAGAGCTCAGATCGTTCAGGCCACGCCATTTACAACCAAAGCGCTTACCGATCCCGGAGCTCCTGCTTTCCGAGGGTCGACGTCGCGGACTTCGCCACCAGCTCCTCTGCGGACCTGGGCGACATCATCTTGAGCAGCGCATCCGTTTCTCCCAGGCCGTAGTGCAGCTTGGCCTCGGCGAGCTCCACGGTCAGCGGCGTGGAGTTGGCCCCGAGGCCGACGGAGGCCATCACCTGCTCCCTCTCCTGACGCAGACGCTCGATCTCCCTTAACCTCGCTTCCGAGTTGAAAGCGCAACTCTCGAGCGCGTCTGAAAAACCGCAGCTCCCGGAACGCCGGCGGGTGATGCCGGCCCAGTCGGTGAACTTGTCGTGCAAGGGCAGGTCTTTGGGGAACGTATCGGGGTCCGCGCCGGTGATGGGTTTAGCGTTCACTAGGATGTCAGTGCTGCACTCGCTGGGCGTCAGGGATGCAGTCGGGGACCGACTGCAGGTACCGCCGCAAAAGGAGAAGGACTGAAGTCTTTGCTGGCCTGGTTTGGTTGATGGCATGTTTTGGTACTTGGTGACATGAGCATCAGTTTTCCTTGCTTCGCCACAGGCATAATCATGCGTGGAAAAGTTATAGCAGTGAGGACTTTGTGAAGGCTTCCATTTGGGCTGCAGATGGGGATCCGCATTGAGACGAGAATTTCTTCTGTCCACCGATGAACTTTGGAAGCTTTCCTCAGAGTCTTTCGGGCTTGAACAACTCTCTTCACTGACCTCTTCCGGCGATTTACTTGGGCAAATGCCACAATCTGGTCCTGATGATCTGGAAGGTGACTCAGAAAAGCTCTTCTCTTCTGTGGGTTCATTCTGATCCCGTTCGCTAGGCTTCAGCTGTTTTCGTACACCCACAGTAACAATTGGGGAGGAGGCCCGATCTGTGAACGTAGTCTCAGACTTTGAGGGATCTCTCACCCAAGGAAGCTGCTCTTCTTTGCCTCCCTTTGGTCTCCAGCTGTTTTGAGAGGCGACGCTACCACGGTGGTGCAAAATCTCGGGCGAGGTTTTCTTTGTTGGAGCAGATTTAACCTGCCTTTGACAACTGACGGGCGGTGATTTTGAAGGACAGGTCTGGGGTTGGAAAACAGGAGATGTCTTTTCATCCTTGTTACCTCTTTCAGTTTTCACCAAATACAGAGAGTCTTTGTCTGGTGAAACCACCTCAGCCCCAGTCAGTGTCAATGTCACGTTGACCTCATGGTATTTGGGCCTCTGGTGCCTCTCTGTCTTCGGTCTTTCCGTCTGAACCCCGACATCCAAAGCCGTTTGAGTCGAGCAGTCAACGCTTACATTGGGAATCGATCGAGGACTCAACCCGCTGATGCGACCCGTCCTCAGTCCCTGGAGGTCCCCCAGCAGGTCCGAAGTGCTGTGGATCAGTTTGGCAAGGTGGACTGACATGCTTTCCATCCTGGTCCATGTCAGAGACTTGTTCATTTGAACATTGGTCTTTGGTACAGCCATGCGACTCCTTTTGCACGGCTCTTTACTCTTTGGAGTGGCCGGCAGGACCAGCTTGGTCTGAGAGCAGTGTTCTTTTGTGGTTCTCTGGGTCATGCTTTGGCTCAACTCCGGATCAGATGAGTAGCCGAATCCGCTAGATGAGGTGGTGTTGACTGATGGTTCAATGCTGCTAAGAGTGCTCGAGAGCCCCTTGTGGGCAGCGTAGGTGCTCAGATGGGAATTGAAGGGCAAGTTCTGCACGTTTAAGCCATTATCAACGCTACAGCACCTTGTGATGCGTTTTTCCGCAGGGTTCAAAAGCGGGGATTCGTGGGACAGTTCTGCGGCGCTGCCAAATGCGGGGTTCTTGCCGCGTGACTGGTCGCCATCTAGCCACTGATGAACGAATGGGTTTATATCGCTGGAGGCAAAATGCATTCGGGATCCCTCCGACCTGAGCGCATTCTGCAAGTCATTGGTCCCTGGTGATATTGTTAGTGGAGGTAACGAGACTCTTCTTCTGCAGAGCGTTGCCTCTTTTATCGTCTGCACCTTAGCGTCGACTTTGGAATCCTCGGCATTAGACTTACTGACATCTGCTTTGCCGTCACTCCCAAATCTTAGCTGTGCAGATGACCGTTTGCTCGACGTTTGGTCTTCATCTGATGAGGATGTCTGAGAGGAGGTGGATGAATGATGGATTTTTCTCCTCCTGAACCTTTTGGACTTGTTTTTTTTAAGAGGTGAATGACACTGTGTGGCAACATTAGCCGTTTCCGTTCCGTAAGCACTTCTATTTTTGATCGTCATTAACCCTGGAACCCTTTCTGAACCAAATTGGTCGGTCATACAAGGACCTTTGGGGTTCATTTGAGCTTTTTCAAACTTGCAGAGACAATCTTGAAATTTGTTGTTGGTGTAATTCCTATCGGTCATGCAAGGAGAGCGGTCATGCGAGCGTTGGCTGCTTTGTTGATCCGGCCCGTTGACGTTAGGTTTGTTTCCTCGTGTTGCATCGGTTAAATGGGTTCCACGTGAGGATAAGGTAAAAGGGTGTTCAACTTCCTTCGGCGATTGTCGGTTCCACGAGTGGCAACAGCCAAGCCAAGACGTACCTTCCACACAATTCCCTTCGGTTATGTCTGTTTGGCAAAGCCTTGGCCCTGCAGAATCCAAAGCCTCAGAACAGCCTAGGCTACCTGGTTCTTTTGAACAATCAATCATCATCAGATTAAGCTCTTTTGTTTCGCTCCTTTGACTTGTGTCATTGGTTCTACTGGTGCAGCTGTTAGACACTTTGCGGACAGTGGCTTCTTCCGCAGGTTTAGTAGCGGTTACCGGAGTTTTTACTCCACTTGACCTCAGTCTCTTTTCAGCAGTTTCTCCATCGTGGGTCAACCCTTTGACCCGATTGATCCCGTTATCTTGCGTCTGGTTTTTGATTTGTTTGATTCTCTGGTCATCACAATCAGAGACTAGGGTTTTGTTCCAGTCGCTTTGAGTCCAGTTGTTCTCACCACCACTATTGCTAATCAACGACAGCTTTAAGTGCTCTTGGACAACTTGTGAGATTCGTAAGTCGATGGCACTGCAGATGGCCTCGGAATGACAACAATGCTTCCTTCCGACGTTATCGTTCTGCGACCCTGCCTCATTTGATTCTGCAACAACTTGTTGTATTGCTACATGCTGTATGCTCATGTCTCCTGCAAAAGGATTATTCAGTTTCTCAAGTTTCTTCAACATGGAATCAGAAATATCAGCAGATACAAGTCCAAAGTTGGAAATTTTCAAGTCACAGTGTTCTTTTTTGGAGTTACATGTGTTATTGTTATCAGACCAGGTAACTCCCTGGTTGCCAACTGGTGAAGGACTTCTTTTGGGAATTTTCAGGTTGCCCACAAGAGGCTCTTTCTGGTCTTTGTTTCTCTTCCTGGAAAATTTACCAGCCGACTCACGCTGCGGGGCAAAGTATGCCTGATCGGAATCTTTGGTTTCATTCCTGTCTACAGACTCAGCACTTGTCAAGGAACAATCATTGGTGAGCCCGACGTCTGACAGTTCAGACTCTTCGACTGTAACATCTAGATTGCAGAGCACTTCATCTGTCCTAAAAGCTTGACCCTGTTTAGTAGCATACGTGAACATATGTCGGTCTGTTTGACAACATGAGCTACGCAGGTCCATTGGTACATTGTCTCTGGAGTTCTGGGAAAGGGATGGTGGATCTGTAGTGATTAAACACTCAGCCCTTGTGTCTAAGTGGTTCTCATTCTGTGCCACCAGCTCCTCGGTTGGTTGGTCATTCAAACCTTGGCTGGTGGTGGATGTTGAGCTGAAACCTTGAGATGGACTTGAACCATGTGACAGGCTAACACTGGCCGGGCAGGAACATTCGCTTAGCGGTGAGTCTCTCTGGATTGCTGAACCACCCGGCACCTCAAGGGAGGAGCAAGCATCCATTGGTGGCAGCAGGTTTTCAAAAACATTCGCGATGGGAGAAGAAAGTACACTTGTTTGACCAATGTTATCTTCTGTCAAATGTTGTGCACCGTCTCCGAGGGGGATTTCGGGTTTCGATCGAAGGTGATCTTGCTGGTTCCAGTGCATCTTTGCTGGGATAACTTTAGGTTCTTGACAGCTGCTCAAGTCTAGACCCGTTGCTATTACCCTATCACTGCACGGGGGATCCGTCACCAGAGTGTACGTCGGGACCACTTTCTGGCAAGATCTCTTTACACCAAAGTACTTCTCCACAACTAGTGAATCTTTCGACATCTCACTGTCTTCGCTGTCTGGTTCGCTCTGAGCCGCCTCCTCACGTTTCAACTGCTCCAGAAGAGCCGTCGCGTAAGCCGAGGATAACGAATCGAGGGAGAACAGGCTCTCAGAGTCAGAAGCGTCTTTGTGCCTTTCCTCCTGTACTTGCCATTCGCATTCATCCTTCCGTTGTTGCTGTCGATGCACACATTGGCCTGTCTTGTTCATCAGAGCCTCCGTGCTGTGCCATCGCCTCGAACTGTCAAACGAACGCCTCTGCTCGAGATCCTCACATGAGATGGTTGTTTTAATGGCACTTCCACTCATCCCGCCACTAGCTTCATGGCTTCTGGGAAAGCGATTGGGAGACCAGTTTTTAGAACCTGATTGCAGTTTTCCCAATGCTCTGGGTCTCACAGAACTAGAGACGGATTTGTTGGCTACTCCAGATTCCAGGGTTTGTCTTTTTACTTCATTGCAAGGAATGATGGGTGGGTTTGTTTTGGATACGAAATTTTCTTTGCCAAGCGGCTGCACGGTGATACAAAGGGGCAACTTTCGGTCTGATCTGTTCTTAAAAGACAATTCTTTTTGAGGCAGCAAAGGTTTACGCTCCGTGTACCCTTTACGTGGCCGTTCCTTGGAATTTTCCTCCACCTTGGAATTCAGCGTGATGTTTTCAGAGGATCTCCCTCTTTCGTGACAAGACTGATTCAGTCCCGAGTGAAAGTTGCTAGAACCACACTGGCTATTTTCCCAGGGAAGACACTCATCGGAAACCCATTTCCGACTGCTAATGCTTGCGAGCGATGTGAAGTTTGAAGACAGTTCTGTGGATTTGTTTCTCTTGAGGAAGTGTCTGTTGAGGCAAAAGAAACTTTCAGAAATCTATTCAATGTTTCAAAAATATTGTTAGCAAGTTGAGAATGCTTTCTAAAGCTTGTGTGTGCTTACTTGAAGATTGGTGTATGATGCGGGTACAGTCGCGACACAAGATCAGCAGAGAAGGAATGTCTCCGAGAAACAAACTTGGGTTGGGACCCTTGCTCAAGGCTCTCAGGGGTCTCGGGGCTCTCGGGTCCAGGGGGTAGTGCCTTTTCCAGATGCTGCAATTCCCTCTTGGCTTCCAACAGATGCCGCTTGCGGGCGATTCTCTCCAGTTGGAACTGAAGCTTTTTCCGGCGGAGGCGTCTTTCGGCACGACACAGGGCATGATGTTTCAGTAGTTCCTCCTGGACAGCTTTCTTTCTGACCCGAACAACCAGTGATGGACAATTCCCTTTCTGAACATCTAGAGTGAGACGCTCCAGAAGAGGATCCAGTCGGGAGTCCGTTTGAACTCCGAGGTCCTGGGTGACTCTCTGCTCGACGGCTAACAGGCGACTCTTCTCCTGCAGGATCCACTGGTGGACTGTTGGTTTGAGAGTCACAACGACAAATTAAAAAAAAAAAAAAAACCAAAAAACAGGAGTTGTTTATGACACTGATGCAACATACTGCGATTTTTCACAAGCGTGTACCCTGGACACAAATTATGCTTTCAATTTTCCTTACTCTCCCTGTGCTGCTGCTGAAGGCAGGCTTGTTCTCGTTCCAGTTCCTTCTCGGCCCGCCTCTGCTCAGACCCGATCTCCTGGCGCAATCCCTCCACATAACACTGTTGCTCCTCCACACGCCGCCTGGCGGTCGACTCCTCACTGGACAAGCAGACCGCGTGCAGCTCTTCTTCTTCTTTGCTACAAAATAGACACACAAGCAAAATCAGACCGAGAAACAGGTCTGAATGATTTTTTTGGCATTTGTTTTTACCCTCGGTCAGGAGTTAGAGGGCAAAGGTCGACGCAGGTGTCTTCACTTGCCTGAGAACAGCAAAAGCAAAAATTTCAGGCCCCAAAAGCAAAATCAAGTTTGCTGGAGCTGATTTGGACATACTCGTCTGCGCTCTCGCAGGACGGCCGCCTCTGCCGGATGGTTGAAGCGGAATTTATGAAGGCCTCCCAATGCGATGACCATTCCTGGAGACACAAGAGAAGTAGTGTGCACATTGTATTGATTTCAATTAAACAGGGCAGGCTGTGCGCTGTACGCGTTTATTCATTGGAGGCTTGAGCCAAAAGGCTACATTTAGTTGCGATAATTACATTTTATTACTGTATACTTGGCAATTATCCATCATCAGAGGCAGCAACAGAGTGGTGGGACTCCTTGCATAACCCTGTGACTTCCCCTGGGCTGTCGTGTTGAAAGCCGTTCACCATAAAGTCTTTTGCACAGCGCTAGGAAACCCAAATAATTGCTAAACGATAGGATTGGCCTACCTTGCGCCAGTCTGCAGGGCTCGGTGACTTCTCTGCCGTTGAGCAGGCACACGCAACCTGGCAGCGGCCTGAGCGTGACCACCCCGCCGTCGTTTTGGATCACACAGTTCGCACCACCTGGCAGGACTAAAAAAATAAAACAATTAAAAGGGTCATTAAACGGGACAAAGGAATTCACAAACAATTTTCCGAAAAATACACTAGTGTACGCATTTCTGTATTTTGACAGTGAACAGCAGCGTGACGGAAGAGTCCATTGTTACCGACCAGGGTGGTAAACCGCAGAGAAAAGTGTGGAACACAACTGGCAGTAGTAGAACTTAACAGCGGATCAGTTCCTGACGTTACGTTAACGACAGCTTTTTGCTACATACTGTAAATTTAGCTCCTCCCTCCATACAAAGCTTGCCTCTCAGTTGAGATGTATCACTTCAACATACTTTCTTGACACCAATCAACTACTTTCCTATTTTTAAGTGCTTTGGCGCCATCCTGTGGGATCTAACTGTGTTTCAGAAAAAGCCGGAAAATGGGAGACTGAGTTTTCAGGTAATAGCTATTGATAAGTACCACAAGAAAAAAAAATTTGTAAACAGTGAACGGCGAAAATGTGGGTCTTGTGTTTCTCTAGTGCGCTTGTACCTATTTGTGGTTCTTCAAACTCGTCTTGGGGTCCAATGCGGGTAATTCCTTCCTGTAATGAAAAAGGGTGCAATGTACAATCGATTAAATTCAACAATGTTTTCATTTCAAATATCTCCCTCTCTTGTTTGCTAGGGGATTAAAAAAAAAAAAAAGTCGGGTTGTCAGGACCACATGCGTTCCCGTGGGGGCGCCGCACTCCACGGGTGAGCATCTGGCCAGACACGTGCGCTTGTCAACGGCAAAGTCAGAATCCAGCGGAAAAGAAAAGAAAAAGCAGTCAGAAAAGCCGATTACCTCTTCTTATTGTAGCAGAATAGAAAAAATGGAAGAGGAGGAAGAAGAATCTAGCAAAGAAAAAGAGAGATATTAGTCAGGACAGTTGAGAAAAACGTGGGAGAGGAAGAGTGAAATGACCGCCAAACCACCACGCATGCAAACAACCAGACATAAGACATAAGCCAACACCTCTTGCAGCCTTCATACAACAATTAACAGTCAAAAATGTGAAATTTTCAAGAAAAAAAAAAAAAGTCAAAATCTTAGGCAAGGCAAATGTATCTTTCTAGTACAATTCATACACCGGGTAACTCAATAAACTTGAGAGAAAAACCTCAATATTACTGGTAGAAACGGAGAGTCCAAAATGTACATTTTTCTCAGGGTCCCTTGGAGACTTGGTCGTGTGCAGCTGCGCGCACACCCACACACACTCCTTTGAATAGATATCGACCCGTCCAAACCTCGAGATGATAGAAGACTACGCCGGTGCTGAGGACGTCTCCGTCCAGGGCGACCAGGTGCGGCCGCACGGAGCTGATCAGGAAGCCGGCTCGGTCCCGGTTGATGTCCACGCTGTACTGCTCCAGCAGGTCCCGCTTGGTCTGCCAACTCTCCGACCAGTCCTTGGTCAGCTGCTCCACCTGAGGGACACGCAGGACGGCGGTTAAAACACGTGACGTGGTAACCCGACTTCTCAGTTCACAAACAAACTGGTTTTACTTCCAAATTGTTCTGGCAAAAACCGCTTTTCGGGCATCACTTCGTACGCTTTGTGCGAAAAGACTGCCTGAAGATCGGCGTTACCTTTAACTCATTTTGCAGCACCATGTCGGACAGCATCCCCTCCCTCTCGTCGCTCAGGGACGGACTGGGATTACGCTGCTGTCAAAGTGGGATGAAGGAATAAAAAAAAAAATAATAAAATAAAACAAATTATTTATTTTTTTTTTTTCCCGAGATATTGTAATGGTATTGTTGACTCACCATTTCGAAGCTGAGCAGCATGCTCTTCAGTCTGTCGATCTCCTCCCTCAGCTCCCTGATCAGCCGCACATTCGCGTCCTGGGCCAACGTTACAAAGGTCATTTGGAGTTTGTTTCCATCACGGGGTTATCGTGAAAAAGATGCGAGAGGGGGCCGCGGCGCTAAGGACCTCGTTCACTCGCGGCTTGTTGACAATATTCCGGGCGTGGGCGGCGTAGCGCAGGGTGCTGAGGGTCTCGTTGTAGCTACTGGCGGACGGTGAGATGGCTGCGAGGGACAGAGATACCCAAGACGTGTACATCTGCTGCAGCTAACTTTGTAGTACTCAAACCATTGATACTGATAAACACCATATCATTATTATTGCTCGAGTAACAATACTGTACACAGGGAATCTCTGCTGTAATCCTCGTCTTACAGGTTTGAGGAACTTTGGCACAAACAAACAAAATAATATCGGGCTAAAGATTGATCCCTGAGGAACTCCACGTTACTTGCATTGGAATACACTTTCTCCCATACTTGCGATCATGATGGTCTTGGAGTTGCCCCCCAAGCTGTCCTTCAACAGCCAGGTGAGGACAGAGTCCCTGTAGGGGATGAAGCAAAGTCTCCTCCCCGCGCTCGGTCCGCCAGACAGGAAGCTGCTGTGGCTTCCCGCCGTGCTGCCGTCGCCCTCCGACACCACGCTGTTGATGCTCTGGCAGCTGCTGGACATCTGCGAGTTCTGGGCTGTGGATGAAGAATGGGATCATTAACATCCAAGAGAGAGAGAGAGGTTTTGAATAAGAGCAGGATTTGCGGTTGCTAACCGAGTGCGGAAATGACGATGCCCAGCGTGACCAGCGACTTGTTGATGTTGGATCCTTCTGTCAGTCTGTCTCTGCAGTAGTTAGGATCTGCTCTCTCGCTACAAACACCAACACAGATTTGAAATTATTGAAAAAGTGGTATGTGGAGATTCAACCTTGAAGACGGCGTATAAAAAAAATGTGTTTGAAATTTTTCAAAAACGTTAAATGTGGAGGATTTTAAGGAATTTGGAATAAGGCTGTATTTCTGCATGTGGACACTAGATGGCAGCTTTGTCCATGACCGGGTCTCACCTCCCCGCCAAGTCCACCAGGTTGATCTTGCTGACGGTTTCTGAAGGACGGTTGTTCTCCAGTACGGCCTGCGACCACAAAGTTTGACCACAGTGAGATTCTCTGCAGGTAAAACGGCACCATTGAGTGCGGTGGTCACACCTGAGTGTACTGGATGGTGAAGATGGCGTGGGAGCGGCTGCTGGCGTCGTGGTTGTGCGTCGCCGCCGTGATGCGATTGGCGACGCCCGCCTCCAGAAGGTTCATGGCCTGCTGGCAGTCCGACACCACGTGTTGCGACAGGTCTGATTAAAAAAAAAAAGAAAAAAGAAAAAAAAAAAAGACAAATACACAGAGATGAAATTTTTGCTTGTGTTAAAAACATGGAATGGCAAACGTTGTTATCCGTTTAATAGATAGTTGGATTGAAAACTGAGAACGACTAAAAGTTAAGAACTGATGAAGTCTTGATTGAACATGGACACAAACCCACACAAAATTGTGGGGCGACCACATTTCTGAAAGCATTTATTGGTCTTGAGCGGGGTCACACCATTTATCGGTGGGACGTGCACTAAGTGAGGAACTGGACTGGAATGAGGCTAAATGACATGTGGGCAACAGATGAACTGCGGCGAGTTAAAAACGCAGCACGTGGTGCCTTCAAGTAGCCGCGGAGTGCCAGCTAAACCTGCGTTGACGGTGCTCTCAGGAAATGATGTCACTTCCTGCGGGCGCAGACATGAGTGGATGTGAACCAAAAAAAAAAAAAAAAAAACGCATGGGAGGGAGAAAATGACTTCAAACAAAGAACTAAAACAAGAAGGCCGAACTAAATTTGGTTTTCTCCGACCGTGGTATTTATTAGGTGAGCGATCGTCACATTTTCGTTGACAAATTTTGTGTATTTTTTTTTTTGGTAACAAAACCACGGAAGTAGGTGCAAATTCATCTTTAGGGTCAGGGGCCCTGAGATTTCCCAGGGGCTCCGCAGATGTCCAAAAAAGAAAGTTTTCATTCTCTCATCTTCATTTGCATGCTTTTAAACAAAGTAGGCGGCACGGTGGGTCAGCTGTAAAGCGTTGGGCTCACAGTTCCGAGGTCCCGGGTTCGATCCCGGACCCACCTGGGTGGAATTTGCATGTTCTCCCCGTGCCTGTGTGGGTTTCCTCCCACATCCCAAAAACACAAAACATTAACTGGACACTCTAAATTGCCCATAGGTGTGATTGTGAGGGCGGCAGTTTGTCTCCATGTGCCCTGCGACTGGCTGGCGACCAGTTCAGGGTGTGCCCCGCCTCCTACCCGTTGACTCCTGTGACCCCTGTGAGGATAAGCGGCTAAGAAAATGGATGGATGGATAAAATAAAGAAGAATGACAGGGTGGGCAACAATTTTAGCCACAAATGCAAAATGTTCATATGGTCATGAAACTAAAATCTGCATGAATGACAAACGGTAGTTAGCCGTTCATTCTGTGCAACTTGCTAAAATCGCATGAAATGAGGAAAACGCATGACCAAACTTTTTGCCCACTTATTATTTCACGTCCAAGCTGAGAGATAATGAAAGTCCCTCCGTAATGATATTGACGCAAATGCTTTTTACATGACGTCACACATTTTCTTTCTATATCACAAAATCAGCTCGCTGTAAGAATGCGTCTGTGTGCGGTTTTCTCCGGCTCACCTTGCACATAAGGCCCTTTCTCGGGATGCTCCCTGACTCGTAGCGAGGTTCTCGTCTTCTGCTCGCTGCCGCCCAGCAGGTCTCGCACTCGCTCGTTGTAGACTTCCAGAAAACTGCACAGGCACATTTAACAAAATCTAAATTCATCATCAAGTCCTTTTTTTTTTTTTTTTTCTTTTTTCCACCCAGCACCGTAATTTCCGGCCTATAAGCCGCAACTTTTTTCACCCTGCAGTTGATTTGTGCATTTTTCCCTAACGGCCTCAAGGGGGCACTCGAGCGGAAAAGGTAAGAGTGAGACCGGTGGAATACATGTGCCGAGGAAGTGACTTTTACCAGTCCATCCTTGCTAGCGCTGCGCTAGCGTGTTACTGCCGTGTCTCTGTGATTTTTACCGGTATGTTTTTTTTGTTTTTTTTTAACCGGTCCTGTTAGCGTGGCGGCGCTAGCGTTAAACTCTCTGTGTATCGTCTTTCTTTGTAAATATCTCGTGTTTTAATGTGGGCACTTGTGGCTTTTCCACAGCTGCGGCGTATGTATGTACCAAATGGTATTTCCTTTACAAATGTACTGGGTGAGGCTTATAATCAGGTGCGCTGTGTAGGCCGGGAATTACGGTAATTCACAGCAGATTGCGGAGTGGAAAGTCACACAGGGATGACATGACTGTGCTTAAGACTGCGTTGTGCACAGTAATAACAGAAATGGCATCGCCACCTGTGTGTGGTCTGCGCATGCATACATAATAAATACACAAAGAAATCGTCACAACTTGTAATTTTGGTTACTTTTGTCAAAGCATAACTGTGAGCATTATGATATTGTCTGTCTACATGTGATGCCGCACAGTTTGAGTTCAAATATCAGTTACTTAAAGCAGTGATTTCCGACTTTTATAGAGCCAAGGCACATATTTTACAATTGAAAAATCCCATCGCACACCAACAAAAGTAAATGTTACCAAAAATGGATTGATTAATTACTGTATGTACTTCCTGCCATCTAATAGAAGAGGATTTTTTTCGCTCTGTCAGTCATTGTGCCTCGCTGGCATAAATAGATGAATAGAGATACATTATTTCTTTTTGGTTTTTTTTTTTTGAAGCAATTACATAAAATTGGATAACTTCCCACGGCACACTAATGTACTCCGGCACACTGTTTGGGAATCCCTGACTTCAAGGAATGTGCCAAGCGCAAGATCAATGCTAGCTTTGTTAGCCTGTCGAATTCATTTCACAGTTGTTAGCACGGAATGACAACATTCCAGATGTTTTTTTCCCACAACAAACTATATGAAACTGGTTATGGTCAAGGTAATGACAGCTACCTGGTATAAAAACATTTTTTTCAGCAGCACACCTGCTTATTTCGAATTTGAGAACTTTTGTATAAAAAAACAGCAATTGCTTCTGCTGTGCAAAATTGATCGTCTTGTGCGTCGTGTGAGTGTTGAGAGCAAAGGTGCCGAACAAATTTGAGAACAAGAAAAACAAGTTCATTTGAATTTGTTTGGCCCAAAGCTTTGCAGGCTAACCGACGTGTGGATTGCGAGAAAACGGAGACGACGCAAAAGAACCATTACCTGATCTCCACCCTGCTCGAGTTCTGCCCGTCGGGAAGCGTCTCCTGAGACCCGAACAGCCCCTTGGAGGGAAAGCCAGATGCAACATATTGAAAGTTACCTTTGCTAAATAAGACAAAAGCATATTTGACTCTGCTCGGGTACCTGACAGATACGAGGCGTCAAACCAGCGGAGTCCTGACATAACATATAAAACAGAATAAAGATTTAGAATTTCTTGACTTGACGAAGCTACTTAGATTTGAGTTTTTCTAGCGTTGCCAATTCCTTTTTTTTCTTATATATATATATATATATATATATATATATTTGCTTTGCGTGAATATTGAGGATTGACTGTACGGCGATCGACACGAGGTCCAGGCCGCCGCCGTTCCGCTCACCGGCGTGCCCATCATGGTGTACGTCTTGCCGGATCCCGTCTGGCCGTAAGCGAACACGCACACGTTGTAGCCCTCGGACGCGCCGTCCAGCACCGACGTGCCCAAGTCCTGGAACACCTGACCAACAGATGAATGAATGAATGTATAGAACGTCTATCTTATTTCATAGAGAATAAATATTAGATAGCTGCATCGAATTTTAAAAAGTATTTTATTGAAAATCTGCCATCAAACTGTTTTCTTTTTTTTTTTTTTTTTTTTTTAATAATGCTACTTTTCCAGTGGCAGTACTGAGGATTTTGTGGGTTGCCGCGAGCGTGTTTACAGAATTCCCTCTCGTTTGAAAGGCCTTGTGTAAAAAAACGAGTGTGGCTTTCACCAGCACAATGCCGCTGCGGCGGCACCGGGCCAGAAGCCGGGGAGGCGGTCGCCGCTTCCTGAGATGTTTGGCCAAGGAGCAGCGAGGTCATCTTATTTTCTGGGTAAACAAGCACGCAGCGTGTTGTGTGTTGTGGGCAGGAAAAGAAAAAAAAAAAAAAAAAAAAAGTGAAAGTGGAGTGGGATTAAGGCCACTTCGTTTTTGCAGCTTTCTTTGCCCGAGACGTTCTCTCTCTCTCTCTCTCTCTCTCTTCTCTCTCTCTCTCTCCCCATTAAAATGTTGTAATTGCGAATTTTGCTTCTCTCTGCTAAAATATGAAGATGTTTAGCAAACTCAAAAGGTGCTCAGATTGTAGATTTTAAACATTGTGTTATAAATAAATCAACAAACCAAGCAAACTAAGATCTGCCCGCCGTCGGAAAACAGACTTAAGTCTTTAAGGGACATTGTTTTGGGGGCGGCACAGTAGATCAGCTGGAAAGCGTTGGCCTCACAGTTCTGAGGACCCGGGTTCGACCCCGGACCCGCTTGTGTGTCTCCCCGTGCCTGTGTGGGTTTTCCCCAGGCACTCTGGTTTCGTCCCACATCCCAAAAACACGCAACATTCATTGCACACGCTAAAGTGCCCCTGTTCAGGGTGTGCCCCGACTCCTCCCCGTTGACAGCTGGGATAGGCTCCAGCATTCCCCGTGACCCTTGTGAGGATAAGTGGCTAAGAAAATGGATGAATGGATGATTGTTTCAGGGACATGACGAAAAACCCAAGACACCCGAAGACGAGCTAATCGCCAACACAACCATGTTCTGATGCCCTCAGATAATGAAAGTCATATTTAAAGCGGCATTCATATTGTTTTGAAAATAAGCGAGTCCAACTCACAAGACAGTGAAGACGAGAGCATCTGCCATTTGTTTGTTTTAATAACCACGTTCCAACGTCCTCAGCTAACGATACATTGCTAGTCCATTGTTACAAAATGAGAACACGGGACTCCAGATTCTGGGTCGTCCCCCCCCCCCCCCCACCTTGCTTTCTGTTGTTTTTTTTTGTTTTTTGTTTTTTTTTTCCATACCAGAGAAGCAAGTTCAGTTCCTGACGTGGCTCTTCTGGAAACCCAACACAAGCGATTCATCCAACGGTAACACATTGGGAGTGCGATCTCGAGCAGACTTGAGACTTAAAACCTTCTACATCAGAACCACAACGCGGTGGCGGATCACCGAGGGGTCTCCCGCACCGCTCCACCTCTGGACTGCAAAATCTCAGCGTGTAACGACGCATCGTAGAAACGGGAGGGGGGACGTTCTCAACATTACTGCCACAGATCAAAGGCGGTGCGCGAGTCCGGACCTGGAGGGTCCGAGTCCGGTCGTACGCTGAGTTTACGAAGCGACGGGGGTGGGTTTAGGTTGGACTTGCTTTAAAGCGCTTTGCGAAAGCGCTCTTAGCGAGGTCGTTCGAGGTCGCAAAGGAGAACGTCGAGTCCTGCGTTCCTGTGCGGCCTTATCACAATGTATCAAGTACTCGTGAGGGTTGCGGATACTACCCAACGATACTTAAAGCAAAAAAAAAAAGACTAAGTCGACGTAAACTTTTTAGAGTATATCCACTTTTTGATCATATTACCTGCATTGTATGCGGTTTTAATTGTCTTTTTTTTTACATTTTGTCATTTTTTTTGTTTTATGCCGTTTTAAATGATTATCTCTTTGTTCAAATGCCTTTAATCATGTAAAGCACGTTGAGTTACCTCGTGTATGAAATGCGCTATACAAATAAATTTGCTTTGCTTTAAAAGAAAAAGTCTTTATGACTGGCCAACAATTTCACCAAAAAAAAAAAAAAAACGAAAGGATGGAAAAGAAAATCGACAAACATCCAAATGTGGAATAACTGAGCAACCAACAGGGGTTACGTGTATTTTAATGTAAATAACTAAAAAACACGTTACTATTATTTTGCGCTTTGAAAATGTTGCGTAATAGGCTAAACACAACTTTTGAAGATGTCAATTGGTTGGGATTAAAGTCAACAAATGAAGGGGATGAAAAAAAAAAAAAAAACAGTTTCCTGAGAGCAAAAGCTAATTCTTCGAAGTGGAAAGGTGGGTTTTGTTCCATAACTCGTGCTCAATAGCGGCACTCCGGACCACCGCGGGTTAGCCACCCTCCGCCTCCGCCTCAAAGCGATCTCCAACGGCAAGACAAAAAGTGGCGCCGCCCCCTCCGCCCGGCGGGGTCTTCATCCCTGCCTTTCTCCTCCCGCTAACACCCACACTCAATACGGGCCTTGTTGAAGTTGACGCTCTTAAAATCACTGCACGGGGTTGGGGGAGGGGGGGGGGGGGGCGCGCCACAGGGCTGAGGGTCCCGAACAATGTGAGAGTTCACCCGCTCGGCCGAACTCGACTGCGGAGGTCCTCGACCGGCGCACTTGGGCGTTTCGATTTGAACCCACACCCATTATTTCAATACTTGGGGGGGGGGGCTTACAGTATAAGAATGGGTGGGTGGCTCCGAGGCAGGCAACCGGTTGAGAGGAAACAAAGTGTTCAGTGTTATCATTTCTTTAATATTTTACTGTATTTTGGGGTTAAAAAGCCTTTTATTTGCAAACTCAAAATGTTTGCGACAATAAATACTGTTGGAATACTACAGAATTAGCTTTGTCTATTTGTACATATTGGACATAAAATTCATGCTGATCAAATAATATTTCATTTAATATTAAAAAAAAAAACATACATATTTTATTTATTTTATCCATTTACAAAAATATACACTAAAGATATTACATTTCAATTATCCCATTATTCAAATATAAAGGTAATGAAATGTATACATCAGTCATTAAACATTTCATGTTAATGATTTCATATTCAAACTGCATGATTAATATTTTAAAGGTTACATACACACATTTGTTTGATTTTGGCACACAAAAATATCTGACAAAATATTTGTGAGTGAAATATAATGAACTCTGCTTCCCCGAACTTTATTGGATTATTATTCATATTTATTCATACTTCATCCACACAAGTTTGTCTTGAGGTTCATCTGAGGTTTTCGGTCCAAATGACGTCTGTCGAAGGTATTTTTGGACAACCCGCGTGCTATTTTGTGTACCCAACTCAAAACAAAAGCGTGAAAAAGCAGAGAAAGCGTCTATTTCGGAGCCTAAAAACGCGCAGACAAAACATCAGCGTGTCGAGGAAGGCGCTCGCGTTGCGCGCAAAAACAAAGAGTTTGCCCTTGAGAAAACGACGACGCGGGAAATGCGGAACACAGATTTCCTTCTGGCGCTTTTTACACGACGGGAAAGAGGCTCGGTCGGGATGAAGAACCTCGTTAGCGTGAGCAAAAGGAAACATGGCGGGCTAGCTAATTTAATCACATTCCACTTTAGCCAACACCGAGTCAGACCTGTCAGGTGGGAAAAAAAAAAAAAAAAATAGAGCGCCATATGTGGATCAGCATCACTGCCTTGCTAATAGCCATAAATGATCAAAAATATGGTTTCATGCGTGATTAAAAATGCAGAAAATACGAGAGCTAGCTATGTTGCCAGCGAACCTCACAACAAGCAAGTTTGGCAGATCCCTATTGAACAATTCTTTCAAAAAGACGAATTAGAACCAAAGTTTGCCTCACAGACTTTCTTATACGATGCCAACGCATGATGGGATCGTTTGTTTGTTCTCTCGTGGAATTCAGAAACTGTCGCTCAAGCTCCCGGCGGATACAAATAGGCGTGCCTCAGGGTGGTGTTCTAACCCCACTCCTGTTCAATCGATATACGTCAAAAATCCCCACGTCGTACGCCGCCGACGTCTCGATCTACGCGTCCGACAGCAACATCAATGCTGTCCCGCGAGCGTGTGAACGACTACCTCGACGCCGTACATCAATTCCCGGTCAAACGTGAACTCCGTCTGTCCGTCGAAAAAAGTACAGCCGCTCCGTTCACCACTTTCGCGGGCGTATTTCGGACGAACCTACCGATCAAAATCAATAACCTGACGATCCCAAACATCAACTTCATTGTGAATCATTTTCGCATTTTTATTGTGTATGTAGTATACTGCCACCTGTTGGTCAAGGCACAAACACCAGAAGAAGTTGGTTGAATAAAGCATGAAATCACGATGCACAACAACAACTAAGTACATTTCTGTTAATTTTTTCTTTTGAAGAAAATATCTTTGTTTTTTATGGAGCTAGAACAAAACAATGATGTTTATATTCATTTTTCATTCTTTTTACACGTACAAGGATGTTGAAATGTGCTGACATCGGTGTTGCCGACAGTTGTGTTCAAACTGTTTTGAAGTCTGTGCATTGTCCATTAAGCTCGTACACGTACAAATGTGTATTTGCGTAAAGGAAGGGGCCGCAAACGGAGATAAAGTGCAACAAAGAGAGGACGACTTTCCTCACAAACAACTTTACAGCAGCTGCAGCACGGAAAAAAAACAAAAAAACTTCTCTTGGCGTGTCGGGGGCCTGTGAGCACTTTCCCCAAAACGCAACAGCTGGCCCCACTGAGCCAAAATCCAAAATGTCGGCCATATACAGTACGCATAAATGTGTGTGCGTGCATGTGTATGTGTGTGAGAGAGAGAGAGAGAGAGAGAGAGAAACAGATTTTTGGAGTTAAAGAGCCAGAACTATGCGGAAGTCCGCTTCAACAATGCTCTCGTCTGTCACGCTGGAGACTGAATTTGTAGGTCAAATTAGCATGGCGGCGCAGGGGAGGGGGACGGACGGACGGACGGACGGACTGTGCGTCTGCTTTTCATTAAGTGGCCAACGCAGAAGAAGCGCAGAGGACAGTGAAAAATATTTAAGACAAAAAAAAAAGGGGGGGGGGAGGGGTTTCCCATTTAGAAGCAAAGAAAAAATGATTTCTCCGCTCAGACCGATGAGAACGTGACGTGGAGATGACTCGCTCGAATGAATCGATTCCCTGCCCGCGGCGCCCGGAAATCGTTACGTGTCATTCAATTGGAGTGGAAAAATAATATTAACCGGCCACAAATATCGCATCTTTGTTCATTTGTCGCCGCCAGCGACGTACAGTGTATCATCGGCTGCATACAGGCGTCAAATTACCTTTTTTTTGGTCTTTAAAAAGGTTTGATTTTATTTTGTGACCAAACCTTACTCGGGAGTTTCGTCCGAGAAACGTTTTTCCAGGTTGAACACGCATGGGGAGGGGGGGGCGGGGGGAAGAGTTTAATTCTTTTCGTTTGAGTTAACACGACGACCAGTCGTGATGACGTCTGAGGCATCCTTTCCCTCCGCGCCACAGCAGCCGCATTAAGGACTTGCTAGAAATTTCTAATTTTCAACAAATCATCAATACGGCCTGCTTATCGCGTGCCGGATTCTTCCTGTTCAACACTGCAACTATTCTTCTGTTGACACACAAACCTACAAACTGGGGGGGTGAAAACATTGTGTGCTTTTAGACAAATGTCCAACAAGGGGTGACATATTTCCAGCCTTCCTCAGGGGAAAAACCTCCAGGACGCAGAGAGACACGACTTTTTTTTTTTTTTTTTTTTTAAATGGCGACCACATGTGTGCCCCTAAATGCAGCTTAACGTGCCAGATTTGGAAGGCGACGCCCACGCGGTTCCTCTGGAAAGCCGAGCAGAGGCGCTGGCAGGCCCGAGGGGTCCTCGGCCGGGGTGCGGTGGGATACGGATGGGAAAAAAAAAAAAAAGAGCTCTAAATCAAGTTTGTCTCAGCGAACGAGCACATTACCCCTCCGGCCCCCCCGATTATCGCAATCTCATGGGGACCAGCGAGACTACGGAGGGCACAACTTCTCCAGGCTTTCGACTATTTTGAGACGACAAGATGATGAAGGACGAACAAAAAAGGGCTTATAAAAGACAGACAAGTGTTTTTTTTTCCATTTAAAAAAAATATATATATTTAGCTTTGCGGGCGGCACGGTGGAATAGGTGGTAAAGCGTTGGCCTCGCCGTTCTGAGGACCCGGGTTCAATCCCCGCCCGTGCCTGCGTGGCCTTTCTCCGGGCACTCCGATTTCACGTCCCAAAAACACGCGACATTAATTGGACACTCTAAATTGCGCCTAGGTGTATTTGTCTCCATATGCCCTGCGATTGGCTGGCGACCACTTCAGGGCGAACCCCGCCTCCTGCCCCGTTGACAGCTGGGTTAGGCTCCAGCACTCCCCGCGACCCTCGTGAGGATAATCGGCAAAGAAAATGGATAGATTTAGCTTAGCATTTTTCCCAATTTCTTCGGTAATACTTGCAAGATATTTGTGTATTTTTACTTTGATACAGTGATGGTTTTTTTCCCCGCAGTATAAAACACGTTTCTAGCTAATTGTGTATTTTTTTTTATTTTTTTTTTTTTTGCCTAAGACCCCCCCCCCTCCACAAAAAACTCCTCCAGTCCTGCCTGCTGTCCCACAACACCGTCCCTTTTGTCCACCTCGAAGAACGTCAGCACGAACAAGAGCGCTTCAGAATACGGGCCCTTTTTGGCAGAACGAAACATTCCCGCCGTTGACCCCCGACGTCCTTTCCGCCCACCACGAGTCAACGGCGGAAAGCCTCGTCCCAGAGTATGTCAACCATTTTATTTTAGTTTTTTTTTAAATATCAATTCTGACAACAAACAGCCGCCCGCGCCATCCCAAAACATCTAATTAACCAATAACGGCCTCGACAACGGGTTCACGGATCTCAAGGCGGTGCGTTTTTGTCCGGGTTACCTCTTCCTGCGACGCACAGCGGGGGTCCTCGGGCTGCGCCGACCAATAGCAGTAGTCGAAGCGGAACTCCAGGAACTTCTCCCTGGAATCCGCGGCGTGGTCGGCGCGGGAGTCCAGCTGAGGAGCAGAGACCGCAAAGACGTTTAGTGGCAATTTAAAATACAAAAAAAAAAAAAAAAAAACAAGATAGTTGCCGTTTGTTTGTGGTGGAAAAACGCGAGCAAGCTGTTTCCAGTCATTAGCGCCGCACGGAGCGCGAAGCGCCTCAGTGCGTTCGTCACCTTTCTGCTTACGGCCGGGGAACAATCACCAGGAACGGAAAGACAGCGCAGCACATCGCTTGTTGCAAATGTGCTTTGTCAGCATCCAGAGGATCGATTTCAAGTGCCTTTTCATTTTTATATGCTTGCTGGCTAATGCCGTATAATATATATATATATATATATACAAAAATAGATTTTTTGGGGGGTGGGGCAATGTTTTCATATGTTTGTATCTTTTGGGTTTTACAAATGTTTTCTTATTAGTATTTGGGGATGTATTCACATTTTTCCTGAACATTTTTTTATAGTTTATCAAATACTTAAATTTTTTTGGGGTGAATAATCGTGGATTTTTTTCCCAATAAAGCGTTTCTTTTGTAATATTTAATCTTTTTTCCTTTTCTAATAGTTTATATTGTTTATTATTTGTCTCATATTTTTGTGTATAGTTGTAATATTTTTTACATATTTCCTTCTGAATACATGTGGGTTTTTTCCCCGATATTTTGTAAGTTTGCTAAACGGTTGTGTACTTTTCCTCAATTACAAAGAATATTTTTTTTCTACTCTTCATTTCTTATATTTTGGGAGAGTCTAGCTTATAATTTATTTTAATATTTTCAAATGTTTTCCCCAATATTCAAATATTGACTTTAGACGTAATAATTGTACATTTCGGGGGTCTAGTATTTCCCCTTATTCTATCAAATATTTCTGTGTTTTGGTCGTACATTTGTGTATTTGATGTCCAATATTTAGATCCATATACAGATACACACTATATAATATTGTTTCTATTTTATTTTTTTATTTTTTATTAAAATTTTCAGTATTATTGCTGTCTCAGGTTGGCTTGTACAGTCGTAGCCAATGGTGTAACTCGCCATGTTGGAATCCCTGCCGACCTTTTTCCTTTGAGCAATACGGTGCCAAGTGTGCTGTTTTTGCCGAGTGAATTTCATCTCTGGTCTCAAGCTGCCCTACTTTCCACTTGCAACGGTTCCCGCGAGAGTCAAGAGTCGGCCCGATATGGTTTTTATCTCGGTGCTGTCGCATTTGAAACACATTCCCTCCTCCTCCTCCTCCTCCTCCCCCCGCCCCCGCCGCAAGACTTTCCCTCAAACGTAAACAAATACCTCGGCGTACGCTCTTTACGAAAGTAAAACAACGGGACGCCCCGGCACGGCCCACGTGACGCGGCGGCTCGGTGTCGTGGTCGCGGTGATTATTCCCACGTGGCGAGGGTCAGTCAACGCCAGCCAACAGCTGAGAAAAAGTCTCAAGTCCGCCTTCTTATCTTTTTTGTTTGGAGTCGCGCAAACGTTGGCAGGAAAGTGGAAGGCTCACAAGAGGCGTTTCCATTGGCACACCCGGAGAGATGTTTGGAAAGGATCCAAAAATGTTGAGGAAACAGCGATTCAAATTGCACAAAATCTAATTTAGTATTATTTATTAAGTGGGATCCGGAGACTTCACATCAGTGAGCATCCGAAAAGTTCAACTATTCGTGTACGATTTTTGTTTTATGTTCAATATTTTGGTATTTTTCACCTTTTAGAAAGTGTGTTTTTGAGTCGACTGTTTGCGCAACTTTTAGGAAAATGTTTTTTTTCCCCGCTAATTATTTTTTCCACAACACTTCCCCCCCCCCATTTTGTGTGATTTTGCCCAAACTTTTTTTCTCAAATATTTTTAGAATTTGTTAGAGTAATAACTTGTCCTTTGTTTATTTTTATATTTTACAGAATTCTTTTTTCCATTATTTTTCAGGATGTTTTTTTTCCCCAACTATTAATAATATCAGTAATTTCATGATACTTTTTTCGCGCAATATTTTTATTTTGAATATTTGTGTCTGTCCAGTGGTACTTCTACTTATTAAATTAATCCATTCCGAAAGTCAGTTCGTAATGTGAATTTTTCTTAAGTAGAAGCGCATTTTACATGTAAATAGCGTAATCCGTTCCAAGTCCCCTGATCCCCCCCGCCCTACACCCTCAAAAAAATAAACTTTCAAAGTACATAACGTCAAGAATAATTTAAAAATTATGTTCATTTACCATTGGCGTTGGGCGACTATGCAGAAAGAAGGGTGAGCGACAGGCAAAAGGCATTGTGGGGGATGGAGGAGGAGCAAACTGACAGCCAAGAAAAAAACACATGTACGCATGTTCACAAATTCATACACACCACTAAGGTTTCTTGGGGGCCATGAAGAAGAAAGAGGAATAAACACAAACAAAAAATGTTGTACTTTTCTCATGTGTGCTAGCTTGTGACAGCTTGCGACAACGCTAGCATGATTCGGTGACGGTCGCGTGTCCAAGGGAATCAAAAAGAATCGTGGGTAACGACTGACGTCCCAGCTAGCCAATGTTGCTACGGCGATAGCCAATGGGAGACAGGAAGTGCATATGGGTAAAGATTGACGAGACCTCCTAGCCAATGAGGTATCAGGAAGATGCTACAGCGATAGCCAATGGGAGAGCAGCTCTATTGCACCACACAGGCCAAGTTACAGGATGTTTACGCTCTGTGAAATTTGGGAAAGCCAGCGCTGATTTTTTCCTTTCATATCCTGAATTTCCCGCGTAACTCGAGGCAATATTTTTCAGAGGAGGCGTTTGGTAACCTGAATTTTTCGAGACTGCACTACAGATGTTTGTAAGTAGCGGTACCACTCGAGAGACTCTGCTAGACTCAACCACACCGAATAGAATAAAACTTAACAAAAGTAAATCCGGTACCAACCTTGACATTTTGGATCCTCACAAAGTTGTCCTCCACCTGGACTGGGGACCTTCCCCCATCAGCACTTTCCCTGCGTGGCGGGTGACAACAACACACGCTTGGATCACACAATCTTCGCACTTGCGTCCAAACTACAAAAGGGCAATCGGGTGAGGAATTTGCGGGGTGATCGGGTCCAATACGCCGCAACTTTGCTGCTGCTGCTGCTGCTGCGAGCTTGAGGGCTCCAGATGAGATTGCAATGAAAAACAATCGCGCGGAATCCAGCGGGGACGCCGTGACAGCGAGGGGACTGGACTCTGTCCAGGCCAGCATGTGTGTGTTTGGATAATAATCAGAACTAGTGTGTGTACGTGGGATAGGGGAACAAGGTCAACGCTGCGAGTGGGGGGGGGGGGGAACAAGGTCAAAGCTGCGAGTGTGCGCTTCTGATGCAACATGAGCGCAAGATTTTAGGATTTTGGCCTCATGTTTTGACTCAGAATTTTCTTTTCTTTGTAAATCTTTTCTCTGCGACTGTCTGTCTCTATGTGCCCTCCGATTGGACGGCGACCAGTTCTGGGTGTACCCCCCACCGCCTGAGGACAGCTGGGATAGGCTCCAGCACTTCCCTGTGAGGATAAGCGACTGAGAAAATGGATGTATGAATATTTAGTGATTTTTTTTTTTATTAGTCTAGTTTTTGTCCATTTTTGGGGGGTATTTTGCTTAATATTTCTGTGATGCTTACACATATTGGATATTTTGGCCTTATATTTGGATATTTTTGGGTTTTTTCTTGGATAAGTATTTTCCAAAGCAATATGCTTTTGTAATATTTATTCTTGTATTTCTTCGATATATTTTTTCTCTAATATTTTAGCATTTGTCCTCAGCATTTTTCCCCAACTCCTTAGTTGTTGGGTTTTTTTTTTTTTTTTTTGCAAACATTTGGGTGTTTTAATGAATACAGTATTTTATCAGTGTGTCTAATATTTGTGTTTTTTGTTTCCTGTTTTAAATCAAATTTTGTGTCATGTTTATTGTGAATATTTGTGTAAAAATTTGACTTTTTTTCTACTGTAATTGCAGAATTTTGGGTCAAATATTGTATTTTAATTTTCTTTTTTTTTTTGTTTTATACCATTAATAGTATTTTCCCCCTATGTATTTGCACCTTCTCTGAAAACATTTGTTCATATTTCCTTTATTTCTGTCTCCTATTTGCATACCTTTTGCCTAATGAGTTTTTTTCCTACTATTGTTTGTGAATATACTGGTGTATGTTTTTACAATATTTTCAAATTGGACTGACCTCACATTTTTTTGTCCAATATTTGTATTTTTGTTTCGTGTTTTTCTTGTTTTGAATCAAATTTTGTCCAGTGTTTATTGCGAATAGTTGTGTATAATTCAACTTTTTTTCTACTGTAATTGCAGAATTTTGGGGCAAATACTGTATTTTAATTTTCTTTTTTGTTTTATAGTATTTATAGTATTTTTCCCCCAATGTATTTGTACCTTCTCTGAAAAATTATGTTCATATTTCCTTTATTTCTGTCTCCTATTTGCATACCTTTTGCCTAATGAGTTTTTTTCCTACTATTGTTTGTGAATATACTGGTGTATGTTTTTACAATATTTTCAAATTGTACTGACCTCACATTTTTTTGTCTAATATTTGTATTTTTGTTCTGTGCTTTTCTTGTTTTGAATCAAATTTTCTCCAGTGTTTATTGCAAATATTTGTGTATAATTCATTTTTTTTCTGATGTAAATGCAGAATTTTGGGTCAAATACTGTATTTTAATTTTCTTTTTTTGTTTTATAGTATTAAAAGTACCCCCCCCCCTATTTTTGTCTCCTATTTGTATACTTTTCGCCTAATGAGTTTTTTCCCCTAGTAATTTTTGTGAATATATTGCTGTATGTTTTTACAATATTTTCAAATTGGACTGACCTCGTGGTTTTTTTTTTGTCTAATATTTGAACATATTTCAATCATTTTAATTTTTTTTCTTAATAATTTAACCATTCAAGACGTTATAGCCCAACTTTTTTGATGAAACAAGAACTGTTAACTGTCGTTACGAACTAACTTACTTACTACCCTGACATTGTCGGGGCACATAAATTCTGTGAATAAGTACAACTTTGTGTAACTCATTAAATTTCCTTTTTTGTTTTCTTTTTTTTTTTTTTAGCGGCGGACACGGTAAAGTCAGCCGAGTTTACCTCGCGTTGAGCGGCCGGACACGAACGGCCACTTTGACGTTGGCCATGCCGACGGCGGCGTGTCTCTCTTCGGCCTCAAGCTGTGACAAAAGCACCCGGCGGTGGACTCAATTGGGGGTCGCCATAGCGGGTCTCCGGACATGGTTCAGCCAAAAAAAAAAAAAAAAAAAAAACAAATCCGCGGGTGGTGGACGTGCCCGTGAGAACTCTCCCGGTCGCCGCCGCCGTCGTCGTCGTCGTCTTCGAACCTTCAACTTTCAAACGGCGAAACTCAGCTGCCGAACTTCCTGCTGGGATACGAAAGACACAAGTGGGCGGGGCGGGGCTGAGGGGGCGGAGCCGAAACCCAACACTGGAAGAAATGCTCACTCTCCAGACAATTCATTAGGCACACCTACATAAAAAAGATGCTATGACGGTATATGGATTTACAATTTACTTTTGAGTGGAACCGCTTCGAAATATTGTTCTTTTATGTATGTTGGAATTTTTAAAAATCATTTGGATTGGAGAATGTGTATTTCTGTCGCTAATTTGCAGTGTTTTCTAATTGCTACACTTATGCATTATTTTTAATTTACACTTTATTATACTTAATGTATACAACTGATTTATTTTTACATTTTATAAAATATTAATGTAAATGATACTTTGGATAAAATTTGTGTGCTTTTTTCCCCCCCCATGATTTGATCAGAATGTTTTTTTATATATATTTCACAAAACAGTAACAGAAAAATGAAAGCAAACATAAAATAATTTTGCACCTTTTTTTTTTTAAATTATGATCCATCAGAAGCATCAGTAAAAATTTCTTTTTTTGATTTGCGTCCAGCCTTCCTATGGCGTTTGTGCATTAAATTTTAACCGGTCCAAGGTGTCCAGTACCCTGCTCACCTAACACTGTTAAGTAAGGATCATTTTTGATAATAGTGCAGCTCTGCTTACCCGTGAAATAATGCTTCAGCCACATCATTGGTGGACAAAACATTCCAAAGAGCCCCACTATAAGGTAAAGGTGGGGGTGCATTTGCTCAGACTCATTTTCAGAGTTGATGAAGATTTATTTGGTTGTTTCATTTTACAATCAATGCGTGGGAAGCCATTTCATACACACAACTATTTTGCATAAAAATATCTTGTCCATTTTAACCACATTAGGGCTTCTTTCAAACAAAGGACAATAATGAAGATTAGATAAAACCATCAACCAGTGTCTCTTTATTACTACTATAACTTTTATTATCATGCCAGTTTGGTGACAAAATATATATATTTTTTTTTCTTAAAAAAAAAAAAAAAAAAAAAAGCAGCAGCATCAAAATAGGAAAATGGTGAACAAATGCATCACATTCATGTAACGACTTGCAAGTCAAAGTGCTACATTGATAAAATCCTACCTATATTATATATATATTTATATATATAATTTGTTGTTTTAGTCTTTTTCCTGCCTTTTGGCTCTTTCTCATGTGGCGCCCTCTAGAGTCCGTTTAGACAACTGCAGAAGGTTCATTTGAATGGGCAGCGATGACGACACTTTGTTGTGTTCAAACTTCTCCATTAGCTCCTGTATTGTTAAAAAATAATATTAATATTTGGAAGGAAGACGAAGATGAAAGATTTTAGGATAAAAAAAAAACAAAACAAAACTCACCACTGGCACGATTTGCTTTGCCAATTTGGTCCAGTGAGAGACGAGCTCCTCTTCGGACAAGAGGCCTCGGTCGACCAGCCTCCGAACCACGTACAAGAAGTTATTCCACTAAATAATAACATCAATAATGAGCATAAAAATAATGGCAGTAATAAATTAGATTTGTAATCCACTTTTCTATGTACGCAACGATGCTAACCTTAAACCTAAAAGAGACTAGATAAACAACTGCAGTACAATCCTTGGTTCTTGACCACAATCCGTTGGAAAAATGATTTGTTCAAAAACCGAATCGATACTTCCCATTACAACTAATGGAAAAAGAAATAATGCGTTCCAAGCCTAAAAAATTGGGCTTTTTAAAGCATTTTTTAACCTTTTCCTGATAATAAATTGCATAGTAGGAATACATGTATAGTTTAAATACTTTATATAATAAAACGATTTAAGAAATATATTTATATTTTGCTTTAAATTTATGCTTTAGTATTAGAGTAGGCTAGGCTGGGAGTGCATTCCCTTATCTGTTGCGACTCGGCCCCCAGCCATGTCAACTTTTTTTTTTTATTAACAAAAGTGTAGAATAACAATAATGAAGGGGGAAAAAAAGCAAAAAAAAAAAAAATTATATATATATATATATATATATTATATATATATATTAAGAAGTTATAGCCCAACTTTTTGATGAAACAAGAAAGGTTAACTCTCGGTACGAAGTAGCTTACTTACTATGCTGACATTGTAAGGGAAAATAATATATATATATATATATTTTTTTTTCCCTTCAAAAAAGTAACATATAAAAACATTAACTTGTAACTTGAGTTAACGAAATATCTTTGAAACGAAGCAAAAATGCAGAAATGCTAATGGAACAGAGTATTATAAAAGTTCTCAAGAAAAAAAGCAATGCAAAACTATCAAGTACTGTATCAAATCTCTTCGGCGGGGGTGACTCGGCCCCTGGAAGTTCTTTTCTTTTCCCAAAGAACTTATCGAGTGTCACTTCTTTGGGGCCATGATTGGGCGTTAATAGTCCTCGATAGGAAAAAAGGTAAACGGAGCTACCGGGACACGTCTGCGTTATACACAGTAACAACGCACGTCGTGCGTCAGCTGGTCGGGCCGCCCGCGTTATGTTATTTCCGGGTTTTGTCGGGGGCGTTCGAGTACCGATTTTCGTTCGAAAACCGACGTGTTCGAGAACGGAGACGTTCGAGAACCGAGGAAAGAAAGAAATTCGAGTGACCTGATTTCTGGCTTCTGGGCAGAAAACCATTTGGAACTCAGGCACGCGTAGACGATTTTAATTCATATTTCACGAGCCAATATTCCACCCCAGGTACTCCAAATAGTCAGTTTGGTCAAATACAGTACGCGGCACGAATGACGACGAGCGCCGCGGGAAATGGAAGCACGCGCGTTGTCGGGACGCTACCTCGCCGTCTCCGGCCTCCAGCACGGCGGTGACGGTTAGCGGGGTGAAGAGCAGGTGGAGGGGGGCGCAGCAGCAGTTGTCTCGCTCCCAAAGCTCGGCCAGCTGCTCCAGCAGCGCCCGGACGCAAGGCTCGGGGTCGGCGGCGCCCGAGCGGGGCGCCAGTGGCAGCTCGCCAGACACTGAACACAACACGGGGAAGTTCATTATTGTCGTTTAGAACGAGCTTTACGAGAACTAATCATTGGTGATGGAGAAAATCTCAATGATATTTGCGCAACTATTTTAGATATACATTTGAAATCAAACTACAAACAGTATATATTATTCTAGCTAATAATAATTATGTAATCTATCAAGTTTGGATTTTTAATCCTTATTTGGGTGAAAAATATAAATGTTTTTGGATTAAAACAAAACAAAAAAATATATATAAGTAGTTTTGGTAAAAAATAAATATACAGTATAAATAATAATTATAAATAAAGTAACATATGTACAAAATATTTTTACTAGTCATCTCTGCAGTTGAGTAGATATGGAATTACATTTGTTAATTTGTACATTTTTAGTTTTTCTTCAGACTTCAGTTTGATTAATAATCATGTTAGTTGTGGGAAAAACAAGCATTATTATTATTATTATAAATCTGTTTATTATAACTAGAGGCAAAATAATGACTTTTTACTACGTCATTTCAGTTATGAATCAGTGTGGAATTTTTATGTATGCCTGAAACTGTTAAATTGTATATTTTCTATTAATCTTTTGGGGAAAGCACAAATGTGCAATAAAATGGGGTGAGTAAAAATAAAAGCAAAATAAAGATTGTTTTTAATTTATGTAATTCTTTCAATGAAGAATCATTGTGTGATTTTAAACTGAAATATATATACATATTCACATTTTTGATTAAAAAATTGATCAAAAGTGAAATTTTTTTTCCTTCTGAATTGTGGATTTGTTTAGTAAAAATAAAGGCAAAATAATGACTTTTTATTACGTCATTTCAGTTATGAATCAGTGTGGAATTTTTATGTATGCCTGAAACTGTTAAATTGTATCTTTTGCGGAAAACACAAATGTGCAATAAAATGGGGTGAGTAGAAATAAAAGCAAGATGAAAATTCTTTTCATTTTATGTAACTCAATGAAAATCATTGTAATTTTCAACTGAAAGGTATATACATATTATAATTTTGAATTGAAATTAGATCAATAGTGACGTACATTTTTTTTTCTGAACTGTAGATTTGTTTAGTTAAAATAAAGGCAAAACGAGGACGTTGTGGGGGAACAAGAAATCTTTTTGAAGGGCGAATTGTCAAGTCTCACCCAGCTTGCAGGCCAGCAGGACGGAGGCGTTGAGCAGCATCTGCTCCGAAACGGCTGTCAGGAACTAAACGCCAGAGGATTAGGAACAGTTCTGGGGGGGGGTTGAAAAATCACAAAAAAAAAAAAAAAAAAAAAATCCATCCAGCGGGTTTGTGTGCATTTGTACCTTTTTGCAGACCAGAGTGTCCCGCGCTGTCCGGAAGAGCGTTTGGAGCAGAGCGCCGCTCGGCAGCTCCTCGTCCGCCCTGGGGCCCGCCGCCACGCTCAGCAAGTCCTTTCAGATCACAAATATTTGCCACGTGTTTTGACGCACTTGATAAAAACATACATTAAATGTCAACAACTGACAATTTGTGTGCCGTGACTTCATGTTTATGCGTGCCTTGGCCACCAGAGGGCATTGTAACACACGTGTACCAATACATACAAACATGAAGAAGACAGTCACAACTGCTCCGGTAATATTCCTTGTTTTGGCTAACGAAGACGGCACACCTCAATACATTAGAATACAGTAAAAAAGTCCATTTATTTCAGTACTCATACATTCCAAAAACATCCATTAATTGGGGACTCTAAATTGCCCCTAGGTGTGATCGTTTCCTGTCTCTATGTGGGTTGCGATTGGCTGGCAACCAGTTCAGGGTGTACCCCGCCTCCTGCCCGATGACAGCTGGGATAGGCTCCAGCATTCCCCGCAACCCTCGTGAGGATAAGCGGCTCATAAAATAAGATGGATGGATGACTGAAAGTATTACTTCATTGTCTGTCTACATGTGTTGCAGCACACCTTTATTTAAAAGTGTTACACCATGGGGAAAAAAAAAAAAAATCAATGCTGGTTTCGCTAGCCATTCTACATTTATGCGTTTTTGTTAAACGTGTAATTCTTGACGTTTTATGTTTAATTTGACACTAAACAAAACAGCTTAAATCGGGCACTTGTCTTCGTTTTGGAAGAATTGTTCACTATTTTGCAAACTGCTGCTCACTATGAAGCAAGTCAAGACCAAAAAAAAAAAAAAAAGACAAAAATGGCTAAGCATACCTTGATTGCGATGAGGACATCAGAGGGCAATGAGGCGTCGTGGGCGCAGGAGGGCGGGCAGGACGTCACTCTGGCGCCCCCTGGCTTCCTCCTGGGCGTGAGCGGCGGGCCCGGTTCCTCCAAGGAGTCGGCAGTCAAAGTCTTGATCACGCGCTCGTACCTGCACTTCCATTCCCGGCGGATGAGCGCTGAAGGAGAGAAGTGGGGCGTTTTAGCCGGCGGACTGATAGGCACAGATTAGGTAAGCGCACCTGCGATGTTCGCCGAGAGCCAGCTGCAGGCTTTTTCCGTGGCCAGGTGGATGGTGATGTTTTCGGACGTGGCCAGCACCTGAAGGCAACGTTTTAAAAAAAAAAAAGTCACATTCAAGCCACTACATCGGAAAATGTTGTTTTTTTTTTAAGTATGATAAGGTCATTGATAACTAGCATTTAAAATTTTGTGAATTATGAGAAAATAAATAAGTCTGTTTAAATACATTTTTTAATTGTATATTTTATATTTTTATATCATACATCACTTTAATTCGTGATTACTTTGTGGGGAAGAATATGTACAAATATTGAACAAATTTGGACTTTTTTTAGGGAAGTTCTTTTATAGTAAAAAGCCTTTTATGACATTTTTAAAACAAATAATCATGCAAAAATAGATTTTTTTCATTCAAACTATTTTTATTAATCATTATTATTTTAGAAAAATATTCACCGGTATTTTTTGGGGTGGAGAATGGGGATTTTTTTTTTTTTTTTTCAAGCGAATCCCTTTTATGATGTCATTTAAACTAAGCTGTCATTTGTGTGCGAAAAATGTAATGTATACACGTGAATAAATACTGGGTTTCCTTCTTTTCACTCATTGAAGACTAAAACTTGAAATGACTCACAGCGGGGGAGGTCTCAACAGGAAGCAAAATCCGTACGGCTTCTGGACTCTTTTCACAGCAAAATCTGCAGCGTAGTAAGGACAGAAATAGATGAAAAGAAACTATGACATGATGAAAATGTTGAAAAAAAAAAAAATGTTAATGACTTGTGGTACCTGGCGGCCCTGGTCAGGGAGTCCAGTCCGGCCTCACAGAGCTGAGCGCAGATGGACTCGTTCAGTTTGGGCGGGTTTGCTTTGGGTGACTCCAGTCCGTCCCTGAGCATCTTCTCCCCTCTTTCCACCAACTCGCTCACTAACGTTGCCCTGCCAAACGGCAAACTCGTACGTAGCAAAGCACCAAATCATGGAAATAGTACAGCAAACCCTCGCCACTTCGCAAATGTTTCCGCGGAAACAAACTTTTAACTATTCGCAGCGCTCATCGCTCCATTTTTTTTTATCCGACTCATTAAGAATTTACATAACATGATAAAGAGCCTTTTGAAGAATCCTGTTTCCTAATACTGCTTATTTAAAAACAGTTAATACTTTTTATTTAGTTCTCATTTTACAAAAATGGTTTCCAAGTTAATTGTATAAATACTTAAAAATGAGCAAAACAACCATTTTTGACATTTTATTAATTGATTACTCACTAAATAAATTTTAAATAGTAGGATGATAAAAAAAAAAAAAAAAAAACAATTGAGCATTTTTAAATGATGAAAATAACATAACCGACCATAAGCAAACAAGCTCGCCTGACTGTTAGCTTTAAAGAGATTGCGCAAGCATTTCTGTCTACTAATCGTAACTCTTCACTATTTGCGCTGGTTCTGGGTCCGTAAACTCCGCGAATGGCGAGGGTTCGCCACAATTCCAACACTCTGACACCAACTTCATGTGTTTGACAGCGTTGGAGCCGACCCGCTCGGCCACAAACTCCACCGTGCGGCGCAGAGACGGCGGCTGGTTGTGGAAGAAAGCCTGCTCCAGGTCCGCCAGCAGCTTCCGCCGCGAGCGCTCGCCGCCGCCCGGCGCGTCCCGGGGCTCGGCCGACGTCGGCGTGATCTTGCGGACGACGCCGCCTCCCTTGGCGCTGCTGCCCGACACGAAGGCGGCGAGGAGCTTGCGGAACTCGCCTGGCGAGAGCCAAAGGTAAGGCTGCTGATCCACGAGAGATGGGATGCGAGGGGCGGGACGAACGGGAGCGCCACTCACCCAGAAACGGACAACACGTGTAGAGGAGCTGCTGGTCCACTAGGGGGATGCAGTCCTGTACAGAGACGACAACACGCTGGTTATTTTCCTCCTCCTAATTTCAGGCCCCCCGTGGCTGCAAAATCATTTCCTTTAACGCCTATCCTCAACAGGGTCAAGGGTGATCATGAGCCTATCATGCTGCTCATACAGCAACATTGTTCAGTAAAGCCTCGGTTTTCGAACGTCCCCGTTTTCGAACGAAAATTTAGAGATTTTTTTTTGCTTCTGTTTTCCAACAAAAATCGGTACTTGAACGCCCTCGACAATACCCGGAAATAACATAACGCGCGCTGTGCAGGCAGCTGACTCACCCACGACATGCTTTGTTATTGTCTTTTCGAACGCGGCCCCAAAAATAATAACGGAACTTACATCACGCGCGCGGCGCAATCAGCACACTTTTGTTATTCTGTAGAACACAGCCTGTAGTTATTTTATTATATAAAGTATTTAAACTATACTTGTATTTCTACTATGCAGTTTACTATCAGGAAAAGCTAAAAAAAATGCTTTAAAAAGCCTAATTTTTTTAGCCTTGGAACGCATTATTTCTTTTTCCATTCATTGTAATGGGAAACATCGATTCGGTTTTGGAACGATTCACTTTTCGAACCGTTTTCTGGAACGGAGTGCGGTCGAGAACCGAGGCATCACTGTTCATCTTTATTAGACAGTGCGTAAATAACACTCGTAGACCTGCAGCGGCTACGTATTGAACTGCGAAAATGTGTTTTGTGATTACGACAAAAGACATGACTAAAACCGCGTCCAGGCCACGAAAGTGACTAAAATGCCTTTACCGGGTTTGCCTGGAACGACTTTCATTCCCCGACTTACGAGTCCTGCGGCATTGGGGTTGCTCTCCTCCAGCTCGGCCACCTCGGTGAAGTCGCTTGTGAAGAACACCTCCTCGGGGATTACCGGGATCTGTCGCATACAAGAAGGAACATCGAGTGTTACATTCGTAGTAGTGGCTTTGTTGGTGGTGCTACTGGAAAAGTACGCAGGGAGCGGAGAACCTGGAAGAGCCACCCGAGTACTGACACCAGCAGGAGTTTGTTCAGGTAAGACGTCTCGCCACATCTGCTCAGAATCATCTTCCTAAAGTCACACGTAAACAAAGAAAAATATTCGAAAATAAAACATGTTGGACAAAAAAAAAAAAAAAAAACAAAAAAAAAACATGCAGAAATGGGGGGGGGCAAAATACGATATAAAAAAATGTTCAACTAGGAAGAAAAAATAAATTGAACAAAAACAATGACAAAAAAAATTGAATAACGCAGATGAAAAATATTCAAATTAAGAAAAACAAAAATATAAAAAAAAACAATGATAAAAATACAATATATTGAAAAAATAACTACTACACAATAAATACAGAATTTAAATACGTACAGCTATGACAATATTCGAAAAAAGCAAAAACATGAGACAAAAGATAAAAAGATTATATCAAATATTATAAAGAAATAGGAAAATCAGGTAAAAAATCTGCACTTGTTTGGAAAAAAATATAGATTTGAAAAAAGTAAGAAATAAGGGTATATTCCAAAATCTTCAAAAAAAAAAAAAGAAAAATATGACTGTGACAATATTCGGAAAAAGCAAACACATGAGACAAAGAAGTAAAAAGATTATACCAAATATTATAAAGAAATAGGAGAATCAGGTAAAAAAATGCATGTTTGAAAAAATATATATTTGAAAAATGTAAGAAATATAAGGGAATATTCCAAAATCTTTGAAAAAAAAATGAAAAATATGACTATGACAATATTTGAAAAAAGCAATCACATGAGAAAAAGAAATAAAAAGATTATACCAAATATTATAAAGAAATAGGAAAATCAGGTTAAAAAAAATGCACGTTTCAAAAAATATATCTTGGAAAAAAGTAAGAAATATAAAGGGAATATTCCAAAATCTATTATTTTAATGAAAAATAATACAACTATGGAAAAAATGTTAATTAATAATAGAGACTTTAAAAAAATATATATATACATATTTCTAAAATTTTGGGAGAAAAAAAAATTCACGAAATGACGTGGGGCTTCTCAGCTTTCAAAAGCAAAAGGAATCAAACACCGGCATTCTTACAGCGTCTCAGCACATTGGCATGCCAGGAATACCTGTAGAGGAGACACAGCGTGCCCAGGACCACCCTGTAGCCGAGCAGCAGCGGCCCGGTGAAGTCCAACATGGAGAGGAACTCCACCAGCCAGGGCACCGTCAAGATGGTGCGCCTGCGCCTCACGCTGTTCCTCAGCACGCCGCACACGTCCAGCACAGGAACGCTCTGTTCGCGTACGACAAACAAGATGAGGCAAAAACCGAGTTGCGAGCGCAGACTTAAAAACGTAGACTAGGGGCTTTAGCTTCATGCGCCAGCCGCTTTTACCTTGCTGCGCAGGGCGACCGCCGCCTCCCGAATCTCCCTCGACGGCTTTTCGGCCGTCTGGTACGGCAGGAAGGAGATGAAGCCCAGGAACTTGGCCAAGAGCCGAGCCAGGAGGAGCACGGAGGCGAAGCGCTGTTTCTCGTCCTGACGGGGAGAGATCCGCGTTCCGCCGTCAGCCTGAACGGGGGCCCGCTTTTCGTTGACGGGCGTCGCAAGTGTGCGTACCTGCTGCTCCATGTCCCCGTCGCCGCCCTCCTCTTCGGCCTCGTGCCCTCGTTCTCCGACGGGGGCGGGAGGACTCAAGATGGAGACTTCATCCAGCTGAAGGAGTTGCTGACACAAGCTGTCCTGCAGGTGCTGGTTCAGCTGACAGCTGGTTTCAAGTCAACAAAGACGACGAGCTAGTCCCGCATTTTCTTTGACAAAAAAACGGAAGATACTCGAAGATACGTGGTTTGCACGTACCTGATCAAAAATACCACCGCTTATCATATCAACAATACATTTTAGATGACCTCTGAGAAGCAATGAGAAGAAAATTTGTACGCACATTTTCATTATATTTATATAACTAACATTACAATTATTAACCTTTTAAGTTTTACTAAATAATTCAGGTCTTCGCTGTGGACTTCATATTTTTGTTATTCTACTTTTATATCGCATCTATTAATACAGTCAAATATGTCAGAAACAATTTGTCATTTTTGATATCTCTCTAACTTTATATGACATATCATTACAAATGTTTTTATTTTTTACAATTATTTTATCAGCATGTGTTACTCCATAACAATGCATTTACTTTTTACTGCATAAATATTAATGCAAACACTTTTGATTTATGTCACATTTCTTGTTTCCACAATATTCATCTCTATTTTGGGGGAGAATTTCCTACTTTGCAACTTTGGTATAGCTTTTAAAATGTATTCATTTTTATACAGATGACATTATAAGTGTAAAAATGTCTGTTATATATTATTTTTTAAAAAAGAAATGAGATTGCTTTTGTGTCCACTTAAGTGGGTTATGCCTGAATGCCCAATGAAAAAAAAGTGTCTTATATCTATATATATATATATATATATATATATATACGCAGCATTTATGTACCGATTTATGCTGATATACGGCGGCACAGTGGATCAACTGGTAAAGCGTTGGCCTCACAGTTCTGAGGTCCCAGGTTTGATACCGGCCCCTCCTGTGTGGAGTTTGCATGTCGTGCGTGTGTCTGTGTGGCTTTTCTCCGGCCACACCGGTTTCCTCCCACATCCCAAAAACATGCACTCTAAATTGCCCCTAGGTGTGATTGTGAGTGCGGCTGTTTGTCTCTATGCGCCCTGCGATTGGCTGGCGACCGGTTCAGGGTGTACCCCGCCTCCTGCCCGTCGACAGCTGGGATAGGCTCCAGCACTCCCCACGTTTCTTGTGAGGATAAGCAGCGACGAAAACGATTGGCTGGAACAACCTAGTAGTATGACCTCGGCGTGTCTTACCAACTGGCCGCTTGCAGAAAGTCCCGGAAGAACTCCTGGTGGCCAGGAAAGGACGGCGGCGGGCAGGGGCCGCCGACGCCGCGGGGCTGGATGAGACGCTCCTCCAGGCGCTTCAGGCGGCCCAGGCCGTCGGCTCCCATCATGCCGAGCAGGTCGGCGTCGGGGGCGTCGCCGCTTGAGCCGTTCACGCGAGGCCCTTTGCACATCTGAGCGCGGAGGTACAGTTTTATAGCCGATTCATGTCGGGCGGACGAGACTGGAACGTGCGGACGTACCTGAACGAGCTGCTTCAGGAAGAGACGAGCGAAGTGCGAATGGCTTCCGGCGGCGGTCAGCTGACTCATCATTCCTCTGTGACCCCGCCGCCGCACGCACACAAATGCATCAAATCGAGAGGAAAATGAGTGAAAAACGCCAGTGAAAGGCTTCGACTTGCCTGATCCGACTCCCGAGGGCCACGTCGAAGTTCCAGCCGGGCTCCTTGTGGAAGTCCTCCCATTCTCGCAGCACCTCGTAAAAAATGTCTCTGAGATGACGGGAAAGTCCGCCAATCAACCGCCAAGATGATCACGAGGACATTAAATGTGATAAAAAAAAAAATCATTGACTGATCCTGACTTTGAAATATCAGGAAATCTGGGCGTTTACAGAAAAGAAAAGCAGTTTTGTTTTTCACATTTTGTTCCCCTACTGAACCCAAAAAAAAAGAAATCACCTTAAAACCAACCCATGTAACGAATGATTTTAATATCCCGTCTAAATTACCACACAATATATGTTTTTTTGTCATCTTATCAACAATCTCGTAGATACCGTTGCTTTTTAAACGTGTGGAAGGCCTTGTCGCTGCTGAAGTTGAAGCGATTGTCCGTGGCGGGCTGGAAGGGCACCGAGTGGATGAACGTGGAACCGCACGGAGAGAGCTGGAAGACATCGACCTCACAAATGAGCCTTCCGACGTCCCAAATAATCGTGTAATAATCTAAGCGGTAACGCAAACGAGCGCGCTACCCGGGCCGCGCTTCGGTCCTGGGCCTGACTCAGACGATCCCGGAGGCCCGGCGAGAACGACGCCACTCTCTCGTTCTCGGCCAGGAGACGCAACGTGCATTTGTCCAAGTGAGCCAACAACCTATCCAAAAAAAAAAAAAAATTACAACAAAAATTATGCATTAAATGTATACAATACACAATTTTTCCTTTTTCTCATCCTTTTGAAAGTATTTCCACTTTTTTACATTTCTTGCACTGTTTATAATCACACTTTTTATTGTCATTTTTTATATAATTTTTGGATGTTGTTTTTATTTAATATTATTTTTTTTTTAATTTAATCATGTAAATCACATCGAGTTACCTTGTGTATGAAATGTGCTATATAAATATATTTGCTCTACTTTAAAGTACAAATAAATATAATATGTATATATAACATAATATAAAATAAAAGGTCTAGATGTATTTAATTTAAAAAAAATAAGAGCAAAACCAAGTTATACCTCAACTTACAATTATTTGTTTTTTTTTTTTTTTTTGGTATTGCAAAATCTGGAAAATGTACCGTTAATTACACCCCTCCTACCGTATGTATGAATATGAAAACTCACTGATATTGGTTCTCCAGCACCTTCACTGCAAAGTAGACACAGTTGTGCACCTGTTTCAAGTAGTGTCTCTCCAGCACATCTAGAAAAATGTGCCAAATATCAAGATATGATATATATACCCTCCCCCCCCCCATTGAAAAAAATATGCCCAGTTACGGTGCAGCTACCTGAGTTGCGCACACACACACTCCCCGCCTCCCCCTCCTCGTCGTCGTCATCATCGTTGTTGTCAGAAGTATTCGGAGATCGAGACGTGAGCAGCTGCATCACAAAGAAGAGCTCCAGAAAAATGTTTGGCACCAGATTTTCTGGAAAACATTTTTAAAAATATTTCATTTTGGTTATTTTTTAAATCACCTTTCACTTCCTTTGCCGATCTGGCGTGCACTTGAGGTTCGCTCACCCGAAATGCAAGCGCAGTACAGCTCGGCCAAGATGTCCAAATCCGAGGCCGCCGTGACCTGAGACGGTTCGGGACAGGGCGTCTGCCGGTCCGGTGTCACCTTGGAGCCGACCGCTCGGACCGCGGACTTGGTCGGCGTGCGAGGCTCCGCTGAGGCCGGCGGAGGAGAGAACGTCTGCTGGGCTCGTTTGGACCTGGAGGCAGGAGGACAGCCATATCTTTAACTGGCATAACAGCCAATGTTATGATCTCTAGATATAGCTACATCTATTACACATTTATATAGATAGTTGATACTGTAAATAAAAAAATATGACATAAATATATCAAGTATTTTAAAAATCAAGAAAAATATGCCCATTTTCTCTACAAAAAAATTTTTTACTGATAATTTGGAGACAGTTTTTATTGCATTTTTTACTACAATTATCAAAAGATAAATTAACAGCAAAAAAGGGCATTTTATAATTTTTATACAATATGTCTATTTTTCCACAAAACGCAGCAATATGTTTGTTTTCTTTTTATCTTTGATATTAAGATGCAGTCATTTTTTTGTCCTAAAATATGAAAAGGAAAATTGAGACATTTTCACTGGACAAAGCCAATATTTAATGATGCATTATGTTATTACAATATATATATATATATATTATAAACAATGTAATTTTTTTCTTTATGGCTAATTAGTATTCTTAAAACTAAATACTGGTACAATATATATAAAATGATGCATTGCGTTTTTTTTTTCTTTTCATAAAATGAAAAGAATAAATAAATACAATAGTGTTTTGGGATATAAAAAAAAAAAAAAAAAACATTCAGCGATGCGTGTTTTTTACTCCACTGCCAGACTTTAATAATATATGTTGCATTACGGTATTTTATATTGTGAGTAATTTCTCGGTATTGAATTTTGGAGAATTTGGACATAATGATTGACTATTCCAAACAAAGGAGTTCAAGATTTTGTTTTTTGTCTTCTCAGGTTCAATTGAGGCCGCGCTTACTTTTCTCTCTTGAGCAGCTCCCTCTCCTCCATCAGGCCGCGGGGGCTTAACGCCGTCGCCGACCTGTCGGGGCTCTCCAGCGCCTCTCCCGGCGGCGCCGGGCTGGGAGCTTTGGCGAACGGTGTTGAGGTGAAGCACGTCTTGGGTTTGGAATGGGACCGCTCAGCGCTGACCGGCGTCGGGTTTATTCTTCTGGATGGTTTGCTTCCCCTGGAGGACAAAGTGGAACAAATTGAAAAGTTTTTTTTTCGTTTTTGTGTCGATGGACTTTTCTACCAAATGGGACTTGACATAATAATTTCATTGGTTTGACCTATGCACATTTTTTTTTTTTAAGCAAATGATAAAAGAGTTTCCATTTTATCAAATTGCTTATAGGCAGCGCGGTAGCCAACCTGAGGACCAGGGCTCAAATCCTAGCCCCGCCATCTTGTTTGTATGTTCTCCCTGTGCCATCGTGGCTTCTCTCCCGCTACCCTTGTGAGGATAAGCAGCTCGGAAAACGGATGAATTGCTCAGTCTTTCTACGGCTAGCCAAGAGCGCATCAGCTTCTTAAATTAAAATGTATCTGGGTCATTACACTGCGAGCAGTAAGCAATTAAAGTCGGATTTTAGAGACTTGGAATGTTTTGTGAAATTGCTGGACTGGTAGATACAATTTTTTTTTTTTTTTTTTTAAATCACGTGTTGCATCTAGAATGAAACCCATTCTGCAGCAATGTATGATACAATCCAGTAGTAAGTAAAAAGGAAATTTTTTTAAAAATGTGCCTACCTGGTAACAGTTTAAATGTGCATTAAGGACTCACACGGGGGTGACAGAAGACGAGCCGACGGGGGGGAAATCCTCCAAGTTGTTGAAATTAAGTTGACCCGGAGACGGAGGGGAAACCTGCTCGCTGGTGCCGCTGAACGCAGCTCCTCTGCTGGTTCTACTCGAGCTGTCATCCAAGTGATGCGTCGCTCGCCCTCCTCCCACGTGCCTCCCGGCGCCATTGCCGCTCCTCCTGCGGCTCTTCGGAACCTCCGGGGACGACACCACGTAGTCCCCGAGGCTGATCCTCTGGCTCGGCCTGCGCTCCGAGCCGGAGGACCTGGACGCTGGGCTGCAGGTGGCGGAAAAGGACGGGCTGCTGACCTGATTCGGGCCCGACTCTGACCCCGGGGACACCGAGTACGAGAACAGCTGCACCCGGCTGGCACCGCGAGACCCGCCGCCGCCGCCCGCCGACCTGCACCCCCTCTTCTCGGCAAAGCCCTGCGAGGAGGTGGCGGGCCTGGGGCGGGTCGGGGTCTTGGCAGGGGTGGCGGGGCCATGGGTGAGGGCCTGGCTGCTCTGATCTCGCAGGAAGTTCAGCAAGAACGGGATGAATTCTTGCTTGTGGATCGTCAACTCTGGATTGTTGAACGCCAACCTGTCGCTATCCTGCTATCAAGAAAAAAGGAATTTTAGTCACATATGGAAAAATTGGTGCAATAGAGGTGTAAAATGGCAACCTAAACTAACACAGTAAGCACCTACATACTACACAAAAACTAATGAACATCCACGTAGCATATAGTTGCTACAAACGTTAAGCAACATTTTTTTTTCTACATGTGCAGTACAAACATGTAGACAAACAATACAACTTATCCTCTGCGAAAAAAAAAGAGACTAATATTACTGCAGCTTATCAAGCAGTTGTGACAGTCTTCTTCAAGTATTCTGATATGCAAGTACAGTATGTATATTAGACTGCCCCCTGCTGGCCAAGACACGCACACCAGAAGGAACATTTATAGACGGATGAAATTCATTCTTTACATTCTGTTTTATGGTGTTAATAAACTATGTTTGCATTAAGTACAAAACTGAAGGCTGCTCTTTTAGGACAATCGTCATTACTTGTATTATTTGTGGTCTAAAATTAATGAATTATTTGACAGCTAATAGCTTGTCAAATCAATTGACAGTTACAGGTATATTGATAATCAAGTGAACATTTTGAGGGATTGTTTCACTTCAAAATCTGGAAATCCTTCGAATTCAGCCTCTTAAATCCCAGAGTAAATGTTCTCTGATTTATGAATTCATGAAACTGATTAGATGTTGTATTTCATCAAAATCAGGTATTTGCTGTATTGTCACTGTAGGGGGAAATGCCCATTTTGACTTTAGATACAACCAGTAAAAGAAAAATCAAAATAATAATGAGTTTTCACGAATATAATTTGACTGATGACAAGTCCCATTTCGGCGAACAAAAATCCTCACCATCATAAAAAAAAAAAAAATGACATTTTATTTGACTCCGCAGTCACTCGTCTAGTAAAAACACTGCTAATTTCACAACCTTGATCTGGCCCGATGCATGAAGTTCCAATAATAACAACAAAATAATATCAAAACATTTATGAAGAATTTTAGGCCACAAATGATATAAATAACGGCGACTAAATCGTCCACGTAACTAAACCAGACGAGTAACCGCTACCTCACTTTAGCTCCCTAGCTAAAAGTTTTGTTTACAATGCGTAACGTGCTCATGTCAGCCCACTTAGACAAAGTGTACGACACGGAACCCGAGTCGAGCGCGACACCGAAGACGTTCGGGTGTAGTTCCGACCCACCTGGACGTTCTTCAGCCAGTCCAAGACCTTGCAAAGGTCCACTTTCCTCGCCAACAGCGATTCCAAAAGAGCCGCCATTCTGAGCAGGCAGGAATTGAGGAGGAGGAGGGGGCGGGGTCAGCACACCACGCATGCGCACACCGCCTTCGATCCCTTCCAGATTCAAGGGGAAAACGTTATGAATTTTTTTTTTTTTAATTCACGTTTAATTGTATTTATTTTCTGCTTTAAACCATATAAAACGGAAGGGGTAGAAGTAATATATAATATAAAAACGTTTCAAAATTTCGCTGAGCTCTCCTGATTTAAATAAAGGTTTCAATGGAATTCACAATTCTTGACTGACAAAAAAAAAAAATAGATTGCGTGTTTTATGTGTTTCTCCTAAATAATAGTGATTGGTTTATGAAATGTTTTTGTTTGATGTAATCTAATTTCACAACGTATAGAGTTTTCCTTTTTATTCATTACTGGATTACATTCTAACACTGATTATTTAGTTATTTTACTTTTTTGATACATTTAAAGAGTGTCTGACATATGGATTATTTATTAAATGTTATTTGATTTTTGGTCCAATAACATTTCAGATTTTTTTGTGTCTGCATTAGTAGATTTTAACCTTTATTTAGTTAGCCGGGATTGGCTCCAGCACTCCCGCAACCCGAGTAAGGATAAGCGGCTTTGAAAATGGATGGACGAATGGATGGACTAATAAAAAATATTGCAAAAATGATTAATTCAAATATTCCAGTTCCATAAAAGAATTAAGATAATTATTAAGATATAAAGATGTATAATCTTTGCAAAATTTCATCATTTGTTGATGGATTCCATTTAATCCTTTTTAGATTATTTTGGGGAATATACATCATTTTAACCTTCATTTTCTTTTTTAAAAATGCAAATAGAAATGGTTTTTAAAATATTAATTCTATTGAAAAATTTGTTACATGTTATTATCTATTTATATTTCAATGAATCAGTTGTAAGATTTTTTTGGGACAACTAGTATTGTAACAAATGTAATTAAAGTTAAAAAATATTCTCTAGTACCATTTGCTTTTGTATTAAAAAACATACAACAACTGTGATTATGCATGCGGAATGAGTATTTTATTCATAACCGGTTTATAAAAATAAAATACAAAATAATTTCAAAAGGAAGAAAAACAAAATAAAAAGAAAGATCACTGTACAAGGCATTGATCTGTTACAAATAAAATCAACATAAATAATTACAATTATATACAATGCAAAAAATGGTACATTCCTTCCCATGGAGACTTTTATGGATTAAAATACACACATACGCAATCATTAATAAAAAATAAATACCATGTCCATCATCATCAAAATGTCACGAAAAAAATAAATAAAACGTCAAGTATTTCTTAATAGTTCAAAAACCCCTTTCTAATCCGACAAACAAAAATGCGCTAACGCTACGACTGCACGCCACGCCACGTGTGTACGCTAATAACATAAAAACGTGATTATCTTTTTCAAAGAAGCGGTTTCAGTGTTACTTCAAGCTCGCCTCGTCTGAAGCCCGTTTAAAATGTATCGGAGATTATTTTACAAAGCCAAAAAGGATCTTTTTGCATCTCAGAAAGCCGACTGCCGGAAAAAAAAAAGCGGCCTACGAGCAGCGCCGCGCGCTCCCGTGACCTTTCGGAGCAAAAGTCGTATCAAAATATTTGGCAACGTAATCCGTCTGCACAGGCTATTTGAAGGAAGTCAAGAGGGGGACAAAAACCACACAAGTTGTTCAGGAGTGAACGGAAAGAAAAAGGGGATTATGTGGGGAATGCAGCCCATTATTTAAAAAAAAAATCAGTGCAGGAAAATACAGTATGCCCCTTTTTCATCGTACAGTACCTACTTCGCTCCATTCGCTTTTTGGCTGCTTCCCGCCACAAAAACAAGGTACTATTTGTCGTGCAAGCGTCCAAACCGATTAGTCATTATAACATCGAATCGAACACACGCATCGCTTGGTGGAGTGCAATCCACAGTCTGCCTCGCTCCGTTCCGATGAAAATAGTTTTAGTATTTCACCAGACATCGCTTTTATGGCTTCGCTCACCAAAACAGCAGCAGCAAAGCAAAGAAACGGCCGCTTTCAATAATACGGATCCTTTCACATCGTTAAAATGAAGTACCATCACTGTAATTGTCTCAACCGTTAACTACAAAGTCGATATTCCAATGCTATTGCTTGCAAAAACAGCAGCACCAACAGACCCGATAATGGCTGCCCTCCCATCGGAAGTTCAGTAAATAAACCATCCCTGGCCGCGACACAAAGAAAAAGTGGTAAAACCTCAAATAAAATGACAGGAGACCATATTATTCTCCTGTGTTGTAATCAATTGCACTTTTCAAAAGGTTTGATTTTCATCAAATCAGTCATATTTTTTAAGTCGCTAAAAGAAACAAGTCTGGATACGTGGATCAGGAAGATCCAAAAATCAAACCCCCCCCCCCCCCAAAAAAAAAAATCTATTTTCAATGAGATATTTGTAAATTTGTTACTGATGGTGTAGTGCAAAGATGTCAAACTCTGGCCCGTGGGCCAAATTTGGCCCGCGAGGCAATTTAAAATGAATATTAGAGCTGGCCCGCCGGTATTACAGGTTATAGGTTCATTTGTTCAAACTTGGCCTGCGGCTTTATTCAATTTAAAATTTTGTCCCTCTGTGAATTTGAGTTTGACACCCCTGGTCTGAATTTGGCGCAGGCAGCGCGGGATCGATTCCCGTTCAGCGATGGTGTCGATATCCTGCCCTGTGACTGACTGGCGACCGGTTCAGGGCGGAGTCCGCCTCAAGTCCAAAGCTAGCTGGGATAGGCTCCAGCTTTCCCGCAACCCTTGTGAGGATAAGCAGCTTGGATAATGATATGCCATGACATTTGTCAATTCGTCTCCATCTGCGCGATGCTTCCAATGAGCCCCGGTTTTTCGGACTTTACACTGATAGTGGAAAACCGGCCGAGGCGCTACGGCACAGTGGAAACCGCGGCTAGCGTCACCCTGGCAACATGCGCTCACTATAATTTAGTATGAAATTGTGCAAAAAAAAAACAAAAAAACAGCACTGGCGCTCCGATTCTCCCACCAAAAGCCAAAATGATGTCATCACTGATTCAAGCCAGGGTCAGGTAGCCTCCAAATATGTCACTCACGTTTCATTTTTTCCAAGAAATCCTCCTAAATGTCCCGGAAGAGAACCAGGGCACAGAATGTTAAGACTGCTCATCACGATGACGTTTGCGCGATAAACTTTTCAACGTGTCGGTCACAGTGAGGTAAAGAAGATGCAGCTTATTTCGCTTCAGTCGTGGACTCAGCATGCGGGAATTAATTCACGCGGCGGGGGCGAAGAAGCTGTTTATCGTACAAGCGGAGAAGAAGCTTCAGCGCCGGAATTAAAAAGTGCACCCCCCCCCCCCGCTCCCCAGTCGAGTGCTTATAATTGGGGTTAGGTGTTGAAATGAGCGTTGCTAAAGTGTGTCATTGCATTCTGCTGGCCAAAAAGTACGGAATTTGTGCCAGCGGTAGGGAAAATGAACTCTTTCATCAGCAGTTTTCTTCGCGTCGACTACGCTGATCAATTACAACGACTAAGAAGTCGGTGAATTCAGTTCCCGTTCGTTAGCGACACAAGCCTCTTTCACACAAAGCTCCTGCACACTTGTAACGCAACGGACTTTTCCGACCTGTCAATCACTCGTACAACAATAGCCAATGCCTGGCTTGACACGCCCCCTCTCGCCGTATTGTCCCACAAGCAATGGCGGTTGTCAGTAGCGGGCGCTTGGAAAAGTTAACGTTACGAAAAAAATGGTCCTCAGATGCGCTTGGGGAACGTGCAATTCTGATGAAAGATATCCTGCCCGGTTGATTCATTTTCCAAAGGCTAAAACACAGTTGACGAAGTGTCTACGGTGGATTAAGGCTCGCGGACGAGCGCACGTACAACTAAATGTGGACAATATCAACAAACGCGAGGCTGTATGTTCGAAGGTAAGTGAACGAGAAGTATATTTCTCTGAGTTTGATTGAATTATTATCAGTGAAGGAGAACAACTTTCACTTTGTTAGTGTATCACTGACCTGCCGAATGAAGTGTGGAATGTTTTATGCCGAAGAGTCGGGTTCGTAATACGTAAATACACGATGTCATGTGAGAGACATGTCTACTTGCCCATTTGGATCACATCGGACTTTTAAGACCGAGGACTGGGTTCCATTACGAGCCAAGTCAAATGAATCCACCCACTCACTTCTGAAGACTACAAAGATATTACTCGTGATCTTTCCAAGTAAAAAGTACTCACCCTGCTTTACACGCGCAGTACGATTCCACCATTTTCTCCTGTTGGATTTCAATATGAAGTTTGTGAGGCGTCAAACCTTTTTTTTTTTTTTTTTTGCATCGATCGCCAACATTTCGCTGTCCTGCTCCGTCCAAAATCTTATTTCCGTGTACATATCCTTGGGTGAAATATTCGAGACCTCTCTGTAGAACTCTCTCGGCCGAGTCTGACGATTTGGCAAAAAACTTCAAACCTGTTCTGTTCAGTCGCCATTTTGAAAGCTAGTGGGACATGGCTAAGGGGGCGGATCTTAAGATCGCCAGTCGGAAAGGTCCATCGTATTTAATCCGCATTTATTCGCCTTCGCCTTTCACGCTGGACCCGGCATTTGGCGCGGGGCGTAAAGTAAGTGTCGGATCGTGACAACTGCTTTCAACGCAACATTCTGGGAGGAACGAATGTTGGCTGTTAAATTTCCCACTTTTCATCCGGGCATTTTCTGGAATTCCACCGAGAGCCTTCCTGCTTCTGACACGGCTCTGGTACCGCTTACAAATCGCGTGAAAGCAGCTTGTTACTACTAGTAGGCCTTCAGAGCTGAGTCAACAAATTCTCCATTTGTACGGAAGGGCGGCACGCAAAAATGCGAAAGGGGCTTCTGTTACTCGCTCCGAAGTCCGCGCAAAACGGCGGATGAATCCCGGCCCGGACGGGCCGCCCCCAGGTACAAGCGACGACGGTAGGCACAGGAAGGTTGGTGTGTTTCCACGCGCTCGAAACGACTGATTGTATCTTCGGAACAATTTATTTCCATACGCGCAAAAACAGGAAACTTGTTTTAAGCAATGCGGAGCGTCAAAATTTGTATCCCCGATGAATACGTCTGTACGCTGCGGCACGGCTCGGTCGAAAAAAAAAACAACAAAAAAAAACACACAAAAAAAAAAACAGCCTGGCTGTACTCAAACAGTCTCAATATGAAAATCGAGCGCATTAATACGCGTGATAAATAATTGACTATATACCGCACTGTGGATGCGAGATGAATAAACGAGAGAAGCGACTCGCCACAGCGATTCCCAACCACGAACGATCCATTTTCATTTACTTGGTCGGAAAATGATTCTTTACTACAAATAATGTTTCTTTGTCCCGCTATCGGTCCCATCGACGTGTCGTGACGGGCGGAAACGCTCTTCCGTGACGATGTTTATCTACGTTGCCATTCCTACAACTGGAAAAGTCATCGTTTCCTATCAGCAGATCAGTTTTGTGTCGCGGATTTCACACTAAGTCACCGATTTGCGTGTTTTTCGCGCTTCAGATGGCACGAGATTCCAGCTGAGGATATCGGAGGAGAGCTCACTTTAGCCTGGGTTGTTAGCGGGAGTTCTTCATCATATTGACACGCATACGCACTTTCGGTGCATTTTGTTTCTGATTCAAATCCGTAATCCGTTTTTAATAGTAATTGTAAGATGAGTTTGATGCAATATTTGAATTACTGAATCATTTGATTGTGTGTATTTATTTATTTATGTGTGAACCGCAACAGAGCGTAGATTAATTTTGTGTGCAATTTCCCCGTGTAAAATATGTGCCTTGGCTCGATACGGGTTGGGAACGACTACGCTACAGTACCAACTACTGATCCTCGGACAGGAAATAAAATTGCAGCTGCTCTATTTTTGTTATCCGAGACGGTAAGATAAATATTAGAAAAGGTTACAGGAAAAGAGGGCGGTTAGGAGGTTCGGAAAGACTAGGATAGATCGGGAAAACAGTTTTTCGTCCGCCTTGCGGGCAACTATCTGGCCAGCTTGCTGGAGCACTTCCCCTCCCGACTGCACCCTTTACCCCTGGACAGGTGGAAGGCGGCGGTGCGGGCCTGCCGGCCGCAGCAGGTTTCCTGGTGGTGGTGGTGGTGGTAGAGGCGGCGGGGCGGAGGCGATCCGGAAAAGCTGGGCGGCGAGCGGCTGCGGCCCAGGCAGCCCCCGCCTCCCCCGGAGCCGCCGCGGTGCTCCTGGCGGGACGGCGAGGAGCTGACGGAGCGCTGCAGCGAGGACGAGCTGCGAGGCGAGGCGCTGGAGCTGCGGACGTGGTGCGGCGAGCCGGTCGGGCTGCTGACGCCGGTCGTCCGGGAACCGGTGTAGGGAATGGACGGGCGGCGGTGGGCGGCCGGAGCGCCGCGGGCTCCGTGCATCAGCTGAGCCAGGCAGGTCAGGAGGTCTGAGTCGCTGGTGCTGCCCGCTCGGATGCGGTAGCGGCGGATCCTAAAGAGGAGAAAAGATTCAAAGGTCAGTCCACGCAAGAAACCTCAAATCCTGGTCTGAGTACCTCGCGTTGTCGTAGCAGGACGGAGACGATAGCGCTAGCAAGCTATCGAAAGTTATCGAGGTTTAAACTCAATCCACACCGACAAAATCCTCAAGAGTTACTCATTTCTACAAATCTCAAATGAACAGAATCACGCCCCCAAAAAGAGGGCTTGGAGCACTTCCAGCATCTTAAAGGTAACCGAGTAGTATCGTTGGAAATCTTGGGTCTAAAACTGTCAGTATTCCTTCAAAAGTAACTAACGCTCGTTAGCGTTGGGACGGTACTGGAAAGCCGACGTTGAAAATGACCTCGGCGAACCAAATTTCCATCCCTCTAAGACCTCCTGTTCAAAAGTAATCCCCAAATCCTGATCAGGGTACGTCCTAGCGTTGCCGACGTACATAACTTGTGTCACGAGAAATCCCACACCTAAAATCATTTGGGTGGGACTAGGATTGAGCCACTTTTCTACGTCCCTTAAATGTTACTTCAAGAGGACCAGCGTCCCAGTTTTTAGATTCATGACAAATGAAAACGACAAAGACCCGTTGAAGTACCTGCCCTCCACCGTGCTGCGGCACGGCGGCTTCCCGGGAGGCGGGCGGGGCAGGAACTGGGCGGTCAGCCGCTCGGCGGACGAGGCCGAGTGGACGGGCCGAGGGATCCTGCTGCGGCGGGACAGGGGGCTGGAGGACGACGACAAGGAGGCGTCCCCCTGGCGGTCCGAGCGCGAGCCCACGAGCGAGTCCTCCTCCTGGGAACGGTCCGAGGCGGACGACGGCGGGTCCCTGGCGAGGGAGGCAACGGCTGCGGGGGCGCGGCGGTCGGACAGGGACGGCGAGGCGGAGGGGGACGGCGGCGGAGGCTGATTGCTGGCTTTCTTCAGCAGGAGCTTCTCTTTGGCGGAGCCTGGGGGCGGCGGTTCCAGCACGGGGATCCGACTCTGCCGGGGGCGGGGGGCGGAGGGGGAAGCTCGGCCGCCTTTCTCAACGCAGGGAGGGCTCGGCGATTGGTGTCCGTTGGTCAAAGAAGGGCTACGAGGCGACTGGGGGGAGCTACTTCGGCGGCTCGGCGCCGGACTCGGGGCGTCCCCGTTGACCGGCGGCGGGTCTACGGGCGTCCCAGGGGAGCCCGCGGCGGGCTCCGCTTTGGCTCCGTCGCGATCCTCCGGCGACCCGGACGACGAGGACAGCCCGGACGGACGCTGAGCCGTCAACTAGAGGGGAGGGACAAACGGACAACGCGTTTAAAGTTCATACGAGGTCGACCCCCCCACGGGAAAATGTAATCAATTGTTGGAAAAAGGCTTGTTGCTGGGACGGTACAAGCGCGCCAGCAAGTAGCCTGGCGAGGGACGAGGGATTTTGGAATCAAGTGAAGGCCTGCAATTCGCGTGGGATCGTGACCAAGCCCTCCCGCAAAAAGCGCTAATAAGTAAGTGACACCTTCCCCCAGGCCAGAAAAAAAAAAAACCTTTTTTCTAGCTACTCCAACGTGGTTGCATGGCACCTTGATGCCACAAGAGTGCGCCAAATAATATTTACATATTTGATATGGCTTTGGCTTGAGCATGACCTTCAAAAATGGAGTTTGTCAGGGAATAACAGGATAGGTTAACCCCCCAAAAATATGAGGAAAGGCAAATTTGTGAAAGGCCAACCTTTGCTTTTTTTCTCTGCAATCTTTCCTCACCTACTCAAAACGTGCACTCTAAATTGCCCGTAGGTGTGATCGTGGCTGCGATTGGTTGTTTGTCTCCGTGTGCCCTGCGATTGGCTGGCAGCCAGTTCAGGGTGTACCCCGCCTCCTGCCCGATGACGGCTGAGGTAGGCTCCGGCGCTCCCGCGACGCTCGTAAGGATAAGCGGCTAGTGAAGAACTACATCTGGACTATAACGTGGTCCTTTGGCGCCATCTTGTCACGTTCTTGTGCCAAGTGTTAAAAGCGATGGGGGTATTCTTATTATTCTTCCATCCATCCATTATCTTAGCCGCTTATCCTCACGAGGGTCGCGGGGCGCGCTGGAGCCTATCCCAGCTGTCAATAGGGAGGAGGCGGGGTACACCCTGAACTGGTCGCCAGCCAATCGCAGGGCACACGGAGGCGAACAGCCGCACTCACAATCACACCTACGGGCAATTGATGTTGCATGTTTTTTGGGATGTCGGAGGAAACCGGAGTGCCCGGAGAAAACCCGCGCAGGCACGGGGAGAACATGCAAACTCCACACAGGCGGGGCCGGGATTGAATCTGGGACCTCAGAGCTGCGAGGCCAACACTTTACCAGCTGTTCCACCGTGCCGCCTCTTATTATTCTTATTAAAACATAAAAGCCCTGCCTCATAGAGACGGAGTCATTTGCCACCATCTTTTTGTATCGGCATTAAAAAAAAAAAAAAAAAAAAACCCTTTCAAAGCAGGGGTCTCAAACTTGTGGCTTGTGGGCCGGAAAATGGCCCGCAAGATGATATTTTGTGGCCCCCACCTTAATACAAAAGTATAATAGTTGTGTTGTTTGAGAAGATAGGATTGTTTTTAAGTTCTAATTGAAATTCCACACAAGTCCACGTGCGCTGAGACTCCGCCTCCAGCGGCCCCAAGGTAAATTGAGTTTGAGACCCCTGTTTTAAGGGGTAGGGTGTCAATACTGGCAGTTTTTCGCCCCAAGGCTCGGTCCTCATCCCCGGCGAACAGCGAGGGTTTATATATTTTTTATGTGGGGGAGAGTCATAAATAGAGATGGATTGGTCGACAAATGGTCATGCAGTTACCATAGCTACCATGATCAGACACACAACACGTGCTACGGGTCACGCTCGTGAGTGCTAAACCAGGGACAGGCGGACGGGAAAGGTTTCACGCAACTTGGCAGGGGGCTTCAGTGAAGAGAGGGTGAGGAACAAATACAGGGAGAGAGAGAGGAAGAGGAAGATGGAGAGCACAAAGACCATCTGAAACAAAAGAGACCGTGCGGCCTGTGGTCATGAGTCGACATCGGCTAGCATGCGGCGTTCACATCTTATACTGTACACGCAAACACCCGCGTGTCGCCGTGACGACGCGTGAATGGCGGGGTGGGGGGTGGGGGGGGGGCGTTCGTCGGTTTCGGTGCAGTCAAGGACAAAGAAGCCAAAAGGAGCAAATTCAAACCAATAAGGACGAAGCCCACCCCTCAGAAAACAAAGGAAAAATGTTCTGCCACAGAAGCAAAAATGGAAGACGTATTCAGAGCAGAACCGCCAAAGTCCAAAACTTTTTTTGCCACGTTTTAGGGCTGCAGCTATCGAATCATTTCAGTTTTGCGCATTCTTATGATTATCCCATCGATTAATTGCATGACATTTTTCATTTCATCAATAAAGGCATTGATATGTGCAAACTTTTTTGCCCACTTGAGGTCGCTGTCCCCGCCTTCGACTGAGGTATCTGTGACTTTGGGTGTGGGAGGCGGGGCCTCGCCTGGTGAGTGATGTGGGTTTCAGCCAATGAGAGTGTTTTTCCACTTATTTTGAAAGGGTTTCATGTTTTTTTGAACCTGTTTTTTTTATTTGGGAACACTTGGGAAAAAAGATATGCCAAAGGACAATTCGGGGGGGGGGGGGAGATAAACAGGCTATGTAAACTTTAAAAAATTGGTAAATAATTTTGAAGACACTGTAAATATCATTTACGAGAGTTAGCCGCCATCCTTCATAATGGAGAATAAATAGAATGTTAGTAAGTAAAAATAAATAAAAATAATAGATATGGGGTAGTTATTATTGCATTATCTGATCAATAATCAATAGGAAAATCAATTCTCAACAGATTTGATAATTGGCAGCCCTAAAAATGACAAAAGATGCAAATAATGTCAGCATATCTGGCAATATTTGCACATCCAAGCTCGCGTTTTTTGCTTTTTTGCGGCGCACTCTGGAGGTCGGCCGTGGGGTCACCTGCTGCAGTTGGGCCCTGGTTATACGGATAACGGAGGGGAAGTTGGCCTTGGCGGCGCCGGCCGGTATGGCGGGCAGTTTCCTACGACTGGGCGAGGGTCCCGGCGGAAGCGGCAGGGAAGCGTGGCGGGAGGAGGAAGACGGCGGGCGGTCCCGGTGCTGGTCGGCGGACTGGCTACGCCTCACGGCCGGCGGGTGGCGCAGGTGGACGGGGTCCGACAGGGTGCTGAGGAGGGCGTAAGGGCTGGGGGAGCGCAGAGGGACGGGGCCGGGGGTCCGGGCGGCCGCCTCCTCCTCGGGCGGGGACGGAGGAGAGGTGGGGTGCTAAGAGAGGGGGGGGGAGGGAGGGGGGGGGAGAGAGGAGGGGAGAGGAAGTTGGAGCCCCTTTCACACCCACTGGAAAATATGGAAATGTTTCCATATCACTTTTCTAGAAATCTTGCCATTTTTTTCCTTTTTTGTTTTTGTTTTTGCAGCGATGCCGAATTTGGGGGTCGGGGGGGGGGGGGTCGCGGAATTCAACGCGGCAATTTTCCGCTTTCGGAGGTCGCGACAACCTCAGCGTTTCGTCAGAATTTTCCGTCTACTCGGGATTGACGTGAGAAATCGGGCTACAAAGTCGACCCAGGAATCGTCCACCTTCGAAAGAAGTATTAGAAGCGCCTTTCACGTTTTTACAAAAATGTTTTCATGCCAGTGTTCTGCCAAATGGCACCGACGGGATATTTTGGGATGGTGGTGGTGGGGGGGGGGGTGTAATTTTCCGGACCCATTGGCTGAGCAGGACTTCGGAATTGAGTTGTGATTAGGGATGAGCATAATTACAAACAACATTATTTGTTTCAATCATTCAAAATATGGAATTTTTTGTTGAGTAATTATGAGCCGATTGAGCCAAAATGGAAAGATTCCAACGTTTAATTGGTTATTTTTCCTCATAATCAATCAAAGAAATGTCACCAAATGCTCATCCCTAATTGTGACTTTTGCCATTTGAAGTGAGCAAAACTAAGTTGTGTCATTTGCAAACAAAATTTCAAATCAAATCAGGAACCATATCTGCCACGCAAAGCCAAAAACCATCCCATGCTGGAACCCGACTGAAATTAAAAAATGTGGATTTTTGTCCGATTTAATCGCATAAAACAGCGATTCCCAACCCCTGCGCCTCGGCAAGATCACTTCAATGGTCTGAAATCGATTATTTATTCACAGTAAAACTTGTTATTCGCCGGGGGATGATGCTAACTGCCAATATTTCACATTTAAATCTTAACTACCGTATTTTCCGCACTATAACGCGCACCTAAGAGCCTTTAATTTTCCCAAAAGCTGACAGCGCGCCTTATAAACAGGTGCGCCTTATATATGGATCAATATTGCGCCTTTAGCGCAGCCCGTCTAATGGATGCATAACGTAACCCCAGCCTCTACCGTAGCGTCTATTCTATGCGCCTTATAATGCGGTGCGCCTTATATATGATTTTTTTTTTTTTTTTTTTAATGGGCTCATCATTGAAGGTGCGTCTTATAATGTGGTGCGGAAAATACGGTACACCCCAAATTACTTGAATATAATTTCCAATGATTCTTACAGCATTCGCTATAAAAATAAAGGACTGAGAGATTAGTGCTGTATTGTTACGGGTCTTTCCTGAAAAAAATATGGTTTCGGTTCTGGAGGATTCTAGCCGACGGCGACCAGATATGCCTCGGCTGAATGAAGGTTGGGAAACCCTGAAAAAAGCGACACGACAGCAGCGTTGGCGGAAATTAGCAAAGCTCGAAGGCCGATACAGCAGCTTTTGAAGATTGTCTTGAAAAAGAAAAAAAAAAGGCCAAGCGCAGTCTGTATGGACAAGGTCTTACCTGGGTGAGGACCCCCTCGGTCAGAACTTCGGCGGGGCTGGTGGGGGTGACGGGCGGCAGGGCCTCGGCGGGCCCCACGCTGAGCTCCAGCTTGTCGGCTTTCGTGCTCCCCTTCGAGGAAGCCAAGCTGTCCTGCTTCGCCTTCCCGGAACCGGGGCTCGGCACGTCCCGGTCGCACCCGGGTTCTTGCAGGACCTCCGCCTCCTCTTCATCCTCCTTCTCCTCTTCGTCTTCTTCGGAAGGGCCGGAGCTGGCCTTGGTCCCGGGCCGCTCTACGAGAACCCAGTCCCGCGAGTCCACGTCGTGCCGGCCCGAGCTGAGGTTGAGGGCCACGAAGCCGCCGCTGCTGGCCGCCCCGTCGCCGTGATCCGGAGAGGCGGGGGACGGCGCTTTGGGAGAACCCCCGCCGCCGCCAGAAAGGAACTCTTCGTCGTAGTGCCAAACCCGCTCGCGACGCTCTCCGGTGGGGTGCACTGGAGCCTGGTTTACTGGGATGATGGCGGCCCCCTCGGCTCCGTCCTCAGCCTCTTGTTGTTGTTGCTGCTGCTGCTGGGTGCTGCTGTGGATCTGCTTTGTGGGACTAAAAGGACACCAAATAAGGACAAGAGTTGGTTCATACCATGCAGTCAAAAAAAGTGTTTCAAGGCAGGGGTTTAAATTTTCAAACAAGGGTTTAAATTCAGCATTTTGGTTTCAAATTGGGCTTTCAAATCAGGGTTATGGATTCAAAATAGGGTCAGGATTTCAAATTAATTTAAAAAATGGGTTTTCAAAGTGTTAAGTCACGGTTAGGGTTTCAAAGTAGAACACGGTTTAGGGCATCAAAGTCGGTTTTTATATGAGGTTAAGGGCTTCAAGGTCAGGTTTCAAGTTAGATTTCGGGTTTGGACTTAAGGCTTCCTGTCAGGGATATGGTTTTAAATTGGGTTTAGGTTTTCAAGCTTGGGTTAGGATCCAAATTCTAGCTCTAAGGCTGAGGGAGGGTTCCCAAAACCGCCCCTGGGCACGTACCAGGCCTCGAGGAAGCGTTCTGGATTGGGTTTGGACTCCAGGCCCAGTCTCTTTTCCAGCTCGAAGCTGTGGATGTTGCGCAGCTTCCTGAGCAGAGGGCCCTCGCGCTCCTCCGAAGACATCTTGACGGGAGAACCCAGGCTGGGGCACCCGTAGGGGCCTGGGTGGCCTTGGTGGCCTTGGTGGCCTTGGGGGTTGCCTTGCTCCTCCTCGGCAGCGGCCTGGATGTCAGATCCAGACACAATGTTCACAAAGATCTGCCTCCTAGACTACTAATAATCAGTATCAGCCCTCAAAAGTTTTGAAAAAAAACATCGGATTATCTGTCGTCTGTCGACGCGACTCCGCGGTTCACCTTCCACAAGGCCGTGCGGACCCGGTTGCGGTTGCGGTCCAGCTCCTCCCACACGTCGGCCTCCTGCGTCCGCGGCGGGTGGCCCGGGGAACCGGCCGCGCGTTCGGGCGCCGCCACGTTGTTGTCGGCGTCGCTGAGCCGCTCGTCTTGCAAAACCTCCTCGGTGTTCTCGCGCATCAAGTCGCCCGGAATCAGGGAGGCGTTGGCCATGCTGAGGTGCCGAAAGGTACAAACGGGTGAGTACGTGATTTTCTCATTATCGCGTTAGAATCCATCTTTGAGAAAGACGAAGTCCAGTATTTCAGAAGAGCTAACGTTTTAGGCTGAACTGTTACTCAAAAATAGATTCCTATTCTATCCGCTTTGAAATGAAACGCACCCCATGTGCGCGGGCGTGAGGCGGGTGTGGTGCTGCGGCGTGGTGGCGCTGGCGCTGATCACCAGGGTGCCGTCCGTGCCCGTCCTCTCCCAGTCGTAAGGGTCGTTCTCCACCACGTTGTACGTTTTCATGCTGCTGTCGAACACCGACATCAACAGCTGAGAAACACACACCAAAAATAAAAGTTTCAGGCTCGATCAAACGTGTCTTCAGCAACATGTGCAAGCGCAGCACAAAAGACCCGCGGGCATATTTTCTTTATCCTCCACGAAAAATGACAATAATTATTGCAGTTTAGTTAGCGTAGTAAACAATTATACCAAAAAGAGCCTCACAGCTGTTTATTGTCACTCTACACATTGACTTCCTCTTACAAAAGTCTGCTAGCTTGATGCTAACGTACGGTGTAAAACGCCATGGACGGGCTAACGAAACTAGCATCAAGGTCGGCTTAGTTCTAAACCCCATAATAACTCATATCGAAATACAAACTGCAGCAACACGTGCAAGCACAGCACAAAAAAACTCGCAGGCACCCATCCATCCATTTTCTTTGCTGCTTATCCTCACAAGGGTCGGGTTAGTCCTAAACCTTATGAATACAAACGGTAGCAACATGTGCAAGTGCAACATAAATAACTCGCAGGCATATATTCTTTATCCTCCACGAAAAATGACAATAATTATTGCAGTTTAGTTAGTGTAGTAAACAATTATACCAAAAAGAGCCTCACAGCTGTTTATTGTCACTCTACACATTGACTTCCTCTTACAAAAGTCTGCTAGCTTGATGCTAACGTACGGTGTAAAACGCCATGGACGGGCTAACGAAACTAGCATCAAGGTCGGCTTAGTTAATAACTCATAACGAAATACAAATTGTAGCAACATGTGCCAACACAACACAAGAAACTCGCAGGCATCCATCCATCAATGTTCGTTGCTGCTTATCCTCTCAAGGGTCACGGGAAGTGCTGAAGCCTATCCCAGCTGTCAACGGGCAGGAGGCGGGGTACACCCTGAACTGGTTGCCAACCAATCGCAGGGCACATCGAGACAAACAGCCAATCGCACTCACAATCACACCTAGGGGCAATTTAGAGTGTCGACGTTTTTGGGATGTGGGAGGAAACCGGAGTGCCTAGAGAAAACCCACGCAGGCACGGGGAGAACACACAGGAGGGGGCCGAGATCGAACCCGGGTCCTCAGAACTGTGAGGCCAACGCTTTACCAGCTGCTCCACCGTGCCACCACGCATAGGCATATATTCTTTATCCTCCATGACAAATCACAAAAATGACTGCAGTTTAGTTACGATCGTCATCTTGTTTGTTGTCATCAAATCTGTGTATTTTGTATCAATCTGTTACACTGCATTTTATGTCTAAATGAAACTCCTCAACTCACACCATCACACACAAGTTCTATAGAGTAGTATACATGCCAGAAACTGCTAAGAAATTGCAGACCAGGTTCCGTCTGGTTTCTCAAACCCGGAGCAGACCCCATCACCTGGTAGTCGGGCTTGGCGAAGTAGTCCAGACTCGAGATGTGCTCCAGGAAGACGGCGAATTCCGCCGGCAGGTGTTTGAGCATCAAACGGTGGTCGTACGTATCCTTTAATTTGCCCACGTGCTCCTGAATGAACACAAAACACGCTCATGGATTTGCGCTTCCAGGGGGCGAGGCGGCCGCGAACGGTTCTGCCGTACTTTGTCCTTGATCTTCCTCCACGGCAACTGGCCCACGAGGAACTCCACCAGCATGTAGAACAGGGACCACAGGTCGTCATGCCGACCCATTTCCTGCAAAACCCCCAAAAATATTACAAATGTAAAAAAAAAAAAAAAAAAGCCCTCAAGCCCGAACAAAAACAAAAAAGTAATTATTTAAAATTAATTTTCTAAATTAGCCAGCGCTTTACCTTGTTTTTGTGCGCGTTGACGGACGCGTAACGCACCGTCCCCCGGAATCCTGCCACCGGGCGGGGCTAACAAAACAAAAGATGGAGGAGTTGTTAGAAACTGGACTTGACAAAAAACGGTCCCGGTTGGGACCCACTTACCGGTCGGACCTCTTGGCACGAGTTGGTGAACTGGCGGGCTAAGCCGAAGTCCAGCATGTAGCACGTGCGGCAGGTGCTGGGGAAGCGGCCCATAGCGAAGTTGGACTGAAGGGGGTGGGGAAAAAAAAACAAAAAACAAAAAAAAAAAAACAATAACTCAAGTGAAAATATGAACCAGCTTGTGTCGCTTCTCTTATCTGACTCACCAAGAATCGAAACTTTGCTGATTTAAATTTATTGACTTTTGGTCATTTTTTCCCCCATTCCATTCAATAATTTCTGATTGTAAAAACTAAAACTACAAATATTCGTAAAATAATATATATGCATTTGACATTTTTCTATTTTAAGAATTGCTTGAGAAATGATAACCCTAAAATTTCTTCATTAAAATGTATTTAATTTAGTATTTGATTTATTGTAAATAAGATTCAAATATTAATGTAATGAACAATTTCACATGCAGTTAACATTTTTCCTTTTATGAAATAATTGCTAGATAAATTAGAATTCAATCATCAATTAAAAAAGTATGTATTTAATTTAATATTTGCTTGATAGTAAATAAGATTCAAATATTAATATAATGAACAATTTCACATGCACAGTTAACATTTTTCATTTTATGAAATAATTGCTTGATAAATTAGAATTCAATCATCAATTAAAAAAGTATGTATTTAATTTAGTATTTGATTTATTGTAAATAAGATTCACATATTAATATAATGAACATTTTCACATGCACAGTTAACATTTTTCTTTTTATGAAAAAATTGCCTGATAAATTGTAATTCAAATGTCAGTAATACAGCAAAAACGATTTATGATTTGATCATTCAGCAATTTTATTTCTATCCTTTTTTTTTTTTTTAGAGATGAATTTCATGTATTCATTTTCACTTGTATTCATTCCAAATTCTGATTTGTCAAACTTTATTCCGATCTCACTGGCTAAGCTGCACTCAAGTCAGTAAAGAGGCTTGTTAAATGTTCTTATTACGAATCAATTTTACGAGATATTTTTATGTCCGTACCACACGGCTGCTGTAAAGAGAAAGCGGAAGCGTGCGAAGACATAAATAGATCGACGGACGTAGCCGAGCGTACCGGTTTGATGTCCCGATGCAGGAAGCCCACGGAGTGAATGCTCTCGATGGCCTCCAGGATCTGGCGGCCCAGACGCAGGGTGGAGCTGATGCTGAACGTCCCCCGGGTCATGCTCCTCCTCAGGTCGGCCAGGTTACGACCCTGCGAGGACGCGGCGGAGGGACGGCCGTTAGCGCCGCCGTCAACGTCTGCCGTTACACCTCAAAAAGTTCTTTGCCGTTGGCCCAGAACAACTTGACGCACGAAAAACTGACGCTACCGCAGGTTTTTCGAGGCGCGGACGATTTTGCATCTTGAAGTTGACAGTGAAATTTGAAGTTCGGAGCGCTAAACGGTGGTATCGAACTTCAAAACAATTACTCAAAAAAAAAAGATTGTTCATTGCCACTCCCAGCTGAATTTAGTTTAGATTTACACGTTGAGTATTCATTCATCTTCCAAAAGTCTGCTAGCTTAATGTTAAAAATACTGTGTAAAATGCCATGGACGGGCTAACGAAACTAGCATCAAGGTCGGGTAAGTTCTAAACCCTATGAATACAAACTGTAGCAAGATGTGCAAGCACAACACAAAAAAACTCGCAGGCATATATTCTTTATCCTCCATGAAAAATGACAATTACTGAAGTTTAGTTAGGATCGTCATCTTGTTTGTTCTCATCAAATCTGTGTATTACGTCTACGTCTATTATGTTCTATCTGTTACACTGCAACCCTATTTTATAACTAAATGAAACTCCTCACCTCACATCGTCATACACGAGTTGTATCGAGTAACATACATGCCAGGAGTTGCTAAATAAAATTGCAGGCCAGGCGTCGAACAAGATGTACCACGTCTGGTTTCTCAAACTCAGTAGGTTTCCGGGGACGTGCAGGTCAAATGTTGGGTCAAACACTTCAAGCTGGCGTAAGCATACGCGGCCACGCATTTTCACATATCCTGCAGTTCGGACTTGACGATAGCGTTAGCTTACTACATCGGATTCCAAATTACCGTAATTGCCGGGCTACAGAGCGCACCTGGTTATAAACCTCGGTACACAGAAAGAGTTTAACGCTAGCGTTAGCGCGGCACTAGCGTTAAACTCTTTCCGTGTACCGAGGCTTATAACCAGGTGCGCTAACGCCAGCGCCGTGCTAACGCTAGCGCCGCATCACCACATAAATCACCACATAAAGTCGCGGCTTGTAGGCCGGAAATTGCGGTACGTACAAATGTGGGTTGGTAAAACTGAGGCACCCGTTGCACATAAACCGTCACATCCCGACTTTCTAGGCTCCAAAACAGAACTGTTCTGGAGGCCAAAGGCGACCCACCTGGAGCTCCATCACGACGTAGTTGAAGCGGTCGTTGCGGCCGCATCCCACGAAGCGGCACACGTGGTCCTTCCCTGCGAGGGACGAAAGACGGGACAATTCATAGGCGTCGACGCACGACGTCACCTCGACACTTGAGAATGGATCAGGCCGCAAAACCTTCCGGTAATTTCATATTCAAGGACACCTAGAAATGTTCAGAATGAGCCTAAAATGGCCGCCTTGAAACCAAACCGTCAAGACTTCCTTTGGCCCAACGATGAGGCTTCCGTAGAGGTTTTCTCTGGACAGCCGGATCGAGAGTTGAGGAGTCAGGTTTTGTCTCTGGTTACGTTCAGGATCCCCTCGGGAGAAGCCACGCCGGGGCCTCGGCCATTAGACGGCGAACATGATCCCGGACCATTGATTTTCCTCCCGGATGTGGAGAAACGTACAGTAAAGGACGTGTGCTTTAAAATTTAAAAAAAAAAAAAAAAAAAACTCTTAACAAAAGAAAGAAATGTGTTATTGGACCCCGTGACCCTCGTGAGGATAAGCGGCAAAGAAAATGGATGTTATTGGCATGTGTGATACCTGAAACGTATCAAGTGATTGTTAGATAAAAATGAATTATTTTTTGTAATGATTTTTTTCAGGGCGCCATGGTGACCAACTGGTTATAGCCTTTGCCTCGCAGTTCTAAGGACCAGGGATCAAATCCCGACCCCGCCTGTGCGGCGTTTGAATGTCTTCCCCTATCACTCCAGCGCTCCTGTGACCTTTGTGAGGACATGCGTCTCTTTTTTTTCCCCTTCCCCGGGACACCGGTGTCAAACTCAAGGCCTGGGGGCCTGAGCTGGCCCGGCACATCATTTTACGTGGGACACAAAAGCAAATCACGCGTGTCAACTTCCATGATTCAACATTTTAACACTGAGATATTGAATGTTTTTTTTTCCCCCAAAGGTTTTTAACTAGTTTTTCATGTAGTTACTAGTTATCCATCAATTTGTGCAATAATGTTTTTCTGGTTTCACAGTCATAAGAGCCCAGAGGAAAACCGTAACTACAATGTAATTACAATGCAGCCCACGACAAAAACTCCCTTTGGACGCTTCAAACCGAAACGGCAGACTTCCTGTGTTTTTTCTGGGACGGGTTTTTGAGACTTTTTATTCTGTGGGTCTACTTATGTTAGCCATACCTTCAAAAATTGATCTTGCTCAGTGAAACCGTTCCAAACTAAAACGGCAGCCTCGGTGTGCCTTTTCCATCGACGGGAATCCCAAAGATCGTCTCGGGTATCCGACCCCCCCGTAGGTCAGAGCGGTCAGGACGATCGACGGGGCGAAAACCGAAAAACAGGAAAGCGCGGAAAGTACTCGGGGACTCACCCTGCAGCTTCTTGAGCACGGCCACCTCCATCTTGAGGACCTGCTTGGGCTGCTGCGCCGACTCCACCTTGAGCGCCACGCTGACCCGGGTCAGCAGGTCCAGCGCCTCGTAGATCTCCCCGAAACCTCCGCCCCCGATCTTCTTCACCTGGATGAGATTCCGGATCGATTCCCAGTTTTACGCAGAGATTCCGCAAACCTGACATTTGTCCGCCGGCCACATTTACGTTATAAAACCGACAGAATTGTGTGTCAAATTATTTGTTTGAAAGATGCAATAATAACTCGGTCTCATATTCTATTCGGTTCATTTATAATTAATCAAATTATTTTAGAAAGTAAACACAACATTGCTGTAAGATGAGTCTAATAATTTTAGTAAAAAAGTAAAAATGTTATTTATATCATCTTTTCAAATGATTAACTACTGATGGAGGTGGCACGGTAGAGCATTGGCTTCGCAGTTCTAAGGACCAGGGTTCAAATCCCGGCCTTCCCTTGTGTGAAGTTTCACAATCACGCCTATGGGCAATTTAGAGAGTCCAATTCATGTTACATGTTTTTGGGATGTGGTAGGAAATTGGAGAAACCGGAGAAAACCAAGGCAGGCACGGGGAGAACATGCAAACTCCAAGCAGGCGGGTCCGGGATCGAACTCGGGACCTCAGAACTGTGAGGCCAGTGCTTTCCAGCTGATCAACCGTGCCGGCCAAGTGCATTTTAATTTAATTTACCAGTTTTAGGATAATGACTTAATGAGACTGGACTCCTGATAACATAAATTCCGCCAACCCTCAATGAAACCCCCCGGGGGGGGGGGGGGGTCGGCGGGGGGGGGGGGGGGGGACCAACATGGCTGCCGTGGGCCGCACGCATCTCCTCACCTGATTTGCCCCTCCCCAACCTTTCCACTCTCACCTCTGAGCACTAAGCGGATCTTTCGTTTCCCCGTAAGCCGCCGCGTGCCCTTCGCCCGTCCTCCACGCGGAGATTAACCGCACCATTCTTACGTAATCGCGCTCCTTCGCCGAGTGGGAAGCGGCAGCGCCGCGAGGAGCGAACGCGGCCGGCGCTGAAGGATTTGGGCCGCCTCTCTCTCTCTCCGGGAAACAATGCGGCTTCTCTCTTGCGTCTTTTATAGCTCGATCGCCGCCACAAATAGCAACGGCGAGGCTATTTTTAGAGCCGCCGCTGCCGCAGTGCTACTCGCGACCCCGGAGATGTCCGCCATGCGTCACTGACTTTTTTACGCACGGAGTTAAGATACGACCAAGTTGTGGCGACTTCAAGTCACGTGGCTTGACTCGACTCCAGACTTGAGACGACTATTTTATTGTTTGACGTTTGAACGCGTGATCGAGTTTGAGTTAAGCGGACCTCCGCTACTCAGGGGAGAGGAGGACATGGCTGACCAAAAATAAAAAAAGGAAAAAAAAAAATTGAAAATATACTGGAAAAGAAGGACGATAAGAAAAAAAAATAATTTTGAAATTTTTTATAAAATCAGCGAACCACTGAATCCGCCGGTGCCGAAACGCATTTTGTTTTTGCTAAAATCGTGAACAAGAGATTGGAAACAAGCAACTAGGACATTTCCCAATCACTATAAAAGCCGTTACTGTCCAACTTTGCGCCGCTAGCTGATCGAACAAGAACCGGGTTTTATTGAGAAGACGCAAGTAACACAAAGACTTTTTCAGAACAGTTAAAAACTGATGCGATGGTGAATGTGCGAGCACGGCTAACTAACGCGAGTGCGGCTCCTAGCTCAACGTTGCTAATGTGCGAATCGAAATATTGTGATTGACTTACGACTTGCTCAGCCAAAGTAATAACTCGGCTCGACTTCATTTGTGTCTTTGTTTGAAAGACTTTGAGACTTACTAACAGTGAGAATTGCACGAGCGTGACTGACCAAAATTTCTGGCTAAAGGGATTCCACGGCTCACCACTTTCCATCGTTCCTTCACCAGCGAGAGCACGCTGAGGATGTCGGCCTGCTCCGTCCCCCCGCTCATGCCGGCTGAAGACGCGGACCGCCCGAGTCACGGTGTCAGACCGGCGTCCACCATCTGGAACCTGTGACACAACCCTGTGGGCGAGAAACCAGACAAAAACATGAAGAACGTTTTCAGAAACGCTACGACAAAAGTGTCAACGTAGACAACAATGCGGAGTGCCCGGCTGCGCTTTTACCGTTCTTTAGGGATACAAGGCCGTATACGGACTCTGGACGATTCTTTAACTGGATCATTTGACGTCATCAAGAGTTCCCCAAGTTATGTTGCGTTCATCTAGCCTAAAATTCCATCCATCCGTCCATTTCCTTAGCCGCTTATCCTCACAAGGGTCACGGGAGTGCCGGAGCCTATCCCGGCTGTCAACGGGCAGGAGGCAAGGTTGAACCGGTCGCCAGCCAATCGCAGGGCACATGGAGACGGACAACAGTCGCGCTCGAGTTCACACCTACGGGCAATTTAGAGTCTCCAGTGAATGCAAGCAAGTTTTTGCGACTGGCTGGCAACCACTTCAGGGTGTACCTCGGCTCCTCCCCCGTTGACAGCTGGGATAGGCCCCAGCACTCCCCGCGAACCTCGTGAGGAAAAGCGGCAGAGAAAAGGGATGGATTGATGGCATTTGAAAGCGAGATTTTCTCTTTGAGTTTTGCGCCCGCTATGAACAGCCCGGCCCAGCTGTCAATTTCAAAAGCGAAAGTCGGCCCTCGAGCTCGAGAACGCTTGCACTGCGCCGCCTCCGACGCAGCAGCTGCGAGACGTCTCCGGTCAGACCTTTGACCTGCGCGTCTTCCTTTAGCCCGCATCGCTTTCCCGTCGGCGATTTACTCACGAATCCCAACTGGACGACGGACGGATTAGCGACGTTTTTGTAGCTACGCGGCGGGAGATCCTTTTCACATCGCGCTCGCGCAAACGTTTCATTCATCACTCGAGACACGGCGTTACGTAACGGCCCTCCGCAAGACCAGATCGGACGCGTGATCCGGAAGATCGAGGGGGCGACTTTTGCGAAGGACGGCGGCCGTGAACCGTGACCTCGGCCTCGATGCGGTCGCTTCAGAGATACGCCGGGACGGCAGACTGTCGTCTTTGAACGCTCAACGGCGCTCTCGGTTCTGGATTTAATCGGCTCGCGGTAGCATAAAGGGGTGCTAAAACGTTTACCGAAATACATAAAATCACGAGTGACGAGACTTGGATTCTGCGAGAATCTAAAGTGCTTTCCAAACCGAGAACCGAAGGACAAATGAACCAGCGTTCGTTGAGAGCTTCCAGAAGCATCGGCAACGGGTAAATAGCTGCCATATTAAGAGCATAAATCTCTTTTTGAACACAATCTACAAAAACAAATGCAAGCATAAAATGTACAGAAATTATTCGGCTTAGGCAAGGACTGACACCAGATAAGAGTATCAGGGCGGCTGATGGTGGCCTTATTTCAAGGCATCGGGGTACGTACTTATGAACGCCGTCGATAACAGCCGCCGATACTTGTCATGTCATCATCCAAGCCACTTATCCTTACAAGGGTTGCTGGAAAGCTGGAGGCTAGGCCGGCTAGCTTCGGGCCAAAGGCGGACTGCACCGTGAACTGGTCACCAGTCAGTCACAGGGCAGATATCGACACCGTCACTGAGCGGGAATCGATCCCACGCGACACCACTGATACTTAAAAAAAGCAAAAAATGTCTGACATTGAGCAAATTCTCCTCGCCAGTAGTTGGCGCCAAACTGCGGCGGTTTGACACATCAGCGAATTCTTGACGTGCGTCAACAGTAAAGAACGTCTTTCGTAGAACCGTCAAGCAAGCATAAAGCATCAACTTGTAGCACGCACACAATCATGAATGTTTCTACGTTATGTAATACATTAGCTTAATTATTCAACACACGCAAAACACCTTCACACATGGCTCAGCATTAGCATTAGTTAGCATGCGAGTCTGAATGACATGCTAGCACAACCTGACGTTGTGTTTTACGTGCTTTACTGATCGGTCCTCCCAACGTTCCAAAAACATTTTTGGTCATTATTTTTTGCTTCAATTAAATAGTCTATACTGCTCCTTGTGTTGTGTGTGCCTTGGCCACCTGGAGGCGCCATAATACAGACATGGACAGTAGAGGAAGAGAGTCCTCAGCAGTGATATTAGCCATTCTTAGCATAGGAATAATAATATACGTCTGTGAGTACGTTATATGCATGTTAAGGTGTTTGGCCGTTTACGTTAGCATTAAGCTAGCAGATTAGTTGACGAAGGCACTCTTCATAATTGAATTGCACAAAAAAATATATATATATACACATCTACGTGTTGAACCGCCACCTTCCACGAAATCGCAAGAGGCCTCGGCCGATCTCGGCGAGAACCCGACAGATTTATCTCGGCGAACGCGTCGGCTTCACGTCTCCATCGGAACAACAAACTAGCGGAGAGGAGCGGACTCTGTCCGAGACCGGCGTGAATCGCACGCGTCCTGGCGTCTCCGTGGCAACCACCGTCCAACTCCCGTATCGCATGACCATGGACACAAACAAATATTCAATTATTACGAATTGAGTTCATTTAAATCTGACAATTATCTGTAAATGGATCTGATTAGATTGTACAAGGGTACCTAATGAACTGTCCCGAGAGTGTATCTTGTTACCGTTTGAAAACTGATTTCATTATCGATGTATATATTTTAATCCTCTGCTGCATATTTGTACATTTGTCACACTCCATATCGATAAATATGTACTCCAGTACTTGAGCGCTAGCGTTTTTTTAAATACATTTTCTGCTGCACATGACTGTATTTTTCAAAATAAATATTTTGCTGCACGTTGATATTTTTACATATCATCAAACTTATTTTTTTCTGTTGCACATTATATTTATGTAGAATTTCTATTTAAACTTCAGTATTTCTTATATATTCCCTACTATTTATTCACTGACATAGTCAAATATTTTGCAATTTTATGCTACACAAACGTTTTATTTTGAAGAAAAAACAGAAATGCAATGTACACTAAAAACCTAATTAATTAATTATACATAGAAACTTAAAAATGAAAAAATTAAAATCTATATTAAAAAATATAAATGGACTCGGAGCATTAATCAAAAAAGAAAAATATATAAATGTGTATGAGATTATGACCAACATATTTTAATTGAAATGCACAGTCGTGTTAATAAAAGAATATTAGAATATAAATGAAAGCAAAAAAACATTTAAAAATAAAATAAATAAATAATTAAAGGTATTAAATATATATATATATATGAATATTTTCATACCAATGTGCAGCATTAAATGTTGAAAATGATACTCGTTAAATCTATACAACTAATAGAACATTTGAATGTGAAGCAGAAAAATATTTCCCCCAAAAATATCTAGACAACATACAAAATTGTCAGAATTAATTCAAATACAAATGAATACAATTTAAAAAATATATTTAAAATAATTTATATTACAAATATAAATGTGCAGTTGAAAAGGGCTAAAATAGTATTTTAATATAAAGACGAAGAAGGAAATGTGTTCAAGGGAATCAAAAATCACAATCATGCAAATGATTGGAGAAAATTAATTGAACGACAAATATACATTTTCTACAATATATCATCAGCTCAACAGATTTTCTGCTGCACGTCGGTGCGGAGCCAGAGCGGCGGGTGCGACCCCCTTCCACACCCTGCTGCTTTTCGCCCATGCACCCAGCATCTCGCTCGCGTGCATGCACGCGTGATAAAGCCACGCACGAGTGAAACGTCCCCGCGCGACTGCACTCGAAATTCACGGAAAAAAATAAAACACGCCTCGACCAACCGCAGTTCGAAGCGAGCGGGGCGAGCTCGTCGGCAGCCGCAGAGGCCGTCGGTGGGCCACTTGGCAACCGTTGCGTGGCGAGTGCGTCGCCAGACGAAGCCGACGGAAGCACGCGCGGAGGTGGACGCGATCGGACGTGGGGACACGAACGGGGCAAAAAAAAAAAAATGGCGTGGCGTGGCGTGGGAGCGTGCAAAGTGAACGAAGGGAGGAAGGAAGGAAGGAAGGAAGGAAGGAAGGAAGGAAGGGCTTTTTACCTCGCCTCGATCCGAGGAAGGAAAGAAAAAAACAGGATAAACAAAAGACGGCCGGGTGCGGTTGCACGACGGCCGCGGGATCCGATCGCGGCCTCGGCGCCGGGAAACAAAAAAATAATAAAAATCAAAAACGTTCCCGATATGTTTCTCCTTCTCGGGGCTGTCACCTCAGCATCTCTCGTGTCGGCCGATGCGGACCCGTGACGTGACGTGACGTGACGTGACACGACGGGGCTTCCTGCGTGCGCGCACCCGACGCTTCGAGCCCTCGCAACAAGACGGCCGAGCACGCGCACGGGAGCTTCAACGCCATGTCGAATTTGTGTTTATTATTTTTTTTTTTTTTACGAAAACTGTACGGTCTAGTTTAGATAATTATTACAACAAGATATAAACTCATTATGATTATGATGATGGAAAAACTGAGTGGGGGACATTTCTTTGGGACACATCCAAAATGGCCGGCCATTAAAGGCAAAGATTGTTTAATGTCAATTAGATGGGTCACGCGATTCATAATCAATACTACCAACCGCCTTGTTAGTACTCGTGATGGAGTTTATTCATATTTAACCTTTTTTAACACTTTATTTAATGTAATTCGTATTTTTTTACGTGTAATTTAAATAAAACGAATTCACTCTCCAAGTACATCACATTTCAGTGGAATAATATGGCCCAAATCGGGAGACATTAACTGCACAAAAATAAAAAAAAAACGTAAAAAGCTAAACTTCAGCAATGATAAAATTCAAAGGAATTGCTCATTAATTACATGCCATATCGCTCGACTATATTTGTCATGATATGATGATCTATCGGAATCAAAAGCTAATTTTGAGGTCTGTGAAAATCCTTGTCGTTGAGTTTTGCTGAGAAGCCAGATCGGTTTTCACGTAAGAAATTCAATTTCTCAATAAAAATCTGTCAAATCTGTGAAAATTTCATTGAATTTAATCGAATTTCTTTGAGAACTGGGTGACTAAAGATATTGCTTGCTTGGTACATTGGTCACTGGTTATTTTAATTTTGAAACGTTTAACGTTGATGGGATGGGATGGGATGTCAAACTCAAGGCCCGGGGGCCAGATTCGGCCCGCCACGTGATGTTATGTGGCCCGCGGAGCCAAATCTAGAGCGTCAATTTGCACGACTCTTGCGAAATCTGGACCAAAATTTCAAATTGGCGTCATCATGAGTGATGGAGTTGAGATATTACAAGCATTTTTTTGAGTGGGGGGTTACTAGTTGAAAAGCACATTGCCCTTGATTTCTGATTCCAAAACTACTTCATAAATTGATGATGTAGATATGATGAGACGATGAAATATTTTGATTGTTTCACAGTTCTGAGGACCAGGGTTCAAATCCCGGACGCATGTTCTCCCCGTACCTGTGTGGGTTTCCTCTGGGCACTCCGGTTTCCTCCCACATCCCAAAATCATGCAACATTAATTGGACACTCTAAATTGACCCTAGGTGTAATTGTGAGTGCAATTGGTTGTCTGTCTCTATGTGCCCTGCGATTGGCTAGCAACCAGTTCAGTGTGTACCCCGCGTCCTGCCCGTTGACAGCTGGGATAGGCTCCAGCACTCCCCGCGACCCTAGTGAGGATAAGCGGCAAAGAAAATGGATGGATGGATGGATGTTTCGCGGTCACAACGGCACTCTGAGGGAAGCCGGTACTATGTGGCCCGCGAGAAAAACGAGTTTGACGCCCCTGGTGTATAATGGAACACTACACTCGCCAGTTCCCGCTCAGCGACCAGTTTGCTCGAAGTCGGCTGCGATCGGCTCCGGCGCCCTCGTGAGGATGAGCGGCAAGGATAACGGACGCACAGGTACAGGTCCCACAAAACACGGACATCCAGATTCAAGGACAGCTTTTTTCCCCAGAGCCATCAAACCACTGAAATAACAGCACTGTAATGGAATATTACGCAACGGCACTTTTGTGCATGAATTTATTTTAGCAATAACTGTGCCCGGATGTTTGATCTATTTTTTTTTAACCCAAGATGTTCTTTGATTTTTATTCTATTTTTTTTTTTTTTTGCACCTTGTGGAGAAGCACTCATCATTTCGCTGTATGAACAACATATAATGACATTTAAGGCTTTTGATTTTTTTGATTTGGATTGTTTTTGAAAGATGCTAGCTTATTAAAGTTGTTAATCATTATAACATTTTCACCAGTGTGTTTTAGATCACTTTCGGCGTGTCCAGCTAAAGTGAATTGAAACTCAGCACCACCCAAAATTTGAGATCATTATTATTTTTTTAACTGCGTGGTTTCGTTCTAACGAGCTAGCGCGTGCAGACGAGCTGTGAAAATATGAAAATAGAACAGCAGAGTGAGACCTCTTCATCCGTCATCTCCGCCGGGCCATTCGGCGACGCGCTGTGACGTCATCCCTTCCAGCCGAGTCCGTGCCCTGTTGGTGTTAGCCGACAGGCGGCTAACCGAACGAGCTAACGGCAGTCAAGCCGCTCGGTCGCTGGTTCCTCCTTCCTCATCTTGACAGCGGCGGCAGCCACACTCCGGGCCGAATGAACCCGGCGCCTCGGAAGGATGGCGGCGACACCGAGGCTCACGCGTGAATTGTCTTTTGGTTCATATCGGCGTCCATTAGCTTCGTATTGACAAGACGCTATCGAGAGTTTTTAGCCGTGTGCGGGGCGGGCGGCACCAGCAGCAGCAGCAGCAGCAGCAGCAGCAGCTCGTCCTCTCCCCGCGCTCTCGCCACGGCTGGAGGATGCTGAAGCTGTTCGGGTCGCTGGTTCTCGTCGGACTGGCCCTGGCCTGCCTCGCCTCGTGGGTGCTGGACAGCTACGACACGGCTTGGCACCCCAAACGGAGCGTCCGCGGCGGGGACGGAAGCGACCGGGGGGGCAGCTCTCCCCCGTTTCCCGGGGACAGGCTGGAGAACCTATTCTGGTTTATACAGGTATTGTTTTAAAAAAAAAAAAAAAAAAAATCAAGTCATGTATTTGTTTATTAATTACACCGATTTAACCAGAATTCATCCCTCCATTTTCAATAACTTTTAAAGCATGATTGACATAAAAAACGACTGTAACAATAAATAACGAAATTGTCACTGGGAAGTATATACATTCAAATGAACGACATATTTGTATGTATGTATTTGTGTGTCGGTGGGGGGTTGGGGGCGTCCTCCAAAACTAAACTAGTGTCTGCTGTTTTTGTTTTTAACTCCGCTTGCGCGCCACCTGGTGGCATCTACGAGGTACTATTTGTTGAAATGAGTTGAGGTGTTTTATATCACAAAGTGCGGTTTGCCGCCATCTTTTGGCACCTGTAGGTAAACGTCTGTGTTTTATCTGTTGTGATTTTTCATCATTTCGTCATGGAAATGGTTGGTCCCTATCCCACCCAAATACCAGTACGTATTATTCTGCCCCTGACGAGAATATGTGTGTACTTCCCGAACTATTGTGGATGAGCTCTGTGAATGAGTTACATGAAGGGATCAGCGAGCACAGACGTGTGTCATTGTCGGAGGAAATGTCGGTAGACTTTGACCTCCTGCCCAGTTAAAAAAGAAAAGGTTGTCAGTCAGATACCTGCCCACGTTAGCTTCAGCTTCTTCATTTGCTTTCGGCTTGTCCCGTACAGGGTCGCCACAGGGTGTCATGTCTTTCCATCTTCGTCTGTGTCGTGCATCCTCCTCTCGAACGCCGACTGTCCTCATGTCCTCCCTCGCAACATCCATCAACTTTTTCTTTGGTCTTCCGCTCGCTCTCTCTTCCTTGGCAGCTCCATCCTTACCAACCTGCTACCAATTTCCTCACTCTCTCGCCGCTGGACATGTCCAAACCATCGAAGTCTGCTCTCTCTAATCTTGTCTCCAAAACGTCCAACTTTGGCTGAGCTCATTTCTAATCCTATCCAACCTGCTCAGTCCGAGCGAGAACCTCAACATCTTCATTTCTGCCGCCTCCAGTTCTGCTTCCTGTTGTCTCTTCAGTGCCACCGTCTCTAATCCGTCCATCATGGCTGGCCTCACTACTGTTTTATAAAGTTTCCCCTTCATCCTAGCGGATACTCTTCTGTCACAAAGAACACCAGACATCCGACCCGTTTCTTCACTTCCTTACCACACTCACCGCTGCTCTGTATTGTTGATCCCAAGTATTTGAAGTCGTCCACCCTCGCCATCTCTTCTCCCTGGAGCTTCGCTCTTCCCCCTCCGCCCCTCACGTTCCCGCACACGTATTCTGTTTTACTTCGTCTAACCTTCATTCCTTTCCAGTGCGTGCCTCCATCTTTCTAGTTGTTCCTCCGCCTGCTCCCTGATTTCACCGCGGATCACAATGTCATCTGCGAACATCATGGTCCAAGGGCTTTCCAGTCCAACTTCATCTGTCAGCCTTTCCATTTCTACAGCAAACAGGAAGGGGCTCAGAGCGGATCCCTGTTGAAGCTCTATGGTTGTAATGTCACATCATTTTTTTGGACCCTCACTGCGACCCTTCACAATAAAACAAATGAATATGTTGAATTGTCTCTTTCAACTACATGGCGTACTTCGGCTTTACAGACGTTTTGCATTTGCGCTAAAGCCGTCTGCAGTGTACACGCACACAAAAAGTTAGCATTTTGTCCGTGACTCCCAAAGACCACTTCAGTTTTCTGCTGTTCCAGGTTTCCGACATCCACATCAGCCGCTTCCATGACCCGAGACGGATTCCCGACTTTGAGAAGTTCTGTACCAACACCATCGACGTGATCAAGCCGTCGCTTGTGCTTGCGACAGGTATCGCACCCCCACCCCAATGATGACTGATGAATTGTTACGCCGAAATGTCGCATCGCCACAGGGGACCTGACGGACGCCAAGACGGCGAGCAAGGTGGGCTCGCTCCAGCACGAGGTGGAGTGGCAGGCCTACCACAACGTCCTCAAGAGGTCCGGCGTCATGGAGCGCACGCGGTGGATCGACATCCGCGGGAATCACGGTAATGCGTCACGCTCGGCGATGTTCCGACAGGGACTCGCAGGAGAACGTCAGATTTCGTGGTCGAGCTCTTCCGGAAGACCCTGTCGTTATGAAATCATTCAATAGTCCCCGCAGGAAATAATGTCGTCAACCGTCTACAAGCGTCATGACAGCCCAGAGCTTTGCTGTAATGTAATGTCTACTTTATCAGAATAAAATGCATTTTTTTTCTGACATCAGAGGCCATTTCAGTTTGGATCAACCCCTTTGAGGGAAAACTACATTTATGAAACAATTTGGGATTGCGACAGCACTGAGTTTTTATCGTTTCCGTCTGTTCTCCACGAGCCAGGAAGTTGCCTGCTGCCTGAGTCACCAACAAACAGATGGACGCATTTAAAAAAAAAAAAAAAAAAAGAAGTTACTCATCAGACTCAGTACATTGGTGGTTTTTTTTAATTGTTTTTTTACTTTTTTTAAAAATTACATTTATATTTGTATAAAATAAAGATTTATTGGGATTCTTAAGCGGATGGGCTGGATCAGCGACACAGTTTTATTGCATTAATTTATATTCATCTAGCATTATTTGTAAAGTTTTTGCCCTGCGACTGACTGGCGACCAGTTCAGGGCGTACTCCGCCTTTCGTGACCCTTGTGAGGATAAGCGACTTGGATAATGGATGGATGGCTATTTAATCTGTATATCGAATAAAGACTTGTTAAAATCTCAATCAGGTGAGCTAAAAAAACCCACAATGTATTTGTAATTTTGTATTTTTTTTATTTTCGTACTTTTCAAATACACGTTTGTGTATGTAAACATTTTAAAAATGGAGATTATTGATTTTTATCTGTTTTTTATTACATAAAACAGGCACAATTTCTTTGAGATTCTTAGAGTTGAGCAGTGACAAATGTCATGTTACAGTATTTATCAGCGTTAAAATGACGATAATTGTTGTTGATTTCAAATATTTGTTTTTCTTTTTTGTCCAGATGCCTTCAACATCATGTCGCTGGACAGCGTCAACAATTACTACCGGTTGGTATGAGCGTCATTTCAAAGCAATGAGCGTCCGACGCGCCCGTGGATGACTCGGGGCCGCCCGCCGTCCGTTTGTTGTAGGAAATACTCGGCCAATCAGAAGGTGGGCTCCTTCCACTACGTGCACGCCACGCCCTTCGGGAACTACTCTTTCGTGTGCGCCGACGCCACGCTGACGCCGGGACCCAAGAGGCCGTACAATTTCTTCGGGATTCTCAATCAGGTGGGTGGCGGCAGCCCACACCAAATGCGGAAAGATTTGATTTAAAAAAAAAAAAATATATATATATATATATATATATATTTTTTTTTTTTTTTTAAATCAAATCTTTATATAAATAAAATATATATATATATTTTGGGGTAACTATTGTTTTTCTATTGACATTTATTTAAATTAACATTTCCTTTTTTTTTAATTTACATGTATTTCTTTAGGCTATGCAATTTTTTTGGTATTCTCAATGAGGTGGGAAGCAATATATATATATATTTACACATGAAAATAACTTTGTTGACATTTTTATTTATTGAAAAACAGTCATCTATTTGATGATTCCTGTATTTTTTAATGTCGCTTTACTTTGTGCATTGTTAAAGCCACGCACATTTACAGTCGCAGATACGACAGTATAGATTGCGAGAGTGGCGACCGGAAGCGGACAGAAATAATACTTGCAGCTCACGTGCATATTTCTCTTGTTAATATGCATAAAGCTTTGAAATATACATATGAAGAACAGACGCCGTGTACGGCCGCGACTTCTCAGATAGTTGGATAAAGTAGCGTAGCGTAATTTCCGGCCTACAAGCCACGACTTTTTTCACACGCTTTCAACCCTGCGGTTTATGCGTTGATGCGGCGCTAGCGTTAGCGCACCTGGTTATAAGCCTCTGTACACAAAGAGTTAAATTAACGCTAGCCCCGCGCTAACGCTAGGCCCGTGCTAGCGTTAAACTCTTTCTGTGTACCGAGGCTTATAACCAGGTTTTCTCTGTATCCCGGGAATTATGGTACTTAAATAAATGTTTATTAATAGCTTAAGTGATGTAGCACGTGCTGTGAAACGAAGGAACTGACTTGTTGTTTTGCAGACCCAAATGGACACGCTGGACGCGTTCAGGGCCGAGAGTCTTCAGAGCAACCAGTCGATCTGGTTCGGCCACTACACCACCTCCACCATCGTGTCGCCGTCTCCGGGCGTGCGGGAGCTGATGAGGTGAGCGCGCGCTTGGGAAAAAGCTTCTCGGCCAGGAGTTCGCCATTTTGTCCGGTTCCTTTCCTTTCCCGTGCGCTCAGGTCGGCCGTGGCCTACCTGTGCGGCCACCTGCACACGCTGGGCGGCCTGATGCCCGTCCTGCACAGTCGGCATCCCCGCGGCACCCTGGAGCTGGAGCTGGGCGACTGGATGGACAACCGCAGGTGAGCGCGAGAGCGTCACTCGCTTTTTATTTGGGATTCACCATCTGAAAATACAGCAAATGTGAAAAAACTGAACTGAGAAGTGCTTCCACCGCGCAGGTACAGGGTTCTGGCCTTTGACCACGACCTGCTGAGTTTCTCCGACCTGAAGTTTGAAAAGTGGCCGGCGGTGCTCATCACCAACCCCAAGGATGCGCAGTACCTGCATCCGGGCCTGGAACCCTTGGACCGCATGCGAAGGTCCACACACATAAGGTCGGGTCTGCAACACGGAAACCAAGTTCTTAGTTTTTTCCATTCATTTTATTTGAATTTAGGTGAATCATTTCAAATTCTTAATTAAATGTCTATATTATTTTTAGTCATGTTTTAAAACAAATTCTTTTAAATTTTGTTTTATATAAATTTAATTTTTTTTAAAAAATGTACTTGTTTTATTATTGACAAAAATTGTTTCTTTATTTTTCATTATTAATTCATCTGAATAAACCTTTTTACTTATCCAAATATATTTAGATAATGGGTGTTTTTTTTGAATCATAATTTTTTTAATTGCAAATATTTCTTACATTTTTAAGTTACATATTTTGTTTTTTATATTATTTCTATTTATTTTGCAAATGATTGTATTTGCTATGTTCATGTATTTCAATGATTTTGAAATTTTGTGTTTTTAGGAATTGATTTTAATTTATTTGAAAAAACATTTTTCATGACTTTTTTTTTTTGGTCTTTTAAGCATTATTTTATGACTCTAATCTACCATCTGCCAACAGGATTTTGGCGTTCTCTGAGGCCGCCATCACAGCGGTGCGCGTCAGCGTGGACGGCGAGTTTTTGGGCGAATGCCACCCTGCCGGCGGCCCCCTTTACGTTCTGGCCTGGGACCCGTCGCGATACCTCACCGGGCAACACGTAGTCCGGGTGCAGGTGGAGGTCAGTCGATACCGCGTGTGACACCGGTCCGAATGTCGTGAGGCTTCAGCCTGGGGGGAAAAAAGAAACGTACAAATTTAGTAGGCAAAAAAAATAAATAAATAAATAAATTACAAATAAGCAATAAATGATATATATTGGATGGAAAATACAAAATAATAGTACAAAACAGAAAGGAAAAATGTATTTTTTGCCTGATTCTTTTTGTTTTTCATGAGCCAGGACTCGTTGGGGCGCCACACTACCCGGGAGCAGCACTTCACGCTGGACGCAGGCGGCGTGACCCCGAGCTTCGGCTTCGCCCAGTCCTTCATCCTGCTGACGGATCTTTACGTGGTGGGCCGGGCGGCCTTCGCGTTAACCATGCTGCTCAACGTGGGCTTGCTGCTGTCCTTCAGGTTCTTGCGCCACGTCCCGGCCGGCCGAGGTGAGTGCGAGAGCCCTGCAGCGCACAAAACGTAGTACACCCCCTTGACTGCGCGTCTTCCCCCCCCCCATCGGCAGGGTGGTCCTCGCGAGCTTGCGTGTCGCTCCGGCTGCTCAGCAAGTTGGACTCTTTCTTCTACTCCTTGCTGCTCTTCAACTTGTGCACAGCCTTAGGTGAGTTGACCCACTTCCACTCTACAACTACGAAAATGTACCGTAATTCCTGGCCTACAGTGCGCACCTGATTATAAGCCTCACCCAATACGTTTGTAAAGGAAATACCATTTGGTACATACATAGGCCGCAGCCGTGTAATAGCCGCAAGTGCCCACATTGAAACACTAACGCTAGCGCCAAGAGGACCGGTTTAAAAAAAAAAACATACTGGTAAAAATTAACTGAGACACGGGAGTAACACGCCAGTGCACTGCTAACAGGGCCGGACCGGTAAAAGTCACTTCCTCGGCACACATATTCCACCGGTCTCAATCTTTACCTTTTCCGCTCGTGCGGCCCCTTGCGGCCGTTAGAGAAAAATGCACAAATTAGCCGCATCGCCGCATAAACCGCGGGGTTGAAAGCGTGTGAAAAAAGTCGGTACGGTACGTCTTAGTGTTCCTTCTTGTCTAGAGCCCAAAAATAGCAGGCGGAAGCCTTAATTTACAAATCTTTGGATCACGAAAAGTTTATAAATAGCAACTCCGGCTGGCAGTCCTGTTAACCCAAAAGGAATGACAACGATTTTCATCATAAGGTCATTTATTGATAAAAAGTTGGTATCAAACCAATGGAAACAAAAAGAACAAAGCGCTACCAAGCCAACGGGAATAGAAAGTCAAAAACAACTTGATGCACGTTTATTTGCACATCATTTGTTATCAAAAAGTTCGTCGACAGCGAGTCCGACTGGGAGTCCCGTCGAGCCAATGGGAAGGTGAACCAAAACAAACGGTAGAACCCGTAATATTTAAGTCGTCCCGGAAATCCGATCAGTCCAATGGGAACAAAACCAGGAAGTAGAAACCTTTGCTTGTAGCTTCCCGTGCAGATGCTAAAGTATTGATGCTAATGTTAGCGTCGTCGTCCTCGTTTTTCTTCCCCCCCGGCGCAGGGCCGTGGTTCATCGGCGAGCTGATCGACGGCCACAGCGGCGCCTGCTTCGCGTTCGGGGTGTTCATCGACGGACACTTCCTGGAGGGCAGCCTCACGTACGTGGTGGGCGTCATTCAGGTGAGGCCGGATCGCGACCCGGAACCGCACGACCGTGAGGCGGCTGCGCTAGACGCTAATCTCCGGTGCCGCCCCAACCCCGCCAGCTGCTGTTCTTCAACATGCCGCTCACCTTGTACCTGTGCTGGAGCCTCCACCTGCGTTGCCGCGGCAACAGCTTCCGCTCGCTGCTGCTGCGCCCGGGCTGCCGCTGGCGGTGCCTGGCGGTGCACCTGCTCATGCTGCTGCTGATGGCCTGGCAGGCGCACTCTTGCTACTTCCTGCTGGAAACGTACGGCCTTCTGGCCTTCCTGCTGTCGCCGGTACGCACGTGGGCGCTGGGACTGGGCCTGATGCTGGTCTACCGCGCCTGGACCTGCCCCGTGCCCTCTTGGAGCTCGGTGGTGGGCGGCGGCGGCGGCAACGGCAAGAGCGTCTCGCCGTCCTCCTGACAGTAATTTGCCACTCTCGCCGCCGCATTCACCGCTCACCTGCGTATTATTTACTGCGTTATGCATGTTTTCAAGCGTAAAGCACCCGCGAGCACATTTCCGGCCAATAGTGTACACCACCGGTTCTCAAACTAGGGTGCCTGGACCCTCAAGGGTCGACGAGCCGTAGCCGGGGGGTCCCACGAAATACACTGACCCCTTGAGATACGAGTTGAATTTGTTCCCTTACCATGCTTGAATTATGGAAAATGCCATTAAAGTTCGCAGTCATAAATGTTGTATTTAACATAGCTGAGTCAAATGGAATGCAACAAATTAATTTGTGCATTTTGATTTCATTCAATTCATTGTGCCGCTCCTTGCGATGTGGACACCTGAGCGGCGCTCTAATAATCCTAAAGATTTAGATGACGAAATTGTTCAATTACTTTTAACATCTCAATTAACTTCAATAATATCAGAGGTTTTTCGCAGAAGATAAAGAATATACGCTTGTGTTATGACATTGTGACTATCAATGCTGAGTCTTAGCCCATTTATGGCATTTTCTGTAGTCAACAAAAGGAACAAGTCTTTTTTTTGTTGTTTAGAACAAAATACATTTTTTCATAATAGTTATTCTTATTTTCCAGAGTAAATATACCCCAGGCATAATATTAGGAGAATAAAGTGGTATTTTTTAAATTTGCTTGGTAAAAAAATGACTGTTTTCCTGTGTTACAGAGTTTAATATCATAATACTATCTTGGATAAATACAGCTTTATTCTCCTAGGATTGTGACTTTTCATCCCAATAAAATTAATTTTTGTTCTGTAAAGATTACATCTTTTTTTTGTGGAAAATGACGACTTTTTTTCTACTTTTTTTTTTTTTTGGGGGGGAAAAACATGACTTCATCCCAATATTACTTTTTTAAAAATAGGCAACTTTTTACATTCTACATGCCATGTGTATGTGGTATTTTAATTATTATTATTATTTTTTAATAACGACGGTGTCCTTGTAAAAAATTTCCCAGCTGTAAGGAGTCCGTGGCCGCTCAAAAGTTTTGGAACCCCTGGTGTACACTTAAAAAAAAAAAAAAAGAAGAAGAAAAATAGCCACAGGAGCTGCTGTGGTTTTGTTTACTTTCACACTTTGTTTCTCAAAGTGTTGCCTTCTCATCACCACTGCCAAAGGACACAAAAGTACAAATGCATCCACTTTTTTGACAGCCACAACAACCGAAAGAATACGTACACTCAAAAATGTTGCGTGTGTTTGGAAAATATGTATGTTAAAACTCTAAATCGTCGATGATTGCGGGAGGAGGGGGCGTGAAGTCGATTCATCGAAGACGACAACAACGAAAAAAGGTAACACTCGTTGCATAGAAAACTCCTCAGTGTGTACTTTAGGTTAATTGAATATGTTAAATTGTTTTCGGTTACATGAAAATATTAACATTAATATCACCAAATTTGAAAGGGTTTTCGAGTTTCAGAAAAACGTACGCATTCAGTGGATTGAAGACTGCCGTCTTTGGTGTTTAGGAGAAAATATATACATTTAGGGAACATTTTAAATGATCAAGAACATGAACTATGGATTTATTGACGGTTAAGTGTTCAATGTTGTGAAAATAAGATTACGGGAAAATCGTATGTCAAAAATATGTTAAAAGATTCATTAGAAACTAAATCAGCTTCAGCGTTTACAAAAATGTTACAGACTCAATTTTGTTTTACAAAAAAAAATGTTCACTGAAGAACCAAAATTATACATTAGATTTTAAAAATATATATGTAAAAAAAAAATTGGACCAAACTAACTGCGTTCATTGAACTCATACTTTCTTCAGAGATAATGAAAAAAAATTGCTTTAGTTGCATTGAGAGTAATTGTCAAAAAAAATGCAAAAAACTTAAGTTTGTGAAATAAATAAATAATAATAAATTATTACGGACCGTTTTCTCCGATGTTGTACGGTTAAATTCACAAAAGTGTTTTTCTAAAACGCGCAAAGAAAGTTCATAAAAGTTTGTTTTTCGGGAAAATAAAGTCAACCATGACATTTTCATTCCATTTCCAAAAACACGCTTTTTACATCCGAGACTCAAAATTGTCTTCACTGTTTTCGAAACGAGACAAAAACTGTTTTTGTTTTTTAACGCAAATGCTCCTAGATCCACAGTCATAATAATATTTGTTTGCTCATTCCACATGACTGTATATTATCCCCAAAATGTAAGACAACGTGACGTACAAAAGTGATGTGTTCAATGGCGCTCGGTGGAAACGCTTCCCGTACCGTGTTGCTATCAAATCAACGCTGAGCTGTTGGGATTCTCAGGAACGTTAAAATGTTTGGACGCAAATCCCACGTAGTATTTCAGGATATTTTTATACTTCACAGTAGCTCTGAACAAAAACAACAAAACAAAGGAAATCGACCGGTGGTGGCTTTAAATATTGGAGAGGAAAAAAAATGAATGTGATAGACTTGTGAAATGATTTGCTCTGGCTTTATTTAATTTATGATGATATTGTGTGATTTCCCTTCGGAGCCACTATTTCACTAAATCCGGCACTGGTTAAAAGGTGCCAAAACTAGTACCAACACATAGTGAAGGCCTAATTTATGAATTATAATATATTGTGCAATTTTTTTTTTTTTTTTTTCCCCCCTCCCCTCATTACCCCAAATTTCACTGCATCCGGCACAGGGAAAAGCACACCCGATGTTGCACAAATGTACCAACAGTAGACAAAAACCTCTTATATTTCGATTGTTTGATTCCGTACACCAATGTACTCCCATTTCACGGCATCCAGCTCTGGGTAAAAGTCATTCCGTGTCATTTAAAAAAAAAAAAAACTTCAAAAAGGTGAAAATTTCATTTGTCAATAATGCGACTTTCCCTGCAGCACCCCTATTTCACTGCATACAGCACCGGTTGACAGACATCCCACGTTACAGTACACGTACAGTACCTCTTATAGTATGACATCATGTGATTCCTCTCAGTAGCCCCATCTGCACCCTGTTGTTGAAGAAAAAGTACCTGCAGAACACGAACGCCTCATTCGTAATATTGTTTTATTTTCCCTCGGGAAATCCGTTTCACTGCATCACGCACTGAGTAAAAGGCATCCCGTGTTGTTGTTGGAAAAAAAAAACAACAACCAGCAGAGGAAAAAGACATTTATGAATGATGATATAGGACGATTCCCTTCAACACCCCCCCCCCATTTCACTGCATCCAGCACTGCAAACATACCATTCTACCTACACAATCTCACGACTTATTTTAGCCAATATGTATCCTGACGGAGTTGTTATAACCACTGAAATGAAACATTTGGACCAAGTCCGACGATTATCCCGCACTCGGGCAGGTGTACCTAATGAAAAGACCCGCGTGGCGCGCCGGCGGGTGTCAAATGACGGGTTTCGGGGCGACCTCTGATGACTTCGTCGTTACGCGGCTGCACTGTGTTGGGGGATGTCACGTGATCGCATCCATTTGTAACATTCACTTGGAAAAAAAAACAAAAACAAATGAGAAGGGTTTTATGAATGAAAAAGGGAGCAACCACTTTTTTTTTTTTTATTGAATGATTTATAGTGCTGTGGATTAAAAATGTTCAATACAGTTGTGTCAGCGTGTTGTTATTCGCTGCTAAGTCAGTGTGAGATCTTCACGATTTGCTTGCCAAGGTTTCCCCCTTTCATCATAGAGCAGAAGGCAACTGAAAGGGAGGGGGGGGGACAGGAGGGGGGGGCGAGGGCTTGATGAAACTGGCCAATTTCGAATACATCATTTCAAAAAAAAAAAAAAAAAAAAAAGCATACCTCCCATATTTTCTATGCCGTTTTCAATTGTTTCCAGCACCTGCAGACAAAGTTATAGAATGTGTATATAGGACATTCCGACAAAAATTTAATTTCTCTCAACCATAAGACAAATACCGTAATTTCCGGCCTACAGAGCGCACCTGATTATAAGCCTCACCCAGTACGTTTGTAAAGGAAATACCATTTGGTACATACATAAGGCGCACGTGTGTAAAAGCCGCAAGTGCCACATTGAAACACGAGTTACAGGTAACCCTTTACAGCCGCGGCAGCAACAACACGCTAGCACGGCGCTAACAGGGCCACTTAAAAAAACATACCGGTAAAAATCACTGAGACACAGCAGCAACACGCTAGCACAGCACTAACGCTAGCGCAGCGCTAACAGGGCCGGTAAAAAAAAAAAACAAAACAAAAAAACATACCGGTAAAAGTCACTTCCTCGGCACATATATTCCACCGGTCTCACTCTTACCTTACCTCGCTCGAGTGTCCACTTGCGGGCGTTAGAAAAAAAAAAAATACACAAATTAGCCGCATCACTGTGTAGACCGCAGGGTTGAAAGCGCGCGAAAAGAGTCGCAGTTTATAGGCCAGAAATTATGATATATTACGATATAGTCTCAAAAGTGTATGTCCTTTGTCTTGCTGCTGGAAGATAAAACATTTTTCTAAAAAATTATACAATTCTTATCTCAAACAAACGTTTTCCTAAAAAAAAAAAAAAACATTTTATGAAATATGATAATTTTCCAAAAAATATTTTTTAAAATTGCAACATTTTGCTTTAAAATGTGCAACCTTTATCAAATAAATTACTGATCAAAAGTACAGCATAGTGTAAGTAGTAAGCCTTGGTACACGGAAAGAGTTTAACGCTAGCATTAGCGCGTCATTAGCATTAGTGCGGCTCTAGCATTAAACTCAGGTGCGCTAACGCTAGTGCCACGCTAAGGCTAGCGCCACATCATCGCATAACCACTTGTAGGCCTGAAATTTCGGTATGTTTTTTATTCTCCTGGTAGATGTCAGAATCAAATCCTTTTTTAAATTGCATTATTACTGAAAACTAAATTTTTTTTTTCCCCATTCAAACATAAATTTTTCTGGAACTTTTTCTTTTATTAAATCAAAATCAAAATCTTTTTTTTTTTTTTTTTCCCCCCTCTCAAATACCCACCCCCAGGACTTAAATTAAGAACCCGACCCACCTTGACTTCCCCGGAGGCGACCAGGCGGCCGAGCTCGCCGAGGCCGTCCTGGGCCCGGCTCGCGTAGTTGAGCACCATGAACCTCTCTCTGGTGATGTTCTTCCTGCGCAGGTTCTGCTGCGTTTCCGGGTCGAGGGGGGGCGGGTACGGGACGTCCTTGTTGTACTGCGAGATCTGACCGCACAAGATCACGTGGCCGCCCTCGTTCATCTGTCGGGTCAAGGTTAGCGTTTATGAAAAAATGTCTCTTCGGCAAAATCGTCGACGACTCAAAATTGTCTTCGTTTATCACCGAAATCCGCTTGATTGTACCTGCGCGATAACGGCGTCGCTGATGTCGCCTCCCACGTTGTCGAAGTAGATGTCGACGCCGTCGGGGCAGCTTTCCCGCAGCCCGGCGGCGACGTCCTGCCGCCGGTAGTTGATGGCGCCGGAAAAGCCCAAAACCTCCACCACCGCCTTGCACTTGTCTTCGGAACCGCAGATACCGACCACCCTGCGCGAGCCACGCAGTCTTGTTTTTTATTGTCGACTGACTTGATGTACAAATATGCTTTTTGATAACCACCTGGAGCAACCGTCCAATCGCCCGATCTGTCCGGCCACCGAGCCGCAGGCCCCGGCGGCTCCGCTGACCACCAGCGTCTGATTGGCTCCTCTGGTCACGTGACCCTTCTCCCTCATGCCCAGCAGCGCCGTGAGGCCCGTCATGCCCACCGCGCCCAGGAAGTACGAAACGTGGCCGCCCACCGACGCCGGATACACCTGGAGTCGTCGTCAGAAGTGAGAGTGATATGCGCGCAATTTATGATAAGAATCACGAATATCATTATGTAAATAATATTCATTGTACAAAAGGCATAACGTAATAAATACAGTCTATATGATATAATGGCTACGGGAGGAAGTTCAATTTTTAAATCACTAAAAATAAATCGAAAAAAATCTTCATTAGTTTATCGTTTTTATTTTTTAAAAATGCCTAAAAATAAATGCGTAATAAAAGTAATGATATAATTAATAAATTACATTTTTTAAACGATAATTAATCCACTGTAATGACTCATAAATAACCAGAAATAAACGATACAAATGCTCAAAATGGATGGATGGGAGTGCGGTTTCCACCTTGCGTAGGACGCTCGCATTCAGCACCGCGTGGCTCTGCCAGGGCCAGGCGAAGGACGTGACCACGTCCCCCTCACGATAGTCGCCGTGGCGGCTGGATTGGACCACGCCGACCCCGCCGCCGTCCGCGCTCTCCGACAGCTTCCACGGGACCAAGTAATCCGACCCGCTGTCTTCATTCATCCTGCATCTCTGCGTCGACAGCAAATGCAAACGAACCTCCGACATCACGATGTGTTAACGCGGGAAAGGGATTCTGTCAATTTTGCGAAAATATGGAGCTTTTGTTTATAAGGTGAGGTAAATATATTTGCGGCCAGGAAGCCCATACCTCGGGTCAAAACTTTTGCAGCATATACATTGGTACCGTGAAAGCTGAACAAAAGTGCAAAACATCCATTTGTGCATTTACCATCTGCTGCGTGTGTGTTCAGTACCATGTAAGGGTCAACAGAGAGGTAAAGGGTCCGAACCAGGACCTCCTCATCTTCCAAATCCGGTGCAAGAGTTTCTTCCTCCAGGCGAAAATTTTGGGGATCTGGCACCCCATTAGCACCTCCATAAACATTAGCATTAAAAAAAAAAAGCATTCAGTCCCCACAAAAAAAAAAAACAAAAACAAATGGGACTTTTCCCTGAATAAGTAAAGTTGGACGTACCTGGTCTGGAGTTGAGGACTACTTTCTTCACGAGCATCCTTGAAAAAAAAAAAGTTATAAACAAAAAAAAAATTAAAATAGCTTCACTGAAGCTAATTATTTTCACAAAATCCAGAGCGAGATAATAATCTATCGATAACATCCGGTTTCGCTGCCGGTAAATGAAAGACTTTTGCCTTTTTAAAAAAAAATGTTTATTTATTATTTGACGCGTCGAATAAACAAGATGTATTTTAATTGTAATAAGGTTAATATCAAAACATTTTATAACTTCAATATTATGAAAGGCTGTTTTTTTGGGGGGGGCGTTAGCTAACTCAGGATGTTATCTATCTTGCAATTTATTTGCCATAACAACGCAAGCAAGAAATGCCGGGCCAAGGGCAACAACTGCAAAAAAAAAAAAAAAAACAAGAAAGCCTCCGCCGGGTTTCGACGTTTTCCAGGTCGTCTTTCATCGTTTCGCCAACATTATCGACATCTAATCAAAACACCGCTCGCGTGTTGCTGCAACGGGTGACTTTTATCGCCCCTCGGTTGTCACAGGAAAGATGGACGAGCTCACCCGGTAACTTTCCCCGGAGAAGTGAGTGACGCCGCGGTGGAGGAATTTGTCCTACCTGGCTACACTTGAGCAGCTTTAGGACGTCGTGGGCAAAGTCGCCGAAGACGTCAAGCAAACCAAGTGTAAGTACTACTTGTTGAAGTCTTGTTGTTTTTTTTTTAAAAATAATATTGTGTTCCCAAAAATGATGCCGGGCCAGACGACCCCTTAAAGCGCATGCGCAGTCCCACACTAACTGCCAAGAAATGTCGACATGTGACGCCGTGTGGAGGAATCTGTCACGACAGCTAATAGTTAAGCAACTTTAACACACCCTGGAGTGGTTATGCACACGTTTTAATGTAGTCCTGCGTAGTTTCATAATTTGTGTGCGAGTTTTTGTTTCATATTCGATGCTAGCTGCTAGCTTCAACTACGGTAAGGTGACCTGGGAAGTTCAAAACATCCCTCTACGCGCATGCGCAGTGACACGCGTAATGTGGGATTTCCACATTCCCACCACGGTCAAATATGCTTCCAGCCCAAGTTTCTACATATAAGCTTCTAAAATGTATTGAAATATAACTAGTAGTAATATCAAATAATACAATAAAATTATTACTCACCCACTTTTTTTAACCTTAAGTTATCCTGGGCATGACTGCAAACATCAAAGTAAAATAAAGCAACATTAGAGCAAATACATGAACACAATTTGCATAAGGTGGCACACACGAAACATGAAATAATGAAATCACAACTCACCACGTGACATTGCTGTCTTTCAAAACACTGTACGTGACGTCACTTGCGTTTGAACGTAAACAAGCAACTATAGTTTTTAACAGCCGTCGGCGAGTAACGAATGTACAGAAAATCTGCTCGAAAATTGCTTGTCCGATTTATTTGTTTCTCTGGCTTCACTGTACTTTTTGGGACCAAAAAAAAATCTGTTGGCAAAAACTGCAAAATGTACTGTGGGGCGAATCGAGATGCTGGGTAACAACATGGTGCCCGGCAACCACGTGATGCAAGTTCAGCCAATGATAGTGCAGGATGGTGAGTTCACAGCCTGTCCAAGTTAGTTGTACGCGACTTTGCTTCCCTGTAGTTTTTGTGCGATTCCTGCTTGTGTGTGTATTGGAATTTCCCGGAAGGCCTCGTGTGAGCTCGCTTGCCCGGTAAATGACTCTTCACGCAGGAAGTGCCCTTATAAGGGCACCGGAACAGCGGAGTGGGCGGGGCGACGAGTCCGTTGTCACGAGACGAGCAGCCAGTCAACGCGATGGCGGCCACGCCAGTGTGCGTGGTTTTCCTAAATTATTATTTTAATCGTTTTTTTACATATATATTCGCGACTCGTGCAATCGCGTGCAATAGCAACATTAGCAGGTTAGCGTTGTTGTTTCCCGACCACCGACTCGGAACTCCGCCTCCTGTGGGGGTGGGGGGGGGGGTGGGGGTGAGGTCAGCAGCCGCCTAACGTGAGTCAACCTCGGGCAAAGCAACGCAGCAGTCATCGCCGCCACCGTCGTGCACGGACCGAGCGACTCTCCCCGCCGCCCGTCCACATCCTGCGCGTTCGTAACATGACACAACACACGTAAGTACGACGAGGCCGCTTTCGCCGCGTCCGGGGTGTCCATCTTGTTCCCATCTCGGAAGTTGTGCACATGTGACACGCGTCTTGTTGACAATCGCATTGTTTTGGTTGGCTGCAGACGTCGGGAGCTGGCCGGATAATCCCCATCTCCCTGTTTTGTTGTTGTTACCACAACAGTGCTGTGCTCGGGGGGGGGGGGGGGGGTCCTGCCTGCTTGCTGCGTTGTGCACGTTTTTGTGCAGCCTACGCGTGCAAAGTCAGATCTCCTCGCAACGGATTAGGGCGGCTAACGGCGCTCGTCTTTGGTTTTTAGGTTCCTTCATGTGCTCATTTATTCATTTTTATTATTATGCGAGGTGTGCAAGCGGTTAGCGCGTCTGCGTCACAGCTCCCAAGTTACGGGTTCGAATCTGGCCTTCCTGTGTTCCAGTTTGCATGCCCCCCCCCCCCTGCCTGCGTTGATTTTGATCATTCTCCCTGCGTGCACGTTAGCTTCACTGAACACTGCGAATTGTTCATAGGTGTGCATTGCGCTCGTGGATACTGCACGTGCCCCGTGATTGCCAGGCATGGGGGGGGGGGTGCACCCCCGGAGTCTCGCCCAAAAGTCAGCCGGGAAAGGCTCCTCCGGCAAAACAGAAAACGGACGGATATTTGGTCAAGCTGGTGCAAGGTTGGGCCGCCGCTTGGGCCCCCCCCCCCCCACAACCCCTCCGCTTTCCACCTTAACTTCAACTGTAGATTTTGCTGCTCAAAGGCTTTGATGTGTGCAAGATTGCAACTTCGCTCTGTGCACGGACGGACGGCGGCTGCGTCGACGCCGCACGCCTCGAGTGACGGCTGTTCAGATGTGGGTCGGATATGAGTCACGGCAACTGGAAATGGAAAGCTGGGAGAATTTGGCATTTACCCTGATTGCGATCGAAGGGGTCGCGCGATGCAATTTTTTCAATTTCAAGTATTGTGAAATGAAGGCAGCACGGCGAAAAGTAGGCAGTACATCGGCCTCACCCTAATGGAGGTAGAGGTTTGAATCCGGGCTGCGGTTTTTGCATGCTCTCCCTGTTGGTTTTCTAAAACGTGCTTCATTTGGTTCGTAGCAGACTCTAAATTGTCCTCTGCAGCAGATAAAACGCATACTCTATAGGGTTGGAATTTGAAGATTGCCTTAACCTGTCCAGTATTTTCTTCTTCTCGGTCCTAATGATCTCCTATGTTGTCATGGCAATGGACCTTTCCGACTCATGCTCTTAAGCTCCGCCCCCCCTTAGCTACATTTGCCATGTCCCACAACCTCCCAAAATGGCGACCGAACAGAACAGGTTTGAAGTCGATTCTCTCACGCGTATTCCAGATAATATTGGGGTATGTTTTTTTTTTTTGTTTGTTTTTTACCAAATGCGTCAGACTTGTCCAAGAGGGTACTACAGAGAGGTGTCAACTATTTCACGCAAGGATACGTACACGGAATTAAGATTTTGGACGGAGCAAGACACAATGTCGGAGTTAAAGCAAAAAAAAAAAAAAAGTTTGACGCCTCACAACCTTCAGAGTGAAATCCAACAGGATAAAACAGTGGAATAGTACTGCACATGTAAAGCAGGGTGAGTACTTTTTACTTGGAAACATGAGTAATATTGTAGTCTTTAGAAGTTCTTCCTCACTGTGAGCGTGACTGCTAGTTGGAGCCCCTCGATCGGCTGGCGACAAGTCCGGGGGTGTACCTCGCCTTTTGCCCCCAAATCAGCAGGGATAGGCTCTCGCTCAGCCCGCGACTCTAATGAGGATGAGGACGATAGAAACTGGACGGCTTGGTTATTATGTTGTGTTTCCAACCCCCTTACCACAGACCATTAAAAAAAAAAACTGTACCACAAAAGTGTGAATTGCGACCTGCAGCGTCGGTGCAGGCTTGGCAGAGGTTTCCCCGGGATCCGAACATCACACGGCATTGCGGTCTCAGCGAAGGCTGAGAGCGTGCAGGATCCCAACAGCTGCGGCTCGTCTATTTTAAGGAGCCCCTCGCCGGGGGACCGGGTGACAATTTCCAGGCACTTCCTAGATTTGTCAGAGGGTGGGCTCTTTTTTTTTGTTTGTTTTTTTTGCTCGTTTTTTTTTTTTGTTGTTGTTGCAAAGTCAACGTTGAACACCTTTTGATCATTCACTGTACAGGACATATTTTTGCCACATTTTGCTTTATTTATGGTGTTAAATTGAATGACCAAACTGCAACTTTATTAAGGATCATTTCTTGGAAAAGGGGACAGCATTTATTTCCTCACTGTCTGAAAAGAAAATGTTTATTTCCGTGGAAGGGGGGAAAATGTTTCAAGCGGTGTTTGGTATGAGGAAGAATATTGCAATTCCCAGAAATATGTCAGCCGTGTATTTATTCTACTGAGTACCAAGGAGAGAGAGAAGGTAATGACTGTGCAATACAGTAAGGTAAAAGTAAAATATAGGAAAACTGCTTGTCCAAGGCAGCACGGTGGATCAGCTGGTAAAGCGTTGCCCTCACAGTCCTGGTGACCCAGGTTCGATCCCACCCCCGCCATGGGTGGAGTTTGCACGTTCTACCCCGTGCCTGCGTGGGTTTCCTCTGGGTGGGCACTCCGGTTTCCTCCCACATCCCGAAAACATGCAACATTAATTGGACACTCTAAATTGCCCCAAGGTGTGATTGTGAGTGCGGCTGTTTGTCTTGATGTGCCCTGCGATTGGCTGGCGACCAGTTCAGGGTGTACCCCGCCTCCTGGCCGTTGACACCTTGGAAAGGCTCCGGCACTGCCCGCGACCCTCGTGAGGATAAGCGGCAAAGAAAATGGATGGATAGAGTAGAAGGTAGAGAGGAAAGTTAATCACTGTGTAATACAGTAAGGTAAAACTAAAATATAGTAAAACTACTTGTCCCAAAAAAATGGAAAAGAATTAGGACATAGTTCTTGTCATCTGGTCGTATTTCGTAGGCATTGTTTAAAATTAATACATTTTGTGTGTTTATGACATTAGCATATGAGTACTAAAAGTACTTGCAGTACCGATGATGAAGTAGAATGAGACGCTAACTGCCATGTCCATCCATCCATTTTCTTCGCCGGTTATCCTCACGAGGGTCGCGGGGAGTGCTGGAGCCTATCCCAGCTGTCAACGGGGCAGAAGGCGGGGCACACCCTGAACTGGTCGCCAGCCAATCACAGGGCACATGGAGACAAACAACCAATCGTACCCACAATCACACCTAAGGGCAATTTAGAGTGTCCAATTATTGTTGCATGTTTTTGGGATATGGGAGGAAACCGGAGCGCCCACCTTGAGGAAACCCACGCAGGCACGGGGAAAACATGCAAACTCCAGGATCGAACCCGTGACCTCAGAACTGTGAGGCCAACGCTTTCTAGCTGCCGCCAACTGCCATGTAAGACAGCAAAATAAAACATGAATAAAACGCGGCGTGAACAGTTTTGCGTTTGTGACATCATCGTCCGGTGCCGTCTTAAATGATTTGTGCGAATTAAAAAGCACGTGCAGTGGATGTGAATTTACGTCAGCATTTGCGCTGTAAAATGATTTTTTTTGTTTCACAACCAATCGTAAACTTCCATTTCCTGTTGTTTGCATATCAGCGCACTTCCTTTCACTTTTTTTTTTACCGGCGTTGGTCGACTCGTGCTGTACAGATGGCGTTTATCATCATCATCATCATCATTATTTTTTTTAATCCCACAAATGCTTGACAAGTTGGCATCAATGAGAAAATCTGTTCCGAAACCTGCGCTCCCAAATCTTTTTTTTTTTTTTTTTTAAATATTCATGCGAGGGGTTGCCATGGTGACATGGACTCAAATGCCGGCTGTCAAGTCCACAGCAAGGGCCCGCTGGACTTTTTTTTTTTTTTTTTGGAGGGGGGGGGGGGCTCGCCTTAGTAGTTTGTCATGACTCGCACTTGCTCACTTTCATTTGCTCGTCCTTTGTGAGTCTGGCAGTTCAAAGGGCACGAGTGCCCCCCCCCTTTCCTCCCCTTTCCTCCCCCTTTAATGAGTCACACTGCGGTTTAACAGTCGCTTTCTGTCATCCGAAGCAGTCGCAATGTGGCGCGTATTTCGGACCGTGCGGTGCCATTGGACAAAACGACGCGGTCCCGACTTGCAGAGAGATTCTGAACGGCGCGCGAGGGACTACTTTGCACGGTGGCGTAAGAACACGGCACTCTCAGTTGCTGCTGTACTTTTTGTTTATATTTCATTGTTGTGTATTTATGGCCTCGTAGTTTAACAATTACATTAGCATAAATTAGCAATTGACTGTAGTAGTGGAAGTTTGTTGTAAACCCAGGAGCATTTGCATACCTGTATGTATTTTTTTCTTATTAGTTCTTACTGAGGGTTTGAGGTGTGTTTTTTTTTTTTTTTGACTTTGAATTGTTGTTTGTGACTCATTGTGTAATGGGACGAAGTCATTGTAATACTGCCCCCCCACCCCCGACCCCCCCAGTCCACTCCTTGGGATAGATTACAGTCACAGTCGTCATCGTTGTTTTGCGGGTTTGTCGAAGTACTTCGTGTTCTGAAAACAAGCTGGTATTATTGAAACCTGATCGTTTTTGGTGCACGGGCAACACGGCGCCGTAGCGGGGAGGGACGTCTGCCGCAACGGGCTCTGAGATTCGAGGATCGAATCTCAACTCGGTTGCTCATACGCGGACTTTGCGGAGAAGCTCAGTTGTCCGCGGATGTGAACGTGGGTGTGAATGCTCTTTTTTTATATATATATATAATTTTTGGAGCAGATGAATGGCGGCGCGTTTTGGCGAACGCGATCCGCCGATTGAATCAAAATCAGAATCATATTTATTTTGCCTCATACAGAAAAAAACACCCAAGGAATTTCTCTCTGGTAATTGGAGCCGCTCCAGTACGACAACAGAGAATCTTTTTGAGACATAAAAACATTGCGAGATCAGTGACAGAATACTGTAATAAAAGGTTGCTAGTATCTGCGAGTTGTGTAACTATTTTTTTGGCACCAATTATGCAAAAAGATGCTGCGTCGTCTCGCAATTAGAACAGTTTGAATGGCTAATAGAGCAATCGCAATAAAGGGATGCGCCGCCCCCCACTAACCCCGCCCATTCAGTTCATATTCGCATACACAGATGTTATGGCTAGCGACATGCTGTAAGATTTGCCTACTTCAATCCAAAATGCCCGACTTCGTTCTTCTCTAATTTCAGGCATGAATCTTTGAGACATTTTCACACGTGTTATTATGGTAGACACGTTCACCCGATTTAGTGTAAAAACTTCAGAAACTGCTGCCGGGACGTATTTTATTTAATATTCCTGGGGGCCGACGTATGAACAAAAATATGTTAACATTAACTGAGATGTACACACGAAAGCAATTTGGTCATGTTGAGGCACATGAAAAGTGATTAATTCGTATAAAGAATACTAATATTTGACGAGAGCTGTCATTTTTCTCTTCACAGGGTGTCGCCCATGAATGAGGGACTCAAATTTCGAGACCTGGAAGAGGAAGCTGTTTTGCCGTTGATGTTTTGCTGTCGTTCAGGCCTTTGCTTTTGTGACTCCATCAGGAAAAAGAACAATTAGCGTTTTCTGAACATTTTTTTTGTTCCCCGACGCCGGCTTTTTAATGCTCGCCATGAGCGTACCGGCCCAGCAGAAACCTGGCGCAAAACGAACGGGCAAGCGCATCACGTTTTTTACCGATCCCACCGGAGCCATGAAGGAGATCGGCCAGCTTCCCGAAGGGTCCTACTACATCCAGGGCGGCGGCGAACCCGGGAAATCCGAGGCGGGGAGCGGTGTGGTGTCTCATCCGGAGGGCCACCGCGTGTACCTAAACTCGGTCATCTTTAGCCCTGACAAGGGCGACCAGAACAGGGGTCACTATCAGCAGACGGTGCCTATGAAGTGGGCCCACCAGGAGTCCGGTCAGCAGCAGCAAAGGGCCGCCACCTGGACCACTATGGCCAACTGGGGACAGAACTTTGGCAACTACTTGACTGACTCCAGGAATCAGACTGCGTTTGTGAAGCCCACGCAAGAAACTGGAGACAAACCTGGAGACAAGCAGCAGGCAGTTCCTGACCATGCAGCGGATGTATACCGAGACGTCGTTAAGGCGAGGGGCCTGGAGTGGGACCCCCAGCAGCTGCAGTCCCAGGCCTTTCAGGAGACCCTGAAACCCGGGGCGCTGAACCCACAGGCAAACAGCGCGGCCCACCCGGCGGGGAGTTCGGTCCTGCAACCGTTTCAGTTGGCCTTCGGGCAGCCCCGGCAGCACCTGCCCGCCTATTACCAAAGCTTCCAAGGTAACACCAGGTTGCCCAACCCGCCCAACTACACCGTACAGGCCAAGCCCCCCCAGCAGCAGCCGCCGCAGCTACAGCGGCAGAACCTCATCCAGCAACAACTTCAGCAGCAGCAGATCATTCTCCAGCAGCAGCAGCAGCAGCAGCAGCTCCAATTGCAACATCAGCAGTTGCAACAACAAAGCCAGCACGTGCTCGACTACTACCCTCCCAACACGCACTCCCACCCGCAGCTCGTGCACTCCCAGGAGCCCACGTTGGCGGCCGCTCCCCCCAAAATCCAGGACATCACCCCGGAACCGCAGTCATCGGACCCGCCGCCGCTTCCCGCTCTTCTGCCGGATCCCTTGTCCCAGGCGCAGAATCTCCGCAGGTCGCGGCGCCTCTCCAAGGAAGGCGGCGCGCCGTCGGACGACAACCCCTTCCCGGGCGACCCGGCCATGCAGGGCACTCAAAACGGCGACTTCCTGGCCGCCCCGACGGGCGTCATCCAGAGCACGCCGCGGCGGATGCGCAGGGCGTCGCAGGAGGTCAACCTGGAAACGCTTGCGCAGAAAGCCTCGGAGATGGAGACGCTGCCGTCGCAGGGCGTCAAGGTACGATTCCTGAACGTTGACCGTCGTCCGTCTGTGTGGGGAGAGAAAACTGCAATTAAAAAAAAAAAATCATTGCCCTTTTTTCGACCACACTTCAATGTTTCAGATCGTCAAACCAATTTTAATATCTCATTAGGACCGGCAAAGTTAATTTAAGTTAAAATCCAAACTTGCCTTTGAACAACCCCTCTTGTTAAATCACAGTTACAGTAGAGCCTCAGTTCTCGACCACAATCCGTTCCAGAAGGCGGTCTGAAAACTGGATCAACCGCGACGCGAGTTGTGTTTTTTCCGGGTTTTTTTTTCGGGGGCTCGTTTGAATCGACAATAACAAAGCGCATCGTGTGCGGGTCAGCTCTTCTGTTATTTCCGGGTTTTGCTGGGGGCGTTCGAGTACCGATTTTCTTTGAAAAACAGAAGCAAAAAAAAAAATCTCAAAAGTTTTTTTTTCGAAAACCGATTTGTTTTGTTCGAGAACGGGGACGTCTGAGAACCGAGGCTGCACTGTATTTTGTTTCTTGATGATCACCAGATTTTTTTTTAATCAAGAAATTTGATAAAGTACCCTGCAAGAGCTCAAAAAGAATCGTTTAATAACACAGCCATTGAAATGGAAGGACAAATGTGAAATGATCGAAATCTATCAGTCTGATAAAGATTACGAAGGCATCTCCATGGCAAACCACACATGAAGAAAAGTGTGGGATTATTGGCGCGCCTCACCGGGACTGGACGGCCCCCCAAAATCGCTCCCGAGAGTGTGACAACCACTGACCCCGAAGATCCCAAAGAACCGCAGGCCTCACTGGCTGCAGTTCTGCTCCGTGTTCGGACTCAACCATAAGCAAGACGTCGGGCCAAAATGGCATCTTTTACGGCGCTGTAAAAAAATGAACTCTCCCAGTCTCACATTTCAATAAACACGGACAGGATCCCGTCCTGTCCGGTATCACGCAGAGTCATGCGCCGTGATTGCGCAACGCGTTGCTCAACAACACTGTGCCAGTGGAGCTCGACGTGGCCTACATTTGCCGGCTGACGTCTCGCGCACACCCTGTGTTTGGTTACATGCTTGCACCTTCCCCCTCCCCTCCCTCAGTCGAAGACGAGAAACTCCAGCTTGGCCTGACTTGCCCCCACCACCCCCCAAACACACCGTTGCTCTCTCTTCACGCAGCACTCGGCAAAATCTCTCCCCAACCGACCGCCACTCTGGTGTACTTTCTGGTGTTTTCCCCCAACCGACCGACATCCGTGTTTCGTTTTCCCAACAACCGATAGCAAAAGTTACACATGTAAAACGTCGACACGCTTATCAGATAGCCTGATCGTGCTCGGTAATAAGTGGGTGTTTTCATTAAATCGTTGTCGATAAATTGATTCCAGATTGTTTCGAACTCAAAACGGACACAAGCACGTCTCTGGCACGTGTTTGTCAAAATAGCCCCAAAGGCCGTGAAATCGCTGAGTCATCTCTTGGCTTTATTTTTTTTTTTTTTTATTGCATCGCTCTGAGAACGTTTGAGAAAAGAGTTTGGTAAGACGGCGTAACCGCAGTCAATTTAGGCTTTTCAGCTCAGTCTTTGATGTTGACGGCTCACGCTGGCGGCGGCGGCGGCGCAATCCGGAATGACAATTGAAGGGCTCGCGCGCAAACTGCCCATAGGATTAGTTCAACATTTGCTTGGTTTAATGCCAGTTATTTGTGTACAAACGTGTACAAAGTAAATTGACACCTTTTAATATTGTAAAACGATCCACTTACTTATTATTTATATACTTATTTGTAACAAGATCCCTTTCATTGACTCAATCCACACACACGCAAGAGGCCTTCAGTAGGTCTTGCCCCCACTTTTAAGAGTACCGTAATTTCCGGCCTACAGACCTCACCCAGGGCATTTGTAAAGGAAATACCATTTGGTACCTACGTAAGTCGTGAGCTGTGTAAAAGCCGCAAGTGCCCACATTGAAACTGGAGATATTTACAAAGAAAGACGGTAAACAGTTTAACGCTAGTGCCACCTCGCTAACGTAAACGCTAGCAGCGCGCTAACAGGGCCGGTTAAAGAAAACAACTTAATGGTAAAAATCACTGAGACACCACAATAACAAGCTGTGCTAACAGAGCCGGACCGGTAAAAGTCACTTCCTCGGCACATATATTCCACCGGTCTCACTCTTACCTTTTCCGCTCAAGTGGCCCCATACGGCCGCTAGTAAAAATGCACAAATTAGCTGCATCACTGCATAAAGCAGGGTTGAAAGCATGTGAAAAAATTACACCTTATTACGGTATTTCTATTTCATTGATTTTTTTTTTTTTTTTTTTTCTCCCCTACTTTTTCTGTGTCTCGTTCAGCAGGAACCGCACAGGCCTTGGAGTCCGCCGCAGCCGGGCGGCCCGAGCGCGAAGCGGCCGCGGGACGACGGCCTGCTCCCGCTCGTCATCCCCGTGTCGGTGCCGGTGCACCGGCTGGACCTGTCGTCGCGAACCGACCGCGACGGCGCGGCGCCGACAGGCGACTGGCCGCCTCCGCCGCCGCCCAGGCCCCCCAACGCTCCGGAGGTCGAGCGCAAGCCGTCGGTCATCGTCACCCGCCGGCGCTCGTTGAGGAACTCGCTGACGGAGGGTTCAGAGCAGGTGCGACTGACGCCTTTGCACCTCGAGATACGCTCGCGTCCTTAGATTTCAAGTCAGGTGGCGTTCGGACAGATCCGCTCACAAAAAAAAAAAAAAAAAAAAAATGCAAAAGCGTGTCTCCGAGTGATACCTGAAGTAAAATCAAAAACAAAGCGTGCAATAACTTTTGCGATTGTCTATGCAGATACAAGAAAATTTAATTTCCAAAGACAATTCATCGGATTATTTGGCTACTGAACGATTCTCAAAATAATCAATGAACTGTTTTGATGATTATTTTCATGACAGACCTCGTTTAAGTGAAAATGAACCGAATACTTATAATTGCAGCCTCTCGGGAGTTAATATTCTCAGATTTGATAGCAAACTGATTTTGTCTTGAATCAAAATAAGACCTTTGAAAACCATGATCAATATTTTTTCCTATTTTCTGACCGATAACGAAATTACGTTTCTACTTTTCTGCACTGTCAATTTTATTTAAATTTTTTCATAAAGGGACGGAAATTTCAATGTTTCATGTAATCCGATTCATTAAATAACCCCAAAAACTAGGATAAAATCGACGGAATAATCATTTATTAAAATAGTCATTAGTTGCAGCGGACTGCACGCAAAAAATGTTTTTATCAACATCCGCCGCAACGTTCACAATAGAAATAAACATCCATCCATTTTCTTCACCGCTTATCCTCACAAGGGTCGCGGGGCGTGCTGGAGCCTATCCCAGCTGTCAACAGGCAGGAGGCGGGGCACACCCTGAACCGGTCGCCAGCCAATCGCAGGACACAGAGACAAACAACCAATCACACCTCGGGGCAATTTGGAGTGTCCAATCAATGTTGCATGTTTTTGGGATGTGGGGGGAAACCGGAGTGCCCACCCGGAGAAAACCCACACAGGCACGGGGAGAAGATGCAAACAACACACAGGCGGGTCCAGGATTGAACCCGGGACGTCAGAATTGTGAGGCCAACGCTTTCCATCTTATCCACCGTGCCGCCTAGAAATAAACAGAACAAGAAATTGTGCACACTGTAAAAAATGAGAATGATCCACGATATGCTGGGTTTTGCATGTGCATCGTGAATAATGCAAAAGGAAAAAATGGCATCCTTCCTCTCGCTAGTTATTCACGCTAACCTTTGGCGTGCACAAAGGAAATAACACAGCGATGTTGTCATGTGACGAGAGCGCCACTGTATTGCGCTCTCCGTGTAAATTCCAGCGATTACGCCAGAGGGCCTTGCGCCCGCCCCTCCCCTTCCCCGAGCCCCCCACCCCCCCCCCACAACCCCGCCCCCTCCCTCCACGCAGACGTCCCCATCCCCCCCACCACTATTTGCGTCTCTCCCACCCCTCCGTTGCTCTGCTCCACACGTTTTCTCTTCATTTGATTGGAACGTTTTTCAGTAGTCGTACAGATCGACACTCTAGATCATAAAAGTGCCGTGCCTAACCCTAACCCTGAAAATTATTATTTTTAGCACACTGCTCGCACGTTTTCAGCGAGGAAATAATGGCGATTAAAAACATAACCTCATATTTACATTGGCAGTTGCAATTGATAATCTATCCATCCATTTTCTTTGCCGCTTATCCTCACGAGGGTCGCGGGGAGTGCCGGGGCCTATCCCAGCTGTCAACGGCCAGGAGGCGGGGCACACCTTGAACTGGTCGCCAGCCAAACGCAGGGCACATCGAGACAAACAACCAATCGCACTCACAATCACACATTGGGGCAATTTAGAGCGTCCAATTAATGTCGCATGTTTTTGTGGTGTGGGAGGAAACCCACGCAGGGATCGAACCCGGGCCCTCAGAACTGTGAGGCCTACACTTTACCATCTGATCCACCGTGCCGACTTCAATTGATAATCTGATCAAAATTATTTACTTGGACCGCAATAACTCAATAACTTTGGTCATAATGAAAAATTGACTGATGATGAATTTTTTATCCATTTCTAAAAAAAAAATCTATCCAGTATGTCTTGGCAAAGTGCCTGAACGTAGCGTTCATCTCGTCCTGGGCAGAACGACAACGTGAAAAAGCTGAAGCGGCGGCCGCGCCCGGAGCCCCTCTTCATCCCGCCGCCCAAACCCGGCGCGTTCATGGCGCCCCCCGCCGCCGTCTACTCGGCCGTCACCCCGTACCAGAGCCACCTGCGCTCGCCCGTCCGCCTGGCCGACAACCCGCTGGCCGTGCCGCCCTACACGCCGCCGCCCATCCTCAGCCCTGTGCGCGAGGGCTCCGGCCTCTACTTCTCCACCTTCCTGTTGTCCTCGGCCGCCGGGGGGCCGGCGTCCGTCACGCCCAAGTCGGCCACGCGCAGCCTCCTCTGCTCAAGTACGTGAAAGACGCCAAAAGAAGCAAAATACTGCCTTTACTTTAAAGACCTCATTTTGAAACCAGAACTTTTGTTTAAATCCCCGATTGAGGCTTGAAACACTGACTCAGAACTGTAACTTGAAATCCTAACCAAGGCTTAAAAACCCTTAAAACCCTGATCTTGCCCTTGAACCATGATTTAAAACCTTAACTGTAGTTCGGAACCCTAATCTTGGCTCGAGACCGTCATTTGAAACCTTAATCCCATCTTCAAACTTGAACTAAGGCTTGAAACCCTAACCCTTGTCCTGAAGTCTTGATTTGAAATCCTAGATCTGGTTTGAAACCCTGACCTTGTCCTTGCACCATGATTTAAAACCTTAACTGTAGTTCGGAACAGTGTTCGAGGCTCGAGACCTTCATTTGAAACATTAATCCCATCTTCAAACCTTAACCAAGGCTTGAAACCCTAATCCTTGTCTTGAAGTCTTGCTTTGAAATCCTAGATCTGATTTGAAAACCCGATCTTGTCCTTGAACCATGATTTTAAACCTTAACTGTAGTTCGGAACCCTAATCAAGCCTCGAGACCTTCATTTGAACCTTAATCCCACCTTCAAACCCGAACCATAGTTTGAAACCCAAACCCTGTCTTGAAGTCTTTATCTGAAATCTTAGATCCAATTTGAAACCCTGAGCTTGTCCTTGAACCACGATTTAAAACCTTAACTGTAGTAATACTACTGTACTAATCGAGGCTTGAGACCTTCATTTAAAACCTTAATCCCATCTTCAAACACTAACCCTGTCTTGAAGTCTTGATTTGAAATCCTAGCTCTAGTTTGAAACCTTAATTTGAAACCCTGACCTGTCCATGATTTAAAACTGTAGTTCGGAACCTTAATCCCATCTTCAAACCCTAACGTTGTCTTGAAGACTTGATTTGAAAAGCTAGATCTGGTTTGAAACCTTAATTTGAAACCCTGACCTTATCCTTGAACCATGATTTAAAACCTTAGCTGTAGTTCGGAACCCTATTCGAGGCTCGAGACCTTCATTTGAAACCTTAATCGCATCTTCAAACCCTAACCAAGGCCTGAAACCCTAACCCTTGTCTTGAAGTCTTCATCTGAAATCCTAGATCTGGTTTGAAACCTTTATTGGGAACTGCAACCCTGTCTTCAAACCCTAATTTTGAAACCCCAAATTGTAACCTTGATCCTTGCTTCAAACCCCAACTCAGTCTTGGAATCTAATTTTGAAACTGTTGTTTGACACCCCACACGAGACCTGAGCCCTTAATTTGCCACCCTAACCCAGGCTTCAAACCTTAAATTCAAACCCTAACTGAGTTTTGGAACCTGGATTTGCAACCCCAACCCTGGCTTCGGAACCCCAAACCGGGTTTGAGACCTTGGATTTAAAAAAAAAAAAAAAAAAAAACCCCTAAACCTCTCTGGAACCCTAATTTGAAACCCCGTCGTTGCCTTTTCAGATAGCTCCGACATGACTCCTCCGGTTCTGTCTGCCGTCAGCGAGCCCACTCCAGTCAGCATCGAGCCGTGAGTATTTTCCTGTTTCCGGCGTAATTACGCGCACTCGTTATCCAGATCGGAACGGCGAGCTGCGGCGAACTTTCAAACCCGGCAGCGCCGTTGTCGTTGCGCCGTCGCGACATCCACGACCTTGCGCGGCAGAGAAACGAACGGAATGAGCCGAAATCTACGTTCAAAAAATAAAACACTCACTTCTTAGGCCATCACCATGCGATGTAGAATTTGCACTACGAGGAATAATCCAGAGTACGGCTGCGACTGTTGACTATTTTATCCATCCGTCCATCCACTTTCTTTGCTGCTTATCCTCACGAGGGTCGCGGGGAGTGCCGGAGCCTATCCCAGCTGTCTATGAGCGCAAGGACACCCTGAACTGGTTGCCAGCCAATCACAGGGCACATCGAGACAAACACCCACACCCACAATCACACCTAGGGGCAATTTAGAGTGTTCAATTAATGTCGCATATTTTTGGGATGTGGGAGGAAACCGGAGTGCCCACCCGGAGAAAAGCCACGTAGGCACGGGGAGAACACGCAAACTCCACACAGGCGGGGGCCGGCATCGAACCCACGTCCTCGGAACTGTGAGGCCAACGCTTTACCAGCTGACTCACCGTGCCGCCTTCAATTGATAATCTGATCAAAATAAGTTAACCGTAACAAAATATTAATGATAAAACAGTTGGAAATATATATTTATTTGTTGTCAAAAAAAGCTAACTATTGTAACTCAAAATATTACAATAAAATATGTTGCTCTTAATATTAAATGTGATCACACATTTATGCTGTTAGTTGGTGTGCAGTAAAAAAAAAAAAAAACACAAAAAAAAAAGCGTGCACATTAAAATATTTTTAAAAATGCGTTTACAGTGCCCGGAGAAAAGCCACGCAGGCACGGGGAGAACATGCAAACTCCACACAGGCGGGGCCGGGATTGAACCCGCGTCCTTAGAACAGTGAGGCCATCGCTTTAGCAGCTGATCCATTGTACCGCCCTTGACTATTTTAATAAGCAGTTAATCTGTTGATTTTATTTATTTATTGTATAATGATGAATAAGATTAAAAATAACTTCCCACAACCTTAACTGGACTTTATTTACAAAAAAAAAAAAGGAACCATTCCAAAATGATTTTGATTTAAGTCACTGGTTTGATCCATAAAATGTCGGGAAACGGGCAAAATTCTTGATGTATGTTTTGCAAAGTTCAAAAGAGATATTTGGTCATACCATTTTGTGATGAAACGCCGAACCAGAGATGAACCGGATTTTTTAATTTTATTTTTAACAAATATCAAAATCGAGAAAAAAAAAAAAAGGTCCAAATGCCTCGATGCTAATCCAGTTTCGGTGTTCCGTCTGGGCCCAGACGGATAAACCTGGGGTCGAGGTACCAGGCGGAGGTGCCGGACCTGAGGCCGCGCTCCCTGGCGGAGCTGGACACCCACGGGGCGGAGCTGGTCTGGGCTCCCCTGCCCGAGCTGGACGACAAGCCGGACTACCACAAAAGAGGTAACGTGCCCCCCCACCCCCGGCCCCCCAAAAAAAGGGGAAGCCCCCCCCCCCCCAACGTGTACGTTTGTTACCGTTGTGTCTTTTTGCCGCAGTCAAAGACCTGATCCACCTGGCATGTTCCAGCGCTTTGTGCGGAGGAGGCAGCAACCAGGAGCTGGCCCACCATTGTCTGCACGAGTGCAACGGCGACGTCACGGTGAGCGCGCGCCCGGCGGCCCCTCCGCTTGCGTTAACCCGTCATTGCCCGACAACCTCGACGTCTTATTCGGTTTCAAACACTCAACCTGAAATCAAAACTTGGGTTTTCAACTCTCGTTTGAAATCCTAACGCTAGTGTGGAAAAACCAACTCGACCCCCTCCCTCCCCCTCTTGAAACCTTCATTTGAAATGCAAACCTTGACGGGAAACCCTAATTCTGAAACCCAGCCATCCATCCGTCTTCTTAGCCGCTTATCCTCACAAGGGTCGCGGGGAGTGCCACAGGAAGTTTGCCGTTTTTAAAACCAAAGTCCCCATTTTAAAGTGATTCTGGCTTAATATTTACAGACTCATCCGAGAAATGTTGCCCTATCCATCCATTTCCTTTGCCGCTTATCCTCACGAGGGTCGCGGGGAGTGCCGGAGCCTTTCCCAGCTGTCTACAGGCAGGAACCCGGGTACTCCCTGAACTGGTCTCCAGCCACTCGCAGGATAAAATGCACTTATTCTTTTGTTTGTTTTTTTTTATTACTTTATATCTCGGTTAGTCCAAAAGTAATATCCATCCACTTTCTTAGCTGCTTATCCTCATGAGGGTCGCGGGGGTGCCGGAGCCTATCCCAGCTGTCATCGGGCAGGGGGCGGGGCGCACCTTGAACTGGTCGCCAGCCTATCGCAGGGCACATAGAAACAAACAACCGCATTCACAATCATACCTTGGGGCAATTTAGAGCGTCCAATTGATGTTGCGTGTTTTTGGGATGCGGGAGGAAACTGGAGCACCCGGAAAAAAGCCACGCAGGACTCGACCTTTAACAAGCACAAACTTGAAGTCGGACGATCTTGGCGAGGTTTGTGGCCGCGCATTGTTGAGATTTTCGGGACCTCGCGACCGGGACCGATCCAGCGTTGCCGGGGAAACGGGAGAGCACGCGTGGCGGGGCGTCGCGTTCAGACGCCCCCCCCCCCAGTTTGGCAAGGCGCTAAAAGACGCGAGACGGGAGAGCGCAGAGAAGTTGATTGATGATCTGGGAAACGAAAGTTCTCGGGCACCCGGTTTTGCCGGCGTTTATTCAGCGTCAAATGAGTTTTGTGGTTTTTTTTTTTTTTTTCAGGCCGCTTTATCGCTGCTCATGCTGAGAGATCCCGTGTGGCCCGAGTCGCATTCGCTGTCCAACTACCACTACTCAGGTTTGTCGTTTTCACTCCAAAACAAATCAAAACCTGCCTCACACGCGCGCACACACGGACGGGGCACAGTGGAGTTCAGCGCAGGCAACTTTTGAAATCTGTTGCTAACCAAAACAGCAGTCGGTCCGCCAAGAGTCAAAAAGAGCCGAGTCAGCAGTAGAAATCCAGACCTCAGAGCTGTGAACGCTGCCATTTTCTACTTCCACATTCTCCACTTTGCTGCAGAGGCCCTTAGTCTCCTCTCGGATAAAAAGTCACGCAAACGTTAGCTTTGTCTTCGGCCGGATGCTGCAGTGTGACACGCTTAGGTCCAGCGGGCTCGGGTTTTCTCCCACCGGGCACTGCCGTGTTTGAAATGGCCGCGCGTTCCCGCAAGGCTCCGCGTGTCACGTAATGCAACGGGGCGAGGGTCTCTCCAAGTCGCCCTCTGAGCGATGGCAGCCGCAGCAGCGGCGAGTGGGTGATGGGTGAAGTGAGGGTGGGGGTAGAGGCTGGGATGTGGAAGGGCTGCCGTTCCAGGATGTGGTTAATCCTCCCCCCGCCCCACGGAAAGAAGACAGGATAGCCATTGTTCCGCAAGTGTGCTTTGAGTTTGGGATGGAGTGGGGGGGGGGGGGTGGCACATGGTCCAACATGTTTACGTCCATGCGCATGGAGATGTTAGCTGATGAAATGCAAACTATTTTTGCGTCCGTCAGGATCGGATCGGTGGTCCGCAACCGAGCGACGTCAGTTCAACAAAGGCATGGCCGCCTCCAAGAAGGACTTCTTCATGGTGCAGAAGCAGGCGAGTCTGCAATTCCAATTACGTTTTGCTGCGAGGCATTAAAAGGCCGACGACAAAGGTTTCATTTTTGGGGGGAATGCCCAGGATGCCCTTCTTAAATCTATTCCCGGCCTACAAGCCGCAACTTTTTTCACAAGCCACCGCGCTTGTTAGCGTTAACGCCGCCGCGTTAGCGTTAACGGCACCACATTAGCGTTAGCGCGGCCGCATTAGCGATAAACGTTTTCTGCGCACCGAGGCTTAGCACCAGGTGCACCCTGTAGGCCGGAATTGCGGTAGTCGGTCTTTCACTTCTGGCAGTTGAGATAGACAAATTTCTCGCTGATCGTCAATTTGTAAAGAAGTGTTGCTCTGACTGGATCGCGAAATAAAATGCGGAATTGTTCCGATTCGGATTCTGCAAATACATCTGATTCGGATTCGGCGTTCATAGCGAGGACGTGCAACTCTCTGAATGGCGAGCCTGCTTTGGCCGCACAGGCAGCATATTGTGATCATTTTTATGAAACCATAAAGTGAGAGTGAGAGTAGCAGTGAGGCAGTAGCTGACGGCGAGCGAAGACGTGGGTGAAAATAAAGAGAGGCTTCTATCCGAGCTCCAGCTCGTGACGTTTATCGCTGCTGCACATTCTGCTCAAAACAAGTGCAAGCTTGGCTATTCCGTCCACAGTTATAGCGTTATAAATTATTAATATAGTTTAGTATTGTTGTAAAACACAACACGTATGCTTTTGTATACCGTCTTGGTATGACTCAGTGCCCGCCGACCAGCTGGGTTTTCACAGCCAGCCACCGCGCTAGCGTTAAACTCTTTCTGTGTACCGGGGCTTATCGCCAGGGTGGGCTCTGCAGGCCGGGAAGTACCGTACTTAAAAGTATTGTCTGTACGGAACATCGGGAAGCCCAGATGATGAGGTCATGACTTTGAAAGCTCCTGATAGGTTAACGGACAACGTGCGAATTAATTGACGGCGCACCTGAGGATGTTTTTAAGGCCAGACCAGCCCACACATTCTGCATGGGAAAATCAAAAGAAATTGGCCAGGAAATTAGAGAGAGAATCGTGGAACTCCACAAGTCTGGCTCATCCTTGGGTGCAATTTCCAGATGCTTGAAGACTCCACGTTCATCTGGTCAAACAATTATACGCAAGTATAAACATCATGGAAATGTGAATAAATCACAACGCTCGTGAAGGAGACGGATGATAACGTGGTTTGGTCCGAAATGTGTGAATCGAGCCCAGAACAGACGATAAAGTGACCTGACCTGACCTGAAACAGGGAGAACTTTATTCTGGTTTGACTTCAGACCGTGAGACAAAAAATGAAACGTACGTAAAGTTCTGGCTTCGGCTGTTGCATTTAATCGGCAGACCGCGCAGATGTCGAACGTAAACCACGCCACAGACCCACTTTGATGTTTATGTTCTGGGACCTTTAAAAAAAGTAAATCAGCCCCTCAAGCCAGTTTCACTTGGGAATATGGAATTTGGTAGACGTATTGATCATGATTGGACCTAAAAACAAGTCTCAAGAGGCTCTGCCCAAAAAGACAGCCGAGCTGCCATTTTGTTTCAAAGCGGCAATTTTAGGGCAATTTTGCCGATTTCTAGGGGCAGACTGCGTAGATGTAAACGCGTAGTCGGGTCTCGCCGCAGGTCAGCACCAAGACGGTGGCGCAGTGCGTGGAGTTTTACTACTCGTACAAGAAGCACGTCAAAGTCGGCCGCAACGGGACGCTGATCTACGGAGAGGCGACGGCTCCGGACGGCGGCGCGGCCGAGGACGAAACCAACCCAAATAAGGCAAGTTTGCAACGTCGCGCTGAATTTCAAGCGGCTGGAAGGATTGACCGTTGTCCGGCAATGCCGCCGCCGCCGCAGGCCTCGCTCAGGCTGCAGCAGCGGGAGGAGGACGGCAGGAAGTGGGAAGGCTCAGCCGACAGGAAACAGGACGTCGGTCCCGCCGGGGCGGCGCACGCGCTGCCGTCTGCCGACAACGTGAGTGCGCCGGGAAAGGCAAACACAATGCGCAAACGCAGGCAGAGGACGGATACATTTTTTTTTTTTTTTTTTCCTTTTAACGGTCTCTGTGCTGAGACGTTATCGTGCTTTCATTTTTAATGTCGCAACCGCACGGGAAGTAGCAGGAATGCCTGAAATGACTTTACGAGCCCACTTTAGTCACATTTCCGGGATTTGAACTCGAGAATGTGAAATGCAAAAGGCGAGGAGAAGAGTTTTTGTTTTTGTTTTTGTTTTTGTTTTTCAACACATTTCCATTTATTTGTCCTCTCGAGAGCATCCTGCGGTTCATAATGCTTTGACAGTCTGACATTATTATTATTAGTATTGTCATTCCATCTCCAAAATGGCTTAGAAATACTGTCAGTAGCTTCAAGGCATCCAGGTCACTTGCTTATCTGTATTAATTTTTTTTTAGAAACATTTTGCTCACAAGTATGTGCAAAATTAAACAATTATCGGTAACTCTCCATATTAAAATAGACAAATATAAAAGCTTAATTTATTTTAATGTCAGTTATTTACTCACTAAACTACACATTTTTAACAAACTTTAAAACAAACTTGTTTTACAATAATAAGATATATTTTTTGAATTTTTTTATTATTTAAAAATTGTTTGCACATGACAAATTTTCAGAAAATAAACACTTTTTATTTCTAGCATGCAACGTCCATCCATTACCAGAGGCGCTTATCCTCACAACGGGAGTGGAGGCGGGGTACATCCTCAACTGGTTGCCAGCCAATTGCAGGAAACGGCAACATATTGCATATATTTTAAATGAATTTAATAATTGAGTACAAATGTATTTTCACAGACTTTAAGTACAATCAATCCAAAATGTAGTTAAAAATATGAAACATTTTTAAAGTATTTATATTTATCTAATATGATGAAAACATTTTAAGGTGTTTGTAATTATCTAATATAAAATTATCTATATTTTTGTGTGCTTTTACTCGTCAACTTATCAGTGACAGAAACCAATTTTCTCCAAAATATATAAAATCATTTTTTTAATTAAAAGAAAGAAAATCTGATACCCAATTCAGTCTATTATAAAAAGAAAATTATTTGTGATTAAAGCAATCTATAAAAATGTTGGTAATATATAGACGCAAACAATTTTTGACCTTAGTGTTTCTGGTCACACGGCCTTTTTTTTCTTCTTTTATTTGGTGCAGTTTCATGTTTATAGTGCTTGCTTCCCCCTGGTGGACGTACTGAAGCACTGCAACTTACTGCCTAAATTGCCTACTTGCATGTAAACGATGACTCGGCAGGAAATCACGTTTTATTTTTTTTTCCCCACATCGCATCTCACCAACTCTTCCGACGTCCGCAGACCACCACAGTCCTGATCATGAGGGCACAGGAGGACGTCGTGGCCAGGGATCGAGCGCCGCCCCCGCCCCCGCCCAAGACCGGCCCCCCGACGGGCAACAAGGGCGCCGGCGCCCCGGAGGGAGAGTTCCCCTGCAAGAAATGTGGCAGGTCGGTCCTCAAACGTGACGTCAACGCACGCGGCCGATAAATCGTTACGCTGGGAATTATGCAACAGAGTTCTGCCGGTGTCGTGGCCAACCGGGTCCGAGCAACTGATAACGGGACACTCGATGCGTCCGCCAGGGTCTTCTTCAAGGTGAAGAGCCGCAGCGCTCACATGAAGAGCCACGCCGAGCAGGAGAAGAAGGCCGCCGCCCTGCGCCAAAAGGAGGCGGAGGACCGGGCCCGCGCCGCCGCCGCCCAGGCCCGGGCCACCGCGTTCACGGCCGCCCGGCACCAGAACGGCACGCGGCAGGCGGGCGGCGACAGCGAGGACGACGACGACAGCGACGCCTCGGACAGCGAGGACGACGACGACGACAGCTGGCAGTGACGGCGACCCCGCGCTTGACTGACGTGGCGCGTCCGGGGGGGGAGGTGTGCGTGCCCGCTGCGTCGTCGTCCGTGCGTTCTCGAAAACTCTCCAACCTCCAATTTAGGGGAAAAAAAAAAAGTTGTTTTTTTTTTTTTTAATTATTATTATTATTACCATCATCGCCATCGCCAGGCTTCTGCTCCTTCCAGGCGTTAAGCACCTTTTCACAGGCAGGTGGCGCTTTTTTTTTTGCACTCTCGGGTTTTTTTTGGGGGGGGGGGCAATGCATTTTTGACAATCAAAACCATATACTGTATATAAATATTGTACATATGCAGGGTATCGTTACTCCTTCAGTCCCGTTGCGCCTCCTCCTCCTACAGTTCCTGTTATGTTTATATTCGTGTTCATGACTTATTATTATTATTATTACTGTATTATCTCCAGCGTGTTCAGTTTCCTGTTTAGTTCAACCAATAGGACGGCTGCTTTTTTTGTTGTTACTGTGAAGGGGGGTCAGGCGTGCAATAGATGGAGCGCAATACATGAAAAAAAAAAACACGTTTCACTGGATTATTAATTTTTTTTCACCTTATGCGGGGACTGCGGGTCGCTTCTCCAACCCAGCCGAGGGTCCTTTTCCGTGGCTTGCGAGTCACCGACGACCCCCCCCCCTTATTTTGTGAATATTTATTGATTTGACATATTATTTGACATTTGCATGATTTAATACCTTTTTTTTTTTTTTTTTTTTCTGCCGTCGAGGGAGTTCCGGGGTCCGATAGCCCAGTGACCTCTCCCGGGCCAAGGGTCCTCTTCTCGGGGTGACGGATCTCGCCCTCTATTGGGACGTCCTTGTTCTCATGTTATTTTCCACTTGTAGCGCCCCCCCCCACCGTGAAACGTGCATTCTCCCTCCTGGACCTGGATTCTCCTCCTGTTGCCGTGGCAACAGAGCCGCCACGATAGAATTTGGGGTACGTGCGCCTGTGTCGACGGCACAAAACAAGACTGTTCCCGTTTGCTATGCTTAATGTATATTTTCTTCACGTTTCCGTGCACATTTTGAAATTCTTGCAGGGGAAAAGTTGTTAAAAAAATGTAGCTAAATATTTAAAAGAAAAAAAGTACAGGTTTAACGAAAAGGTCTACGTTTGCATACTTTCTACGCTATTTTCGTAAAGGGGGTTCACACTAACGATTGGGAAAAAAATGCAATTTTGACGAGTACTTTTTACAAAAGTGTAACTTATTTGTTTTTTTATTTTCTACCACGTTTTTGGGGGGATGACCCATTTATGAGGCACTGTATTAAACAGAAGTATTCCATAATGGTGTTTTTATTTTTCTCTTCAGGGCATTTTCTCACAAAGACGCTAGAGGGCGGTATAGCACCGTTTTCACTTACAAATGTATAAAATAATTGCACTTTTATTTCTAAATACAGAACAAGTACTAAGGCTGTTTGGTTCCATTTTTCTGCCATGACAAAAATGTACCAGCAAGCATTTGAAGTCAGTATTTCCAGAGCGAGCACTGTTGCCGTACTAGAGAATTTTTAGTAAAGAATTTCACTTTTTTTTTTTTTAATTTAAACCATAAACCAACAATAATAATTGAAACATATGCAAATGCTGCATTCAAGGGTCACAAGAGTGTGTGGGATTTTATCCTTGGCATGTCAGTGAGGAGTATAGAGCTAAATACATCATTTTAAATCATAAGATGATATGCAAATATTACTCCCAATGGCACAAAAACAAGTAGCCTCAAGAAATTAAGACGTGATTATTAGTAATATGGAAGTGCAACAATCAATCAATTAGCTGACAACTGATCAATTATGAAAAATGTTACACTCTCAATCCTCCAATTTCAGGCTCTTAATTCTGCGATTTCTGTCGTCCTGATTTGACTTTTATGTTTAATCACAAGAAGACTTTGTCAAAGGACCCTCAACATTCTCACCTATTTTTTCCCCTCGCTTTTAAAATATTATTCTTCTTTTCCTTTCGGCTTGTCCCGTTAGGGGTCGCCACGGCGTGTCATCTAATAATATCCTATTTAATTTAATAAGGGGACTATTTTCATTTCAATCCCATTAATTGAAAAATTAAGCATCAGGTCAAATGATTGTGAGTTGCATCTGTAATTTTTTTCAAATTTATTTTTGCACATCATTTTAGTATGCATTGTTACTTTTAGTGATGACAAGGTCGCACTTATTTTTTGTTTACATTCAAACTATTTTTAGTTATGATGTCGAGACCTCCAGCTCAGGGAGGCCGGGCCGCCTCGCGATGTATCCCAGCCAAGGAGCCTCTTCCTGGGCTTGCATGTTGTCAAGGACAGCCTCCTCTTCTGTGGATGTGAGGACTGACGCATTAGAGTTCATTTACATCCTTCCAGTTTCTTTGCCGCTTATCCTCACGAGGACCGCAAGGAGTGCCGCAGCCTATCAGCTGTCAACCGGCAGGAGGCGGGGTAGGCCCTGAACTGGTCGCCGGCCAATCGCAGGGTACATGGAGACAAACAGGCGCATTCACAATCGCACCTATGGGCAATTTAGTGTCCGATTAATGTTGCATGTTTTGGGGATGTGGGAGGAAATCTTATCATGTATAGTATATATGTATGAATATGCAAACTCCACACAGGCGGGTCCGGGATCGAATCCGAGTGAGTAAAACGAAAACTCAACATTGGTTTATGAATATGAGCTCGTCGTTCATGTGGCAGGAAGCCACAAGTGACTTTTTTTCTCACTTCGGTTTCAGTCTTGATGCCACAAAGTCTTCAGTATGTGATGATAAAGCTTGCTGGGTGCTGCTCTAAGCAGGGGGCACAGCTGCCCCTTGCATGTTTGTTTGTGTTTGCCGAGTTGTTTGTGTCAGTTGCCGTGGCGACCGCACATCGCCAACCAAGGAACGCTGTGACCGGTCATCAGCGGGGGACAAACCGATGCAAACGCAACCTGGCTGATATTTGAATACGTACGCATAGTGTGAGGGTGAAGATGAAGGATTTTGTATGATTGATATTGAAATTAACATGCGATTTTTCATTTAATAATTGATTTAGTTTGGTTACTAAAAAAAAAAAAAATTTGCACGCACTTGAAGGATAAATGAAGGCGCATGTTAATTAATTTAAATAGATTTTCTATTTTTAAATACCAAGCATTAACATTAATTTACACTTGACTCATTTAATTTCCACCCATCCATTTTCTAAGATGCTTATCCTCATGAGGATATTTGCATATTTCTTTGGTGGGTTGGGGTGCTACGAATTCTAAACAATGTTTCAAATGTTTTATTACCAGTAAAAATGTGTGTGCATGTTGCACACTTTATTTTATTAATTATTTTTACTTACTGTATACTACTGTCATTTATTATTCCACATTGTACAGTTGTTCAATCCATATTTTATTAAATAAAAGTTAAAATGAAATTGCACGACACAAATTTAATTTGATTGAATAACAGTAAGATATTTAAATGACTTAATTCACTAATTGAGTTCAGCCATGTGAGAAAAAAGAATAAAGAATTAAGTATTTAATTATTAGTAGTATTTAATTAAATAAAGAATAAAGATTGTCACACACAACCAATTTTAATGGAATATATTTTTGGAAAAATGGAAATTTACTTTTTAACGGGAAGTTTAATATTTGTAACTCTCTGTTCCTCCGCGTCCGAATCCTGCAAAAAAAAAAAAAAAACATAAATTAAAATGACTTTGGGAGTAATTAAGATAAACGTGCTACCTGGACAAAAGTATTGAGACACAGAGAACATTGGGTTGACAGTAGGTAAAAGTTCATTACCGCCGGGTCCGAACTTTGCACTGTAGCAGGGTTTGTGACAGTAGGGCTCGCCCTCATGCTAAAACACAACAACAACAACACGCGATCAGATAGATGCACAAAAATAATGCGGAGGACCTCATGAGCGCTAAATGCTGGAAAAATCTGCATCTTTGCACAACTGTGATTCTTATTTTAAAAAAAAAAATCCCTATAAATTGTAATAAATTCTAATGTTATTCGTTCTTGTGTGTTGTTACCACTGATCTAAATTTAAAAAAGGCTCATTGGCCACCAAAAGTGCAGTCGCCAATCGCCATCTTGATCCGACCTGCGCAGCGTTAATCGCCACTTTCGTGGCTGTGAGAAAACATTCCACAGGTAAGTGAAAAAGATTTACTTTGACACTGTTAAAGTTTGTTTGTAAAGTTTTTTTTTTTTTTTTTTTTTAAATTCTCTGATGACCTTAATTCACTTGAACAAAGTTTTGTTTACGGTTGTTCACTGTTAACTCTCTGCTTCACCTTTACAGGCCGGCGGTTTTTCGCAAAAAAACGACGTCAATATTTTCCCAAACTTCCTCAGCGGATAAGCGGAAAAAAAAACACATTTTCTGTGACATTTTTTGATGAATTCCATAATACAGAATTCTGCAAATTGAATTTTGATTTCCAAATGCGTGGGAACAAGTTTCAATTTTCTGTCTGAAAGAGGACGTCGCAGAGACAACAAATGAACAATGCGTTGAGCATGTATTTTCCCAATTGCGAGTCCTTATTTCCAAAAATATATTGAACTGATTGACTTAACCCTCTCTGGACCAAATAAAAATTTTGCAGGGAGAAAAATCTGATACTTTCAGAAAATGATACTCTGGACTTAAAATTTTTGATTATATTAAACCTGTTGCAAATTGGGGGTTAAAATTAATTTTTTGAATGACAAAAATGCTTGGGTATTTTGTACTATGCTATGATGATAGCGCGTCACAGCGTATTTTGGGAAACGTTAACGTGTCACGGAAATCGGGCCGAGGTAATATGCAAGGTTTCATGCTAGTCACAGTGTTCTATGTCTGTCCTTTGCAAGTAGCCTTTTTTGACCTACCAAGTCGAATTAAAAATCCTTCATGTTACCAGAAGTTAAAAAATGTCAAGTTCACGCGACCAGTTTTAATTCTCCATGGCAAACTTTGGGGAAAAACCCCGTCATAATCCGATGTCCTCCACGCGTTTCGGGAGTACCAAGATGGCGGCCAAGTGGCTTCAACCAATCGACATACCGCTCGATGTCTACGCGCTATCCACTCTTTGATGTTACATACTTGGCCATTAAAGGTGCATTTCTAATCAGCGTCCAATCAGATTTGAGCTTCTCCGTGCGTTGCCATAGGAACGTAATCTTCCCGTTGCCTTCAGGTTCCGGATGTTTGTTTTTTTTTTTTTTGGCTCCGTCAACCGCCGGAGTGCGCCCAACACAGCTAGCTAAAAAAAAAAAGGCTGGAGTTTCTCTGACAAAATGCATCTCCGGTGAGTGCTATGTGTTTTATTGAAAGTGTTTGTTTTTTTTGTCGCGTTATTAGAAATATAATTATCGGCAACTTTTGTGGTGTGGAGATTTTAATGAATGAATGAAGAAAGATTTCCGACGGCAGTGTCGCAAAAACTGCCGAGGACTGCTGCCGGTTTTTGTTCATTTTTTTTTTTTTTTTTTAAATTCGCTTTATTAATTAGTGAAGTAGAGTCGAATGTTCTCGCGGAAGACAGTTTTGGCCACCATTCATAATTTTGGCTTGAAAGTTCATTCGTGACCTAAATAAATGACGGCAGCCGGCGCGCACGCAAGTTTGACGTACGTCAAAGCGAGTTCGGCTGCCATCATTTTGGGTTTGTTCGGTACCTCGGCGTGCGATCCAGGCGACAAAGTCTTTCCACACTTCTTGCATTTGAGACAAGGTCTGTGCCAGTCTTTCCCCAGAGACGTCACCTTCTCCGCTACATAAACACAATCGTACAGAATTAACTTTATTTTCAGGGAAATGCTCAAAATATTAAACGCTACACAAATGGTAAAACCGAGCTTGACGTCGAGCTAACAGAATTTTCATCTCAGAATCTTTGATTGAGCAGTAGAGTCCACAACTGGCGAATTACCAGAAGCGAAAGTCAAATTAATTCACATTAAAAAGCTGTTTTAGTTGCAATTCCCATGTGTTTAACACCCCAGCAACATTAGTGCTTAATAATATTAGCATCCGGAAATAATATTAGCAGTTAGCCATACTGATAGCGCGTAGCAGCTAGCATTAGCAATAATGTTTGCAGTTTGGTTTTGCACATTCGTTTCAAATTGTAATCATGGCATTTTTTTTTCTGGAATGCATTTTTATATGTTTTGGGTATTTTTATGAGTTTTCTTATTGTGTATATTTTGTATTTTAAAAACGTTTTGATTTTTCTTCAGCAATTTTATATTTTAACCAATGCAGCCCTATGGGGGCACAAACCAGTGCAATCTGTAGGCCGGTCCCAAGCCCGGATAAATGCAGAGGGTTGCGTCAGGAAGGACATCCGGCGTAAAAACTGTGCCAAACAAATATGAGCGTTCATCTAAAGAATCCCATACCGGATCGGTCGTGGCCCGGGTTAACAACGCCCGCCCCCGGCACTGCTAACCTGCAGGGCGTCGGTGGGAATTCAGCTACTGTGGGTCGAAGACAAAGAAGAGGAGGAAACCGGATCCAGCGTCAGAAGAAAAAGAGGAATGCACAGAGCCTACAACTGAGTGTAGGGACTTTGAATGTTGGGACTATGACAGGAAAAGCACAGGAGTTGGTTGACATGATGATTAGGAGAAAGGTTGATATTCTGTGCATCCAAGAGAGCAGGTGGAAAGGTAGTAAGGCTAGAAGTTTGGGAGCAGGGTTTAAATTATTCTACCACGGAGTAGATGGGAAGAGAAATGGAGTAGGGGTTATTTTAAAGGAAGAGCTGGCTAAGAATGTCTTGGAGGTGAAAAGAGTATCAGATCGAGTGATGAGAATTTGAAATTGAGGGTGTTATGTACAATGTGGTTAGCGGCTATGCACCACAGGTAGGATGTGACCTAGAGTTGAAAGAGAAATTCTGGAAGGAACTAGATGAATTAGTTCTAAGCATCCCAGACACAGAGACAGAAAGAGTTGCGATTGGTGCAGATTGTAATGGACATATTGGTAAAGGAAACAGGGGCGATGAAGAAGTGATGGGTAAGTACGGCATCCAGGAAAGGAACTTTGAAGGGCAGATGGTGGTGGACTTTGCAAAAAGGATGGAGATGGCTGTAGTGAACACTTATTTCCAGAAGAGGGAGGAACACATAGTGACCTACAAGAGCAGAGGTAGAACCACGCAGGTAGATTATATTTTGTGCAGACGATGTAATCTGAAGGAGGTTACTGACTGTAAAGTAGTGGTAGGGGAGAGTGTAGCTCGACAGCATAGGATGGTAGTATGTAGGATGATTCTGGTGGTGGGTAGGAAGATTAAGAAGACAAAGGTAGAGCAGAGAACCATGTGGTGGAAGCTGAAAAAGGAAGAATGTTGTGCAGCCTTCCGGAAAGAGGTGAGACAGGCTCTCGATGGACAACCGAAGCTCCCGGAAGACTGGACGACGACAGCCAAGGTGATCAGAGAGACAGGCAGGAGAGTACTTGGTGTGTCATCTGGTAGGAAAGGGGAGAAGGAGACTTGGTGGTGGAACCCCAAAATACAGGGAGTCATACAAGGAAAGAGATTAGCGAAGAAGAAGTGGGATACTGAGAGGACTGAGGAGAGGCGAAAGGAGTACATCGAGATGCGACGTAGGGCAAAGGTAGAGGTGGCAAAGGCTAAACAAGAGGCATATGAAGACATGTACACGAGGTTGGACACGAAAGAAGGAGAAAAGGATCTCTACAGGTTGGCCAGACAGAGGGATAGAGATGGGAAGGATGTGCAGCAGGTCAGGGTGATTAAGGATAGAGATGGAAATGTGTTGACTGGTGCCGGTAGTGTACTAAATAGATGGAAAGAATACTTTGAGAAGTTGATGAATGAAGAAAATGAGAGAGAAGGAAGAGTTGAAGAGGCAAGAGTGAAGGACCAGGAAGTGGAAATGATTACTAAGGGGGAAGTCAGAAAGGCACTACAAAGGATGAAAACTGGAAAGGCAGTTGGTCCTGATGACATACCGGTAGAGGTATAGAAGCAATTTGGAGAGATGGCTGTGGAGTTTTTGACCAACTTATTCAACAGAATACTAGCGGGCGAAAAGATGCCTGAAGAATGGAGGAAAAGTGTTCTAGTTCCCATTTTTAAGAACAAAGGGGATGTTCAGAGCTGTGGGAACTATAGAGGAATAAAGTTGATGAGCCACACAATGAAGTTATGGGAAAGAGTAGTGGAGGCTAGACTCAGGACAGAAGTAAGTATCTGCGAGCAACAGTATGGTTTCATGCCTAGAAAGAGTACCACAGATGCATTATTTGCCTTGAGGATGCTCGTGGAAAAGTACAGAGAAGGTCAGAAGGCGCTACATTGTGTCTTTGTGGATCTAGAGAAAGCCTATGACAGAGTACCAAGAGAGGAACTGTGGTACTGCATGCGTAAGTCTGGTGTGGCAGAGAAGTATGTTAAAATAGTACAGGACATGTATGATGGTAGCAGAACAATGGTGAGGTGTGCCTTAGGTGTGACAGAGGAATTTAAGGTGGAGGTGGGACTGCATCAGGGATCAGCTCTGAGCCCCTTCCTGTTTGCAGTGGTAATGGATAGGCTGACAGATGAGGTTAGACTGGAATCCCCTTGGACCATAAGGTTCGCAGATGATATTGTGATCTGCAGTGAAAGCAGGGAACAGGCGGAGGAAGAGTTAGAAAGATGGAGGTACGCACTGGAAAGGAGAGGAATGAAGATTAGCTGAAGTAAAACAGAATATATGTGCGTGAATGAGAGGGACGGAGAGGGAAGAGTGATGAGGTTACAGGGGGAAGAGATGGCGAGGGTGGACGACTTCAAATACTTGGGGTCAACAATCCAGAGCAATGGAGAGTGTGGTCAGGAAGTGAAGAAACGGGTCCAAGCAGGTTGGAACAGCTGGCGAAAGGTGTCTGGTGTGTTATGTGACAGAAGAGTGTCTGCTAGGATGAAGGGCAAAGTTTACAAAACAGTGGTGAGGCCGGCCATGATGTACGGATTAGAGACGGTGGCACTGAAGAAACGACAGGAAGCTGAACTGGAGGCGGCAGAAATGAAGATGTTGAGGTTCTCGCTCGGAGTGACCAGGTCGGCTAGGATTAGAAATGAGCTCATTAGAGGGACAGCCAAAGCTGGATGTTTTGGAGACAAGATTCGAGAGAGCAGACTTCGATGGTTTGGACATGTCCAGAGGCGAGAGAGTGAGTATATTGGTAGAAGGATGCTGAGGATGGCGCTCCCAGGCAAAAGAGCGAGAGGAAGACCAAAGAGAAGGTTTATGGATGTGGTGAGGGAAGACATGAGGGCAGTTGGGGTTAGAGAGGAAGATGCAGGAGATAGGCTAAGATGGCAAAAGATGACACGCTGTGGCGACCCCTAACGGGACAAGCCGAAAGGAAAAGAAGAAAAAGAAGAATTTTATATTTTAACCCTTTGCAGTTTGGATTTGCACATTCATTTCAAATTATAATCATGGCACTGTAGTCTATTTTTTCAGCAATATATTTTTACATGTTTTTTAGTATTTCTACGAGTTTTTTAATGTGTATATTTTGTACTTTAAAAAAGTTTGGATTTTTCTTCAATTTTATATTTTAACCCTTTTCGTTTGCAGTTTGGATTTGCACATTCATTTCAAATTGTAATCATGACACCGTAGTACATTTTTTTAGGAATGCATTTTTATGTTTTTTTGTATTTTTGTGAGATTTTTAACGTGTTTATTTAGTATTTTAAAAGGTTTATTTTTTTCCCCATTTTTATATTTTAACCCTTTAAAATTTTATTTTGCTGATTTGTGTTGTATTTTTGGAGCAGTTTAATATTTATTTTCATGTATTTATCAGTAATTGAATTCAATTCATTTCGAGCATAAGGAAATTGTCAATCTCAACATAATATACATAAAAAAATGAATCACAACGCATACATAAAATAAAGACTAACTTTTCGAAAGCCCTTTAGGTGAAGTAAAGTTTAATAAATGTTGAGCCCTTGTTCTTTTTTTTTTTCCGATTGACACAATTTAAACCTTTATGCAAACCATATGAATCCCATTTTTTTGTATTATTATGGATTTTCCGCTACTACTGTTGAATATTGAATAAGTATATCATATATAATAATATTTAAAGCAAAAAAATAAAAATACTTCTCAAGTTATTTTATTATATAAAGTATTTAAACTGTAGATGTATTCCTACTATGCAGTTTATTATCAGGAAAAGCTAAAAAAAAAAATGCTTTAAAAAGCCAAAGTTTTTTTAGGCTTGGAACGCATTATTTCTTTTTCCACTCATTGCAATGGGAAACATCGATCCGGTTTTCGAACAAATCACTTCTCGAACCGTTTTCTGGAACGGATCACTGTCGTATTAACCGTCGCCAATAATGTTAGCGGTTAGCAGTACCGTTAGCAATTAACTTTGACGGTGTAACTGTCAGTAATGTTAGCGGTTAGTTAGCGATGCCACGTGCGGTTTGGAGTCACGCTAATGGTTAACAGTGGCATTAGCAGCTCATAATGAGGCGATTAGCAATTTAAAAAAAACTGTTCAAAGGTTCCAATTTGGAACAAAATGGAGGCGTTTCGAAAAGATGTAAATCGTTTTCCCATGTGTAGTCGTCCCCCCCGCACCCCCTCCCCGTGCACGTTGCGCAATAACGCGGTCCTCCCGAGAGCAAATCCTTCAGATTACAAACGGAACATTTTGGCTTCTTGCCGCGCCGCTTCGGCTCATTACGGCCGTCACGCAACATTCCTGCGCGATTGCTTCGGATTAAGTCTCCCCGCTCGCGTTTTTACCTCCTCACGACTGCCGAATTATTGGCACCTTTTGGTGTCGGGTCACCTCGCCCCGATCCGAGAAGTGACGAAAACTTCTCGAGTTACGTTCAAACGCTTTCGGTGACATTCTTTCATCTTTTCCCGATAAAATAGATTAATTGTGATTGTTATTATTACTAAGAAAAGCAAATTTATCTGTAAAGCGCATTTCATACAGTGTGTTTTAAATGATTAAAAGCATTCAAATACATCAACAATAACATTTGATCATAAAAACAGCTCGTCGTGCAAGAAATAACACAGAAAAGTGGAAGTACTCAGAAAATAGACGAGTTTCCAACCTGGATTTCAAAATCTTGAGACTCGGGGCTGACGTCAACTCTGTTGGCAACTTATTCCATTTTTTTATTTTTATTTTTTTGCAGCACAATAACTAGATTCTGCTTCACCATGTTTGCTTTGGACCAGGAGTCAGTCCATCTCAAAGTTCTACTGGGTTTATAGTCCATTCGCATTTCTTTGATGTATTCAAGGCTTTTAGCGATCTATAGACCAGTATCAGAACTTTTAAAACTGTTCTGAACCCGACTGGAAGCCGTTGTAAGGACTTTAGAATTGGAGTTCTGCGCCAGGACCGGTTTGTTCCGAGCAGAACCCCGGGCCGCAGCAGGTTTTTGATGCTCTTTTTGCGGAGCCCGGTCAGAAAGATAATATACAACCATCAGGTGTACTTTGAGATATATTAAAAAAAAAAAAAAAAAAAAACTTTTTTTTTTTTTTTTTGCTGTTGAAAGGTAAAAATGGTCTTAAGTGGCGTGCGAGTTGTCTTCCTGTCCCCTCGAGATGCAGAAGCGGCACGACGCCTCAAATCGTGAGAGCAAAAGCAAAAAAAAAAAAAGAAAGAGAATTCGGTTCTTACCAAAGTAGACCTCCTTCTTGCAGTTGGGACACTTTGGCATGTCGCCGCCGTTCGGTTCCTTTTTTGTGCAGATGATTGACTGACGAAAGACGAGTTCGTCCACTAGCGCACGCGTTCACGCCGCTCCTCCGCTTTTATTCGGCTCCGAATGTTTCTCTCTTTTTTTTTTTTTTTTTTTTTGGGGTGAGGCTTTCGGTCACGTTGTGTTGTTAAAGAGATACACGCCTCCGTACAGCGGTAACCTGACTCGAGATTTTAATTTCTTCCGTGCTCCCAAGAGACTTAAATGGAAAATGTTCCAGCACCAACTCCCCCCCCCCCAAAAAATAATAATAATTTAATCAAATTAAAAAAGCACTGTACCACATTGTACTTTATGAAAAACATCCAGGAAAAACATTGTGAAAAAGAATGTAAATAAACTGTGGATCATGAATTCATGCCCGTTGACGTGCTTTTTTTGACGTGCACATCTTGGCCCTCAGGGGGCAGTATAAGACAGTCGTCCATAATGCACAAAGAAGAGTTTCACAACTAAGTGACTCAGTAAGATGAAATATGAGTCATTTTCCGCAGAGAGTAGAGAATACATGCCTGTGACTGTCTATCAGCATGTGTTGCTGCACAGTTTCTGTTCAAGTACTCGTCGCTGAAAGGGTGACGAGCGCTGCAACAGGTAGCTTGCCCGTCTATGGCGTTTTGCTTTGTTTGCAAACTTTTTTTTTTTAAAGGAAATTTTTCCAACTTTTCCCTCATAATCCAAATGCCAAGTCAATAAAAGTACCGCTAAGATAGAAAGAAAAAAAATGTCCTTGTTTGACATTGGCATATTTTTTCATCAGTGTATTAAATTCATTTTGAAACGTACCCTTTATTATAAAATAATACCGTATTTTGTTTGTAATTGTTTGTTTAATTATATTTATTCTTGTCTTGCGATTCCCAAAATCTAAGTCAGCACATTTTAAAATAATGCCACATAATTTTTTTTAATTATTTTTTATTTCTTTATAGCTATTTCCCATCATATCTATAAAAATATACAGAAATAGAAAATTACTTTAACCGCCTCAGTTTAAAAAAAAAAAAATTGCACCATCAGTTAGGGTTAAAAAAAAAAAAAAAAATTATACATCACAATTTGTGTTCTGTGTACCCAATAAAATACAATGCGGTTTCCGTGGCGACGTCAACACTGCGGTTGTTTTCTCCCGTAAGGGCAAAGTCTGCATCCTGATATGAAATCATCTCTTATCAACTTGACCTGATTTGACTGCGAGTACTTCACGGTCCAGTGGTGACATCATCATCATCATCATCATCCGCCTAACCCGCCCGGCAACAGGTCCAACCTCGAGAAAAAAGACACATGACACGCTGCTATAATGACGTTACCGTGGCAACCAAACGATTCTGCTGACCCGGTCTGCAGGCCCTTACGCAAGAAGGGAGTAAAATCGGTGTAAGTTCGGTACCCAAGGAGGATTCTAGCGGTGGACCGGCACAGGTGTGTCTTTCTTCAGGGTTCCGGTTTTGGAGGCTTAGGCGGTTCTGGTTGTGGGGTTAGTAAGACTCGGGATTCTGGTTTAGGTTTTGTAGTTTTGAAGTTCATAAAGGTTAGGTCAGGGGTGTGCGGGGTTCTAGGGTTCTGGTTAACGCATTGCGGTTCTGGTCAAGGATGGTTTAAGGTCCGGAATGAAGATTTGGTGTTGGAAGTTTGGTTCAGGCTCTGGTCTGGGGTGTGTTTCAAAATGAGGATTCTGAGTATGGGGACAAAGGTCAAGGGTTAAGGTTAGCTAGTCAAAGCAAGGTTAGGGTAATCTTATCTTCTTTAATGGTTAAGATTACGTTTTGGATTAAGGAACAAAGCATGAAGCCGTCATTTATGGAAATCATCTCCTGGGAAATTAAAATTATTATTAAAAAAAAAAAAATCCCAATAATCCGGAAAATGTGTGACGTGGTCGGCTCTTCATGCCCATCGCGCCGGCGCAAACGCTCGTTTAGTCGCTCTGAAGCAACAAAAACAAAAGATCCGTCGCCACGGACGACCGCTGTCTTGTTTGTTAGGCGGGTTGCCGTGGCGACAAGGACTTCTTGAACAGGAAGCCAGGGGAGGAGGGCATGTGATCGCTTCGCACGAGATGACGTCACCAAAGATCACATCGTTGGCAACGATTAGACTCGGGACAAAAAAAAGTGTTTTTGTCTCACATTTTTCCCAAATGAAGTCATGGAAATGGGAACAATCTGTTCCCGGGTCAAACTGCTGCCGTGTCAAAACCTGTCTTCAGAATCACACAAGTGCAAAAAATAAAAGTCAAATCAACAGAACAAAAAAATGAACCACCGCTAACAAAAATAAACAACAAACAAAATAGCCTCGTTTCGCTTTGCTAACAACAACAACTCCGATAGTGAACGCAAGACTACATACGAGTGTGGTCAGTCACGCGCGCAGATATAAAGTTGCAAGTGTGGGTTCTGTTTGTAAATATGAGTGTACCCCTTTAAGAGCGGAGGTGGCGGTTTTTGCTAACGTGACTTCCTGTTGTTCTCTTTGCACGGTTTGGTGCGGTCGCTCCTTTTTTCAAAAAGGACGAAAGATGCTCAGGAAGTTTTGTGCAACTACTTTTACTTCCGAGTTACCTGACACCGCCCCCCCTCCGCTCTTAAAGGGGTACACACATAATTACAAAGAGAACACGCACCCGGAACATTAGATCTGCGGCATTGATTGGTGGACCACACCCGTGACTTTATATCTGCGGGCATGACTGACCACGCCCATACATTTTTCAAATGTCAGTGACTGGTACTTCATCTTCTCCTCTTACCTGGAACTCCAGAGTGGTCCAATTGTCTACTAGTATGCAGAATTTCATAAAACAACTTTAGCCATAATGAAAAGTAGGCTAAAGTTCCACATGCCAATAAGAGTAGTGGTAGGTTTTGTGCAGTAGAACACGGAGTACAAATATTAGAAAATGCAACGTAGAAGGAAGTTCCACGAAGTACTAGAAAATGTGGAGTACAGTCACTGTGATTTGACAGTCCGCCATCGCACTCCCAAATCTGCACCGTCGAGCACGAAAAATCACGCGTGTGAAATTTGTTACGAGTAGAAATACATAGATATTGGAAGACGTCGCTTATCTTGTGTAGTCTTGACCATGTTCCCCGGAAGCTGCGCAACTGCGCAATTGCGCACTTGTCGCACATGAAAACCGATCCAGCGCAGTGAACCGCAGCCTGACGGAAGCACGCGGTCTCTTAACAACGAGCTGCTGCTCGGCCTACTTCTACTTCCTAGTTTACCTGACACCGCCCCCCTCCGCTCTTAAAGGGGTAGACACATAATTACAAACAGAACACACACCTGTAACTTTATATCTGCGGGCATGACTGACCACACCTGTACATTTTTCAAATGTGAGTGACTGGAGTAGTGTTGCGTTCATTATCGGAGTTGTTGTACTAGATAACGTGAAAAGTGGTTTGACGTTCCTCATAGACAATGTGAATGTAGACTAAGATTTATTATCGTATTAAGAAGAATAAGAATAGTAGTAATATGACCTACTACAGCTAAAGTACCCGATGTGACTTTTTCATCTCCTGCGCCTCGTGTACTTAAAGGTCCCCTTTTATCCAAAATCTTGAAAAAAATCAAACGGGAGGCCGAAACGTGTTTTTTTTTTTTTTTTTGTGGTTCAGGTCGACATCTTTACGATTTGTTTACTCATTGCGAAAGACACGAAAAATTGTAAGGCTCGCAAAATCACCAGATCAGAATTGTACGCGCTTGTGACGTAGCGAGTTAGTAATTGTTCAAGTACCTGCTCGTTCACACACTGCTGGAATTGCATTTCCGGATTTTGCGCGAGCGACCGTGGAGTACTACAATACTTAACTCTATTTATGATGTAGTACATCGTACCCTAATGCAGTCAAAACTCACGTTCACTGCCATTGACGGCCGTCGCCGTCAAATAGCCACACAGCGTGAATGACGCTAACGTGCGAACGGCGCGGCCGGTGGGCGTTGGCGTGGCGATGGAGTCCGCGACCGGGTCGAGCGTCTCGCGTGAAGCCGGCGTGCCGTGCCAAAGTGCGAACAATGGCGGCAGTGTGGAAAGTGAGACGCCGGTGACGAGCTGCTAAGTGGAACGTGATGATGGAAAAAGACAACAATTGTCATTTCTTCCCCCGTATTGAATTTGGAGTCCGTCGCGAGCATAAAAAAATGGCCCAAAAATATCGAAGGAGATTCGGATGCAGCGGGTGGAGCTTCCGCCTATTTGGGTGATGTCATCGCCCCGCCGCCGCGGTTCCCACGCGGCGGGCGAGGGGCCCGAAGGGAATCCGCGCTCGAGAGCCTATCGCATGGGAAAACATGGCTGCCGCGATCGTGTTATTGTTAACGGGAGGCGGTTGCCATGGAAACTTGGCCGTCCGACAGATTTCCGACTCGACGTTGTTATTTTTTATTTTGTACTTTTTTTTTTTTTTGCCGAGAGATCTTTGAGGTTCCAATGGCGGCCGTGCAGGATTCAAAATGTTTCACTTTCAAGAGCACACGAAAAGTACAACTCGATGAAGTTCCGCATAGTAGGAGTCGTAGTACAAATATGTCGCATGGAGCTATTTATAGTAACAGTAGTAGTAGTAGAGGAGATATAAAATGTGTTCTCTTTAGTAGAAGTAGTAGTAGGAGTAGATGAAAAATTTGAATTAGGCTCGTTGTAGTAGTAGTAGCAGTAGATGAGCTAAAAAGTAGCACGAGATTTTACGTAGCGGCCGTAGTAGTAGTAGACAATATTAGAAGTGCTATAACCTTCCACGTGATGGTAGTAGTACTAATAGCAGATATAGAAAGAGTAGTATGAAATTTTGCATAGTAGTAGTAGTTTTGTAAAAAGCAGTATGAAGTTCTTTGTAGCAGTATTAATGAGATGACGTGAAAAGTAGAATAAGCTGAGGATCCACGCAATAGTAGTAGTAGTAGACAATATTACATGTACTGTGACGTTCCACACGGTAGTAGTAGAAATAGCAGTAATATAAATAGCATGAAATTCTGCATAGTCAAATTAGGTAGTCGTAGTAGTTCTAGATAAAAGTACCGTAATTTCCGGCCTACAAGCCCCGACTTTTTTTTTCACACTGCGGTTTATGCGGTGATGCGGCTAATATGTGCATTTTTGCAAATGGCCGGAAGGGGGCGCTCGAGCGGAGAAGGTAAGAGTGAGACCGGTGGAATATGTGTGCCGAGGAAGTGACTTTTACCGGTCCGGCCCTGTTAGCGCTGCGCTAGCGTGTTACTGCCGCGTCTCAGTGATTTTTACCAGTATGTTTTTTTTTTTTTTTTTTTTTTTTTTAACCGGCCCTGTTAGTGCGGCGCTAGTGTTAGCATTAGCACGGCGGCGCTAGCTTAAACTCTCCGTGTACCGTCTTTCTTTGTAAATATCTTGTGGGCACTTGCGGCTTTTACACGGCTGCGCCGTTTGTATGTACCAAATGGTATTTCCTTTACAAATGTACTAAGGTGAGGCCAACCAGTACGCTGCAGTAATATTTGTCATATTTTGCATTTGGACTTATAGGCCACAATTGCACGTCACAATTATTTTTTTCCCCCCCTAATCACAATTTGTTTCTTTTCCTTCGGGGAACGGATGAATATGTACCAGCGAGAAATAGAAAATGATAACATAATTGTGAGTGAAATTTCAAGCAGTATGATCCAAGTCAAAAATTATTTAGAAAATTGGACGAATATGCGAAAAAAATCCATGTACAGTAAATCCCGTCTTTTTATCACAACTGCAAAACAAAATCATTCTCATAAAAGTGACCCAAAAAATGGAGTTCACCCCCTTGAGCATTTTAGCATCAAAGAGGGTTTGATATGCAAGGGGTCCCCAAAAAAGTATTTACACTTTAAATAAATGTAAACTTGTTTATTATAATTTTAATAATTTTTAACATGTAAAACAATTGACAAACATTTAAAGTGTGTATACATTTTTTTTGTAGTCCAAAGACTTACCTGACACACAAAATGGCCTCCACGCTGACAACCAGGAAGTGAAAAGTGAAGCCAAGTGATGTCACATACAGGAAGTGATGTCAACTATATTAATGTGTAAAGCATTTTTTTTTTTTTTTTACAGTGGAAAAAATAACCTTTTTTTTCCATGTCAAGTCTAATTTTATCTGTAATTTCCGGTTTCGCGTGGCCATTGAGGCCGCTATTTTGTATCCGGGCAACACAATGTGGAAAATATTGCAGTCTGGATTTGGAATTTTTGAATTCATTTTAAATAACCGTAACCGGCGCGGTAGACTGCGGCCAAAACGTTTGCGACGCGGACCAAGCGAAGGCCGCCAGGCAGGGCGCGGCACGTCATCCCAAAAATGTCAACCTGTCGCATTTTTCATAAAAGGGCGTCGGAGAGGGCTTCAGATTCCAGAAAAAAAAAAAAATAAAAATATTCTTCTTTGCTGATTGGCTGGGAGAAACCACATGGTTGTACCCTGGCATTAAACTAACGAACCCAATGAAGGCCAACAATTGGCTGTGTATATTATTTTAATTTGCTAGTTATTGTTTCCATCAAATTTACTCTATTCATTTTAAAAAATCCATTAAAACAGATTATTGGAAAAATTATAATTATTTAATTGACAAAAATTTGCTTTTGTAGTTTTTTTTTTTCCATCAAATGTGTTCAATAAAAAAATATTCCATTAAGTGGATGTTTTTGAAAAATAAAAGCAAAAAAAGCACTCAGATATTTTGCGGCAATTATTTAAAAAGATGTTGAAAAATATTTAAAATTAGAAAAACAATAAAAAATACATTTGCTTGTCGTTTTCATCCAACCATTTAAAATGTGCAAAATTTTAGAAATGTTTATTTTCAAATTATTTGTCTCTTGCAATCATGTTTTCAAAATCCATTCCATTTGGAAGAATAAATATCCCATAAAAAAAAAAAAATCAAATGTATTCACCAAAATGAATTTCAACATTTTAACATTCGGTGCCAGTCCTCCCAGTTACAAATCTGTATTTTTGTCGCATTTAAAGATACTTATAATTGAGCTCCCCGTACAAGAAAAAAAAATATATATTTTTAATCCTTTCTGCAGAGAACTGTTTGTCAACCAAAGACTTTTGACTTCCTGACAGGAAACCAAAAGCGGAACGAAAATGTCGCCACCTGCAGGAACGATGACGTCATGCTGCCGTCCGTCCCTTCGGACACATCATTAGGTACACTTGCACACGCTAACGCCGGCCCATACAGATTTTAGACATTTTTTCACGACAGCATAATTTGAGTACAGTTGCTCTAGCTAGCGGACACGTTTATACATTACACTTTCATCTATTTCAACAAAAGCAAACGGGACTTTTAAAAAATACGAATTACATCGCATACAGACAACTAGGATAGGCCCCGGCGCTCCCGCAACCCCTCGTGAGGATTAGCGGCTCGGAAAATGAATGCATACTTCCAAATGAAACGTGAAAGCAGAAAAGCAGACGGCACACGGTGCACGTAGTGTCGATTTATTGCAACAGACATAGCAATCTTCCTAAAAACAGATGACTACCATGAATATTAATAATAATAAAACATGTTTATGCTACGTAGCGAGTGTGTCTCGGATGCGACGCTAAACTAACATCAAAACAATGCAGTGTTTCTACGAGCTACGCTAACAGAACACTTTGTCGTCAAACAGATTTTTTAAATTTTTTTGTTTCTTAACATTTTGAAATGATGACAGGAATAATAATAATTATTTTTTTGTGTACCCTGGCTGACTTTTGGAATGTGGCACGGAGAGAACATGCAACCTCCAAAAAGGAAAGCCAGAGAGCCGGGATTTCAACCTTTTAAAGCAGTGTGAGGCAGACTTGCAGGCCACTAGGCCACTGTGCTGTAACAGTCAACTTTTTCATGTTGTCAGGCTGTCAAAACTATTAAATATGACCTTAAAAAAAAAAAAAAACAATACACGTTTTAATGACAATGTAACGATCTCCCGTCTTTTCCGTCCGCAAAACCACATGAATTTTTTTTTTCTGAAGGAATGGCAACGCAAGTTGGTCGTGAGAAAGTGTTAACTCGTAATTATGGAAAAAAAAAAAAAAACAGCTGCGCGGATGAGTTGGGATTTTTCAAAAGGAACAAGATGGCGACGAGGGTGGGGGGCGGGTCGGGGTCAGGAGGGGGTCGGGGTGGTCTCGGCGGAAAGGAGGAAAAGCCGCCTCACTGGGCGGGCTCGTAGATGTAGCTGCCCACGCCGCCCGTGTTGACGCCTGGAGGAGGAAGAAGCACAAAGGGAAAGTCTTGGAGGGCGGGTGGGGGCACCGGGTGGGGGCACCGGGTGGGCAAAATGTGGCGGCAGGGGGCACTCATAAATTTTCCATTAGAATTACAGAGGATTGAAATCTGATTTTACTAATTTACTGTACATTTAAATTTCAACTAGCTTGATTATTGTAAATAAAAAAAATTGTGGCAAAAAATATTTTGGACAAATTTGATTTTTATTAAATGAATTTAAAATGACAGTAATTACGATTATATATAAAACGCATTAATTGCAAAATTTTCTTTAGTAAAATAAACATGCATTTAATTTGTGGGATTAAACAATTGCGCAAATAGAATTACAATAAATATTCAGTAATTAATCAAATGAAATTATTTTTTAACCGCCACATTTTATCAATCTGCGATTGAGCTCGCCCGCTTGTTGTTGTTGTTTTTAAGAAAATCTAACGTGTGCCCCCCTTGCGCACAAACGTTTGCCCACCGCTCATCTAACGCGTGCGTGCAGCGCGAGTCCGTGCCCGCGTCTGTGTCGGACATTCAGGTTGCGGTCAAGTTGTTGATATGCGGCGGGTCGACGGCGCCCCCTAGCGGTTACCTTTGGGCCCGAAGAGGACGGCGTAGCACGGCTTGTGGCAGTAAGGCTGGCCGTCGTGCTGCGAAAATGATTTAGAAAAAAAAACAATATTATGTACACTTGGTGAAGCAGCATGTGGCTCAAGGATATGAGAGTGCGATAGCGACAAAAGTTCCTAAATTGGACTGTCAGTAGACTGAAAAAAAGAAATGAAGCCAAATTTTGACAAAATTAGCTAAGTCGTAGCGGCTGTGTCGCGACAAAAGCCGCTAAGTCATGGCAGCGTGGCGCAAGTGGCTAATTTGTAGCAGTAACAAATCGAAGAAAGAGGCGGTGCGGTACCGCTAGTCACTAGGCTATCGCCGGCAGCGTAATGAGTCGAGTGGCTCGGTAACAGCGGAAGCGGCTGAGCCCTAGCGGTAGCGTAGCAATGAAATGACTAAGTCGGAGCAATAGCATAGCGACGAAAGTGGAACACTGAAACCGGGTCCCCCCCCCCCCCCCCCCCACCCCCACCGAGCTAGCTAGACGCTGCCGTGTAGCCGGCGGTTACCTCGGCGTGGCCGCCAGCGGACAAAGTCTTGCTGCAGCGCTCGCAGCGGAGGCACGGGCGATGCCAGTCTTTGCCCAGCGATGTCACCTTCTCGGCTGCACACGACAACAACACACATGAAAGTCATTTTTGAACACAAAGAGCGCGACAACACATGTAGACAGACAATTACAAATGTTCATTGGCATATATCCTTTACCCTGTTTTTTTTTTTTTTTTTTTGCAATCTTACTGCATCTTAGTCAAAGTTCTTTTGCCTTACGCTGTCAAATCTAAGTGTAAGTGTATGTCTGCCCCCTGGTGGCCAGGAGGGCTATTTAATGAAATAGTGATCCAAAAGTATCATTCTTTACACAATTTTGTTATGTTATTACTGGATGTTTTTCCATCCATCCATCCATCCATCCATGCATTTTCTTTAGCCGCTTATCCTCACAAGGGTCGCGGGGAGTGCCGGAGCCCATCCCAGCTGCCAACGGGCAAAAGGCGGGGTACACCCTGAACTGGTCGCCAGCCAATCGCAGAGCACATTGAGACAAACAGCCGCACTCATAATCACACCTTGGGGCGTCCAATTCATATTGCATGTTTTTGGGCTGTGGGAGGAAAACGGGGTGCCCACCCGGAAAAAAAGCCCCGCAGGCATAAGGGAGAACATGCGAGTCTGGGATTGAACCCGGGACCTCAGAACTGTGACGGTAACAGTTTTTGTCACGTTATTACTGGATATTTTTATAAAGAACAACCCTGTACGTCAACTGCAAGTTTTCTCATGAAAAATCCTTGAACGGGCAGCGACGTACTGGCGTTATTTTTGTTGACAAATCCCGTCGGTGTCGCCGACAGGCGCGACTCACTCACCGAAGTAGACCTTCTTGTTACACCTGGGACACAAGTTGGCCTCGCCGGAAAACGTGGTGACGCCGCCAGCTGCGCCAAACACACACAAAGTCGTGAGAAACGTTTCCATGGCAACGACCCAGGCTGCATGACAAGCGAGGGGATCAATCGACAACATTTTTAGTTTTATTACCTTGGAAAGTCGGCGTCAGCGAGCATTTAAATTACAGACTGCTGCTCATTTTATGACTTTTTCTTTGCGTACTTCATTAAAAAGCAAGTTTCTTTCGGCTTGTCCCTTTCGGGGTCGCCACAGCGTGTCATCTCAGATGAACGCATATATATGTTTGGCACAATTAAACGCTTGGCAAATTATTTTATTGTGCATAAAAAATAAAAACGAAAATGTTCTGTATGACATTTTATTAAATGACTGGTTCAGTAATTTTGACTGAAGGAATTGTTAAAAAAAAAATCTAAAAATGGGCACAAATTTTGTGAATTTATGTATCCTGAGTTAATAATTTATCATGATTACTAATTGTGTTAAATAAATACTTTAGTTTAAATTCAGTTATTTTAAATCCCAGAGTAGATAAACACACATTTTCTAGAATTATTAAATAATAATAAAAAAATTTACAGAGGAAATTACAGTTTTGGTCAGTTTAAAGAGTAACAAACAAGTGTACATATTTCAAAATGTAATTAAATACTTGTCAGATTAAGAATATTACCTTTAAAACACGGCAGATTTTTTTTTTTTTTAATCATTTACGGCCACATTTATTTTTTTTTTTTTTAACCATTCCGACAAATGACGTGCCCCATCTTTCCCCATTAAAAATCAAATGCGGCTCTCGAGCATAAGTTGGCACACCCCCGGATGATGAGCTCATTGTCTTTACTGCTACAGTGCTGTCATCCGACCTGCAGGTGGTGCCAAAGACCAGTGAAACCAAACTGATAACGTGTACAAAATGAGATAAAAAATGAAAGCCGTTGCAAAGTCGTTGAGTTTCCTCAGTGGTTGTGGGAATTCTTATCCAAAAGTTGGTTCTTTCTGCAGAATTGAAATTATCTGTGCTATCTGAGTCAAAAATGTTTTTTTGCATAAAAATTTAAATTACAATACATTTCTAAAATTGTCACAGATTTTTTTTCCGTGGATAAAAAAAAAAAAAAGCTTTCCATTTAATTTACATTTTTCACAAATTTTTTTCAGATGGTAAATTTTTAAAGCTTCAATTTTTTTTTTTACTTTTTAAATGAAAACAATCTGTCAAAAAAAAAATGAGTACTTGAAATTCAAACTCAGATATACTTCGATGCTACGGGCCAATAGCTGATGGCTTTGTCCTCCGATGCACAAAAAAAAAAAACCATCTCTCCCAATACCTTTGGACGGCGGCTTGGCAACGAAGGTCTTCTTCTCCTCGACCTGCCGGGGGGCGCCGTCCCCGCCGGCGGGTGACACGTTGTTGTTGTTGTTGGCCGGCGCGTCGTACACGTAGGACCCAGCGCCGCCGATATTCACGCCTGCAAACGTTCAAAAGGCTGCTGAAACGTGTGCGTAGTTTCCTGCGGGATTCCAACAAAAAGTGACCGTGTACTGCACCTTTTGGCCCAAAGAGGGCGGCGTAGCACGGCTTGTGGCAGTAGGGCCTTCCGTCGTGCTGAGAGGAGACAGAATATGATGCTCGTGACGCGGTGGCCATAAAAAAAAGACATCACGGTGAACTGCCGTTAGCGTACGGCTACGTTCTGAGCCACTATGGGTGAAAAATGTATAAAAGCATGTTCATAAACACATTAAAACATAACATTTGATGCATAATTGAAACCAAAATTAATGACAGGTGTAAGTCGTAAAGACTGTACTTATTGTAGAACATGTTAGATTTGTGCCTTAAAGAGGCGGGGCCTGGTGCTGTGTGAGTGTCATGGTGTGAGCTGCGGCCAACAGCAGTTCATGCATGAATGCGCTTTTTGCTTGTTTCGCGTCTCTCCCGGCCTTTATTAAATAGCAGAATTTGTTAGTAAGTTATCTGATTTTCATGGAAGAATATTTTCTCTCATATGAATAAGACTTGGGTGGAACGGTGGATCAGCTAGTACAGCGTCGGCCTCACAGTTCTGAGGTCCCAGGTTCGATTCCAGCCCTGCCTCAGTGGAGTTTCCATGTTCTCCCCGTGCCTATGTGGCTTTTTTTTCCAGGCACTCCGGTTTCCTCCCACATCCCAAAAACATGCAACACTAATTGGACACTCTAAATTGCCCAGAGGTGTGATTGTGAGTACGATTCCTCTGTCTCCATGTTCCCTGCGATTGGCTGGCGACCAGTTCAGGGTGGACCCCGCCTCCTGACCGTTGACAGCTGGGATAGGCTCCAGCACTCCTGCCACCCTCATGAGGATAAGCGGTTAAGATGATGAATGAATGAACTAGACTTGCACTTGCGGTCATAACAAGTAACCACACCCTGGGAAAAAAAAAAAAAAAACTCGACTCCCGATGTTGCTCACGTCTGCTTTGGCAAACTTCGACCAAACATTGCATCAAAACATCAACAACAGCTCAGTGGAACTTGGCCAAACTTTCTGGACCTGCCACCAGCAGTGCCAGCGGTGCCCGTGCCCAACGTCAAGTGGATCCGCGTGCTAAGCTGTAACCTGTTGACTGAATTTTTTATGATTGTTTTAAATCCTATGAAAGTGTTTTTGAATCATCGGATTTTAGGCAGGAAAATTGGCTCTAGCGTGGGTTCACTCTAATAAAAAAAAAAAAAAAAAAAAAAGCAACAATTGTTCTAAATCTCCATCCTGGCTGCAACATTTTGTAAGTGATGGGGAAAAGCGACTCTTTCTAAAAAAGGAAACTCGATGATGTCATCGCCGCCGGTCCACCCAACACAAAACAGTCGAACGTGTCAAGCGACTGTTTCCACTACTTGAACCCCTTGACTGGCCGTCGTCGCATGCTGGGAATGCGGCGGCGGCAGCTCACAGGAGAATGTGGGGGGGGGGGGGCGACCGTTGGTCCGAAGCTCGATGACCATAGATGAGGAGAAAGCGGCGAGCTCTGGCGAGGTGCTACCCACAATGCTCGCTGCTCAAGCCGCATGACCTCATTCAATGTCGTTGACGGTCGAGATCGCTGGCGGGCAGACTACGGCCCAGCGGACATTTCATACATGGCTCTAAATTTTCACGTTTTTATGTCCTTGAACTTTTTACTTTCGGTATATCTTTTGAAACCGTCCTGTAATATTCCATGTATCAAATTACTTTTCCCCCACCCCCCCCCCCCAATTGGTTCATCAAAATGTGTATTTTTTCAACGTTTTAAATTTCATCTTAACTTCCTAAGCAAAACAAAAATGGCGGCCCGTCGGGCCAACGTTTGAAAGCGGGTTTCAAAATGCGACTTTTCCAAAAGTGCAGCATTGCGTAAATAAGTCAAATTTGGGCCACGGCGGATTCACAATTCATCTTTTACTGCGTGACGTTAACTAAAATGGCCGATTTGCGCCTGGCTGCGTAATTTGGCCACTTCCTGTAACCAGAGGAGCAGAGTGGACGCCATCTTTGGGTCGAGCAAGCATCAGGAAGGGTCCAAGAATGACCCCTACAGGACTCCTACTGTACCTCTGCTTCTGTATTAAAGACCTCGCTTGAGTAAAATCTGGAGAAAATATCGCCGTCTGTGTGGGAACCGAGTGGGCTGCGGTCGTGATTTATAAAACCAGAACCAGAACCGGCAGCGGACTCTCGCCCCAAAGGAAGCCGCGTGTGCGCAATCTCCTGAGAAAGTCACTAACCCGCTTGTAAAAATCCGTCAAAGCGAACCGACGGGCGGGCACGTCGTGACGTCTCCGCTGCAGTCTGCTGAGAACTCGTGGCAGCCATACCATAATAATCGAGTTAACAGTAGCCGGGAAGGCTGTCGACCGAATGGGATCGATTCTTCGCATCTTCAGGCGACGGAACCAAATGGAGTACACGGTGTCGCGCCACGTGACGCCACCGGCCGATGAGAGTACGGATTTCGGGAGTAGCGCCAAATTTCAATTATTATTCCAGAAATCTACGCGCTCCATTCTCCTTTGTTTGACGGTTCAATTTCTTTCACTCCACCCCCGCCCCTCCCACTTCTCTATCAAAGTCCGTGTTTGGATGACGTCCACAGAGGATGGGACCGGGGGTGCCGGGCGGGACGGTACGGTACCGTAATCGCGTAGAGATTAAACAGCAGCGTGCTTTCGAGGTCCGTTAGAGATCGCATCCTCCTGGCCGCGCTCCGGCGAGGTGGGGGAAGGTTCCGTTCGCACGCCGGTGACGCATTCCGACGCGGTTGGCGGCGGAAAACCGTGAAAACCGCGCAGCACTGAACGCATGGGTTGCGAGGGGTTTTGCGGACACGCGCCAACGGAGGACGAGGACCTCGTTTTAAGCGAGAGGGGGGCTGAGGACGGCGGGAAAACCAAACGCTGCCTGCGTGTAAAACTTTTCCGCAATCGATGTCGTGTGCACAAAGACGAAAAAACATCCTCGTCACAGAATTCTCTGTAAAAGGCAAAGGCGCAAAAATGTTACAGTTCGCATTTGATCATTTTGCGAGATCCTCATTTCTTTGTGTCCCCCTTCTCATTTTACATTATCCGTCCATTTTCCTCGCTGCTTATCCTCACGGGGAGGTGTTTTAACCGGATGACTTGCAAATTTTCGTTTTTCTCAGTTGGGCTGCATGCAAACGGCCGTACTTTGCGCAGGTGTCCTCTCGATGGACCCCTTTTGCGTTATCGGTTTTTCCAGTATTATAATAGACTGCGGGCAGCACGGTGACTCAGCTGGTTGAGCGTTGGTCTCTCACGTCTGAGGACCCGGCAGGTTCGATCCCGGCGCCGCCTGTGTCGAGTTTGCATGATCTCCCCGTGCCTGCGTGGATTTTCTCCGGGTGGGCACTCCGGTTTCCTCCCACATCCCCAAAACATGCAACATTCATTGGAGGCTCTTAATTGCCCCAAGGTGCGATTGTCTCTTTGTGCCCTGCGATTGGCTGGCGACCAGTTAAGTGTATACCCCGCCTCCTGCCTGTGGACAGCTGGGATAGGCTCCAGCACTCCCTGCGACCCTCGTGAGGATAAGCGGCAAAAGAAAATGGATGGATGGATAATAGACTGGGCTTGGCAGCATTTGCCACCCGACATACGTGCTTTTTCTTAACATTGGTGTGCAAAGTAAATATGTGCCACCAGGATTTGAATTTGAAATGTAAAGTCATCACATTTTCAATAGTCAATAGTCTGAAATTCAGGCAGGCAGGGTTACTTCAGGTCAGATCCAAACAGCCAGCCAATCGCACGTCACGTGACTAAGAAAGCGGCTGAGTGTTCGGTTCTGACCTGAAGTAACCCTGCCTGGTGGCACAGACTGTGAATTTTAGACAGCGAATTGTAGTCAGTTGAATTGTTAACATTGAAAAGTTACATTCAAATGCAACTATTGAAAATGTGACCACTTTACATTTTAAATTCAAATCCTGCTGGCACTAATTTATTTCCATCCCTCTCCGTTCACAGCCATGTTGTTAGAGGAAGCGGCACGGGGTTGGCGAATCCATAACAATCGACGAAACGGGTCAGCCCAAGTTTTTTTTTTTTTTATGTCACTCGTACGGCATCGGCCCGCGGCGCTCGGGATCCCCGGCCACCCGCTGGCGCCGCCTCCGCCGTTTCGGATCCCGGATGTCGTCACACTGACCTCGGCGTGGCCTCCGGCGTTGAGCAGCTTGTTGCATCGGTCGCACTTTAGGCACAACTTGTGCCAGTCTTTGCCCAGTGACGACACCTTCTCGGCTGTGTGTGTGGGGAGGGGGGGGGGGTGACAAAAAACACACACACACAAATTCGTCAACAAGAGGCTTTCCTTGTTCCTGTAGCAGAAGAATGATGGACTTGTGCTCCAATCTTGTCATCGGGCCAAGCCGGTGACGACTGGGAATGCCTGTGAACTAGACAGGATGCTGCGGTGATGTCATCAAGGGACAGACACGCAGCTTTGTGGTCCCAGTCCAGCTGGAAAAGGGGCGGCGACCCCTCCTCCCTTAGTGGCCCCTCCCCCTTGCTCAAATCTAACCGACATCCTTTGTGTGACCCCCCCCCCCCCCCCCCCATCACTTTCCAGTTCACCCATCCAGCCTCTGGCGAACTAACCCAGGCTGCGAAATCTAACCTGCGACGATGATTCATTTTTAATTTCATTTTTCTTTTGCATAACACTATATCTTGCACGGTATTGCATAAAAAAAAAAAACACGATAAAAGCTAAATGTTTAGAAACGAACTGAGTGATGTGAGGAGGCGGACTCGGTTCGTCTGCCCACGCGTGAGTGTCTGGGTGTGAAATGTGGCCCACATCAGGTCCTTGTTAATGTTGACCGTTAGTCCCCGTCCAAGCAACAGCTGAGAGTGCATCGGCAACGGTGGCCAGCCTTCCCCACATACCTTGATTGATTAATTTTTCAGGGATGGATCTATGGGTGTATAATACACAGTTATAACCATTAGGGGTTGTTTTTTTTTTTACGGCTCGAAATCTTACCAAATCAAAATTGTTGTTCCTTTGGGAGATAATTTTGCTTAGCATTTTTCCCCCCAAAATCAATTTTTTTCAGCTTCTCCCCCCATTCTCTTTTCCTCCAGACTGACCACCCCCCTCCTCCAAGGTACCTAATAATACTTGGTCCAATCATAGGTCTGTTCTCACACAATGGTGTCCCAAGGAACTGTGCGGGGGCCACAGAGGAAAGTCCTTCGCTTATCGCTGTGGGACACAAATAGCCGGATACTGGAGTTGACTTCCTAACAAAGGACACCCCCCCCACCCCCCAAATTCCGGCATGGAAACCATTTTCATGAAGGTAACCAAAGCAAAAACAGGAAAGTCATAAATGCCGAAGTCTACAGAGTGCAAGTCAATCGCTGACATTAGCCGCTAATATTAGCCACTGAGTAGCTCGCCCCGCGATTGGGAAGCTGCTTTTCCGCACCGTCCCTTGCTGACGTGAGCGGAAGCTAGCGGGTGAGCTGAACGGAACTTAATAGAAGCAGTGGACAAACGTGACAAAACTCCCGACTAAAAAACTGGCCTTGTAATCGGCGAACGATGATTTTGAAGTGCGTGTTGCGTGTTGTACATGTTACACCCTCTGCAAAAGTAACGTCACATGACCAAACCTGGAAAACAGATCGCAGACTGCTCCTCGAGTATGCCGCGAAAACTAGCATAACTACGAGTTAATGATACGATGGTTTGAAGCAAATTTTAGAACATTGGAGAACAAAAGAACACAAACGGTGCTGCACACCACTCAGATATACAGTATGTTCTAGACAAGTGGACACTATAAGACTAGCCCTCAAATCAATGAGTCAGTTAGGGAAATTCAGCCAAATTGCTATCCCTTCAGTATATTTGTTATTGTTTTAATTTCTTTTCGTGGCCAACACAGCGGACGAGTGGTTAGCATTTGTGCTTTACAGTTCTACCGTTCGTGCTTTGAGTCTCCTTTGCCTTGCTGCGCCGGGTTTGCATCGTCTTTCTGCCCGTGCGTGGTTTTTGTCAGGGTTTCCTAACAATAAAATTGTGGTTTCCCGTTTGGCTCCTCTTGGAGGTGGAGGCCCTCCAACGTTGCCTGTGAACGTGACTTTCACCATTCGTGTTACGCAACGGCGAGGCGCTAACAAACTGTGCCGAGCACTTAAACTGCCGTTTTGATTTATCTCCTCGCAAATCCGAGGACGCCCGTCAACATCCCGACACCTCTCTCGCTCGCTGTTCTAAAAATAGACCCACCCGCCCGCGGGCTAGCGCGTACTTGCGTTCGCATCGGTGAATGAAAAGTGCATCGTGAAAAACTAAAGTGGGCGCTTTAACAGCTCACTGTTGTTGTTGTTTTTGTTGTGTGTAAGGGTTGCGAGCGGGGGGGAGGTGGCTCAATGTGTGTGGCCTAGATGATGTTTATAACCCACCAACCCGCCCCCACTCAGACCGGATTGAAATCCTCATTAGCCGCGAGAACGAAATGTCAAGGATTCATCCGGACGGTTTCCGTAACAACACACCAACAAGAGGGGTCCTCGGTTTTACAGTTACTGGCCGGAGTCACCGTTTGTCGTTGGATTGTTTTCCATTCACGGCCTAAAGATGTTTTTCATACAAATATTTACTGTAAATATGCCGTCATAAACTGAGGATCCGCTGGCTGATATTACAGTAATATCTTCCTTAAAAGTTTGTACAGGGTTAGGCGATGTGTCACTGGAGATGCCGTTCAATGTTGTTGCCAATACACTTGCATTGGGGTCAGTTGGGCCACCGGATAGAAACTGAACTAGCTGGGGGGGCGGGGGGGGGGTCTCGTCTAGTGAGACAATTGGTATCTTTGTAATGCACAATACTACCTCCACAAGACTGGAGAGAAGACCCGATTCCTTCTGTCTGTCCCCCCCACACCCAATCGCTAGCATATAAATTTCATTATGTTGCCACTCTAGGAGTGAAACAAAATTGTAAACTGAAGAGATCCTCTAATTCCATTTTGTACAGTATATACTGTACATTGAAGTGTATTGTGTGGAAACGCATAAAACCGAGCAGTTCGGCAAATCAGCCTCGCCCTTAATTCTTGAGGAAAGCACTGTCAAGCTTCTCCCCGCGGTTTGAAATCACGTGCCAGGGAATCAAACAAACTCAAGGTGGCCTCAAGTTCCTAAGCCAATCAGCCAAAGTCGTGCCGCGACTGATTCAATTTGATCCTACGTCCAGCTTCAGACTTTAAGAGGAAAACTGTGACTCCCAAGACCTGAAGAGAACGTTGAGGGTGGGGGTGCAATGGCCTAATCCTTCAACAACTTAATTGCAGTTGATTTGTTCGGGCTGGACCGAGACTCAACCCGAGTTGGACAAAAGGTTTGTCCTTCCTCTTGAAAGTCACAACACCCCAGGGTACTGATCTCCCCCCCCCCCCCCCCCCCCACAACGGATATCCCAGAATGCGCCACGCCAGGAATGTCCTTTTGACAATCTATAAATCGAGTGCGGCGAGTCGGGCACAGGGGGGCTTGGATGTTAATGGGTTTGACAGACGCAGGAAGTCCGTGCTGAGCTACGGTAGGAATAATAATATTTCGCAATCCTTATGATCGGTCGCAACAAACGGCGGCTGACCGGGCTCAATTTACCCTCTGGCACTGTGACCCATCTGCTCAGTCACGTCTTCCTCATGCCAAAGAGGGGCAGCTGCATCCCTGCGTGAGGTTCTTTCAGGAAGAGTCTGGTCCAAAACACGAGTTGGAACAACTTCAATATCCTAGAGCGTAAACCCAGGACCTGGATACTTAGACGAAGGTCTGAATCCACTCTGAACGGTTGCTAGGCTGTTTTGAGAAAAATTAAATGGAGTGAGGTTCCCCAGGTTGGCATCTTACACCTCTGCATTCCTTCGACGATAATCCAGGGAGAGGGAGGAGTTTAGCTACTGGACTGACTGACTCTGACTCACACTTTGACGAAATTTGGTGGTGAATGGGGTTGGGTTCCCCTGGTCGGCAAAGTTAGCATCTAATATGTCCGTCTGCGTTCCTTCCAGTTCGGCGTGTAGGGAGCAGGAGTTGTTTTGCAACTGGACTGACTGCAGCGTGACGTGATAAATGAAGTGACGTTCCCCGGGTCGGCAAAGCGGGTTTCTAAAACCTCGACATCCCGATGACTCCGGGAAGGTGGGGGTGGAGATGAAACAGTCTCTGGTATACTCATAAACTGATGAAATCCCTAAAAAATTCTCAGTTGTCCTGCCCCGTTTTGGATCTGTATAATCTGCTTTATTTTACTTTATTTCATATGACGTTTACCCAGCCTGACAAAGTCAACACTTTTAACACATTTTCATGAGTTTCTTTCCGGTTGAATCACGTCCAAATGGGAGGACATTTCTAGCTACTACACTTAGACAAAAAGGGAACAAGGAAACATTTCGCGGTTTCGGTGAGCTGAAAAAAATGAAGAGGAAAAACAGCGCTACAGCGTGGACCGGTCCAATTGATTTCTTCTGGGTCATCGTGTGCGCACAGTGGGCCCGACGCCACGGCATGCTTTTCGGGAAAAAAAAGGGGGCCTCTCTCTCGCCCTTCATCTCTGTCGCCCCGTGGCTGACACAACCTTGGGGTAAAACTCAGCTGCGGAGGTCGTCTGTGGCCTCGGCCAAGGCGAGGTTCCCTGCGCGGGCTGACAAACCCCCACCGTCCTTAACCGTCACTCTCGCTCTGTGAATAAAAGAGGCCGACCTCGTGAATTCTTCCGTCTGAGCTGCAGTTGACTCGCATCCTGTCTGTGTTGGTCAGAAAAAGCCGCCGGGCAAAACTGCAGCCCTGCCTCGGTGACTCGTTTCCCCTGGTTACACGCACGCTCGGGAGAGATTCAGTTTCTAGGGCGGTTTAGAAAATGTCTGCGTTAACATTTAGAAAATATACTCTCGGGCCCGAAGAGTCTGGGAGCAAAACAAGCTAAAGCAATCACGAGAGGCAAGTCCACTGCAAGACAACAACCAAGAAAAACGCTTCAGCAGGCGTTTCAGAGCCCTGACCGTCACTAAACAGCTTGAACCAATAGCCGCAGTGACGAGAGTGAAGATCCTCGCTTGGCAAAGTGAGTCGCATCGTTGCAACGCTCAAATGTGGACCTGCACAGGATTTCGCTCAGTTGCTTGAACGTCGAGTCACATCACGGATGCGGGGAGGATACCGAACTTGGCAACGAGACGCTTTCACCGGCGTCAGAAACTGAGAAGGTCCGTCGCGGCGCCTCCATTAAGGGATCATATTTACGCCTCCCGAAAGGCAGACGACCGGCAACGGGGTGGCGGTTATGAAACGGCGCAGCGCGGGAAGCGGCGACTCAAGAAAATGGACGTTATGTAACCGACGAGTAGCATTCATGCAGCCGGGCGGAAAAAAAAAAAAAAAAAAAAAAAAAAGGTACTCCGGGCACGCTGACGGGAGGATAAAAAGGATATTGTGCGGTCAAAGTGGCATTTAGGTGTGCGAAAGAGCACAGTCCGGAGGTAGGGGACGGTGCAACTCCAGCACGGAGGGGGGGGGGGGGGGGGGGGACCTGGTGTGAATGGAAATGTCGTCTCTAATTATAATGCATGAGGCGCTCGGGGACACTCGTTTAAATAAAGACAAGCCATTACGGCCACGCCGTGGGAGCGAAGGATAAAGGAGAAGATGTGGACAAATCTGAACATGAAGACAAACGTGGAGGAGGAGGACAAGAAGAAGAAGAAGAAGAAGACAGCGCAGGATCACCCAGGACAGTCGGTTGGCATAAGTGGCTGATGGGCAGGGGTCTCTGGCAGGGAGCGAGGGTCCCAAAGTTGTCCACACCTAAGCCACAGGTGTCAAAGTCAAGGCCCGGGGGCCAGATCCGGCTCGCTACGTGATTTTACGTGGCCCGCGAAGGCAAAGAGCGTCAACTTCCAGGATTCTGCTGAAAATCTCTACCAAAAATTTCTAATTCTCGTATCATAAATAGTAATGTTCAGATATCATGAGCATTTTTGTGTGACCAAAGTGAACAAAGGTTGAAACACCCCCTTAACCTTGACTTCTAATTTGAAAACTAGTTCATACATTTCATATGTAAATAGGATGAGGCAATTCAAGGTTTTTATGGTTTCAGTCATAATGGCCCTCGGAGAGACAAAAATGAGTTTGACCCCCCCTGACCTAAGCGCACAATCAACTTATGGCTGTCCGTTTCTTTCGGCTTGTCCCGTTAGGGGTCGCCACAGCGTAACATCTGTGAGGAACGCTCATTTTTGTTTGGCACAGTTTTTACGCCAGATGGGCAGAAATTTATGTGGTGGGAGAACGTCGCTAGACTGGTTTGATATGACAGAATTCTGAACGGAGTTGTTGAAATTAGCGCATCAACTGCTATCGCTATCTTTAACTTTGTGATGCCGGTAGAGGACGTGAACCAGATTGAGCGTCATTTGTGCTCTTGATGGAAAACAAGTGTTTGGCGTGAGGTTCCCCACGTTGGCAAAAGGTCTAACGCCTCTGTTATTGTGACTAGTCCACTCTGACGCAAAACTTGCAGCGAATGGAGTGAGGTTCCTCCCGTTAGTCATATTAACGGCGTTTTGTTGTCATTTTGCCGCTTTTAATGCAGAAGTGCAACATCATAGCAACGCCCGGTGCATTGCGCGCGCTAATGCAAGGAGATAATCTGCGTTTGTTTGACCGTTAATCTCGAGGTTGTACTTGAAAAGCAGTGGGGAGGAAAAAAGTTGTTTAGCCATGATGAGAACAAGCCGCTTTCAAAGTAACTAACGGAAGGTTTTACAAACATTTCCAAGCCAGAATGCAGGATTTCTTTTTTTTTTTTTTTTTTTTCCCTTGTGCGTGTTAAAAGAGGGGAGTCAAGTGTTTTGACTTGTCGCCTGCAACAAATCAATAAACGGCAACAACAGCTGGAAGTCGACTAGCGTAGCTCACCACCGACCACCACAGGAATTACAATTGGAGTCAAATGGGACAGGAAATTGTCGTCCCCCCCCCCCCCAACACCATTCGGAATTCTCATTTCCACCGAGGTCGCTCAACCCTAAAATTGCTTCACTGACTACGTAAAGTAACAGTGGATCGAATGATGTTGCCCAGCGTGCCAAAGTTAGCAATGTATCAACAAGTTTGATGCCGATGAAGTGGAAGTTTTGACTGACTTTCGCTTGCCCGTTTTGATCAAGTGGAAAAAAAAAATGACAAGAGAAGGGGTGTCAAACTCATTTTTGTCACGGGCCACATTGCAGTTTCCTGCAAAGGGCAGTTATGACTCAAACCATAAAAGTTTTTAATCGCCGCGTCATATTTACACACGAAATTGATGAACTGAAGGCCCCGTAGCTAAGTGGTTAGAGGATTGGTTTGGTAAACCGGGGGTCATGAGTTCGTATCTTATTAGGGCCTCTACTCCGCGAGAGGGGTTGGGTCAGGAAGGCCATCCGGCGTAAAAACTGTACCAAACAAATATGAGCGTTCATCTGAGATGTTACGCTGTGGCAACTCCTAACGAGACAAGCCGAAAGAAACTTCCCTATTCATGTTTGGCAACACGAAAAGGCTTATAATATCTTAACATTCTCATTTTTTTGACAATTTGAAATTTTGGTCCAGATTTTCGCGGGAATCATGGAAGTTGACAGATGTTTTTCCTCCACGGGCCACACAAAATCAGGTGGCGGGCCGCATCTGGCCCCCGGACCTTGAGTTTGACACCTGTCGACTAGAGTGAGGTTCCCTTAGCACGGCAGTCAGCGAGAGTGCCAAACTCCTTGTTTGGGCCACATCGCAGTTGCACGTTACCTCGGAGGGCGACTATGACTGTGAACCCCAACAAAACGCGTGATCGCATGCTATTGCCGTAATTCCCGGCCTACAGAGCACTCCTGGTTACAAGCCACACCAAGTACATTTGCAAAGGAAATACCACTTGGTACATACATAGGCCACTGCTGCGTAAAAGCCGCAAGTTCCCGCATTGAAACACGAGATATTTACAAAGAAAGATGGTACACAGAGAGTTTAATGCTAGCGCCGCCGCGCTTACACTAACGCTGCGCTAAGAGGGCTGGTTAAAAAAAAAACAACATACTGGTAAAAATCACTGACGCACAGCAGTAACACGCTAGCGCAGTGCTATAAGGGCTAGACCGGTAAAAGTCACTTCCTCGGCACATATATTCCACCAGTGTCACTCTTACCTTTTCTGCTCGAGTGCACCCTTGTGGCCATTAGGAAAAATGCACAAATCAGCCACATCACCCCATAAGCCGCAGGGTTGACAGCGTGTGAAAAAATTTGCGCGTCTTGCTGGGGCTTATAGTCCGCAAATTACGGTACATATCTGCAAGAAAATTAATGGATAACTAGTTTTGCAATTTCTAACTATTATTCAATTGATATTAAAAGGGGCATCGGTAAAAAAAAAAAGAAAGGCTTGCAGTACCTCAAGGTCATTAAACGTGAAGACACTTTGCAATTTTGTTATTTTCGCAAGAAACGTAGTTATTTGCTTTCGTGGGTGGGGGGGGGCATCTGGCCCCCACCTCGAGTCTGACGTATGTGAGTTAGCACGTCAGTACCTAAGCGTAAACACAACTACAATGCCAACGGAAAGTCTTTTTAGCTATTGAGATGATTGTCAGCATAGTTTGATAAGAAAAGATGCTTTTTTTTTTTTTTTTTTACATCAATTTTTGGACCAAGACAGTGAAATTGGTTCATTTTCCTCATCACAGTTGTCGGGAGAAGTCACTGACGCAAAAATGTGCCACCGACATCTCGATCAAAACATTCCCGTGGAATTCCGCCCAAACTGCGGGATGGAGAGGAGAAAATGCGCCGATTGCGCGGAATCCGAACCGGTCGGAAAACCTCAGAACCTCGCCACGTTCACTCCCTTTTCCCATCTGCCTTGTCATGTGGCTTTTTTTTTTTTTTTTCCCCCTTGAACCTCCCACGTGACGACTCCATCTCCACCGACGTACCGGATGCTTCTCAAAGCCGTGCGGGTGCGCTTGTTTTTCCCCATCATCGTCTTTACGTCAACACGGGCCTGACGGGGACACACCCCGAGCAGAAATAACTGCTCTTACATAAAATAAAACGCCGGCTGCGCCTACCAGCGCTCGCTTCACGCGTCTTGCTGGGGCCAAGGTCTTTTTTTCATGTTTTTTTTTTTGGCGGGATGAGCAGCAGCTGTGTCACTCTGCTTATGTAATTGAGTTAGAGAACAGAAATGAAAAGGTAGCCTGATTTTGTTGTTTACGTCTGCACGACTGAATCATAAACAGTTGCGGAAAACCAGTCATATTATTATTGAAAGATAAAGATCCTTGTTTACGTGTTTTCTTCCCACGTTGCTCGATGTGGGCATCTGGTGTTTTTTTTCGCACGCTTGGCAAGAGCGTCGCTCGCGTTCCCTGCCAAGCTGCTCTGCGGACCAAAACAACAAATTAAAATGGCAGGAATCTCCGAGAAAGGCTTAAAATCGGAGGACGCGGACAACTTTGAGCGGAACGATTGCGCTAAACCGCAGGTGTCAAACTCAAGGCCCCGGGGGCCAGATCTGGCCCGCCACGGGATTCTATGTGGCCCGCGAAGACAAATCACGTGCCAGCTTCCATGATTTCTTGTTAAAAATTTGTCCCAAAATTTCAAATTGTCACACCATGAATGATTATGTTCAAATATTGCAAGGATTTCTGTGTTACCAAGCATCAATAATCGTCGAAAAACGCATTACCTTTGATTTCTAATTTTAAAACCATTTCATCAATTTCATGTATAAAGATTTTTATGGTTTCACGGTCATAACGGCCCTCTGAGGAAAACCATAACAACAATGCGGCCCAAGACAAGAATGAGTTTGACACCACCCAAATAGTTGTGGATTGTTTAAATGATTGATTAGTTGTCGAACAATCGTGAAATCTCTCTAGAGAAGTGTTGAAACAGTAGTCTATAACTCTTTACATTTTAGGAAAAGGAAAATGCAGGGTGCAGAGAAGCGTAACAGTTAAATTATGAATCTCTTCCTTGAAAAAAGTGCAACATAAGTCTTTTGGCTTCAGTCTAAAATGGACGACACAGATGAGCGCAAAACACTAACAGTTTTGACAGTTATTTAAACCAGTTTCAAGTTTTTCCTTTATAGGAAAGTGCAGCATCGACAGTTTGTCTTTTTTTTGGGAGGGGTAAGGAATGGCACTGAATAGTCAACAACCATTTACAAATATGTTAAATATTTTGTTTTCAAATCCGCGCAACGTCGATAGCTTGCGGTCATTTTCGGGAAAAGAAGGTAAAAGACAAGCGCACTAGTGACCGTTGGAGCAGTTCCAAGTATGGACTGTGTGGAAATATGTTTGATATATTTTAAGAACCTCATTTGGGGCAATATTTGCTTTTTGTGGAGTCTTTTCTCCATGAAGTTATGCCTCTGTCAATCATTACTCCATTTTTCCCCATAGAGACTGACTTTCCCTTTTAGGAAGGCTGTCAATGGAAACGCGGCTAACCTGAAATTTGGGTGATAGCAGTATGGATGTTCGTTCAATGGCGCTTTTTCATTTAGGAAAAAAAAAAGAATTATTTTTGCTATTAAAATAAGATAACGTGGTGAATAAAAGGGAACAAAAAAATGTCGATTCTGTACAATCGATATTTTGGCTAGTACCACTAAAATTGAGTCGGGAAGCAGACAAAGCGGGTGGGGGGGAAAAACTCACCGAAGTAGACCGTCTTCTCGCACTTTGGGCATTTCGAAGCCATGTTTGTCGAGACAGGTGATGTTTTTTTTTTGTTTTTGGGGCGAGAATGGAAGCGACGAGCGTCTTCTTGCTGGCCCACAACGCGAGTGCGGCGATGTGCGGTTCGGGCACCCGAGTGGATTCGGCCGGCGGATGCTCATTTGCATAGCCGCGCCCACCACTTCCCCCCGCCACAGTGGCGGTGCCTTCAAGTGCGTCAGGGGAAAAACAAACGCTGTGATGAACAAGTGGTGACATGGATATAAAAAGATTACAAATATGTTTAAAAAAAAAAAAAAGATCAAAACGGGTGGCAATCCAAGGTGGAATACGCTGGGGCGTCATTAAAATAAGTAGAATTAAATGAAGACATCGCCAAGTACTGTTTAATAGTTTTACAACCCATGGTGCGAAAGTCCTCAAAGTAAACGCTTGTTCTATGTTAATTAAAACGCGAGTAAATGAATGTCATAATCATAAAATTAAATTAAGTGGCGCACGTAAGTAACAAACAATTCGGTGTGCTTTTTCTTATATTTTGTCCGTAATCTTGATTTACAGAAATTACCCGTAGAAAGTATGCATAAAATACAAATTTATTGAATATATTTTACATTTTATTGAAATTACATTTTTATGACGACATCCTCTAACACTCATTCAAATAAATATTCATATAAATACATAATAAATTAAATACAAATAAAACTCATTACATTTTTATCACAAGATAATCTAATATTCAAATTACTACAGATAAATACAAAGAAAATAAAACTCCACAGTCACATACGTTAAATGTAATTTAAATTAGCATAAATAAATGGAATTGTATTAAATATGCAAATTAATTCCACTTAAATTAGAAATAAAACAAAATTCAAATCTGATTAATTAAAATTAAGCAAAACAAAACAAATTTATTTATATCACACATTTCATAAAAAAAATGTTCATTAAAAATACACAACAAATAATTAAGAATTAATACAATTGAAAAAAAAATCCAAAATATTTTGAAGAAAATTTAAAATATTTTTGAAAAAATACAATTGCACCAAAATAACTAAACATGTGTTACACACGTTAAATCTCAATTAAAGGGGTCATATTTTGCCCAACCAACTTTTTGCAGTATTTGGGGTGGAATATTATCTGCAGTAAGCGTGAAATTGACATGATAATCGTACACGCATTCCCGAGTTCCAGACAATTTTACTGAGGTACTTTCCCTCTTCCCACAGCAGCAGCAGCAGCAGCACTAGTGGGAAGACTTTCGCAGCCTCACAATGCATCCTTTGAGGGCCACCGACTCGTCGGAATGCGTCCGGCAACGCGAGAGTGCCTGGCGCGGATCCCGGTCCTCCTCCTCCTCCGGTTCGAATAGAAACAACGTCAGGTGTCGCATACGTCGTTTCGCGATCACGTTCTGGGGAGGGACTGAGGTCGTGGACGGAGGCGTCGTCTGCCGGCTGACGAAAAACAGACGGCGGCGGCGCAACAGCAGATTTCAGTACAGTAGTGGTAGCGTGGAGATGGAACACCCCCCGCCCCCCATTTCCAGCACAGTTCAGACCCTTTTGGTATACAGTACGCGGTGCCAGTGGAAAAACATGAAGTACTTCAATAGAGTTGATCCTGTACCAGGAGTCACTGTTGGTGAATTGTGGTCCGCACGCTTGCCTTTGGTGTGGGATCGATAGCTGCCCTGCGACTGACTTGTGACCGGTTCAGGGTATAGTCCGCCGTTCGCCTGAAGCTAGCTGGGATAGGCTCCAGCTTGCCCACAACCCTTGTGAGGATAAGTGGCTTGGATGATGACATGACATGACATGTATTACCAAATCGTTTTATGCTTCCGACTGGCAGTTACGGGAAAGGTAGCAGGTTTCACGACTGTAGTGATGTTGTGGAGATGAAGTCCATTTCCATCGATCGTAGCAATTTCGGCGTACAAACTCCAGGGGCGAGTGTACGGCACAGCTTCGCAATGGCGTTATTCTAATTTCTATTTGGCTAGTTTTATCGTCTAAAGTCAGGATTTGTACATAGTCGCCGCATGTGGAGATTAGAAGATTTGTGACGGGGCGCAGGGAAAGTCACACAGATTGAGCGGCAAGGACGCCGCAATGTTCTCTCTCTTTGCTCCAGTGGGTACTCGCAATAAACCCCGCATCGCCGCTGTGTCATACTCTACTGTATTGTTTATTATCCTCATAATACTTACAGAACGTCGACCTCTAAGCCTGAATGAGATTTTTCCCCGGACCCCCAAAATTTGGAGAGCCCGCTTTCTCTCAAGCAACCGGAGCATCCGCCGGATCGCACGTGCCGCCATCACGTGCGGCTACCGAACGAGTCGACGTTAATTATTGAAACGTTCCCGCGAGGCTGGCGGATTTATTTTAGAAACAGACGCCGTGTTCGGGAGGCGGCGGCGGCGAGACGATAAAATGCCGGCATGCAGATTTGAGCGTTCAGTGGGATTGAAATTGGCAGATACATTATCTGGTGGATAAGACTGAAGAGCTCTGCTTTGTCTCGCGGGTCTCATTGCGTGATGGATGCTACCACGCACAGTGCAAGGGTGGCAGCGGAACTATTTCTGTATCTCCGACAGAGACGGGAGATAAAAGCCGAGGACTTGGACTCGTTTTGTCGTTGGTTATTCCTGTCTTGAGGGGATAAAGGGAGCAACATCTTCCGTCCCCTCTGAGGTCTGGAGATGATACAAACATTTACCTCAAAATCCATTACGGTTGAGCTTGTTGTCTAAGGAGTTCTGAAGAGGGATTCTGAGTCTTCTCAGCAGTTTGAAAAGTCTGACAGACAGGTTAGGGGCGTTTGCAACATTTGAGACGGCGTAGTTCCTGAGGTTAGATCTTAGAGATGAGAAGAAAAGGGTTCTGGGTAAAGAAAAAGTAAATGTTATGGGGTTAAGCTTGAGGGGTTCTGTGAGTTAGGAACAGGAAGGGGTTAAGACAACATTTTAGTCTGCAAACCTTCTAAAGTTAGCGGTTTGAGTCAGGGGTTGTGGTAAGGGGTTAGGGCAACATTACAGACTGTGAATCTCCTGAGCGTTAGGGTTAGGGTTGGAGTCAGGTTTAGGGTTGGGGTAAGGGTTTAACCAACCTTTTATGCTGCAAATCTTCTAAAGATAACAACATCGGGGGTAAAGCTTATGAGCTGTGGGTTAGCATTGCGATTTAGGGGTGCGGGTACAGGCCACATTTCAGGATGTAAACCTCCTGAGGTTAGGACGAGGGTTGGAGTCAGTCGAGTTCATATCTCTGTCACGGACTCGGTGACCTGCTTTATCATGTATGCAGAGGGCTGGGATAAGCCCGCCGAGACACAACAAACGGCCCGTTCGTGGGTTCGATGACGGAGCATTTTTTCCAGAGAGCAAAAGGGCAAGCGACATTTTCTTTGGCGATGGCGGCTCGCGGGGGTCGTTCCCAGTGGGAGAGCTCGAGATTCCACTGGAGTCCATTTTTAGGCATGCGGGTCCCAAATGTCTTCTCCTTGTCACTGTGTTTTGTTTTTTGCTCAACACTTTCTCTGGAATTCCAGTACTTTTATTTATCGGTCTTCCAAAGGAACAAATCAGGAGTGTGCCGCACTCGGTCTGTGATGGGATGGAGCGGCCCAATTGTGGAAAGGTGAACTGGAGTAGAAGGGTTAGGGTCATATTGCCATGTTATTCTGAACAGTTTGTCACACCAAATCTCATAAAGGTACTCAACATTGCAGTTTTTTACACTTCAACAAATAGTTGCGTCCATTTTTCAGGCTGCGGATTCCAAATGTCTTCTCTTTTCACTGCGGGTTTGCTTGTAGGCGTCTTTGGTATCTCGTTTTCTTGCCAGTTTGTCGAGGGGCATAAAGCGGAGGGTGCCGCGTTTCCTCTGTAATGAAAGGGTTGCATCCAGCGTGAAGTCCCAGTGGAGGAAGGGTGTGGTTAAAAAAGAAAGAACGCAGCTGGGCGACGTTTTCAGGACACGTTTGATCGCTTTATCGACAATTTCTCCGTTCCTTCTTGGAACAAACAACAGGGCCTGTTTTTGCCCCGCGGATCTCTTCAGGAATGAACGCTTCACTGTCACGTGACTAATGAGACCCAATAGAACTGGGACTTTATGACATTCCAAGCTGAAAAACTGCAAAAAATATGTACAGTACATTGTTTTTCAGGATTTTTTTTTTTCTGGGCTGAAGGATCAACAACATCTTATTTCTCTTAAGATGGTGCACCGCCGTCGAAGTCCTCTGGTGCCTACCCACCTTCCGCCTCGGACTTCAGCCGCTTTAGTGTCTGTCGCGACCCATCGGTACGGAGGAGGACCCGAATGCAGGACTCCGGAGACGCAGAGGCAGGTAGGGAAAAGTGTTTATTCGTTTCCAAGTCGGGGATCAGGCGGACAGTCAAGTGGAGCAGCGGTAGTTCGGACGTCGGGCGTAGAGAGCAGGTCCACGGGCAGGCAGGGGTCGGTACACGGGAGATTGATCAGAGAAGGCAGGAGTATCAGAGACGTCAAGCTTACGGGGTCGGTCGGAGGACAGGCGGAGGTCGGTACACCGGACTTCACCATCAAGAATCCGGGAGTGCTGGAACGGGGCATGAGTTGCGACGATCTGGCAAAGCCAGACCGTCCACTGGGTTCTATTTATACACCGGGGTAATCACTGCCGATGAGGCGCAGGTGTGCGCCTCCTAATCAGAGCAGCTGTGCGGGGAACATGACAGTGTCTAATGTCATCACGTATCTAATGATCTTCATAGGGCAAGCCTCAATGGCTTCGTGACTGCGGACACGAACTTGTCCCGCTTCGGCGAGTTCTTTCTTGAAGGACCTGGCCAATAAATGCAGACGGGAATGTTTTACGCTTCTGTTCCTGATCTACAGTAATCATCTTAATGTGGCAATCTGCAGCGACTGTGTGAACACTGCAATGTGCCGCTTGGGGCAATTCTGCCTGAAATGACGGAAAGGCCATTAAATCCCAGTTTTTACCGTTGCGCCTCTGACTTCACGATTGACCAGAAAACCAATCAAATCAGAACGGGCCCCTTTCACGCCAACGGTAAAACGGACATTGCGCACTCTCAGCAGAATGACGCTATCGTCGTTCGGCCAGAGAACTTTGACACAGACGGAGGAAAAAGAGGATTTAAGTCTCTCGAGCCAAGCGGTTGGCGATAACGGGCGGAAAAAGGAAAGTAGGGTGGAGGTGAGATCGTTTATTGGCAATTTAGCAATTTTTCCTTGTCCCTGCTCTATATTTTTAGAACACTTTTCTTGGTTTTACGAGACTGTGATTAGACTTTTTTTGCTTTTCTTTTTCCACTTCAATGACAACTTCAGGACCGAACTGAGTTCACATGACTTGAAAGGGGAAAGTCGTCAACCGACGTCAGCTTCCGGCAACCCCCAACCAACTCCGAGCGCCTCGCGGACGCCGTCGCCTCCGAAAGTCGACGGCGTCTGAACGCTTGACATTTTCTCGCGCCATTTGCCGTCGCGGCGATTCCCGCTCCTGGCGTGGCACGGCCCGGCCCTGAGCCGACGCATCCGAGACGACAACAACTGGCGCCGCTTTTGAGAAGGAAGTGGACCGGCTGTTTCCAGACACGAAATGACACAAGCGCTGGCGGTATGTGATACTCCGTGCTAAAGGATTCCCAAGCTAGGTGGGGCGGGGGAGCGAATAAAAAGTTCACCGTACGACCTGGGACGCCACAAATGATGGAAAATTGACTTTTTAACGTTCATTTAACGGAATTGTTATTGCTATATCTGGTATTGTTTAACACAGACCGGAGCCTTTGACGCCATTGAGAGTGTTGAATTGTGGTTGGGGCGGAAATGCACCCACAGTTTGACCTCTTTGACAGCTCCTGCCCGTGTCAAGGGGAACAGAACCGCCGCTGGTAGATTCAGGTCACTACCAGAATTTGGACGACCGGCAATGCCTCGAAAAGATTAGGCCAACAGCTCCCTCTAGTGGCACTTGCTGGCCATCACCGTCGTAGCGCCCACTAGAGGCTGCGTTTAACTCTTACTGCAGATGGACAAAAGTATTTGGACACAGCCTCGAATGCGATTTATCAATTGGACCCAAGGAAAAAGCAGGAAAAGGATTGTTCAATTTTTAAAATAATTATTTTTGAGAAGAAAAGTCGCATATTTTCTAGAGAAAAATAATTGTGTTTTTTAAGAATTTGTATTATATTCTCAGAGGGAAAAAATATATTTTAGGAAAAGGTTTTGTATTTAAAAATGAGTTGTAGATCTTTCTATTAAAAAAAAAAATCAGTATAGTTCCCGCCTCCCAGAAAAATGTTTTATACCTGTACTTTATTTAAGAAAAAGCTGTATAATTTAAAATCTGAAGTCTTAATATTTGTAAGAAAAAAAGTTGTACATTTTCTTGGTAAAAAATAGTCTTTGGGTTTTTTTGTGTTAAAAAAAGTGTATTTTGTGAGAAACAATTAAAAAGAAATAATAATAATTTTAAGTCATATATTGTCTCATGTAATGTACTTTTCTTAAATGAGTAAAGTTGTATATTACAGAAAATGTTTATACTTCCCGAAAAAAATGTACATTTGAGGGGGAAAAAAAGACATGCATGTTTGAGAGAGAAATTTCGGAAGCGTATTACTGCCACACCAAAAACAAAAAAAAAAAAGTCACGATTCACATAATTATGTCATTTCGCATAATTATGTGAAACGTTACACACAATTCTGTGATATGTTTCACGGAATTATGTGAAATGACAATTATGTGAATCATTTCACATAATTATGTGAAATGTTACACATTATTATGTGATATGTTTCACAGAATTATGTGAAATGACACATAATTCTGCCACACTAAAAAAAAAAAAGGTCACGATTCCCATAATTATGTGAAACATTACACATAATTACGTCATTTCACATAAATCTGTGTAACATATCACATAATTATGTGACACATGACCTTTTTTTTTTTTTTTTTGGTGTGGCAGTAACACGCTTCCATAAGAAAGAAACCATTTTTGAGGGGAAAAAGGAAAGGAAAAATGTCGGCTGTATTGCTGCGGATTTTGTTTTATGGTAAAAGAAAGAACACAATAGGTGCTACCGCCTTCTGGAGCTCTTTTGTTCCAGCTCCGACGATGCGTTTCTGCGTAAAAGAGCCGAATCCAAACGCGTTACATTCGCGTCAGCGAAAAAAAAAAACCGCGGCGTCTGCCTGTCTTCCTGCGTTTATTTTCACAAAAGCGACCATCCAGCATCCCCTCGGCGCCGCAGGCACGGCGCCGACGTCGAAGACTCGCACACTTGACCCCCGGGGCCGCGCGCCATTGGCTCGTCGGCGCTCACGTGACCACGAGCCCCGAGGCCCGAGTCCCGAGTGTCGGTCGGGCTCCCGTAATTGAGGCTTACACATGGTATGGATCAGATGGAGCTCCGACCGCAGCATTCCGATGGCGAGGAGAGGACGCGCGCCGCGAAAAATGTCACGTAAAGATGGCTTGAAAAAAAAAAAAAAATGAAGGTTAAGCTGACGGATTTAGGATCAGCATTGAGTGCCTGCTAAATGGATCCTTGCGCCGGAAGTGTAAATGCTAATAGCTACACAGATTAACGTCAAGATGAGAACAAAAAAAAAACTTTGACTTTATATAACGTCATGTATTCATCCATCCATTTCCTTAGCCGCTTATCCTAACAAGGGTCTCAGGGAGTGCCGGAGCCTATCCCACCTGTCAACGGGCAAAAGGCAGGGTACACCCCGAACTGCTCGCCAGCCAATCGCAGAGCACACAAAGACAAACAACCAATCACACCTTGGGGGCAATTTAGAGTGCGCAATGAATGTTGCATGTTTTTTTTTTTTTTTGGGGATGTGGGAGTAAACCGGTAGGCCCACCCGGAGAAAACCCACGCATGCACAGGGACGAACATGCAAACTCCAGACAGGAGGGTCCGGGATCGAACCCGGGTCATCAGAACTGTGAGGCCAACGGTTTACAGCTGCGCCACCCTGCCGTCTGTTGTGTATTCTACAGAGAAAATGTACTTTTGGGCACAAGAAGGTGAATAATTTGGGGAACAAAAGGTCTTGAAAAATTATTGTCCTGAAATTATATTTGAAAGGAAAAAGTCTCACATTTTGGAGGGGAAATTTTTTTTTGGAGGGGTGGGGCAAATAAAAGTATATTTAAAAATATATACATTTAAAGCTAATTTTATAGTTTGGAAGAAAAAAAGTTGTGTGTTAAGAAAAGTACATTTAAAAGAAATAGATTTTTACGTAAAAAGTCAATTGAGAGATATATTTTTTATATTTTCAAGAAAAAGAATATCTGCAAATTTCGGACCAAAGCCCGTTCAGCAATCATTTACGAGGACTATAATTCTAGACAGTCCCGTTGTCTTTGTACTTGTGTATAATTGATGACCTCAAGGCACATGGAAATTGCACCCAAGGATGAACCACCCTGGTGCATTTTCACAAGTCTCTTCCTGATGTGTTGGCTAATTTCTTTTGACTTTTCATTGGTGTTACAGAAACCCGCAGTGTGTCTCGGGTGTGCCTAGTTCAAATACATCTACAGGTGTATGTCGAATTAACGCAAGCGCTGTTAATAAACAAAGCTTCCAAACAAATTCTATAATCATCTGGGTTTTCTTGATTTCTGTGATATACCGGCATGCAATTCCAAATGAAATTTCCCTCAGAGGGCCATGACGACAGTGACAGCGTATAAATCTTTAACCGTTTCACCATATTGTCACATTTTCATAACAAATTGACGAATATTGTTTTAAAATCAGAAGACAAAGATAAACATTTATTCAAGTTACTGTAAACATGAGTTTGGTAACAGGAAAGTGCACTCGCTCAATATTATTTTTCTTTATTATGCATGATGATTTAGAAATTTGCTTCAGATTTTGGCACAAATTATGGAAGTTACTGCACATGGCACGCTTTCGCAGGCCACATAAAATGACACGGTGGGGCACATCTGGCCCCCAGGCCTTGACTTGGACACCCATTAATCTATCTGGATGGCAGGTGACGTAAAACTAACCTACGACAAGCCGCCACGTGACTAACATTTGGCTAACATTGTAAAAAGCAGCAAAAGAAGCTAGTAAGGCGTCAAACTAAATAAAAAGCAAATCAAACATTCGTCAACTGCTAAATAAAAGCGTGTTTTTGAACGTTCGGAGGAGGTCCCCGCCTCGCCGGAGCTCCGCTCGGCCCGGGCTCGCTTCGGGTGTACTGTCCCTTTAAGGTCTCCAAGGCTGGTCTGTTTCGTATCGATCCGGCCACCATTTTCCAACACACAGCGGCAGGCGGCGGCGCAGCTAGCAACACGTCCGAGCGACAGCCAGGGAAGCGGCGGGGAACCAGCGAAGCCGAGGCTAGCCGAGCCACCCTCAGCAGCCGGAGAGAGGAGGCTTCCTTTCTCTCTCCCCCCCCACCCCCCCCCTCGGCACCGGCGGCGGCGGCGGGGCAGCCATGGCGGCCAACATGTACCGGGTCGGAGGTAAGACAAAGGTGGGGGGGTGGCGACGCTACGAGAGCGGGGAGAACGTCTCCCAGGCATTCGCTCAGTCACGGTTGAAATTCTCCGTTGATGCATTTTGTCGTTTTCTTCCTCCCTCCTCCGCCTTCTTTTCTTTTATTTTTGAAACTCCCCGGAGGTGCTCTGCGAGCCTTCCTCGTGATGATGACTTGCGGTGGCGATATAGAAGAGACATTTTTTTTTCATCGTCTAAACTTCATTACCACCAACTGCGTCTTCAATGGAGTCTCTCGTTTCTTTGCTAGCGCATCGTTAAAAGTTCCCGGAATCAACTTTCGTCTTCATGGCTTCGAACGCGCTACTCTGCTTCCGAACTGGGTCTTATCACTACTTTTATTCCAGTTTATTTATTAATTTAAACGGCGGCTTGGAACTTCCTGTGTTGAAATTTCATTTTAAAAATGACTTCGTGAAAAAAAAAAAAAAAAAAGAATGTGACGCACAGGAGACAAAACATTAGGGACAGCTGCCGGTCCAAACAAATCGAGAAGGGAGGGAGCGAGTTGGATTGGAAGGGTGGCCATCCGCCTTTCAGTGACAAATAAAAATTAGCCTGACGACGAAAGAAGCCGAATCTCGTGTTAAAACTATCCACCCCTGTCCCGATATTCCACAATTTCCTCAGACGCAAGCGTTACTCTTGGACCTCCAAAATGCAGAAGATTGCAGAGACATCGTTAAAAAAAAAAATTGTTGAGGAGTGACAATTGCTTTCAACGCAAAAACCCGAGATCCCGGTGTTAAAGGTCACGTCCCCGTCATTCCAGAATACGTTACGGTTCTGATAGCGCCTCCTGAGGCGCAACATCGCCAGGAATGACGTATGAAATAATCGCCAAACAGTGACAATTGCGATAATTTGAGTGTATGCTTCGAAACGTCATTCCAGACTTTGCGCTCACGCGCAGGCATCATCACAGCTCGGAGAGGACTTTCAAGGCAGAATTTCGACAGGAAGACAAATCCAGGAGTCGTTTGCCAGTGACAACTGCTTTCGACGCCAAAAAACTGAGTGTCTAATGTTTAACGTCTTACCCCTGGCCCGTTGTTCTGGAGTTCCCTTACACCGGGTGTCTTTGTGGTTCTGATAAATCATTCAAATTGTCAGGTGTGAAACATTCACACAGACTTGTCCTGCCTTTCCGTAATTTTCTTCCATGTCGGTGTCAAAGATGACCTGGAGGATTGTTGACTTTCATGGGCTGCGTCTGAGTGGCGACAAGCTACCTTGTTAAGCTTCGAAGTGAAAACGGCAACATTGTTGTTTTGAAAAACTTGACGTCGCCGACCCAATAGCCGTCCAAGACCTCTTTTTACCAGAGCCAGAACTGTACACCAATCAACACGAACCCAAACGTTGTATTTTTAACTCGATAAATCACGCCAGGGGCTCGTCGTGACGTCCACCGGCGGGACGAGCCAAACGTTCCAACAACTGCGTTTCAGGTTCTCCGCTTTCACGGATCTGAAGGGGCCACCGAAGCCAGAACCGTACACACACACACACCAACAATCATCCCCCAACCTTGACTTCGATCGTCGTAAACCCAACGTGTTTCATATCGAGTGTCATTTTTCCACGACTGCCAGCCGTGACAGATTTAGTCCAGATGGCTACGCCGGCTTCAAATATTCAAATGATGTCGTTTGTTGTCGTTTGGCCGCTGGTGGAAAAAAAAAAATAGCATGGGGGGGGGGGCGCTACCTGAGGATTACGTCCCCCAGAGCGTTTTGGAAAGTTAACACTTCAGCCACCAACGAGTTGCGCTCGGTCCGTAACCATCTTGAGTTTGAGGTGGCGTCCCTCGGTAACCGACTTGCCTCGCTGGAGTATAAACAGGCCGATTAACGGGATTTGCCTGCCCCGTTCTGGTTTTAACTCCTCGGCTTGCCGCACGCGATCCGAGACGCGTTTGAATGCCGCAATTAGAGCCCCGACGTAGCGCAAACAAATCTGCCGCGGAGTCTGCGTAATCGTATTGCGTAATAAACGCGCGGCTCGCGCGTTCCCTTTTTAAATCGTGATCCCGGCGAGAGGAAGTCTTTTGAGGGTTTCGGTCCAACTTTTCGGAGCCCCTTTTGGAAGACGGTTGGCGCTTTGCAAGACAATGGCGGGCCCATCTCGGGAAAAGCGACGACCCCCCCCGGTGAATGAAGCTGAAGCCGGGACAAAGGCCGCTTTGGCAGGCTTGATGTCTTTGTTACCCCCCCCCATCACCCGGTGTGGGCCGCAGTCCGCACGTCCCGCACCCGCTGCCCACCTTCCCGCCGCTTGGCGTAGAAAAATGTTGCTCTGACATTTCTCTCCGTCTCGGTGGGCCCTGATGTTCCTTTTCTTTGGACCGGAGTCCCCCCAAATCTTGGATGTAAACTTGCGAGGGACACGCACAGGGGTATGCTTACACCACCGCAAACTTAAAAACACGGAAGTTCAGACTTTATCAACACAATCTGCATTTATTTACACGTGGGAAAAAAAAAGCCCAACTAAAGCACTGCAGTGTCCATGCCGGGCCACCAGTTGGCGATGTCACTCTGTAACGAAGCACTGCATGCAAACAAAACCAGGACGAGTTGTCCTCGGTTTATGAGACGTCCGATGTTTAAATGTTCTCAATGGCACGCAATCAACTAGTTTGTAGGAATAGTGGTCACGTGTCACAAGTATGAAGACTCAGTTACTGCCGTATTCAGTTTTTCACTTTTTTAGCGCTCTGAACAACCGCAGCTGTAACAGAACTGTTCATAAAAGGTAAAAGACAGACATTCAAATAGTAATATGTAACTGAATCGAATCAAAAGCTCCTTTTATCTTGGTCTGTGAGAGAGAGAGAAGCAAGATTGAAGTCTCTCGCGAGCGGTATGAGGGCGCCAGGATCCTCGATGTCGAAGGCCAGGATGCTGAATTTGTGATCTTGCGGTCGCAGCGTGGAAGACATCACTCACGTTGGCTGCAAGCTGAGTTGGAATGTAAACAAACAACTGCAGTTTTCTAACAGATGATGGTTGTCTGTTGGCGAGTAGCACGCATGCACAAGGAACGGTTCAATTCTCTTGTCCCATTTAGTCTTGTCTCGCTCTCGCTCTGGCTTCAGTTAACGTCATTTTAGCGCCAGCTCTTGTCGCTCTCCGTATCTCCCCAGTGATGCGGTCCTCGCCCAGGGGATGTCGGCCGGTTCCATTTTGGGACCGAGAGCCCCGCGGTTGTAGCAGCATAAACGGACCACGGAAGTCTGACAGCGCGAATATTCTACCCCACCCCCCCTCAAAAAAAAAGAAAAGAAAACAGTCAATGCTAAAATTGCGCAGAGACGCAAAGAGTAATAATGGCTGAAAAGTAGAAAGAACAGAGGTGAGATTAAAGTCAGATTTTTTTTTGCCGTGACAAGTTATTTTAGGGCAATAAATATCACGTTCCCGCTTTTTTTGATGTCTGCCGCGGCATGAATTCTCGCGTGTTGGACTCGTTTTTAGCTAGCTGTCGTCTGCCTCGCACGTCCCCCCCGTCCCCCCCCCCCTTCCCGGCCTGGTTCAAATCAACTCGGCAATCTCTCTCGGTAACACGCCTAGATTGGCTCACGCGAACCTCGACGTCACGGTCTCGGAAGGCCGGCGGTCGGCCTACGCTGGGAGCTGGAACGTTTGATGAGGCGGGGTGGGGGGGGGGATGGGGGGAGCGGGTTCCATTTCCCGAGTCGAGGCGGCAGGAGGGCTGATGGGAAAAGGAGAGACGAAGCGACGCTGCTCGGCCCGCGGGCCCTCTCGAGTGACGGAAACTCTCTCCGCCGCTCGCAACTTCTCAGTCGTTCCCCCCTCGGCGACTTTGGTCCGCCGAGCTCGGAAACAAAACGAGGGCGGTCCGGGTCGTCCACCTTTTTTGGCGGCGAGCAAAGCGCCACAAAGCCTCTCGTTGTGTCGCTACGTCATCTGGCTCGTGATTTAATTGCTCCCTCGGAGCTGCCGCAGGCAAACGTCCACATTCTCTCCTTCTCGGTGGCTCCGACTGCAACAGTATGATCAGCGGATTCGTGTTTCTGTGATGTAGCTTTTGTTTTGTCTCAAGAAAGGACAAAATTATGTTTTTTTTTTTTTTAACAGGGTTCGGTGAGGGTCCTGCGTATGTACTGGTAGTATAGCGATACACGATGGTGTCCTTTAGTGCTGCCGATACGGAACAAAATGGTCGCCCCGCGTCTCGAATGGCATCCAATGCGCCGAACAAATAGTGCAAATGATTCGCCGTGGCGACCCCCGATGGGAAACGTAGAAAGAACGCGCAAACCAAAGAATAATACGAGGAAAGAAAGCCATCAGATTACGAAAGTTAAGGCTGCGATTTAAGGAAAAGTCCTAATTGTCAGGGGAGCCAACCATTGTACTCAAGTAAGAGTAGTCCATCCATTTCCTTTGCCGCTTATCCTCACGAGGGTCGCGGGGAGTGCTGGAGCCTAATCCCAGTTGTCAACGGGCAGGAAGCAGGGTACACCCTGAACTGGTTGCCAGCTAATCTCAGGCCGCATAGAGACAAACACTCGCACTCACAATCACACCTAGGGGCAATTTAGAGTGTCCAATTGATGTTGCATGTTTTGGGGACGTGGGTGGAAACCGGAGTGCCCGAGGAAAAGCCACGCAAGCATGGGGAAAACATGCAAACTCCACAGAGATGGGGCCGGGATCAAACCCGGGTCCTCAGATTTGCGAGGCCAACTCTTTCCTAGCTGAGTAGTATTACTTTAAAAGCATGCAACATTAATTGGAGACTCTAAATTGCCCATAGGTGTGATTGTGAGTGTGGTTATTTGTCTCTATGTTCAGGATGGGCCCGCCTCCTGCCCGTTGACAGCTGGCATAGGCTCCAGCACTCCCCGCGACCCTCGTGAGGATAAGCAGCAAAAGAAAACGGATGGAGTTTATGGGAGTCCACACACACCTACCACCATTTCAGTTTTTAAAAAAAACAGCATCATGCTTTGGGGCCCTACGGTCTACTTTTGATGTCGAACTGTAAATATCTGACGGTCAATAAAGTTATTAAAAAAACATCTTTTGCATGAGAGAGACAACACGTAATGCGCGGCTCAGATGGCAAGACAATTTTGCTCTTTCACGATGTCAGACTACTGGGATAAAATCTTGTATTCTGATACCACAACACTGCGTTATTTACATTTTTTTTTTTACCGTCATTGGGCTTTCAACTCAAATATGAGCAAATACACTCGTTATCGTGGGGATGATAACACGAGGGGATCGCGATGACTGCATGATAAGAAAAAAATGTGTGTGTGTGTGTGTGGGGGGGGGGGGTCACCGGTGCTCAGGACAGGGGAGGATGTTCGCGTAAGGCTCGCCCGAGGTATGGTCACATATTTTTAACGTTTTAATGTGACACGGCTCGCAAGCAGCCAGTAAAACGTTACGTAGCCTAGCAAGCTAGTGCTAGCGCTAGTGGTTGTGTGTAAAGATGCTGACATAAACGACAAATTTATATCGACTCATTTCTCCATGTTGTGATTGGATCAGCGATCGGCCAAGCGTGTAAACCCTAAATATTATTGTTGCTTTTATTATTCTTATTGTGTTAACCTCTACACTGCAGACATGGCATCTGTAAAGCTGAATTCTGCCTGTTGCCTTTCTGTATTGAAAAAACAGTGGGGGCACGAGAGCGTACATTGCGGATGGCTTTGGGGGTGGGGGTGGCGGTTGGGGGTTCGGGAGTTTCGGGGGCGCCCACGAGTAGAGCGGTAGCTCCAGGCAGCCGACCAAGTGTGCGAGGTATAATCTGACAGCGCTCGGGCCAAGACACATGCCGGGCTAAGACCGGGCACCCCACCAAGCCCGGGGGGGGGGGGGGCTGCGGGGACATCCTGGTGAGCGCTAAGCCTCTGATGCGTCTGGACCAGGTCCAGGACCCACTCAAACACACAAATGTCGGCACGGAACAAATAACATTATACGTGCGAGTCCCGAGATAACCTATGGCTAGTTAGCGTTAGTTCAGATGAAAATGAGCCCTTTTGCATAAAGGTGGGCTAATTCACGATGAGTAATGTTTCTGATTATTCTTATTATTTTTTTCTGTGGTTCCCCTTTCCCAATTTTCCACCCCTTCTCCTTTCTTCCTCTTGCAGATTATGTTTATTTTGAGAACTCATCCAGTAACCCTCTGCTGATCAGGAGGATAGAGGAGTTGAACAAGGTGAGTTTGGTCCCCCCCCCCAACATATTTATCGATACGGTGGTGGATTTAACATCCAGCCTCCTTCCAGAATGCAACCCTTTTAATAATTGACCGGCATTCGGAGTCGGCGTGCGCGACCGGGCGCCTGCTCCTGTTCCCTTCGACGCCTTCCGCCCGAAACCAGCCCAGCGCTTTTAATGAGAATGAAGCAATTTTCAGGAGGTTGTCGTCTGTGAAGAAAAGATTCGGGCACAGCTGTTTAACAGGCGTCTGCTCACCCACCGCGACATTGGCTTCACGCTGTCCTCGGCTTACCGCGGTTCCGACACCAAGGCGTCTCGAAGTTGCCACGGACCGTAACAAAATTGGTCACGCGGGACAGCAAGGCGCGGTCCGTTTCTGTCGTAGTCAATGTTTTTTGGCCTATGAATATTTGTAATACCGTATTTACTTTAGTTATGACTTTGGTTAATGATTGGCTACGTATGGTGAGTTCCGACATATGTAAAAAAATTAGTTTATGTCGCTGCGGCCTTTGAGTTGATCGGGTGGAAGGGTTTCCCTTCGTTGGAGTTCGTACCCTGCGAAAACTCCCGAAAAGTACAACTTGCTGTCGGGTTCGTCCATAGATCCCTTCGTACGAATGGAATCCTCCAAAAATGCCTGCTTCGAACCAAAATGTCTGACTTCCTGTTCCGTTTCGGGCACGGGTCTGTGAGACTTTCGAGCGATCTGCGCCGAATTTCACGTCATTTCCCCCCCCCCCCCCAAACTGTCCTGGCAGGGGCGCTACTGCGTATATTTTGCTAAGGTTGAGTTTTTGTCCCCTTATTAAAACGACATCCACTTGCACTGCTGCAGTCCACTCTCATTGGCACACTCGAACCAGCAGAAGGTTTGACGAAAAAAAATCGTGCTCATTTTTGTCCGTCTGTGTGTGTGTGTGTGTGTCATGGCTTTTCGAAAGAATAGCAATAAATTTCGTTCCTCATGTTATTAAAACATCATTCTGGTGTATTTGACGCTCCGTCATTGTCGTTACATTAAATTAGCTAGCGGTGCACTTTATTTACACATACATGGCCGGCTAAAGGCCACAGATCAATGTCGAAATGACCATTATTGCTTTTTACACTCATTTAGTGACACGCACACACACACACACACACAACCCCCGCCAAACTCACAAAAAAAAGAAAAAATCAATACGGTGCTGCCATCTTAAGCGTAACACAAAATGACAACGTTTCAGCCGCTGCGCGTCTTCTTCGGGTCTCCAAAAACGTTCCGGGAAATCAGATGTTCGGATTCCACGACAACGGCTGGCACCGTTCTTCTGATTTTTTTTTTTTTTTTTTTTTTTGTTTTTTGTTTTTTTTGGGGGGGGGTGTAAAATTGCTTCTCACAGTTTTCAGCCAAATTTAAGAATGAGCCTCCCCCCCCCCCATTTTTCATTTATCCTGTGCGAGCGCGCATGCCGCGGCACCACCTGTTGCCATGGTAACGGCGATCGTCTCTCCTCCGCAGACGGCCAATGGGAACGTGGAGGCCAAAGTGGTCTGCTTCTACCGACGCAGGGACATCTCCAGCACGCTCATCGCCCTGGCGGACAAGCACGCCAGTAAGTGAGCAAGTGCAAACTCCGGCCCGAAAACGCGGACCGAGCGCCGCGGTTCTCGTGAGTATTGGTCCTGCGGCTTCTTTTTCGCCGTGCATCGACGTAGACGGCGGCCCCTCCACGCAACACGCCACTCTAGCCGCAAGACAAGGACGCTTTCCCCGTGCGCGCATTTGCCTTTCACTCAGTACTCGGAAAGTGGTTCTCGGAGCCAGCGCGGTCCTCCTAAGTGCCGGCGGTCTTTTCAATAGCTTCCTGGCTGCTTCACAAGGACCTTGGGACTGATGGAGAACTTGGGAAAAAAAATTGTTTGAAAACAAAGAGCTAATAATAAAACCCCAACCCGGTACAAGCAGTCAGCATTTCATCGACCATCATCAGTAAACCGCAAAGTTTCCACTTTCCACCCAATTTGTGTATGTCGCCATTTGCAGGGCTTAACCCAAAATTATCCACCCCCTCAAATCCTATATTAATAGTTTAAGCCCTAAATATATTCAAACTGTGATCCGAAACGTTCGATTCGCAATGTTCAGCATAAACAATCCGGTTCCAGTACCGTTTTTACCTCGTCGGTGCGGTTGTTTCGTCTTCGGCTCGATGTTTTGGATACGCGGCCCTCATCTCAGAGAGCGCCGGCGTCTCGAGTTACCGACAACATGAAGACGACGAGCGCGCCTCCTTTTTCTTCGCCGGCGCTTCCGGCGTTCAATAACGCGCGAGCCGTCGATCTTGGACCGCGTGGTAAGATCGGCGTCCAAACGCGAAGGGCACGCCTGGCGGAGCACGCCGACGTCGCCGGTGACATTAAAATCCTCTTACGGTGAAATCAGCTTGAAATATGTGATTTAAAACTTTGCAGATTTTCCCAAATCTTTTACCTGCAGTGGTTATGCAAATTTACTTGGCTCAGTAATTAATTTTTCATGCTTCAAAAGCTTGCTTCGGGAAATGGTCAGAAATGGCCGACCTCAAAGCCAAATCTCTTTTTTTCAGGGATGAGTTCTTAGACGGGTGGCACGGTGGTTCAGCTGGTAAAGCGTTGGCCTCACACTTCTGAAGACCGGGTTCGATCCCGGCCCCGCCCGTGTGGAGTTTCCGTGTTCTCCCTGTGCCTGCATGGCTTTCTTCCCACATCCCAAAAATACATGCAGCATTAATTGGACACTCTAAATTGCCCCAAGGTGTGATCGTGAGTTTGTCTCGATGTGCCCCGCCATTGGCTGGCGACCAGTTCAGGGCGTGCCTGTTGACAGCTGGGATAGGCCGCGACCCTCGTGAGGATAATCAGCAAAGGAAATGGATTGACGTATGGATAGTTTTTCGTTGTTTCGACTGATGATAGTCTCGACCGCGAACTTTCGAGTTGCCAAATGAGTCTGGCTCAAATCCGATGTTGTTTCTTTCAAAAAGGTTCTTTTTACATCAAACTTTGCCACCATCTTCGGTGCGCATTGTCTCGCAATCACATCGAATTTCTGAGTCGACTTTCGAAGGTGGCTGGAAATGTCGAAAATGACCCCGAAATGGGTGCGGTGGGCAATGCGGTTGAGCAAGCGGAGGAAAGGCTGCGAGTGAGGAACGAAGGTGAAGGGCGGGGGGGGGGGGAGTTGAGTTATGGCAAATTTTAAATGGAAAGGGAGGAGTCCGGGGGGTTAAAATAGCACGCTGGCCAATAAGGGGGCTGCTTGGATCGTAAAGGGCGGGGCTTGTTCGTCAAGGGAACGCTCTGAATCTCTGCAAGCAAAATATTTGATCAATGACTCACAGCGCACACACATGCACACGCTCACACAGTTGGCCGTCATCCTCCACTGATCCATAGCAACACGGAATTAAATTGACCCACAAGCCATTTCTGTGACTGGTCTCGTCATGCATACATAAGAGCATATGTAACATACACACGCATGCATACAGTAGCAGCCTCGCACACAGACACGCACTCACGCGCGCACACACTTGGGTGTTGAGACGCACACAGGATGTAGCCCACGCCCATGCAACCGTCGACTCGTGTCTAGGAGCGCCGCGCGAAACCGTAGCCGGCACAGCGCTGTTAAAAGCCAGCCGGCTTTTTTTTTTTTTTTTTTTTTTTACCTTAAGCTAACACAATTAGCCGCCACGCGAGCACATCGTGTTCTCTCGGCGTGGCGCGACGCCGTGTTGGTTCTGGCTCCCTCGCCGCGTTTGAAGTTTCATCGCGCCCCAGCCCGCGACGCAGTTTACGACCAAAACACGCAGCCGACGTAACGCTTTGAGCTGCGAGGGGTGACGTGGCTTTCACGCCGTGCTCCGTCCACATTAGGCGGTGTCGGCAACAACAAAAAAAGGGAGCAATTTAATGTTGCCGATCTGTCTAGGACGGAGTTTCCCAACATTTATTGAGCCAAGGAGCGTTTTATATGAAAAAAAAAAAAAAAAAGCGCACAGCACTCTACGAAACAAAACTATCAGCAAAAGTATATACCGTTATTTCCGGCCTACAGGCTGTGATTTTTTTTTCACACGCTTTCAACCCTGTGGTTTATGGGGTGATGCGGCGCTAGCATTAGTGCGGCACTAGCGTTAGCATTAGCGCACCTGGTTATAAGCCTCGGTATACAGAAAAAGTTTAACGCTAGCTCCGCGCTAACGCTAGCACTGCCGCGCTAACGCTAGCACCGCGCTAGTGTTAAACTCTTTCTGTGTACTGAGGCCTATAACCAGGTGCGCTCTGTGGGCCGGGAATTACAGTAACCAAAAATAATCTCAATTTAGTTAGAAATTTACTTTCTTTTACTCGGAATGAGATCTGAAAGTTTTGGTTTAGAAAAAAAAAAAAAAGAGCACAAGGTGGATACACAACTTAATCGTATCTTTACTTTGCTGTTAATTGTTGTCCGTGTCACTAAATGTCGCTGGCAAAGATAGTTGAATACAGATTGTTTATATTCTAAGAGCTTTTTTTTTTTTTTAATATATATTTTTGGTTGTCCGGTTCCAACAGATATATTCCAGACCAAATTTCACGTACCGTATTTTCCGCACTATAAGGTGCACCTTCAATGAATGGTCTATTTTAAAACTTTTTTTCATATATAAGGCGCATGAAATAGACGCTACAATAGAAGCTGGGTTTATGTTATGCATCTATTAGAGCTGCACTAAAGGCTCAGTATTGATCCATGTATAAGGCGCACCGTCGGCTTTTGAGAAAATTCAAGGCTTGTAGGTGCGCCTTATAGTGCGGAAAATAAGGTAGCTTGATGAAACTAGCATCATTTTCACCAGGTTATGCTTCCAAGAATTTGCTCAGTTTTCCCAGTTGAGTGCCGACCCGTTTCGTAAATACGGTTCAAATTTGCTATCTGTCGGTCATATCTGTAAATATTTTATTTGTCTTTCAAAGACCCTGGATATGACCCCGAAATGTCCACTTCAAACCAAAACGGGCAACTCCTCTTTTCTTTCTAGAAACTGATTTTTATGACGACTTTTTTTTTTTTTTCATGTGTGTAGTTCTACTTCCGATAAAAGTCCAAGCCGCTAAGTGATGCTGGTGCGGTATTTATTATTTTTGTGTTTAACGACGAGTCATCAAACTTGGCTACCTTGCGCCACCCACACGCCATAGCGATAACTAAAATCCTTTTCGCTTTAGTGTTGTACATTTGCCCTTTTTATTGGAATTTGCAATTTGGTGGCAGTCGGACAAAACCTTTCAGAGCAGTTCATCGTTGAATGAGCCCCGAAAATTGTCGAAATGGCTGTAAAATTGCAGCGTCGTGCCAAAACTGCATTGATAGTTGCAGTACAGCTCCTTTTATTTTGAGCTCTACGTTCGAATGGGCAAAGAGTCCGCGCAAATTAAGTTGCTTTCGTTCAGCAGGATGAATAATCGAAAGATTACTAATTACCAATACAAAACAGTGACTGCCTCAAAAGAATATTTCAGAGGAAACGGGGCCATGAAAATCAAGGCCTTTTTTTCACCGCCGCGGTGCGAATGAGGATTCAATTTTCCATTTTTAATACATTGCCAGAGATCAAGCTGACTTGAAAGCACGAACATTAAAAAAGGGATCAATTTGAATTTTAAACTACGGCAGATTCCAGAGACAGGCACGGATTGGCAAAATATGAAATATGACCGGCTTTCAATTATACTTGACTATACTTACATATTATATATAAGTGCCCACATTGAAACAGGAGATATTTACAAAGGAAGACGTTACACAGAGAGTTTAACGCTAGTGCTTCCACGCTAACGCTAGCGGGTTCCCGCCAATCCCAGGCCCGGTTAAAAACAAAACAAAACAAACAAAAAAAATCATACTGGTAAAAATCACTGCGACACGGGAGTAAAACGCTAGCGTAGCGCTAACAGGGCCGGACCGGTAAAAGTCACTTCCTCGGCACATATATTCCACCGGTCTCACTCTTACCTTTTCCGCTCGATTGCCCCCTTGTGGCCGTTAGAAAAAAAAAATGTGCACAAATTAGCCACTTCGCCGCATAAACCGCAGGGTTGATAGCGTGTGGAAAAAGTCACGGTTTATAGGCCGAAAATTACGGGAATAACCCAAAGTTTACATTGACTATTTAAAAATATGCTTTTCTCTCACTTGCAAGCTGAAATCTCAAAGTAGTGCTTTGGCGCAGTCTTATGTCATCTACAGGAAATAATAAATCTTTTGTGGAGTAGGGGGGAGTGCTGGGATTAGTTTCTGGATTTTCCTTTTTTCGCAGCGTTCTTATGCCCAACTGGATCTCCACGCGACCGCGGCTAAGTCGTCGGAGCGCCACCCGCCCGATTCGGGAGCTAACTCGTCGAGCCTGAATTGGAAAATTCCCCCCGCTAGTCGCGGAGGGTTTCTCCGACGCGCACAGAATTCCCTCCCCTCCTGTGTCATTAAGGTGGAGGCAGTCGGTTTGTTAGGGCGGGCCCGGTCGCCTCGTAAGTGGACGCCATTTGTCAAAAAGTGATCATAGTCCGGGACAGCGGATTTGTGGAGGGCGAGGTCCTGGAGATGGTCCCGTCCTCCGCCGTGCCACCGCCACTCGTCTTGCGCTATCCTAATCTGACTTCCTATGAGATTCATTTTTCCCCATCGAGCCTCATTCAATAAACGGAGTTAATAATTAGCCGGCAGATGATAGCTTGGGCTGAGTGCGCGTATCGATTTTTGGCCGCACGAAAAATCCCTTGATTGCTTTTGTTCGCCCGTGCGACTCGCCGGCTCTGTCTGGCCTCTAATGAAAGTCCAAATGAATTGGCGCACGTACGCTTTCGCTCTCTCGCTTGCATTCAGTGTGTCTTTCACTTCTCCTGTCTTTTCTTCTCTCTCACTTGCTTTTGGTGTCCTTCTCCCGCCAGAATCCTCTCTTCTTCCTCCTCCTCCTCCTCTTCCTTGCCATCCCACGGTCTTCACACATCTCTCCGTTCTTCCAGTGTGTTTTGCCACCATTGCCGCAACGTTGACTTGAGCTATTCCAGCCTTGCTTCATTCTTCCGAACCCCTTTCACCCACTTCGTTCATATCAGGAGGCATATACAGTCATCTCCAAGTGACAGTAGGGCGATATGGCTTTGCAATAAATTCAGCCCCCCCCCAAAAAAAAAAAAAAATGTAATCTAACTTTAATTTTCCTCCGCTTGTATAATGAAAAGCAAACGTCACCGACTCTAAAGATGTTTTCCTTTGATTTGCTTGATTTGATACCGCGATTGCCTTCCAGCCGACTTCTTTTTTTGAAAATGAAGAATTTTTTTTAAAATGATTCCGCTTTGCAATAAATTCAGTTTTTTCCCCCCCCCCCAAAAAATTCAATTTGACTTTAATTTTCCTCCGCTTGTATAATGAAAAGCAAACGTCACCGACTCTAAAGATTTTTTTCCTTTGATTTGATACTGTGATTGCCTTCCACCCGGCTTCTTTCTTTTGAAAATGAATTTTATTTTTTTTAAATGATTCCGCTGACGATTTCTGTTTCTTAGCTGGAATTAAAGTCCAACAGTAATTTTGCTCTTATTCAAGTCGCTAGTAGTGTTTTTTCGCTCCTCACACAACAGCATATTAAGTACATTTTAAAAACGGCAGGGAGCGCCTACCAGAACATCCATCCATTTTCTTTGCTGCTTATCCTCATGAGGGTCACGGGGAGTGCTGGAGCCTATCCCAGCTGTCAATGTGCCAACACATTGTGCGAGAAAATCAACGCTTGCTCTATGTGAAGTAAGACTAGAGTAAATGAATAAAATCATCATAAAATGAAGTTAAGTGACGGACGTAAGTAACAAACAATTTGGTGTGTTTAAAAAAAAAAAAAAAATTGTATCATTTATGCAAATTAATACAATTTCAATTGGAAATGAAACTAAATTTAAATCGGATCAATTAAATTTAAGCAAAAAAAATGTATTTATATCGTACATTTCATGAAATTTAATGTTCAATAAAAATACACAACAAATAATTAAGAGTTAATACAATTGAAAGCCATCCATCCATCCATTTCCTTAGCCGCTTATCCTCACAAGGGTCGCGGGGAGTGCTGGAGCCTATCCCAGCTGTCAACGGGCAGGAGGCGGGGCAGACCTGAACTGGTTGCCAGCCAATCGCTGGGCACATCGAGACAGTCGCACTCCCAATCACACCTACGAGCAATTTCGAGTGTCCAATTAATGTTGCATGTTTTTGGGATGTGCGAGAAAACCGGAGTGCCCACCCCGAGAAAACTCATGCAGAGACGGGGAGAACATGCAAACTCCACACAGGCGAGTCGGGATCGAACCCGGGTCCTCAGAACTGTGAGGCCAAGGCTTTACCAGCTGATCCACCGTGCCGCCCCGTACTGCCTTTTTTATGTCTTTTTGAACAAAATGATCCCAGAGGCTCGGCACACGTGATTTTGTGTGCTTTTTGTTTCATATTTTTAATACATTTGCAAATATTCAAACAGAGCGTTCTTTGTATTCTAATTGTGCGTTGAGCTTTGAGGGGAACCATGAATTGAATCCACTTTGGAGCCGGGCTGTAACATAACAAAATGTAGACCAAGTGACGCGCTGCGAATACTTTCCAGATGCACTGTGTAGTCTATCTGAAGTGTGCCTTCCCCCTTCCCCCATCGCCCTCACCCCTAGGGGAGCTGGAGGAGGAGATGGAGAATCCCGAGATGACCGACCTGCCCGAGAAGCAGAAACATCAGCTCCGACACCGGGAGCTCTTTTTGTCTCGCCAGCTCGAGTCCCTCCCCGCCACGCACATCAGGTGAGGCGCACGCGCTGCGGGCACAATTCCGGCTCAGGACGCAAAAAAAAAAAAAAAAAAAAAAACGGGAGGGGCAGTTTTGTCGTTTTTTTTTTTTTTTTTTTTTTTTTTTTTTTTTTAACTTCACCCTTTGTGGAAAAAAAAATCGAAATAAAATACAAATAACACTAATCATCATTTTAAAATGATAAAAAGTGTTTTTTTTTAACTTCACGATTTGTGGGGAAAAAAAATCGAAATAAAATACAAATAACACTAATCATCATTTTAAAATGATAAAAAGTGTTTTTTTTTTAACTTCACCCTTTGTGGAAAAAAAAATGGAAATAAAATACAAATAACACGAACCATCATTTTAAAATGATAAAAAGTGTTTTTTTTTTTTAACTTCACCCTTTGTGGAAAAAAAATAGAAATAAAATACAAAACACTAATCATCATTTTAAAATGATAAAAAGTGTTTTTTTTTTAACTTCACCCTTTGTGGAAAAAAAAATGGAAATAAAATACAAATAACACTAATCATCATTTTAAAATGATAAGAAGTGTTTTTTTTTTCAACTTCACCCTTTGTGGAAAAAAAATAGAAATAAAATACAAATAACACGAATCATCATTTTAAAATGATAAAAAGTGTTTTTTTTTTAACTTCACCCTTTGTGGAAAAAAATAGAAATAAAATACAAATAACACTAATCATTTTAAAATGATAAAAATAGTGTTTTTTTTTTCAACTTCACTCTTTGTGGAAAAAATTAGAAATAAAATACAAATAACACTAATCATCATTTTAAAATGATAAAAAAATATATATTTTTTAAACTTCACCCTTTGTGGAAAAAAAATAGAAATAAAATACAAATTCCACTAATCATCATTTTAAAATGATAAAAATAGTGTTTTTTTTTTAAAGATTTTATTTTTTAGATGTCATCCATTTTCTGAGCCGCTTATCCTCACAAGGGTCGTGGAGTATGCCAGAGGCTAGCCTCGCTATTTTGAGTCTTCAGTTAACCTAGCGTGCATGTTTTGGGGATGTGGAAGAAAGCCGCAGTGCCTGGAGAAAAGGCACGCAGGCACTGGGAGAACATGCAAACTCCACGCATGTGGCGGCGGGAGTTGAACCTCGGTCGTCAGAACGATGAGGCAGACGCTCTATCCGTTCATTCACCGTGCCGTCAATATATTGAAATAAAAATGTAAAATTAGTCACATGCTTCACTTTTGTTCAAAATACATTCTTTTTGGCAATTTAAAAATACTTTATAATTAAATAAAGGAAAAATTACAATGCATATATAACCAACTGCATATAGCAAAAATGATATGTGGCCCTTTAATATTCTTTACCTTTTATTTAAAAAATATCAAACAATGACAAAATATTTTGATTAGTTGAATTATTTTTCATTTTAAAAAGTCTTGAAATATGTAAAACAAATCAAGAGATAAGGGATGACCTGTTTTTTTGAGAAAAAAAAAAAAAAACTTTAAAAAACTTTCGTTTTTTCATCCTTGAAATGCTTTTATTTTTGTTTTGCAATTCTTTACTCCACTCCGTTCAAGAACATGTATATGTGTATTAATAAAATGTCCACAAATCAATTTATTTACTACATGAACTCATTATTAACATCAACTTGCGTCCTGAAAAGGAAAAGCGGCACAGGGGACCTTCTTGATACGTTTTGTAAAATGAAAACAAGATATTCTAATTACGACTCATTTGACTTAATTTTGTCGCATATTTTTACTTTTAGACTAAATGTCCCACCGGCCAAAAAATTAAAAAGAGCGCTGGGACGCAAATGACCTCAGGGGTGACCTTTGGACAATCGGATGTTGTAAAAATAACCCGTCTACTCTCCACAGGGGGAAATGCTGCGTGACGCTGCTGAATGAGACCGAAGCGCTCAAGTCCTACCTGGACCGAGAGGTGAGTTGATCCCATCCGTGCGCTTTCTTCACTTTCTCTCACACCTTTCAAGAGAAGTTTCAAATCAAGTACAACTCGTGGGGCTTTCCTCCGCCTTCCCAGGATGCCTTCTTCTACTCGCTGGTGTACGACCCCCAGCAGAAGACCCTGCTGGCCGACAAGGGGGAGATCCGGGTGGGCACCAAGTATCAGGCCGACATCACCGACCTGCTGAACGAAGGTGGGACCGACGCTCCTGACGTGTGGTCAGAGGCGGCCTCGTTGTTCTGATCAATCTGCCTAAAAAAAAAAAAACCAAAAAAAAAAAACCAAAAATGTCATTCGTATCGGGTGGGATTACAATTAGCGCAGCACAGGTGGGGGATGCCGAGCTGGCTTGCGAAAGCCACTTTAATGACATTTTCCTACATTTTTGTTGTTGTTGTTGTTGTTGTTCTGGGTTTTGCCACACAAAAGCAGCAGGAGAATCTTTTGGGAAAAAAAAATAAACGTTATCCTTGCGCCTGCGTGTGTTCAGGTGAGGAGGACGCCAGAGATCTGGAGAAACTGGAGGAGAAGATCTGGGAGCCCAGCAGCTCGCTGACGGAGAAACAGATCGACCAGTTTTTGGTCGTAGCTCGGTAAGGTCGACCAAGGGATTGATTGGGGGACATTTTTCTGAGTGAGTGATGAAGTTCGCCACTGTAAAATACCGTAAGAGACATTTGGAAAGGAAATACCATTTGGTACATACACACGCCGCAGCTGTGGAAAAGCCGCAAGAGCCCACATTGAAACGCGAGATATTTACAAAGAAAGACGGTACACAGAAAGAGGTTTTAAAGTTGTAATACCTTAGCTTACCTTAACATAGCAACAACACGGTACCACAAACAGGGCTGGTTAAAAAAAACAAAAAAAAAAGATACCGGTATTTATTGAAAAACAAAAAAAAACAGCCACGCAGCGCTAACACTAGTACGGCGCTAACGCTAGCTGGTGCTTACAGGGCCAGTAAGTTAAAAAAAAAAAAAAACGTACTGGTAAAACTCACTTCCTCGGCACATATATTCCAGCGGTCTCACTCTTACCTTTAGCGCTCGAGTGCCCCCTTGCGCCCGTTTGAAAAAAAAATGCACAAATCAGCCGCGTCGCCGCGTAAGTCGCAGGGTTGAAAGCGTGTGGGAAAAAAGCTGCGGCTTATCGGACGGAAATTACGGTAAAACTGCTCACCCTTTATAGATCTTCTTATGGTTATCATAACGCTCAGCCTCTTTGCTATCACTTGGTGTGGTTACGTGGTAACGTTTGGAAAAAAAAAAACGGTGGAAACGCTAAAACAAACTGCTCAGTAATGATCCTTTTCACCTTCCTTCCTTTCTTCTTTTTATTTTGTTTTTCTAACGCTAACACATTTTAGATCCTCGCTGGTGGTTATCCACGATTATGCATGTCATATTTTTCCCCGCTTTTATTTTTCTTATGTACACGCGTAGTTCTGAAAATGACCCACGCGCCGACGGATTTTCGTTGTCACCGCCCCCGTTGGTTTAGGTCGGTGGGCACCTTCGCCCGAGCCTTGGACTGCAGCAGCTCGGTGCGCCAGCCCAGCCTTCACATGAGCGCTGCCGCGGCCTCCCGAGACATCACCCTGGTGAGCGGTCCGATCGAATTTGTACCCCGGCGGATTCGGTGGAGCGCGCGGTACCTCTCTGGATTTGTCGCGTTCACGTTCATTGTGGGACGTCGTAGTCAAGAAGATCCTCGCCGCGTTTTTTTTTTTTTTAGTTCCACGCCATGGACACTCTGCACGGCACGGGCTACGACGTGACGCGGGCCATCGCGGCGCTGGTGCCCCAGGGCGGCCCGGTGCTCTGCCGCGACGAGATGGAGGAGTGGAGCGCCTCGGAGGCCAACCTGTTCGAGGAGGCGCTGGAGAAGTACGGCAAGGACTTCACCGACATCCAGCAGGATTTCGTGAGTCGATTCGACTTTTTGGAGAGACCGAATTATTCGGTCGTTTGTGTGATTTCGCCTGTGGGCTGCAACATAAAAAAATTGTCCTAGTTGGGGAGAATTTTCATATCTCAGAATCACTAATCGGGCGCTTTGATCAGGGTTTTTTGCTGCCGATTCTCATAACGATCATCCGTGAGTGATATCTGCAGATATGGCTCATATGGATGAGCTGGAAATTGTTCAATTTATTTATGCGTTGATCCGACATGTTTGGGTTTGCTTTGAAGCTGCTGCCCGCCAGCTCAGTGTGAATCGAAACACTACAATTACAAGAATAAATATTAATTCACTGTTTTGATTGACATTTAAATTAATTGAATATCTATCGTTCTTAGTTTTTCTTCTTCTTCTCAGTACTCAACATGAAAGTCATACCAGGGCGGCACCGACTAACATAGAGAAATTCCTTGTCGTGTTACATGCGTGGCCATTAAAGGTGATTCTGATCCCATCCAAAAATAAATAAATAAATAAATAAAAATTTATTACGGTGTAATTGACTAAATGACTATGTGGGTTATGCTTGACGGAGGAATGAAGGCAAATACTGGAAAAATACGGAAAAAGAAATGAAAACGGAAGTAGAAAATGACGGAAAGCCTTTTCACCCCGTGACCCGCGTCCGTCACGCTGACACCTGGTGGCCGCTCGCCGCCGGTGCCGCTCACCCCGCTTCCCGACTCGGCCCGCTTCTGTCAAAACAAAACGCTGGCGCCGTTGCGGGGGGAGGAGGGGGGGTCCTCTGTCCCGTGTTTGACATTTGATCCTTTCTGTCCCTCCCAGTTACCGTGGAAGTCCCTGACGAGCATCATCGAGTATTACTACATGTGGAAGACCACTGACAGATATGTGCAGCAGGTAAAAAAAATATATACCATAATTCCCAGTTTACAGAGCGCACCTGGTTACAAGCCTCACAGAGTACATTTTGTAAAGGAAATACCGCAGCCGTGTAAAAGCCGCAAGTGCCCACATTGAAACACGAGATATTTACAAAGAAAGACGGAAAGAGTTTAACACTAGCACTAACGCTAGCGCCGCGGTAAAGCTAACATTAGCGTTAACACCGCGCTAGAGCTAACGCTAACAGGGCGAGTTAAAATACACATCGCTCATGCGTTTGGACATGAGGGGGCCAAGCCTTTGGATTTAGTGCCAGGTTAGGGTTTCAGAAAATACAGACACCCGACACCCAACAATATTCTTCGCAATATTAAAGTAACCGTAGGAATTAAAAAGTTACCAAAAAAGATTAAAAAAAAAAAGAAGTTGATGAGAATAAAGTATATTTTTCTGGAAAAAAAAATCTCAAGTACAATGATGTATTTTGTCGCTATGTTGAAATATTGCAAAACTAAATAAAATACACTAATTCATAATTTTTTGCCAATTGGATTTAATGTCACAATTTGCCGAAGAAATTTACCGTAATTCCCGGCCTACAGAACGGACCTGGTTACAAGCCCCACCGAGTACATTTGTAAAGGAAATACCATTTGGTACATACGTAAGCTGCACCTAAACACAAAGAAAGATGGCACAACGCTAGAGCTAACGCTGTGCTAACGCTTGTGCTAACGCTAGCGCTGCGCTAACCCTAACAGGGCCGGTTAAAATAATATTTAACAGTAAATATCACTGAGACACGCCAGTAACACAGCAGCAACTCGCTAGCACAACGCTCACCCTAGCGCAGCGCTAACAGGACCGGTAAAAGTCACTTCCTCGGCACATATACTCCACGGGTCTCATTCTTCCCTTTTCCGCTCGAGTGCCCCCTTGCGGCCGTTAGAAAAAAAAATGCACAAATTAGCATAAACCGCAAAGTTGAAAGCGTGTGGGGGGGAAAAAAGTCGCGGCTTGTAGGCCGGAAATGATGGAATAATATTTTTTCGAAATGGTCAATTGTTGTATTGGCCTTCGACTTTCACTTAAGTCATTTTGGTATTTGCTTGGTTTTCAGTCAGTTTCAGATGCAACTGTAACCCAATTTTGCTGTAAGGGGAGCGTTGTTCTCGCCTCGGTTCCCCCCTCGGCTTTGTGGGTTGACTCAACTTTGTCTGTCGGACTACTCCACGTGGAAATATCTCTGCGAAAAATACGATATGTGCTCATTAAAATAAGTTGTACTAGTACAAAAGCCTTATTCATGAATGTATAATGGCCTTTTGCTCCTTTTCTGACTTCCAGAAACGATTAAAGGCAGCCGAGGCCGAGAGCAAGTTAAAGCAGGTCTACATCCCCAACTAGTGAGTACGCAGTCTTGCGGACACAAAACGGGAAAAATAATCCAATTCCCCCCCAACCCATCCTGTTATGGGTTCATATTAGGGTTTTTGAAGTTGGGTTTCAAGGCTTTGATGAGGGTTTTATTTGGGCAGGGTTTTGCTTTGAAATGAGTTTTAAGACTGGGTCGAGGTTTCATGTTACAGATTGAGGGTTTTGCACTAGTTTTACCTTTTTACACGAGTTATGGCTTCATAGTAGGGTTTTGAGGGGGGGTTTAGTGTTTCAAGCTTATGTTAGGGTTTCGATGGATTCTGGTTTCAAATTGGGGTTTCAAGCTTGCGTTAGGGTTTTAAAGTTGGCTTTTAAGACTGTTACAGTTTCAAAGTCGGGTTTGAAACCCTGGGTTAGGGGTTCAAAAAAGGGTTGGGGTGTCCAGATGGGATCAGGTTTTCAAATTAGGATTTCAAGACCGGGTTACTTTTTCAGAGTAGGGTTTGCGGGTTAGGGTTCAAAATCTGCGTGTTGTGACAGCAAAAGGGTTTCGAGAGCGGGTTAGGGTTTCAAAATGGGATTTGGAGTCCGGGTTTCAGGTTCCAGACGGGGTTAGGGTTCGAAATAATAGTTTCAAGGCAGGGTTTAGGTTTCAATTTTTTATTTTTTTTACCGTTTTACTGTTTCAAAGTAGGGTTTGAAGACAGGGTAAGGGTTTCAAATTAGGATTTCAAGCCTGATGTATCGTTTGAAAACTGTGTCAAATTACAGTTTTAATAACCAGGTTATGGTTTTAATGTAGAGTTTGAAGCCTGGGTTCGGGTTTCAAAGGCAGGTTATTGCCTCGCAGCTTTTAGACGCCGTCAACCTCGTCCATGTCAACATTTTTTGCTCGTGTCGTCGTAGCAACAAGCCAAACCCCAACCAGCTGAGCAGCAACAACCCAAAGCCGGTGGCGCTGGTCAACGGAGCCGCCGGAGCCGCCGCGCCCGGACCGCCGGGCCAGCCGGGTCACGGGCAGAACCCCCCGCCGCTGGCGCGGGCCTGCGAGAGCTGCTACAGTAAGCGGGTGACAAATGATGACACACACGTTATGGATATGGTTATGGATCACGTTGGCCAAGCACGGGGAGAACACGCAACCGCCGCACAGGCGTGGCCGGGATTTGAAGCCCGGTCCTCAAAACTGTGAGGCCGACGCTCCGACCAGTTGCGCCACCGTGCCGCCATAATGTAAATATTATATGTACGTTAATAAGACTAGCAGGAGAAGGTTCATCCCAAAAACAAAATTTGAAACTTTTTTTCTTTGACTATCCTTGGATGTTGCGTGTCAAGTTAAGCAGTTTTAAAGTAAACACAAGGAAAAATATTTTTCAATTAAAAAAAAAATATATATGGGGATCACTTTTCTTTGGCTGACCTTGTTTTCTTTTCTTTTTTTTTTTTTTTTTTTAAATGAAATGTATGTGAGTGGTTTTAAATATGCTTGAAAAAGATAGGAAAGTAAAAATTTCATTTGCACGAAAAATCAAAATGACACATTTTAACGTTTGGGGAAAAAATAATTGGTATGTTGGGTCAAAAAAATGGGCCGGACACATTTTTCTCATCTTTTAGCAAATAAAAAAGATTTTGATTGTGATTGCATACTGGATTTTAAAGTTGCAAAAAAATAAATAAAATTCTGGCCACATTTTCTTTCAACTTTTTACTATATTTATATACATAAAAACTTTAGCGGAGGTGAATTTGCCCCAACAACATAAGAGGAGAGTGATGAATATTCGCTGTGTGCGCAGCCAACAGTTCCTATCAGTGGTACTCGTGGGGACCTCCCAACATGCAGTGTTGCCTGTGCGCCTCCTGCTGGACATACTGGAAGAAGTACGGCGGACTGAAGATGCCCACGAGGCTGGACGGGGAGCGACCCGGACCCAACCGGAGCACAATGGTACACGCGCACACACGCGCACTCTCAATCCCAGGACGCAACAGTTCCCGACGTGGTCCCGTCTTGCGTTTAGAGCCCTCACGGTGTGCCTCCGCGACACGGCGGCAGCCCCAAGTTCGCCGTCAAGACGCGGCAGGCCTTCTACCTGCAGACCACCTCCCTGACGCGGCTGGCGCGCCGCCTCTGCCGGGACATCATCAAGCCCCGCTACCTGGGCCGACACCCCTACCTCCCCGTCAACACGGCCGCCATCAAGGCCGAATGTAAGACAGTCGCACCTGTTGCTTGGCACCGAGGGGCCCGAACGGTGGCGCCAAAGCGATATTTTACATCGGTTCAAGCCGAGTACCGTAATTTCAGACAAACAAGCCGCAACTTTTTTTCAACCCTGCGGTTCATGCGGTGGTTCCGCGCTAGCGTTAGCGCACCTGCCTATAAGCCTCGGTACACAGAAAGAGTTTGGCGCTAACGCTAGCGTTAAACCAGGGGTGCCAAACTCACTTTTGTCGTGGGCCACATTGTAGTTACGGTTTCGCTCAGAGGCCCATTATGACTGAAACCTTTAAAATCTTTACCCGCCTCATCATATTGACACGTGAAATTGATGAATTTGTTTTTCAAATCAAGGCTAATGGGTTTTCCACCTGTTGTCGTTTGGTGACACAGAAAAGGCTTGCAGTATCTCAAGGTTATGATTTTTGATATGACAATTTGAATTGTTGGTTCAGATTTGAACAAATATGGAAGTTGACACGCGTGATTTGCCTTTGCGGGCCACATAAAATCATGCGGCGGGCCGGGTCTGCCCCCCGGTCCTTGGCTTTGACACCTGTGCGTTAAATTCTTTGTGTACCGAGGCTTATAACCAGGCACGCTCTCTAGGCCGGGAATTACGGTACTACTTGCCTTGCTCAGCACCAGCATCGCGTTTACAGCTCGTACTGTCTTGTTCTAATCCGTCGCGTGTGCACAGGTGCGATGCGGTTGCCAGATAAGGACCCGGGCAAGCCTTCGCCGCTCAAACCCACAGAACGGAAGCCTCTCGAGTCCGTGGTCCGATATCTAGGTAACGCCGGAAGATGAATAAAGTTTCAGGACAGGATTTGGATTTGAAACGAGGTTTTCACGACAGGCGCTAAGCCAGCGTTTTAACATTTGATGGCACTTGAAAGAGAAATTCATTGTTTTCCGCCCGTCGTACAGAAGCACACCCCCGCCCAGCCAAAGCGGAGCCGGCCGCCCGCGGGGCGTCCATCTCCACGGGCAGCCTGACGCCCATCAAGTCCTCCCCCATCCTCAACAACGGCTCCCCCACCATCCTCGGGAAGCGCAGCTACGAGCAGCACAACGGCCTCGACGGTGAGTCCCTCGGAAATGGACGCGTGTGCTTCAGATGTTACAATTTTATCCCCGTAATCGTTCACTTTTTCTTGGGGGGGGGGGGGGAATATATATATAATCTTTATTCCGCAATGTGACTATTCTCTTGACATTTAGACTTCTTATAGCAGTGTTATTACATTGCACATTCAAAACTTTTCAGGCTACCCTTGCGAATCAAATTTTGTTTTGCTACGACAACCAAAGTCCTTGAATCGCGGTGATTAAAATTGTAATACTACGAATCGGGATTAGCAAAGCAAATTTATTCACGCAGCGCATTTCATCCACAAGGTAACTCGGTGTGCTTACCGTGATTAAACTCATTTAAAAACAAAAGAAAAAGATCTTATAAACATTTAAAACGAGCGGGAGTGGGGGGGGGGGGGGGGGGGGGGGAATAAGAGTGGAGGGCGTTTGTTTTATTTGTCCTACTTGGACCGTCCCCGGTTGACTTGACGGGGGGGAGAAGAGAGACGGACTGACAGATCGAGAGTGGAGAATTTGGCCTCGCTCGCTTTTTAGCCTGGAGGCTACCGGCCGTGTCGTCATGGTAACGGCGCAGAGGAGGAATGGGAGGCCGCGAGCGCCGAGTTGAGCTCTGGGTTGGCGAATGTTTTTTTTATTTGATTTTTTTTTTTTTTATTTTGGGAAGGATTAGGAATAGCAGAATAATTGTCTATATGAGTGTTTTTCAAACTGAAGTCCGTGCGCCGGTTGGGGGTACCCGAGCCATCCGTTGAGGGTCACATTGTTTGGGGGGAAAAGGAAGATAATTATGGGGGATGGCGCACCAATAAAATAAAGTATACTGATTAAAATCTTTAATGATTGTGACATCACATGACTGACATCCCTGCTCGAATGAATTTTTTTTTTTAGAGCAAGATTTTATTTTTATAGGACGGAAGTTTTAATCTTAAAGAACAAAAAGTCAATTTATTGAAATTCACTCATTTAAAAAGAAATTACTTTTGTCTCTCGTGAAACTTGGTAATTACTGAGATAGTGCTTCAATGGAGAAATGTTGTAATAAAAAGATTGTAACTTTATGTTGGCTTTTACACGATCAGGTTCTTTGGGGCCGATCACGTATTGGCGATTTCTAAAAAAAAAGTGACATCTGATCCGATCACAATCTGAAACGAGATTTAAATTACCTGTTCACTGAATCGATATATTTGTGTACTCAATTGCTCAAAAAATAAAATAGCCTTGTTCATCTATCAAGGCTGTGAGGCATTGTGACAGAACAAATTATTGGTTTTATATTAGATGGTAGGAAGTACGCACAATTAATTCAAATAATTATGATTTAAAAAAATAATAATAATCTTTTGTTGTCGGATATATCGGTAAATGTCTACGGGAAATAATGACATTAAATCCAACTGGCAAAAAATGGCTATAATCAGCCAATTCTGATAAAATGTATTTTATATTCGGAAAGAAACAATTTTACTTTTGCAATATTTCAACATATCGACAATATACATCATTGTATTTGAGATTTTTTTAATGAAAAAAAAAACAAAACTTTATTCTTTTCAACTTTTTTTTTCCATCTTTTTTGGTAACTTTTTAATTCCTAAGGTTACTTTAATATTGTTAGGTGTAGTCTTGTATTCTGTGTCCAATGTTTAGTTTTGTTATCGCAGGCACTAAATCCAAAGGTTTGGCCCCCCAGTGGGACATCATGGCCAAACGCATGAGCGACGTGGGCCGGGCCTCGGCCGCCATGCAGGACGAGGTGCACCAACTGGACTGAACGCGCCGGGTCGTCCCGCGTCCAACTCCCGGGCCTGCCGGGTCAGTTGCGCTTGCAAAAGCGACTCAACAGTCACAGTGACTCAATGTTTCTAACGACCTTGTTGTTACGCTTGTGATTTTCCCTCTAGGGGGCGCTAGAAGTCACGTTCCACTAAAATGCTTGGTCACTGAATGCAGCTGGAAGGAGTCGACTGTGCTTTTTTTTTTTATTTTTGTTTTTTCGCCCTCGGTCGTCTGACGGTCCATCTCTTTGTACAGGACTGTGTTTATTACTTGCGTCTGTTGTTATTACAATGTCAAAATGTTAATTTTTTTTCTTTTTAATGGCTATAATTCAGCTTCTTGTTCTTTCGTGATCAAATGTTTCATGAGGAATGCTTGTAAAGTTGAAAAAAAAAAAAAAAAACCCTGTGGAAAAAAAAAAGGGCGGAAGGACTATAACATAAGCCACTTGCAGCTTGTATGTTATTATTATTTTTTTTTACAAGTTACTATTCCAAACCCCCCCCCATGAGGAGATGCACTTTTATTTCATGACGAGTTAATGCCGTCTTTTTTTTTTTTTTTGTTATTGTCATTTTGAATTTAAAAAAAAAAAAGAAAAGAGAAAAAAAAATGCTTTACGGGAATCTTGTTTCACGTTCCGGGCCTGAGCGCTGTTTTGGCCGAGAGAGGTTTAACTTATTGAGAAGGACGGGCTGTTTTTCTACCTTTTTCACAAGTAATGCATCTATGCTTCGATAATGTCATTAAAAAAAAAAAAAACAAAACCAAGAGAAAGACCTTGAATTTGCCGTTCATGCGTTCGTCCGGTCTGACGGTGCGCGTTAAATTCCATAAAAATCAGTTTCATTTACAATGCCCGTCTGATTGTAGACAGCAAGGCAGCATCAAAAAAAGACATTTACTAAAATGCATTACATCCATTTTCTTAGTTGCTTATCCTCACAAGGGTCGCGTGGAGTGCTGGAGCCTATCCCAGGCTGTCAGCGGGCAGGAGGCGGGCCGCACCCTGAACCGGTTGCCAGCCAATCGCAGGGCACATCGAGTCGCAGTCACACCTACGGGCAATTTAGAGTGTCCAATTAACGTTGCGTGTTTTTGGGGATGTGGGAGGAAACCGGAGTTCCCGGGGAGAACACGCAAACTCCGCACAGGCGGGTCCGGGATTGAACCTCGGACCTCAGAAATGTGAGGCCAACACCTGATCCACTGCGCCGCCCGAAATGCATCACATTACAGATGAAACACAAATGCGCCGCGCATGTTTTTGTGAGCATGGTGGGGAAGCAGATTTGTGTTTTTGTGCGGGTGTTTGGTGAACGTGTGCGCGTTTGCGTGACTTTGTGTGCTACAAAGGGGGACGCGTGTGTGTATTTTGTGCAAGATTTTTTTGTCGTGAGTGCTGCAAATTGTGTATTAATAAGCGTTTTCATGATGAACCCCTTTCCGGGCAGGGGTTGCAAATTTGCAACAGGTTTAAATATAATCAAACATTTTAAGTCCAGAGTATCATTTTCTGAAAGTATCAGATTTTTTTTTTTTCCTCTCTCTGCAAAATTTGATTTGGTCCAGAGAGGGTTAAAAAATAAATAAATCCCAAAAATCGCCATCGGAGGGCTCGAGCTCCACCCCGCGAGCTGCAGACACGCAGCCGACGCGTGAGCCTCCCGGCCGGGCGCGGAGGAGCGAGGAGCCGCGGATGTTGACGTCATCGTCCCGTCACGTCACAAACGGACAAATTTCCTCACGCGCTTGCGACGTCAGCACTCCACGGTGACGTCGTGGCTTTTAACATCGCCTCAGCGCGCGTCGTGGCCGTGTTTGGCGTGCGTGACGTTCAAGGTGCCGCCGATGCGCCGCAGAGGAGCGTCGCCATGCGCGCATGCGCGCGGGCGTCGTCACGCCGCATCGGCGTTTGTCGCGTTTGGGTACAAAGCGCTGGAGACTCCGGCCGTGGTGCGTTCAGGTGTCCGCTGTTCATGTCTTCATTCCACACACGAAATGATGCAATCCGGCGGAGTTTTTGGTGGGTGAGAGAAAAACAAACAAACAAAAACCCAAATTCATCTATAAGATCAAATACAAGTAATTGTTCGCAATGGGGATGAGTTGTTGTAAAAAAAAATGTAAGGTCCCGTTTACATTTTTACAAGATTTCGTTTTTGTTTAGCAAAAAAAAAAAAAAAAATGTTTTGGTTAATGGTTATAACTGGAAGTAACAATGACAATGCTAAGTGAATACTTTAGTAGCTGTTAGCTCAATTATGAAATCGCCATTTATCACTTGTCAATTGTTTGTGTTGTTGCATGGGAATGTGTCAATATTATATTTTTATGAGTTGGAGGTTGGGAAGCTAATCCTAATAGTGCCAATTAGCCCTAGCAAGATATGTTTAGAGCTACATAGCGCGCTCAGAGGTACACTAGCTTAACCAATTTGACTTTTTTATTTTTATTTTTTTTACTAGTAGTCGCTCAACCTATATGAAAAAGAGGGAAAATTGAGAAAATATGTCCAGTACCTTTTTTATTAGCAGCTAACATCAATGTTTATGCCAATTAGCCGTAGCAAGATATGTTTAGAGCAACAGCGCGTTCAGAGGTACACTAGCTTAACCAATTTTACTTTTTTGGTCCAGTTTGGATAAAAATAACTTTTCAAACATTGCAAAATTTCCATTGTAAAAGTGGGAAAAAGCAAAAAAAAAAAAAAAAAAGGAAATTTTGTAAATAAAATCTTAACAATTTAATATGAGTTAAAAAAATACAAATTTTCAAAAGTACTAAAATAAAAAAAATTAACTGCAAAAAAAAAATTCTAAAAATAAAATGACCGATAAACACATTGATGCCCTTTGTGTTTATATGTTTAAAAAGTATTTTTCAAAATTTTCTAAAATCACAATTTTAACTGCAAATTTTTTTAAATACACTATAATTACCAATAAACACATAAATGCTATTTGTGTAAGTTAAAAACACTAAAACAAGTGTTTTTCAAAAGTATTTCTAAAATTTTATTTAACTGTAAAAAAAATCCTAAAAAAACAAAATTACTAATAAACACATTAATGTTTAATGTTTATGCCAATTAGCCGTAGCAAGATATGTTTAGAGCAACAGCGCGTTCAGAGGTACACTATCTTAACCAATTTTACTTTTTTATTTGGATTTTTTTTTCACCTGTGGTCGCTAAACCTATATAAAAAGAGGAAAATTGATAAAATCTGTCCAGTACCTTTTTATTAGCAGCTAACATCAATGTTTATGAAGCGCTACACAAGTGAAGTTGCTAATAATTTGTCATTTAGCTTGGTACTTTGCAACTGTTGCGATAAAAATATTTTTTTGGGAGGCGGGACTGTCCATTGCAAATTTTCAAACTTTTATATAAGACCAATGCCAGTGTGACAATTTATTTGGATTTATTTTGAGTCCTCAGTGATGGTTTTCAAAACTGATACGATATAAATGAGAACAGTATCGGCGTGACATCGATAACTCGTCTCAGCACCCGCCAATCCCTAATTTTTACCCAATAGTTGCAAAAGGTAAGTAAAAACAAACCTCAAGCTCACTTTGCATTTAGCATAAGAGCACGAGCTAGCATAAAAGTGTGATTTTAAGTCACAACATTTAAAGATTAATGGCAATTTGCTTTAGCGCATCTGCTAACTGACCCACCTACGCGGTGGCCATGTTGGGGAGGTCAAAGTTCCCCACAAGGCAACGCATAGGCATTGAAATGAAGTCGTGACTCGCTCACTTTGTGACATTTTCAGGTTTTACTTTTTTTTGGTCAACACTAAAGTGAACGCGTATCAATTGGAAACCATATTTTTGCCTGTTAAAAGTCATTCCCAGCTTATTGTGATTGTATAGCACCGCGCAGCGTGGGTGAGCTGATGTGCTTGCAAAATCTTTTAACATTTCTCATTTGTTGCACACGCTAGCAATTTAGCCTCAAAGCAGGCCAAAGGCACAGACTTAACTTTTTTTTTTTTTTTTTTTTTTTTTTACCCCCACTTAAGACCTGGGCCCCGAGTCCACAAGCCGCGTGGCCATGGCGACCATGTCCATCCTGGCGCCTCCGTCCCCGCTGTCCGCGCTGTCCCGCTGGTACCTGTACGCCATCCACGGCTTCGTGTGCGAGGTCCTGTTCACGGCGTGCTGGGACTTCGCCCTGCACCGCAACTGGAAGTTGCCGGGCGTCACCAGCGTGTGGGCGCTCTTGCTGTACGGGACGTGCATCCTGGCCGTGGAGCGGCTGTTCCTGCGTCTGCGCGACCGGGTCAACGTGATCGTCCGCTGCCTCATCTACACCATGTGGACGTACGCCTGGGAGCTGAGCACGGGCCTGCTCCTGCGTCGCTTGGGAGCCTGCCCCTGGGACTACTCCAAGTTCCGCTACAATTTCATGGGCCTGGTGACGGCCGAGTACATCGTGCCGTGGTTCTGCGCCGCCTACTTGGTGGAGCGCCTGGTCATCCAGAACACCCTGCGCCTGCGGTACCACGACGGCTCCGACGACGGCTGGTCCGACCCCGTGGCCGGGGCCATCAGGGCCGCCCGCAGGGGCGAGAAGAGGCTGCGTGCCGCCGGCATCAGCGGCTTGTTTAAGTGGGACTGAGGGCCCGCCCGCGCTTGCTGTTTGAACCCAAAAAAAAATCCATCCAAAATTATTGTAAAATAAAAGAAAACCTGGAGAAGTTTCAAAAGTTAGAATAAAAAAAATCAGTAAAAGGAAAGGGTTGTGTGGCGGGTCATTGGAAAAAAGTGACCGTAAAAATTTCTAAAAATAAGACGTCGAGCAGACCAGCGTGGTCCAGTTTGGTTAAAATAACTTTTCAAACATTGCATTTACAATAAGGAAAAATTCTATTGTAAAAGTGGGAAAAAGCAAAAAAAAAAAAAAAGAAATTATGTAAATAAAATCAAACAATTTAATATTTTTCAAAAGTAGTTCTAAAATAAAAAAATTAACTGCAAAAAAATTCTAAAAATAAAATGACCGATAAACACATTAATGCCCTTTGTGTTTCTAAGTTTAAAAAGTATTTTTCAAAAGTTTCTAAAATAACAATTTTAACAGCAATTTTTTTTTTAAAATACACAATAAAATTACCAATAAACACATCAATGCCATTAGTGTAAGTTAAAAACACTAAAACAAGTAATTTTCAAAAGTATTTTCTAAAATTTTAATTACTAATAAACACATTAATGCCCTTTGTGATTAAAGTTTAAAAAAATATTAAAAGTATTGTAAAAATTTAATTCCAAAAAAATTCTAAAACAAAATTTCCAATCATAATAATGCCCTTTGTGTTTGTAAATTAACTCCCTTAACTAAAATGTGAAATTACAATTTTACAAATATTTCAATACCCCAAAAAGTTTTGGAGGTTGGAAAAAAACCGATGTTGATCCGTGAATTTCCCCGCGTTGAAGCATGTACATGCATTTGTCCACGCGATGGCAGCCTCGCCTCGTTTGAGGCTTCATCCTGACGCAGTTCCTGTGTATGCTCGCCGGATATTTCATTAGGCACACCTGCGCGGTCTCAATGGCGTCCGAGAGAACACAGATAACAGTATTTTGAGCAGGTTGAGGATTTATGAAGTACTATTTAATAGAGGACGAATTCAATGCCAACAGTTGGTATCAAAATGGCAAAAATGGCCTTGCATTGGCCTTGCTAACATGCTGGCGGCCATGTTGATCATCCCCAAACGACCATGCTGACCTGTGCAGCGACAGCGCTCGTTTCGTAGCTGTGAGAAAACATTCCACAGGTAAGTTAAATTTAAAGGTTTTTTTTATTTTCTGATGAGCTTAAAATGGAGGAAACAAAGTTTCAATTTTCTGTCTGAAACAGGACGTCGCAGAGACTAAAAATGATGCATTTAGCATGTATTTGCCCATTGCGATTGTTTTTATGTTTGACAAATGACAAAAAAAATGGTGGTTTTTTTTTTTTTTTTTTGCTGGTGTCTTTCCTTTGCACTTCGCCTTTTTTCGCTTAAAAATCCTTCATCTTACTGAAAAATGTCAATTTCACACGCTTGATTTGTAGAGCGATGTAAACTGTTGCTATGCTAACACGTTGTTCAAAGTGTCTATGCGGAAGGTGGGTCACGAACGTGCCGCGGCACGTCCCCCTCATAGGCCGCGGGGCCCCCGGGGGCCACCCTCCTCCTCCCCCAGCCCCGATGGGAGAGGCCCCGGCCTGCGCTACCTGAGCGCCGGTTTGATTCGTTCACGCACGGTGGTGTCAGGTTTCCACTTGCCGCGGGGCCACCGGAAAGAAAACGTCCCAACGTCCTGCCGCCGGCCCGCCCCGGCGTCGCGGGGCGTTCAGGGAGCGTCGGTGAGAAAAAAGGAAAAGCGGAAGCTTTACCACACAAGAGCCAAGTGAACGTTGGACAAAAAAAAACAAAACAAAAAAAGTTCCAGGGACATTAGAATCCATCCATCCATCCGTTTTCTCAGCCGCTTATCCTCACAAAGGCCACGCGAGTGCTGGAGCCTATCCCAGCTGTCGTCGGGCAGCCTGTCCGGATTTGAACCCACAACCTCACAACTGCAATAACCACTTGACCAACATGCCACCATATTTCAACCATCATAAATAATAAATAATCTTAACTTACTATAATTATTATAAATAATTCAAACTCCTAAATTTAAATATTTCAACCATCATAAATAACCTATAATAAATAATCTTACCTTAATTATACCCAGTTAATTAAAACCAAAATATTTTCACAAGTTCATTAATGAAGAATAATTAATTTGAATAAATATATAGTTTCATAATTACAAATATAATTTAATACATATAATCATTGAGTCAATATATATTGATAATTAACTATTAATATGATACTAAATCTAAATAATTAAAGTTTAAATAATGATTATAATTATCACATTTTATATAATTTTTGTTTATTTTACGAGATGATATTTTTTTTATTAATAGTGAAGTTTAGTCATTTAACATGAATTTAAATAATTTAGGACGTTACAAATACTGCGTATAGGTTATGAATGTATTTATTCATGTTCCTGTGTTTCAATATATATTGATAATTAACTATTAATATGATACTAATTCTAAATAATTAAAGTTTAAATAATGATTATAATTATCACATTTTATATAATTTTTGTTTATTTTACGAGATGATATTTTTTTTATTAATAGTGAAGTTTAGTCATTTAACATGAATTTAAATAATTTAGGACGTTACAAATACTGCGTATAGGTTATGAATGTATTTATTCATGTTCCTGTGTTTCATATTTCAGATATTGTGTTTTTAGCTCTTAATGATTATTTTATGGGCGTAGGCTCACACATGCGGCGAGCTCGTCGATATTTGCGGGGCGACGGTTACGCCGTCAGTTATTCAAAAGGGTCGCGGCGCGCGGTGCGTTCAGGTGCAACGGTCTTCGGCAGCGTTTGCATATTCAAAGCCTTGTTTGCACTGCAAACAATCATCTTTTGAAGATACATCTCTCGTATTGTTTCCTGCGTCTGAGCAAATAAACGATCTGGGGAGGCTGGAGGGCGGCACGGCAGCACAGCGTTGGCCTCGCAGTTCTGAGGACCCGGGATCGATCCCGACCCCGACTGCCTGCGTGGCTTTTCTCCGGGTGGGCACTCCGGTTTCCTCCCACATCCCAAAAAACGTGCAACATGAATTGGACGCTCTAAATTGCCCCAAGGTGTGATTGTGAGAGCGACTGCTTGTCTCGCCTCCTGCCCCTTGACATCTCCCGCGACCCTCCTGAGGATAAGTGGCCAAGAAAATGGATGGATGAATAGTTATTAATTGCACACGCTAAATTGCCCCTAGGTGGGATTGTGAGTGCGATTGGCTGTCTGTCTCCATGTGCCCCGCGATTGGCTGGCGACCAGTTCAGGGTGCGCCCCGCCCCCTGCCCGTCGACAGCTGGAATAGGCTCCGGCGCTCCCCGCGACCCTTGTGAGGATAAGCAGCAAAGAAAATGGATGGATTTCAATTGTATGAACTCTTAAGACTGCAATCATAATCTCAGAAAAAATTGCTATATATTTTAAGCAAGATGTGATGTTAAAAAAAAAAAGTCCTATGTCACAAAAATTTGTGGGGAAAAATTTTTAAATATCGAATAATTCAGCTGAGTCGACTTCAAAATGAGGTCGACGCAACATTTCTGCCTTTCCAAAAACGCAACTTCAAGTGATTTTTGAACACGCTGATAGTTATGTAAATGTAAGATGATTTACGATTTTAGCTGAATCATAGTTTTTGTTTTGTTGTTTTTGACCTAAAATGGTGATTGCTAGCACGCTCATGCTAATCGCGATTTGCTAACAGTTTAGCATTTGTTGTCTTAAATGGTGTCCACGGCGATGTGAAGTTTAAGGATCAAAGTCCATTTTGTAAAAGTGTACAAAATTCATGTTAATAGTGCAAAAAAAAATAAAAATAAAAAAACGTGTAACAAATATTTTTTTTTGTTTTCAAGGAAGCTAACGTGTACAAAAGAACATAGACAATACACAAAAGAGTCGCACGATCCTTTTTTTTTTCCCCCTTCTTAAGTCAACATAAACGTCAAGCGTGTATTTCGTGGCCGTCGGCGGCCGCCGTCGCGACTCTGAGTCCGACCCGCAACCCCCCCACGGGTAACTTTGGGCTTTTGTGTCGCTGCCGGATGATTGATTCAGCGAGCGACTTGACTGATTGGTGTCGGCAAACAATCACAAAGGCGCCTTCGGCTGTTCCGCCTCCGTCGATGACTGACGGAGGAAAAACTGGAAATTCTGGTTCCGGTTTCCTAGTTGTTGCTTCCTTGTCACTGACCTCTTTCTTGAAGTGGAAAAACAACTCAGCGTTTCAGTCGGATCCGAGTCCGGACTTTGACTAGGCCACTTCGTTTTTTTTCTTTTTACAAAATTCTGAATTCGACTTACCACTCCCTGCAACCCTCATGAGGATAAGCAGCAAAGAAAATGGATGAATTTGACTTGCTGTTTTTCTTCCATTACCTCCTGCAGAACTTTTAGATTGAGGTCACAAACTGATTGCCGAACGTTCTTCAAGATTTTCTAATCCACGTCCGTTATCCGAGCCGCTTATCCTCACAAGGGTCGCAGGGGCACCGGAGCCTATCCCAGCTACCATTAGTCGAAAGGCGGACCACGCCTTGAATTGGTCGCCAGTCGGTAAAGAGCGGAATTCGCGAGTCCGTCGACTGCGGCACGTCGTCCGGGTCCTGAAGTGGGAAAGCTGCCCGAGACCATCACGCTTCCTCCACCATGTCCGTTATCCGAGCCGCTTATCCTCACAAGGGTAGCAGGGGCACCGGAGCCTATCCCAGCTACCATTAGTCGAAAGGCGGACCACGCCTTGAATTGGTCGCCAGTCGGTAAAGAGCGGAATTCACGAGTCCGTCGACTGCGGCACGTCGTCCGGGTCCTGAAGTGGGAAAGCTGCCCGAGACCATCACGCTTCCTCCCTACACCATGTTTAGCGCTTGCTATGATGTTCGTTGTCTGAAATACTGTGAGACAAACGTAAGTCCAGAACTGGACTGTAGAGGTTTACATCTTCACCGCAAACATTTTAGTCCTTGATTTAAAGGCCTATGACCAATCCTGGCTGGAGAGGTCAATCTCAGTTGGACAGGTCCCAAGCGTTGAAGGACGGGGTCAGACTGATGTTGTAAAGTTCATAGGGTCAGTGGGTCGGGGGTCCACGCACCCCCAAATGCCCCCTCAGTTGCGTCCAGCAGGTGCCGTGGCATGACCTCGACGGGTGATCCGAGACGCCAGGAATGCCAGCGGACCCGCATCGATCCTCGTGAGGGGAAAAGCGAGGCGTGTCGGTTACAGGGCGGCTCTGATCTCGGCGGTCCGGGGTAGGGTGGGAGTGTGCGTGTGTGTGTTTGCCGGAACGATAGGAGCGCCCTCGACATGTGCCGGGAACGTGGGACTGATAAACCGGGCCAGACTGGAACGCGGGTCACTTTTCTGGTGCGGGCCTTGGGCCGTTTGATGTGTACTCGCTGACAGTTGGTACGCTCTGCCCTCTGCAGCGTGTCCTCACGCTAAGGTCGGCGGGACCACCCAAGTCTGATAAAAATGCCCGAGCAGGTTCGGATTCTCGCAAGAATGCCGACCATCTGACGGTCCCGCACGAGACGGACCATCTGGACCCCTCCTAACCTGGGAGATTTGGGATTTGCCATGTGAATGTGCGCGTGGCTGAATCCCGTGGTCCCGATTGAGAGCTTTTGCAAGAACTGGATCCGTTCTTAAAATGACATCTGATATTTCGTGAAACAAAGTAAACGCGACTTGGACCGGTACCCCAGTGCACAGCGGAAGTGTTTGCCGGCGGATATTTCGGGTGTGTAAACAATGCAAACTGTCGCAAAGAGATCCAGTCCACGTTGTCCCCGATATTTTGAGATCCAAATAGGACGCATCCTTTGCGAGGGTAACATAACAACGTGTGAGGTTGCGCCTTCCGGAGATGTTTCCTTGTGTGGATGAGGACTTGTAAGGATGTGTACCAGCGAGAATGCGTCACTGCGACGCCGCGTTTGGGACGGCGATTACTTCTGAAGTTTACTTTTGACGTTGTGTACTCGGGACGAGTGCCGTCCGCATACTTGGGAGGTTGTTTACTCGTAGGGATGAGTGCCGACGTGGATTTTGCCTACTGTGGACACAAATTTGTGGGGAAAACTCACTTGTGAGCTCGTTTCTTTGTGAACATGTGCGTTTGGGAGGATGTACAGTGAAGAAAATAAGTATTTGAACACCTGAGAAAACCAATCTTAATATTTGGTACAGTAGCCTTTGCTTGCAGTTATAGAAGTCAAATGTTTCCTGTAGTGGTTCACCAGGTTTGCGCACACTGCAGGAGGGATTTTGGCCCACTCCTACACGCAGATCTTCTTGAGATCAGACAGGTTTCTGGGCTGCCAGTGAGAAACACGGACTTTCAGCTCCCTCCAAAGATTTTCTATTGGGTTTGGGTCTGGAGACCGGCTAGGCCACGCCAGAACCTTGGTATGTTTCTTGCGGAGCCACTCCCCGGTATTCCTGGCTGTGTGCTTCCTGTCCCGTGTGCGGAAAAACACCCCCAAAGCGTGATGCTACCACCCCCGTGCTTCACAGTAGGGATGGTGTTCTTGGGATGGAACTCTTCATTCGTCTTAGTGGAATTATGACCAAAAAGTTCCATTTTGGTACCACAAAACTTTCTCCCATGACTCCTCTAGATCATCCACATGGTTAGCATGATGCTACCACCCCCGTGGTTCACAGTAGGGATGGTGTTCTTGGGATGGAACTCGTCATCCGTCTTCCTCCAAACACGGTTAGTGGAATTATGACCAAAATGTTCCATTTTGGTGCCACAAAACTTTCTCCCATGACTCGTCTATATCATCCACATGGCTAGCATGATGGTACCACCCATGCTTCACAGTAGGGATGGTGTTCTTGGGATGGAACTCGTCATTCGTCTTAGTGGAATTATGACCAAAAAGTTCCATTTTGGTACCACAAAACTTTCTCCCATGACTCCTCTATATCATCCACATGGTTAGCGTGATGCTACCACCCCCGTGCTTCACAGTAGTGATGGTGTTCTTGGGATGGAACTCGTCATCCGCCTTCCTCCAAACACGGTTAGTGGAATTATGACCAAAAAGTTCCATTTTGGTCTCATCTGGATCATCCAAATGGTCGGGCTTTGACGCGTGCCGGTTTAAGCCGGGGAACCTCCCGGGCCATGCGTGATTTCGGAACATGACGTCTTAGTGTTTTACCGACGGTCACCTTGGAAACGGCGGTCCCGGCTTTTTCAGGTCTTTGACCAAGTCCTGTGGTGTAGTCCTGGGCTGATTCCGCACCTTTCTAAGGATCTTTGAGACCCCACGTGGTGATATCTCGCTTGCGTCGTTGCATTTCACATCGCTCGCCAATGTTTTTGTATTTTTTTAACATCGTAACGTTGGCAAGTCCACGCGTGCGATTGAGTAAATGAGAGCATTATGTTGCCCCTTTTTGACCGCCGCCAGAAAACATAACCTGCTCTGAAAAAAATAAAAACATGCTCATAAACAGGCTAATTTTAGCATTGCCTAACGCCACCTGCTGAGTTCTTGAAAAGCTTCCATTTTCATAACACCCCCCCCCCCTCAAACTTGAGCTTACTCACTGGTGGGGGAGGGACGGGGGGGTGTCAATTAACAGGCATTTAAGTTCGGTTTTGACTCTTGTTGTTGTTGTTCTGTCGTTACTTGTAGGCGCGGCTAATTGCCCGTAGCAAACGGCGCCGACTTGGCAACGAGCTCAGTTATTGACGTCCTTACAAGGAGGTGTCGTTTGCGGAGCTCGGAATCAAACGGGGAACGATCTGCCAAGTACGCGCATGCAAATATTAGCGAGCGCGACAGGGTAGGCGGCGGCAGGTGTAAAACTTCCTGCCCTCCTCGCTTCCTTATTTGTCCAAACAAGCTTTTCACCACAACGGCCTTCGGCGTCTCGCATCTGCTCCGGCGGGGGGGAAAAAAAAGTCCCATCAAACGCCGGCGGAGTAACGCCCCCCCCCCGCCCGTTAGCGAGGGTAAACAGCGACTGCGCGCGGGACTTTCATCCTAAACAGGAAGCCGAGGTTGAAGCGCGGGCATAACGAAGGCCGCGGGGTTTTTTTTTTTTTACCCGCCGTATCTCTCTCGACGCTGTTATCGTCTCGTGAACTGGCCTGATATGTGTCATAAAAAGCGCGCGACAAACCGTAAAGACGTCGTAACGCGGCCCTAAAACCATTTACAAACCGTCGCATACTTACTGTCCATTATGTATTTTAGTCAAAATATTTAGGCCTTTTTCCCGCCAACTAGCATGGCACGATTTGGTCTGACATTTTAATAAGTTCCTTCCTATCGATGAGGTGGCATATTTTGGGAAACTAGCAAAAAGTAGCTAACATAAAGCACGATGGTCAAGAATTGTACGGTAATTTCCGGCCTATAAGCCGCGACATTTTTCACACATTTTCAACTCTGCGGCTAATGCGATGATGCGGCTGATTTGTGCATTTTTTTTCTAACGGCCGCAAGGGGACGCTCGAGTGGAAAAGGTAAAAGTGACTTTTGCCGGTAATTTTTTTTTTTCCCCCCAACAGCCCTGTTAGCCCCGCGCTAGGGGTTAGCGCCGTGCTAGCGCCCTGTGCCTCTTTTGTTCCCCCATATTGTCTGCGTGTCACTCTGACTCAACGGTGTTTACATTAACACGGATATCTTTTTTGGTCACGTGTGACACTAGCGGTTAGCATGGTTAGTGCCGCGATAGCAGCTGCTGCTGTGTTGCTGCCTTGTCTCAGTGATTTAGTTTTTTTTTTTTTTTTTTTTTAACTAGCGCTGTTAGTGATGTGCTATATATTTTTTTTAACAGCCCCGTTAGTGCCCCATCCCCCTTCTGTTCCCCCATATTGTCTGCGTGTCAACGGTGTGTACATTAAAACTGATGTCTTGGTTTTTGTGTACGCGTGTGTCGCTAGCTGTTAGTGCGGTTAGCGCCGCGCTAGCGGTTAGTACTGTTAGCACCGCGCCAGCGGCTGCTCCTGTTACTGCCTTGTCTCAGTTAAAGTATTTTTTTAACTAGCGCTGTTAGTGATGTGCAATGTTTTTTTTTTTTTTAACAGCCCTGTTAGCGCCCCATCCCTCTTCTGTTCCTTCATATTGTCTGCGTGTCAACGGTGTGTACAATTAAAACTGATGTCTTGGTTTTTGTGTACGCGTGTGTCGCTAGCCGTTAGTGCCGCGCCAGGGGCTGCTCCTGTTACTGCCTTGTCTCAGTTATTAAGGTATGTTTTTTTTAACCAGCGCTGTTAGTGATGTGCTACCATGTTGCTACTGTGTAGCTGCTGCGGCTTTTTTTTTTTTTTTTTTTTTTTTTTACCGGTATGTTTTTTGTCAGCCCTGCTAGCGCCCCTTCCCCCTTCTGTTCCCCCATATATGCTGCAATCAACAAGCTTTTGACGCACGGAATTCTCGTTGTTTATTGACCCCCTAGTTGCAGTTTACTCAGGACCTCAACGCATATTTGAAAATATAAGACATTGTTTTACAAATCGCCAGCTAATGGAAAATGGCATTGAATTGCTAGCTAAAATTAGCATTTACTCACCGGTGGGGATTTCCCAAGAATACGACCACTCACTGATGCACTCCCCAGTACACGCAATCCTACGTACGCGTCCTCACAAGTACGCAGCGTTAACGCTCCTCTCAATGAATCACATTGCGAACGAAGTGTCCGATATCGCATGCTAGCGAGGGTGAATTCTCTCAAAAGAGACAACACAAATGCGGATCCTCGAGAATCCAGCGTACAAGTGCAAAAATAAAAAAATTTCCTCTCACAATACGCTGCTTGAAAGTACTCATCCTCATCAGTGACTCTTCCTAGTTTCAGACTGGCTGGAAGTTCACAAAATATACGCACGTGCGCGTTAATCACAAAGGAGACTTTTCAGCACCGGGGGAGCGCTCAGACCGTCGCACCGGGTCTGAGGTTTGGGGTTCAAATCTCTGCTTTGGGTCGCACGTTCTCCCTGCGCTTCGCTCAAGACTCTGAATTGCGCGTAGGTGTGAATGTGAGCGAGGACTCTCGTTGGCCCGTGTCTGCCCTGCGACCAGTCCTGGGTCAGCGTATTCGCGGCAAGCGCTACAGAAAAACGGACGAGGCCTTCCTCCTCCATCCGTGCTGTACATTCATCCGTTCGTTCCGTCAGGCCGTAACCTCGATCTTGTCGTCCTTACGCAAGTCGGTCACGTTGACTCCACGCGGCTGAATCGCACCGTGAGTCATTGCGGGGGGACTAGATGGATAAACTGGCGGGCCGCCAGCAGGGGGCGCTGGAGGAGTTACCACAAGAGCTGGGTGGAGGGGGGGGGGGACGTTTTGCTGTCAGGATGCAGGTCACACTTGAGTTATCTCCCCCCATTTCCTCCCCTCCTCCCCCTCCACTCTTCCTCTCTCATCTTCCTTTCACTTGTTTTTCTTGACTGGGACCTCTCACCCCCTTTTTTTTCCTTCTCCTCCCACCCGTCCGTACACTTTCTTCTTCTTCTTCTTCTTCTTTTTATTTTTCAACATGATGCTCCGCAGATGGGATGTTTTTCGGCCGTCCCGCGACGGCGTTAACGGACTCGCCCGATGAGAGACATGCAAATGAGTTTGCACATTTGTCATTTCGGGCAAAAAGGAGACGCACTTCTTGTCAATGAAAATTGGAAAAATGCTGTTTCTACTCTGATAACCTCCTAAAATGTCAACAACAAAAAAAAACCAAAATGTTTTTTTTTTTTTTTTTTTTTTTTAAACAGTGCTTCCCTAATTCGGCCATCCCACAGCAGTGTGTAACCAGCACGAGCTGGAGATTTTCTCGAGTGTCAAAATGGCGGTGGGGGTGGGTGGTGGGTGATGCTCTTTCTGATGATCTGTTGTCTGGTTCTCGTCCTTAACGATGCCTTCCGCCAATCTATTATGTCATCCCACAGCAGTGTGTAACCGGCACAAGCTGGCGATCTTCTTGAGTGTTCTAAAACAAAAGTGGGGGGGGGGGGGCGGGGGGAGGAGATGCTTCTGATGACCTGTTGGCTAGTTCTTGTCTATAACAATGCTTATCGCCAACCCGTTTTGTCATCCCACAGCAGTGTGTAACCAGCACGACCTGGAGATGTTCTTGAGTGTCATAACGGGGGTGGGGGGGGGGGGGGGGGATACTGCTTCTGATGACCCGTCGGCTCGTTCTCGTCCTTAACAATGCCTTTCCCCAACCCGTTTTGTCATCCCACAGCAGTGTGTAAGCAGCATTAGCTGGACATATTCATGAGTGTCAAAATGGGGGGATAGGAGCGTTTTTGTTCGAATGGGAATACTGCGTCTGGTGACCTGTCGGCTAGTTCTCGTCCTTAATGGTTTTCGCCAATCTATTTTGCCATCCCACAGCAGTGTGTCACGGGTACGAACTGGAGTTTCTCTTAAATGTCAAAATGGGAGGTTTGGTGGTGGTGGGTGGGGATACTGCTTCTGATGACATGTCGGCTAGTTCTCGTCCTTAACAATGCTTATCGCCAACCCATTTCGTCATCCCACAGCAGTGTGTAACTACCTGAGGTCGAGATTTTGTCGAGTGTTAAAGAAGGGGTGGGTTGGTTGTAGTGGGGTGTTGGTGTGGTGGGGGTTAGGGGAATACCACTTCTGATGACATGTCAGCTAGTTGTCGTCCTTAACAATGCTTTTCGCCAACCTATTTCGTCATCCCGCAGCGGTGTGTCACCAGCACGAGTTGGAGATTTTCTCGCGTGTCAAAACGGGAGGCGGGAATGCTGCTTCTGACGACCTGTCGGCTGGTTCTGGTCCTTAACAATGCCGTTCGCCAAACCCGTTTTGTCATCCCGCAGCAGTGTGTGACCGAGCGGCTTGGCTCTGCGGGGAGGGCTCCTCCAGATGCTCCACTGCAAGATTCAATCCGGGCATCGTTTGAAAGGGAAATAAACAGCCTTTCCAGCTGGATGAAATGTATTGGCAAGAAAGAGTGGGTTGGGGGTTCAAAAGCTAGTGGGTGGGGTCCATTCCGGGATGGATGGATGTGGAAAAGTGCAGCGCTGCAGAAATGCATTCCAAGGCGGGGAAGGGGAGTCTCGGGGGGTGTGTTGAGTTCCACGACTATCATGTTCTTTGCGGCTTTGGCCTCCACCGTCGCTTAATGGCAGGAAAAGCTCGGCGAGTGTAGCGATGATTAGCAGCAAAGAAGGGGCCAAGACCAGAGACCGAGAGAGACAGAGCCTGAAACTTTGAGCGTTTATAGATGAAGCCCCCATGTTTGCCAGAGCGGGTGGGTGGGTGGGGGGGGGGGTGTCGGGAGCCCAAATTTCCCAGGCATTAAAAGAACAAAGCTTGATTGAGTGACTCCCCCGAAAGAAAAAAGCCGCCTTGTTACGCGATGTCCTGTGTGTCTCTGCATGCTGATACGTGTGTGGCGCTACGAGTTGGGGGCGGGGGGGCGACTGCAAATGAACTCGGGGTCCGGCGAGCTCGGGGCGGCTCAAAGGGTTCTTTCTCCCGCCGGGCCGGCGGCAGTCAGCTGCCCGACGAGCTGACCTACGGCTCTGTGATGATGTCACCGCCGCATTCATCCGCGGCGAGGCGGCACGTCTGGGCGGCAATCAAATGGCCCATTAAAAACTCCTCCACTGGTTCCCCTTTCACGCCGCCCGCCGATTGAGACGCAGCTGCCGCCGCCGACGGCCGTGCCAACCCCGCCGCTTTATTTACGAACTCGAGCGGTTGCAAAATGTGCTATATACAAAAAAAAAAAAAAAAAAATTGGATGCCGACGCGACAGCCTGTATAAACATCTGGTGCGTGCGGAGAAACTGGAATCAGCGTAAAATGCAACCGTGCCGACGCATCGCACATCGGAACCGGCCAAAACCGTCGAACACGTCACCCGTAACCAAACGAAGCCGACAAACGACAAAATATTGACAGTGAGGAGCACTGCGGCAAAGTGGAGACTGAGGGCGGGAAGGAGTCGGAGCGCCGAACGGGAGAAAATATCCGAGATGCGTTCAAGGGCACAACGAATCGGGACTGAAACTCAACGGAGAATGAACGTCTCCCGTGTTTATTCCCAAGGAAAAAGGACCCCGAGAAAACAGACTGCGGCAACACGTGTAAAACGAGACTAGCGAGGAAAAACCTCAAAGGAGAGAGAGAGAGATCCAAGATCAGGGCAGCGAGAAGACAACGGCTATTTCGAACGAACGTCTCGGGTGTTCAGTTCCCGACGAGTTGAAATTGCCTTTGATGGCAATTGCTTCTTCCTGGAACACAGAAAGATGCCATTTTTCTACACGTTGATTCTAAAACGGTTTCATCCTACGGCCGATCTCGTCAGATCCGGGACGCTAAACGGGTTTGGCCCTGGTTTAGTATTGGGATGTGAGACCGCCTGGGACTACCAGGTGCCCGAAGCGTCCCTCCCCGGCTGAATCCCAGAGGGGCGTTTGCGTCGGGAAGGGCATCCGGCGTGAAACTGCGCCACACAAATATGCGGTCACCTGAGATCGCATCGCTGTGGCGACCCCTAACGGGACAAGCCGAAAGGAACAGGAGAAGATTCCAACTTGCTGGTTTTTGGGGTTTTAGTGCTTGTTCGTCGAGCACTTGCCGCCGAGGGCGACTGGCCCTCAGGAGGAGGAAAAAGAAGAAGAAGAAGAAGAAGAGGAGGAGGAGGAGGAGGAGGGCTCTGTTGTCCACACTTTCCCTCCCTCCCTCTTCTTCACTGCTTTTGGCAGAGCGCTTGGATTCTTTCACTGCGACTGCCCGTTGCCAAGACAGAGCGAGACATCCCCCGGCCCCCTCCCCTAAAAAAAAAAAAACGTAAAAGCTGAGCAATGAATGTGGGTCGCCGGGAGTCAGAAGCGGGCTTTTCAGTCGTCCCCCTTTCTCCACTCCTCGTTGTTCTCACTCTCTCTCTTTCCTCCCACCCAGAGGTCAAAGCCGAGCTAGCGGCAAACAAAACAGACAATGAAGAAGAAGAAGAAAAAAAAAAAGGATCCACAGCAGATGTTTCACTGGTCTCACTTCCTGTCCCCAGCTCACCACTTCCTCTTTCCCTTCTCCTTTTTTTTTCCCCCCCCCCGTGATGGCCGCAATGCCTTTCGGGAGGTTATTTGGTGGCTTTACCCACTAAATGCAACGTCTTGTACATTTAAAGGCTCAAGTGTCATCCCTATAAACATTCTAAAATTGATATTGAAATGAAAAATACACAATAAAAATTCACTACAATGTCTATACGAAAAAAAAAAAAAATGTGAGTGGAGAGTCTCATTCGACATCCAAGCGGTCGCCATATTGGCTGCGTTTACTGTCCGTGACGTCGCCCCGGACATTCGGCATTGAAAACGCGCTGCGGCCCCGACTGTGGCACTCACCCCTTCGGACACGGAAGCTCTTTTCGAAGAAAACCTCTCACAAGCGAGTAATATTACCCTATTGTTTCGAGCCATATTTAGATGATATGCGGATCACTTCTAACCAAGAACAGACTCCCCGACAGCATGTAGCGTACTCGGGCGCGGCCCGGGCGCGACGAGCCCGGTCACGGCTTCGGCCGAGGGGGCTCGGCTCGTCACGGCACTGAGCCGGGCCGCTTTATGGCGTTGTCGTCGCACGGGGCTGAGTGCGCCATTGCCGGCGGCCTTCGCCGGCGAGCCCGACGCGCACATCGGCACTATTTAGCACGCCTGTCACACATACGCAGATCTTTTGTTTTACGTGGTCCACCCCAAAGTATTGTTTTCCTTAGTAGCTGTATACACAACTACGTTTCTTTTGGAACCCACGAACCTCTCGTCCTTTCCACCCGTGCAACCCATTTTTCACGACGAACCGGGTCTAGCGAACAGGGTGAATCCGTCCTCCCGAGTGTTCGAGCAATGTAACGAGCCGGCATTTTGGCTAACGCGGAGGAACAACGAGCTACCTTCCCGCAGGTAAAAACTAATGGAAACAAACGAGTCCACTTGGGGGCGCTTCTGTCCTTTACGTCACTTCCTGCTTCCTGTCGTAAAACAAATCCCTTGAGATTATTTTCATGGCGGGAGTTACAAAAATCATGTTTTGTGGTGGGGGAAAAAAAACGGATGGGTCCACACCGGCTGCCGTTTTTTTCATGAATAAGATACTAAAAATCATCCATTTCATGACACTTGACCTTTTAAAGCCACATTCACCATCCCAACTGACATGGCGCACCACCTCTCCAGACACTCCCGGAAAAGAAAACCATTCGCAAGGTCCTGTGAAAGTAAGCACGATCCAAAGAGAAGCGGGAACTCGATCCGCCGGTACGTCATGTACCGCATGTACAGGACGCTGAGAGAACAATTTACCCATGAGCCTCTGGGGCTTTCCTTGTCAGTGGATGAAGACGAGGGCGGCGGACGCTAGCTGACATTTAGCTAGCGGCGCGGGATAGACGGCACCATTGTCGCCGCTGAAACGAGAAACTGACGGAGGGCGGCGTCCCGGCGACTCGGTAGCAATCTGATGCGGTCAATCCCGTCGTCCCGACGGGTGGGGGGCTGAATGACGGCGCTAACGTGATGCGTCCCATTGTGGCAGTTCCGCGCCGGCTTGGGAAGCGACGGGGCACAAAGACGACCAAAACGCTATCTTTGGCGGAGGGAACGCGATACGACGTTATCTCGATATTCTGCCGAGCGCACGGCAATCCACTACGCTGTCCTTAAAAGGGGGGTGTGATGACTTATGTATGTAAATGTTTTTTTTTTTTTTTTTAGGGAGGGTGTGAGGATTTTTTTTAAGGAGGTTCATAGCTTCAATATGTTCAAGAAAGGCTTATTTTGGCTTTCTTCAGCTTGTTTATTTTCCTAAATTTAATTTTTTTTAGGGTGGGTGCGGGGGTGCGACAATATTGTGGTTACTTTTAAGGGGAGGGGGGGGGCTTGAAAAATTTAGGGAAAGTTGATTTAGGCATTATTTGATGTGTTTTTGCATACATTTCAGTGGGATTCCGGACCAAAAATGCAGCGCGCACCCCCTGCGACGGCGACTGCGCACGAACTCTCCCACGCGTGCTATCAAAAAAAAAAAAAAAAGTAAAAATTTGAAACGCAATCCAAATAAAAACCCAAATCAACACGCCCGACAACATTGCAATCGAGACGGTTTACCCCCCTCGCCCCCCCCAAAAAAGTACACAAAAATACACAAGCTAAATAAACGAGAATTTCGAGCCAAATACCCGTTCTTAAAAGAGAAAATGACGTGATGAAATGCGAGAGCGTCACCTCTGCTGACGATGTGGGACGTGAAAAGTTTTTCCCGCTTGTAGATTGAAATGGACAATTTAAAAAAAAAAAATTTAAAATGATTTTTTGACCGCATGCGACGTAGAGGAAGCGCGTCAAAGTGTAAAGAGAAGACGCTCGCACCTGGAGGAGCGAGAAGTGAGCTTTTCCATCAACGGCGCGGCATCGATTCCACCCCCCCCCCCACATCCTTCCCTCGCCACCGGCGTCTGTCTGCCAGATGTCCCACCTAAGTTCGGGGGGGGGGGGGTAGGAAAGACCGGCAGAGGTGTCTGATAACTTTGAGGAATGATGATGCCGATTATGACGATGAAGCTGCAACACGACGCATTCCTCTCGGGCCCCATTAGGACCGACTCTCTGGAATTTGAGAAGACCCCTAATGGTGGTGGTGGTGGTGGGGGGGGGGGGCAGCACTCAAGGTTTTCGTTGAAGGGGTGCGCAAGGGGACGGGGGCTGCGCCGACTCTGTCAAGATGTTCAGTCGAGTTTGTTTTTACGGGACTTAACTTCCTTCGCCACGATTTTTGTTTGGCAAATGGAATCCAACCGTTTACTGCCACCGACGTGTATCTCCGTCAAATACATTTTTCGATTGTTTGTTGTGCAAAAAAAATGTACTATTCTTCTTCTTTTCCTTTCGGCTTGTCCCGTTACAGTAATTGTACTTTACGGCATACAAAAAAACAAACAAAAAAACCCCCTGAACTAATCCTAACCAATTTAACCCTCACCATAAGATATGATTTACTCTAATCACGATTATTCACTTTGATTATGATAAGTTTCAATTTACGCCAGCTTCGAAGCAATTCACTCCAATCGCAACGTGATACAATATGAATCACTTCAATTATGATGATGAGCTAATATGGTAGGATGTATGTGGTAACTCGAGGGAGTCCTCGGGTTCAGACGCCCCGTCCGCCATTTTGTCCGGCTAACGCTCGTCCGTATTTGTGCATATTTTCGCATTTTTCGCCCCCTTTTTCGACATTATCGCCCCAATGAAGCAAGCTGTGTCTTTTAGCGAAACTTCTGCAGCCAAAAGAAAAGGCATTACCATGGAAAACGAAGCTGAAGATCATAAAAACATCGGAGGAAGGAGAGTCCCCAACGTCACCAAGGTATCTAACGGTCGACCGTGGTGACAGTTATTGAAGACCAAGCCCGTATTTTAGCGTATGTGATGGAGGTTCCGTTCCTACGTCGGATGCAGTGATCACAAAACGAGGTTCTATGATACTTGTGAGAGGATTGAGGACCAGGTTCCTTTGCAGTAGCTAAGCACAGCCTCCCCTTCTTCTTCTTCTTCTTCTTCTTCTTCTTCTCCATCCACCTTTCAGCAGTAATGCTAATACTTAGCAATGATGATCTAACCCTAACCCCAAGTACATCATCTTGTTTATTTCAAAGTATTTGTTTTTTTTTCTACAAAGTATTTCCATGTAAATCCCGACTTTAACGGTGGAATTTGAAATTTGAGTTAAGTTGCTTCTCTCGGAACAGGGTTAGGGTTAGTAGACCGAGGGCTCCCTGTACCGAACTACAGTGAGGAGCCTTCCCGGAAGGGTCCCCGCCCCATTCGGTTGTTTGGGCGCTCCTCAGCGGTGGAAAATGTGCGTCACGACCACACAAGGACAAGCATTGAGGCGACCCTGCGGTCGGACTCGGGCGCAATAAAGTCACGCCGTCAAATAGCGACTCTCCAAACGTCTGGTCCATCACTTCGCTGCGATGGTGGCTGCGGCGGAGGGGGGGGGGATGCAGACAGTTTATGGGGTGCCTGCCAGCCTCATTAAGAGCAGCTCTTAATTGGCCTTTTCGAGCCCAACAAGCGTACAGAAGGCCAAACATGTGCCGGCCTCTGAAGCGTGTTAGCTCCTTGCCGGCCGGGGCATTCTTCCTGCCCTCGCTTCCAGCCGACGCTCGTTATTGACTTGGTACGTTCCGTGGCTGATTATGGCCTTTCTCCCGCTTGGACCCTTCCCACCCCGGTCTCGTCGTCAGGATCCCGAAGGATCGACGTGGCTCGACCGTTTTGCCAAAGGTTGAGTTCAAATTCACCTTTCACTCCAAGTCGGGGTTCAAATCAGAGTTTTGAGCCTGAGTTAAGGTTTCAGAGTAGGGTTTCAAGATAAGGTAAGGATTCCCAGTGAGGATAAGGGATTCAAATGAGGAGTTCAACACCCGATTGGGACTTTAGTAGGGCTCAATCATCTGTTGCAGTTTCAAATAAGACTTTCAGTTTTCGGATTAAGGATTCGAGACGGGATTACGGTTTCAAGACACGAGTTGGGCTCCGTATCTTAACGTTTCAGATCAGGTTTTCGAGCTGAGCTTGGGGTTTTGTCGTCTGGGCGATGAAACCAAATCGCAACGGCGGGAAAGCAGAGACCGTGGAGCATAACGGCAAAGGAAGGAAAGACAAAAAAGATTGTCGGCCATGCTCCGCGTTTAACCTCGGCTGTAATTGGACAGGAGGCCCCCGCTCACACTTCCCCAGTCACGGCGGGGGGTCAGCGGGGCGGGGTATCGGCTTGCTTCCTCCTGTTGTCGTTGTCGCACTCTGGAGTCTCATCAGCACTTCTCAGTCCCCTCAAAAAAAAAAAAAAAAAAAAAAACAAACAAAAACACCAAAACTTGATAGAAAGAACTAGAAACTCAAGTGGTTTTCAGGACACCGGTTTCAAACATGACGGAGGGCAGCTGCTGTTTGGCGCATCGTCACGAACGACGGTCAGGATCCGTCCCCCCCACCCGAAGATGCCGGGAGGCTCCCTTCTCGTCCTCAATCTTCTGAGGACCGGAGTTCAAATCCCGGCCCTGCATGTTCTCCACGTACCTGTGTGGCTCCCACATCCCCCCCAAAAAAATGCATTCACCGGGGAGAGACTCTAAATTGCCCCTCGGTGTGATTGTGAGTGCCGATGGTTGTTGGACTCTGTGTGCCCTGGGATTGACCGGCGACCAGTTCAGGGTGTACCCGGCCTCCTGCCCGATGATAGCTGCGATAGGGTCCGGCACTCCTGCGATCCTTGTGAGGATAAGGGGCTCATAAAATGGTTTCAAGACAGGGTTAAGGTTTCAAACAATGTTTTGGGGTTTTAATTAGTGTTTCAAGACGGCAAGATTTAGGGATGGATTAAAGATGACAGGGTTCAAGTCTCAATTTAAGGTTTCATTGATAAATTTGACGTAAGAGTTGGCATGAAAATTGACGCGAGACATAAAAATTAAGAAAAAGTAGAGAGCCGTTTGTTTGGCGCGCCCCACGCACGGTGTTCATTTTTGCCCGTTTTCAGGCGGGGCCGATTTCAAACGCGGTCGTTGAGCACAAAGCTCCAGAAAGCCACCGGCGGACCCTCGACACCCACCACCCACCGTCCACCGCCGGGAACCCAAACACAGCGCGAGCGACACGCCAAACTGTGAGCGCATGAACGGGACCGTGGTCAAAACCTTTCGTGAAAACACTGAACCAGACCTGAAGCCTTGTTTTCAAACACTAACGTTTGTTTAAAACTCATCCACAGTCTGAAAATCCTATTCTGAACCCTCATCTTATCTTGAAAGACTAATTTAAAACCCTACACCAGACTTCATACACTTGCCCGTCCTTGAAACCCTGATCATTTCCCACCTTAACCTGGAATCCTGCGCCATGACTGAAAACCTAATCCTGTTTTGAAACCCTAATTTGAAAGCCTGACCTTTTTCTGAAACCCCACACCTTCCTCCTTGTCTGAAGCCTTTACCCAGTGGAGAAACCCTAATCTTCTCTTGAGACCCTAAGGTTCTCTTGAAACCCTGATCATTTCTCACCTTAACCTGGAACCCTGCCCCATGACTGAAACCCTCTTTTGAAAACCTAATCCCGTTTTGAAAGCCTGACCTTTTTCTGAAACCCCACACCTTCCTCCTTGTCTGAAGCCTTTACCCAGTGGAGAAACCCTAATCTTCTCTTGAGACCCTAAGGTTCTCTTGAAACCCTCATTGGTAACCTTGTCTGAAAGCCTTACTCCTTCAAGAAATTATAATTTGAGTTTCAAGAAAAAGGTTAGGGTTTCAAAATAAGATCAGTTTATCTTGTTTCAAAGCCCCAACCTTTGTCTGAAACCTTCTGAAAGTCTCCTCTTATCTTTTCAAGATCACTTTAAAACAATGACGGTCTTACGGCAAAAGTGCTGACATAGCTGAAATACTCTCCCGCTTTGTCGTGAAAGCGTCGCTGCCATCTTATAAATCAGGGTGGTGGTGGCGGTGGGGTTCCAGGGTTCCAGGGTTCCTGGTCCCGGTCGGAGCAGGCGCGAGCCCGGGCGCAGTCAATCAGCCGTTTCCTGGCTCTCCTCTTACTCGGCAGAACAAACACAAACGTCTTCGCGGCTCTTCATTTCCTCGCCCTCCTCCTTCTCCTCGCAGCTGAACAAACAGCGGCGCTCTCGACTTAAAGGCAATCAGACGTGAAGTGTGGACGCTCCCCCCCGCCCCCGTCAGGTATATTTGCGCAAGCGGGGGGAGGGAAAAAAAAAACCTTGCCTTGTCAAAACCCGAAAAGGTTGAGGGCGGTATACAAAGTACGTGGCCTGGGATCCATTTCTCAAGCGGCCAGGTGACTCTGAACAAATAAATGGAATTTGAGAAACGGAGGTGATGGCGCTGAAGGCTCTTTTGTGGACTGTCAGGTCTGGAATGGAGGTGGGGTAGTGCGAGCTGGGGGAGGGGTGAGGCACATCCAGCTGTTCAGGTCTGACACAGTTTTATAACCATAACTTTGAAAGCCTAACTTGGCAAAGGCGGGATTGTGGAAAACCGGCTCTGGCATGGGGAAGGGGAAGTTGCAGTTTGAGCCTGGAACTATGTTTTAAAACTCTTCTTTGAAACCCCCAAGCGTGTCTCGAAAGCAGTCTTTCTGACCCTTACCCTGTTTTGAGGCCCAAACTCGGGGAGTAGAAAGGGGGGGAGTGACTTCCAGCTGTTCGGTCCTGTAACCATGTTTTAAAACTGGGTTGGAAACCCTCCCTCAAAAACCCCCAATCTGTCTCGAAACCCCTACTTTCAAAACCTGACCCTGTCTTGAAATCCGAACTTACTCAAGGTACGATTGTTGAATGGAAGTTGGGTCGCGCTGGCCGAGGCCAGGACGGTGTGGCCTCCAGCTGTTGGGGCCCAGAGCCGTGTTTTCAAACCGTAACTCGGGTTTGAAAACGTAACTTGGTGACGGTGGGATTGTTGACGGTTGCGTCTGGGATGGGGGAAGCGGTGCTGTTGGCAGTTTCTCCCCGTCGTGAGTTAGGGTCACCGTGGCAGGAGGTTTTGCATCAGGGCTGATGAGAAGCAGATGGAGGTGCAGAAGCTCCAGGTGCATTGTGGGTAGGGCTGTCTTTATGGATGACGACTGAGTGCGATGGTGCACTGATATCTCCATAGAAGGAACTGCAGGTCCATGCTGCGCCATGCTATGGTGTTCTACGGTACACTATGGACCGGATTCCTTGGACTAATGGTCAGTTTTGAGAATATCAGGTGCCCATGCCTGAAACCTCATTTTCATCCCTAATTTGGAACCTTGATTCAAAACCCTGTCTTGAGCCCCTTGTTAAAAAAAACCTTAATCCAGGGTTGAAATGCTGTCCCTGGCTTGAAACCATAACTTGAAATCCTAGCCTCGCCTTGAAACCGGGTTCAAATCCTAAAGCCGTTTTGAACCTCCCTACCTAGCTCAATTGTGAAATCATAATTTCAAAACCTAGAGCTTGTTTGAAACCCTAGCACTGGCTTCAAGTCCACTTTAAAATCCTTTTACCCCAGCCCTACTTTGAAATCCTGACCCTGGCTCGGAACCTTAACTTGAAACCCTAGCCATAGCGCTTTGCTACTTTTAATCTTTGCTTGAAACCAGACCTACGCCAACTCTGCCTTGAAATTCTAAGACTGAAACCATAATTATTTGATACCGTGACACTGTTTTGAAACGCCATTTCTGTCTTGAAACCATAGCAGTGTCTTAACCCCGGTTTGAAATCCCAACCCCGTCTTCGAAAGAGAACTCAAAACCCCAACCGTGTTTTGGAACGCTAACCCACTTTTTCAAACCATAACCTGAAACCCTTGCCCCCGGTTTGTAACCGCATCCCTCTTTTGAGACCGTAACTTTGCGACCCCAACCGTACATTGAAGGCATAATGAGACACCCCAACCTCGGAAAAGACTCGAGTGCGCAGCAGCAGTCAAACGGGATTCAAATCAAAGTCCTGCCCCCCCACCAAAAAGCTTCAAGGCCGCACCGAATGTGTTGAGAAGTTTTCTGCTGCGAACTCGGAGGCTTGACGGCCTTTTTAACGACTTGCAGGCTGCGTAATTCAAATGCTCTTCGCTCTGACCGCACCTCCAGCCAGAACATTCCACGCACATCTGGACTCGACGTTTTCCTCCCCCCCCGAATGGTTGTCTCCCGCCCGCCGCCCCGCGCCGTAATTACCCACAAGCCCCGTGTTCTCCCTCTCCCCCTTTTTTTTACGATCCTCTGCAGCCCCCCCCCCCACCCCCCCTTCCCTCCTACTTGGCTCGAGCAAAAGATTTCTCCGTCCGAATGTCGCAATGTGATCAATCATTTGGAGTCGTCGCAGATTATTTTGGAGGGGGTGGCAGCGGGGGGTGCGCGCCTTGTTGTTGCCGGCATCTTGAAGTCGGGGCGAAGCTAAACAAGTCGATTTGGATCGTTTTCGGTTCGTGTAATTTGAATACCTTTTTTTTTTGAGGTTGTGCGCGGGCGGGAGGCGGTGCGCCATGTCTGTCAAGATCTTGGTGGTCCGGGGGCTTAAAAAGGTTTTTGAAGGTGTCTCCGGGGAACGGTTGGTGCGCTAACGCTACGTTTGACTGATATCACGTTTTGACTGCAGGGGAGAAGAAGGTGCGCCATTTCTGTTGGAAATGCTTTTGGATTGAGAGTAAATCTAGTTTTTTATAAGGGTGTTCGTAGGGCAGAAGGGGTGTGCCATCGCTGTCGGGGGTTTGAGAGACTTGTTTGGCAAAATGAGCTGAACGAAGGGCACTTTTGGAGACGAAGTGACACACCTGTTCACCACTGTTATTTTTCTGGACTTTGATTAGATTTAGTTTTGGTACGACGTCACGTTTTCCCCACGTGGTCCTTGTCAGGACTCGTGTTTTGTCTTGCTTGTCTGATTTCGTTTGCACCTGTTCCGGTCAGTCCTGTCCCTCGTGTCTACCGATCGGCTTCCTCCAGCCCCTCATTTCTGGTCCAGGTGCTTCTCGTGGTCTTGTCACTTTGGTTCAGTTTTAGTTCCTTGCTTTCGGGCTGCGTTTGTGCGCTACGGTCTGTCATCGTAGCCAATCTTTCCTCAGTTCTGCCACGTTTGTTTAGCGTTGAGTATTTCTGAAATCTTTTGGGTCCTTCAACATTTTGCCTCCCCGCCAACGCTACAAAAACCCAATCGTGACTAGATCATCCAAAAGTTTCACGCATTTAAGCAATCTTTGTAGGTTTTTTTCTTCTTCGTATTCTTCAGTTCTGTGCAGGAGAGACGAGGTGCAAGAGTTTCTCGAGATTGGGTGGTTTCAAAAGTTTGAGGAGACCTGATTGCAGATGACTTTTGAAGAACTTCTTTGACTTATTTTGGGGGTGTGCGCAGGAGTCTCACCTGGGATGTAAAAGATTTGGCAGTTTTTAAGTATTCTCTGGGTATTCTATATTCTTGAGGGTGTGTGCTGGGTCCAGGGGGTACACCATGGCTGTCGTCTTGAAAGGCGAGCGCGGACTCAACAAATTTGATTTGTTCTTTGTCTTTTGTATTGAAATTGCGGGTGAAAGGGGGCGCCCCCTTCCTGTCAAGGTGTTGGAGGGCGTGCGTGGTTTAACAAGTTCGCAAGTTCTTTGGGTTTTGTTTTTAAATTCACATTTTAAGGGTGTTCGCAGGGACGAGGCGGCGCAGAGTTTTCTTTCGGTTGTCAGATTTTGATGTACTTCGGCGACTTGTAATTTTTGCGGGTGGGTGCGCCGTCTCTGCGGGAGTTGAGCGTGCAGGCGCTGATGCTTCAGGCACATGTCTGGACATCCACAGGAAGGCAGGGCGCATGCGGGGGGGCACATCCAGGAAAGTCGCCGGCCTGCCGGAAAGCACCATTGTTAAAAGTTGTTTACTCCTCCTTTTGTCCGCGATTCGGCACACCTCTCCCTCCCGGCTGGCACGCCGCCACCGGTTGGTCTGGCGGCACCTCGTTTTCCACTTTGACACTGTGGGAACAATCAGGAGCGACGCTCGAGTGCCTCTTATCTGAATTGGATGAAAGGTTTGTTTGCCCCGTGATTAAAAAAAAAAATAAATGAAAACTTCTTCCGAGCGATACGGCGGGATTGCCGCGGTGATTCCTGACAAGTCAAGTAGGTCAGGAAACCAGGGTGGGTAAAAGCGCCCTCGAGCTTTGGGGTCGGTGTCGCCTTGGCATTGACTTTATCTTTTGTTTTGTTCCCACCGAGTTAAAAGAAATCAGACGCTTTTGGTTGTCCTTTTGCACAACGACCTTCACAAAATGTTCCAAAGCACACGTCGACCACCGTTCACCGAGGACTGCGATGATTTTTTTTTTTCTCCCTCTTCCTGTATACAATCATGTCAGAAATGACTTAAAATGATGATTTTTTTTTTTTTTTTTTTTTTCAAAGTCGTGTGCGGTGAAGAGGTGGTGCGCCGTTTCCGTGGGCTGTTTAAAGGGGCTGTGAAAGTTTGATTTCGCCCCATAAACTCGTCTGGGGAAAGTTCCAGTCAGGGATCTGGATCGGGCCTTGACTAAAAAAAAATAAAAATTCTCCAGTCGACAGCTGCCTCGCAGCTTTACGACGACATCTTCTTTTCCCGGTTCCTGTGACATTCTGGCCGTGCCCTCGATACAAATGGAAAAAAATTCCCCCTCCCCCTACGCCCCCCCCCCCCACCCTCTTCCCCTCCCGCAAAGATCCAGGATGTTTTGAAAAGTGGGATATTGCTCCTAATGGATTCCAAACGCCGCTGAAGGTTTATTAGGAAGCGGGGCGTCGTAAAAATAAATAAATAAAAATGTCAGAAGTGGGGGGGGGGTGCTTAAGCGAAAGCACAGCGGGAACAAGTGGGGGGGGGGGGTTTGTCTGTTTTGTTTTGTTGCGCCAAGTGTATACACTGTAGAGTCACTCCCGTCTACTGTAGCGACATTTACAAGCTAAGTGGTCCAGATTTGGTTACAGTTCTCTTTGTAGCAACAAGCTAGCGACGTGCAGAGGAAGACTGTCACTTGGTTCCACAATTTGAACAGTGACTTTGGAAATGCAAAACGCAGCTTTAGGTCGGGGGGGTCTGTCGTTCTGGGATCGGTCTAAGGCACGAAAAGCTACGTCGATCTGTCGGTTGGTAGGGTGCGGTGTAATAGTGTAGCCAGAATGGCAGGGTCTAATAGTTGGTGAAATCGTTGGATGGTTGTGTATAGTAACGGTAGTTACTGTAGCTAGGTAAGCGAGGTACATTGAGGTGTAAAAGGATCGGTAGCTGGGGTACACGTGGACTTTGTTTTTGGTACTGGAAGATGGTGGCGTATGGAGCACGTGACGTCACCATTTTCACGGCGCGACAGTATATTGCCGGTCAAACGGAGCTGCTCGAGGGAAATATTTACAATTCCCGAGACGCGTTGTGCTGTTGGTCGTCTCGACAGACGAGACGGATGTTCAGAGAGATCATTTTATGGAATAGCAGCTGAAAAGACCAGAAAATCTCGATGGATTTCGGCAAGTAAACGTGGTGGATGGTGCCCGACCAAAATCCACACACGGGTGTGTAGCGATTGCTTCATTTCAGGGAGGAATTATGATTGTCAATCTCAAATTACCGAGAAGTATTTATCACGGCAAGTTGGCTCATTTGAGAACAATGCTTGTTTAAAAAAAACTGTCTGTCGCCGCGGTTTACGGAGGTTAGGTGTGGCCGCAATCGCTTCCGTGTACGTTCCGTGGAGATGACTCTGTCCTCTTTCTTTGTTGTTTTTTTTTTTTTTTTTTCAATCATAGTTAATGAATGCGAGTTTTTGTCAAACTACGGTAAATATTAGTATTTGTCTTGAATACTAGCTGAAAAGATCGACGGATTCCGGCAAAGGTTAACGTGTGGCCGAACACGCTTCCGCGTTCACGAGCCGTCGAAACCCTCACTATGTGGGATTTATTCTTGATTGAGAACGTATCCAGCAACGAAATATTTGGACGCGTCTGGACTTTTATACGCTTTCAAACTCTTCTGTGTAAATCTCGACGCCTTACTCACCAGGTACACGTGTTGTTCCAGTTGTCCAAGGCAAGCGGAAGCGAATTAACAGTCCAGTTTCTTATCGGCGAAAACATCGACTATGCCGAGTTTATCTCATTTTTCTACGTACCTTCGTTCATTATCACGTTCTAAATGTTTAACGGTGTCGGACAAGACTCTGGGAGACGTATTTTTGTGCCGTTTCCGACCGACTTAGCATTGAATAGTGCTTTGCTAGACCGGCAACATGGCGACGTAAACAAAAGTCACGTGATTTGATGACGGAGGTGCACGAGCTCTATATTTAAGGTGTGATCGGGTATATGAGGGGGTAACTTGGAGAATACTATGATAGGGCGAGGTTGGGTGAGTAAAATAGTCCTGGGAGGGTACACAGTTGGAGAAGACGAAGATGGGTATGGTATGGCAGGGGGAGCTGGTTAGATCGGGGTCGGGTCGGATGTTGGAGCAGGGTCTATTAAGCTAGCTGGAGTGGGACTTACACGTTGTTTGTCATTGTTTTCCGTTGGCAAACATAATAAATAGTGTTTAGGAATGAAAAGAGAGAGCGAGAGTCTGGTGTTCTGAAGCTCCGGTTTGGAATTCACCGTCCATCCTCGCGCCGGGGGGGGGGGACACAAAATCTCACAAAGCCTCCATTGAGCGGCCGCGATTTCCCGCCACGTTTAAATAAAAGCGGAGTCGCCCCGCGCGTTAAATAGCATTATCGATCGAGCCGCTTCCCGGAGGCCGGATCGCCGAGCGCCCCCCGCCCCCCCCCTGTGAAGTGAAGCACCGGCTCGAGGAGTTTCGTCTTTGTCGTTTCCTGCTTCCTCCTTTAATCCGCCAAGTCCCCTTTTCTTCGCAAACAAAACGAGCATTTTAATGCCGCGAATCCTCATTTCGCACCGCTAAGTCGCTCATTGCTAATTTGCGGGGGGGGGGGGGGGGGAAGCTTCCTAGGAAACTTAAAGGAATGTAGCAGAACCGCTGAAGGTACTTTATGGTAGCGGTATTTGGGATACGGCAAGTGGTGGGTCGATTGATTGGCGTCGTGACGCGCTGTGGCGACCCCTCACGGGACAAGCCGCAAGGAAAAGAAGACGTAGGTCAGATCGAATAATAGATATACTGTTGTAGAGTTGCTTGGTGGGCAAGTGAGTACGGTAAAAAATCGTAACGTATGATAGGGTAGATCACGGGTGTCAAACTCAAGGCCCGGGGCCCAGATCTGGCCCGCCGCATGATTTCATGTGGCCCGCGCTCAACTTTCCATGATTTTTTTTTTAAAATCTGTATCAAAATTTCAAATTGTCATATCATAAATGACAACGTAGAGATATCACAAGCATTTTTTTTTTTTTTGTGTCGCCAAACAGCAACAGTTGAAAAACCCAAAACTAGTTTGTAAATTTTGTGCGTAATTATGATGAGGCGTTTAAAGGTTTTCAGGGTTTCACAGTCGTAGCGGCCCTCCGAGGGAAACCGTGAGGACAATGTGGCCCGAGACAAAAACACGTTTGACACCCATCGGGTAGATGGTAGGATTTGGAGGGATTGTTAGCATTTAGCATTGGTCGTGCAGGGATAGCCACTGGGATTGGTCGGTTAAAAAATGTGTGACGGTGTCGTAGGGGAAAGTACAGTAGGGAGGGTACGTTGTGCTATCGTGGAGATGGTAGGGCAGCAGGGAATATTACTTTTGGAAGAGGACGGACGAATAGATGGACGGATAGAGACAGAAAGATGGATACATGGAGACAGAGAAAGATGGAGAGAAAGTGATAGATAGATAGATCAAGAGAGAGCGATAGATAGATAGATAAATAGAAGAGAGAGAGAAAGATGGAGAGATAGATGGAGACAGAGAAAGATGGAGAGAAAGTGATAGATGGATAGATAGATAGATAGATCAAGAGAGTGATAGATAGATAGATAGATGGATAGATGAAGAGAGAAAGATGGAGAGATAGATGGAGAGAAAGAGATAGATAGCTAGATAAAGAAGAGACAGATAGATAGATAGACAGATGAAGAGAGATAGATAGAAGAGAGAGAGAAGATAGATGAAGAGAGAGATAGATGGAGACAGAGAAAGATGGAGAGAAAGTGATAGATAGATAAGATAGATAGATAGATAGAGAAAGAGACAGATAGATAGATAGAGAAAGAGACAGATAGATAGATAGACAGATGAAGAGAGATAGATAGATAGAATGAGAGAGAAAGATGGATAGATAGATAGATTAGAAGAGAGAGAGAAAGATGGATAAATAGATGAGAGAAAGATGGAGAGAAAGTGATAGATGGATAGATGGATAGATAGATGGATGGATGGATAGATAGACACGCACACCCTATTTAACCACATAGATACACAATATAATAATCTGAATACAATTTCATCCTATTTCCTCCATTTGCAGTCAGGCCCGGTCGGTCCTTATTCCCCACGACTAGCCGGAGTTGGCGGTAATTTGGATTGGTCGCGTCTGTCGGCTATTTTCAGATGCAAAAGGGAGCGTGGCTCGATCGGTCGCTCGATCGCTCGGGCATCGTAATCGTCGCGGTATTTCCGTCTGTGTGTGTGTGGCCACAGCGAAGCGCGCACACACCTGATTGTGGGGCGCAATGATGGAACCGGAACACAGAATTTGGATCTAATAATCCCATTTAGAGGAATTAGACAAGCGCTCGTCCTTGGCTGGCCTCCAAGTCCAGTCATCTACCGGCCCCAGAAGTGTCCGGACCCCGTGATCCGTTCCCCCCCCCCCCCCCCGCATCGCTCACGGGTCACCGGTAAGACGCAAGACGGATTTAACGGCCAACTTGGCGCGTTGGAAAAACGGCGCTTGCCGGAAGGGGGCCCGGCACGTCTGGGAGAATTCCAGTCTACCGACGAACCCGTTCCCACCTCGCCGGGCAGCGAACGCCGACTAATCCGACCTACCTACCGGCTAGCTAGCTACCGATCTTCACATCCAGACGCATCCTTCAAAATGTCAAACTGCTCCTGTCGCGACCGAGTCTTGGGGAGTCGGCCGCCAGGAAATCTTTTTCTGCCAGAAAACGAACATTTTTTTTGTTTTGGATACAAAAACCAAAAGCCATTTTCGACAGCTCAGCGAAATGTCGAGCGGCGCCCACGCTAACCGCGTAATCAAAGGACAATAAATAGTCGGTCGGCAAACGCTAACACATATATCACATGGATTAGAATATTACGGCGGATATATATCACCGTTATTTGTATTTCGAGGGATGGATACTGACAGGGAGGGGAAAAAAAAAAAAAAAAGCTAAGCAGTGTAAAAGGCGCTAATGCTATTGCTGAGTAGGGTTAGCCGCACCGCATGCTAACGCTCTGTTCTTGCTGAGGTCAACATTTTGAAAAAGATGTCACAACTTTTATGTCAAGCAATAAAAAAATTGCCTACTTATGTTAAAAGTTAATCACGACTATTAATTTAAAAGAAAATTAGCGGCGAGGACTCGATGTGTGCTAGCCAAGCAGTGGTTAGCGTTGTCTGGCTGAATGTCGGGGAAGTGACGGTTCTCGGCGGATTTTAGCGCTTAGCGTCTCGCGTCATCCTTTTGGTGCCGTTAAAAAAAAAAAAAAAAACACAACGGAAGCGAATTTTGAAATAACCCGTCAAAGGTCTGCGTTGCGTCCGCCTCAAGCGCTTCGCTAACGTCCAAGCGGGTTTAGAGGAACTGAAAATGTTGCCACAAGCATTAACTCTAAAAAAAGACAAAAAGAGAACCACCAAATTTAACTCGAGTCTTGTTGCTGTCGACCAATCAGCCGACTGCCAGTGGCGCCGTTGAAACCCTGAAATTACATCCATTTCTTTTGCCGCTTATCCTCACGAGCGGTCACGGGGAGTGCCGGAGCCTGTCCCAGCTGTCAACGGGCAGGAGGCGGGGTACGCCCTGAACTGGTCGCCAGCCAATCGCAGGGCACGTGGAGACAAACGGCCGCGCTCGCAATCACACCTATGGGCAATTTTAGAGTGTCCAATTAATGTTGCGTGTTTTTTGGGATGTGGGAGGAAACCGGAGTGCCCACCCGGAGGAAAGCCACACAGGCACGGGGAGAATATGCAAACGCCACACAGGTTGGGTCCGGGATTGAACCCGAGACCTCGGAACTGTGTTCCACCGTGCCACCCTAGAAATAATCCATCCAACCATTTTCTTTGCTACTTATCCTCACGAGGCTCGCTGGAATGCTGGAGCCTATCCCAGCTGTCAACGGGCAGGAGGCGGGGGACACCCTGAACTGGTCGCCAGCCAATCGTAGGGCGCATAGAGACAGACAGCCGCACTCCCAATCCACACCTATGAGTGTTTTTGGGATGTGGGAGGAAACCAGAGTGCCCGGACAAAACCCACGCAGGCACGGGGAGAACATGTAAACCCGACGCATGCGGGTCCGGGATCGAACCCGGTACCTCAGAACTGTGAGTCCAACGCTTTACCAGTTGACCCACTGTGCCGCCTACTTAAATACAGCACCAAAAATTTTTGGATTGTCTTCACTAAAGACATTCGAAAGCCGCACAGGCGGGTCCGGGATCGAACCTGCATCCTCAGAACTGTGAGGCCAACACTTTTACCAGCTGATCTACCGTCTTATAATATTATAAAATGATATATTCCTCCTTTTGTATTTTCTTTTTGCATACATTTAACTGTTTTCCAATTTTTCAGAGCAATTATTCATTGGGAATATTAGATTTAATTTTTTTTAATTTATGAGAGATTTTTGCAACCCCCCCATCCAGAAATGATTCGTTACATTGCTTGTTTTGGTCTGCAATTCAATTCCTTGATTTAATATCAAAAGTCACAACGGAATATCTTTTGGTTGCGCATCGTCATGCGTGTGTGGTGTGGGGGGGGGGGGGTGACTGGCAAAGAGGCCTGGTGAGGGAGGGGGGGATTAAGGGGGGGGGGGTCGTCCATGGAAATGCAGATTGCCTCCATTGAATTCTATTGCCAGGCCTGGCTTTTGATGTTAAAGTGGAGAGGAGGGAAAATGGGGCGGGGGGCGGGGGGGGGGACGTCATACAGACTTTAACTGCCCCCCCCCTCCCCACCTTCCTTTCATCCATCACGGAGTCTTTCTTCTCACCCCCCCCCCCTTCCCCTCCCGCACTGCATCGCTTCCCAACGGACAAAAACGGAGACCCGGACTTGCTCGGGAATCCAGAATAGACTTGAAGGGGGGGCTGCCTACAAGTTGTTTTTTTTTTTGGGGGGGGGGGGTGGATCCGCTGCTATCCATAAACTTGGAAATGAAGCTACTTTTTGTTTTCTTTTAAAATAAAAAACAAAAGGCACAGGAAGTTATGAAGTGGAAAAAGGAAATATTTTTTTTTTTTTTACCAAAACTCCAATGAAGTTTATCATAATAACCGACATTAGCTATGGAAAATAATCACGTGCGCCATTTATGTCTGCGTCCATTGCTTCATAGCAGATCTCAACTGAAATTATTATTATTTTTTTTTAATATCAGAATTCGGCACCAAAATTCCACATTTTCAATACAATTTTGTTTTGTTTACTTGGTATTACTTGATTTTATTTTATTTTTTTCAAAATTCAAATCTTTTAAGTTTGTTGTCTTGACTGGACGTCTCATTACATTCCCCCCCCCCTAAAAAAAAAAAATTTTTTTTTTGTTTTACCAAAACTCCAAGAAAGTTTCAGTCCTTTGATATTAGCTAATAATCTACATTAGCTATAGAAAATATCACCTGTGCCGTTTATGTCTGTATCCATAGCAGATCTCAAATGGAATTTTTTTAAAATCAGAATTCTGCCCCCAAAATTCCCCATTTTCAAAACAATGTTATTTTGTTTACTTGGTGTTGATTTTTTTCAAAATTCATACCTTTTAAGTTTGTTGTCTTGACTGGATGTCTCGTTACATTTATTTCCCCCCCCCCCCCAAATTTTTTTCTGTAATTTTCTTTTCCAGAATGACCCCCGCCCCCCTCAACAAATCCAATCAAACGTCTCTCTGGTTATTTAACGCCGCTGCTATTAAATTGTAATTAATTCCTAAAAAGCGATGTTGCAATTGACAGAAAAACTGAAGCCAAAAATTTCCTCCCAATCGTGGCAAAATTTCACAAAAATATCTCCCAAATTTCCAGAAAATGTCTCCCAGACGGCTTGAATTTGAATCCGAATTTTGATATTCCAACTCGGATGACGTTGTTTTAGCACATTGTCTAAGACTAGATATGAATCCAACATTATTTCAATTATTATTATTATTATTCCAGCTACTTGCAAAACGTTCTTTATGCAAAGAGGACCTGAACCCAGAGAAAACTTCGGCATTTTAAAACGGCTTTTCGGCCCAAACCCAGGCGGGATGAGACCAAAAGATCGAATCTTGGAGGTGGTCTGCAAAAAAAACGCCGAGTGGGCATATTGAAAAGGAAATAAAAGACGAGGAAAGTCTGGTGGCGGGGGGGGCGTCCTGGTTTGGGGGGGGACTAGCTACACACAAAAACTCCGGAGGCTAATTAAATCTTTTTAACATCTTACTGAGGAGAAGACTCATCTGGTGGGCGAACACTGCGCCTTTATTATTATTATTATTATTATTATTATATTATTATTATTATTATTGTTTGAAGGACTTTTGAGAAACTTTTCATGTCTTCTATTTCTCAGCCCACCCTGGAATTTTTTTTTTTTTTTTTTTTTGCATTTGGCGGACGAGCGAGCGAGCGAGCGAGGGAACGGGACAATGGCGGGCCTCATTACTGCGGCGGCATGAATACAGTGGGGGGGGGGCATAGTGGAGAAAAGGGGGGGGTGGAACCCCTGTAAAAAAAAAAATAAATAAATAAATAAAATTTCGAGAGGAAGTGTGGCCCAAAAGTTTCGATTCGACACGTGTGAAGCTCCGGATTCCCTCCGACAGCGTTTGGATACGATTCACTGGAATCGCAAAGCGCGAGGACTCACTCATGTGAATCGACGTGAATCGACTCTCTCAAATTACGATAAATTGCGATACGAATCATTACAACTCCACTTATGATTTTCTCTATTTGAAATATGACTCAATCCAGTTGCGATCCATCCATCCATTTTCTTAGCCGCTTATCCTCACGTTCAGGGAAGTATTTCCCGAGATTTTGTATTTTTTTTTAACCATTTTGTGTCATATTTACATGTTTCCAGAACTGTTCTCCATCCATCCATTGTCTTAGCCCCTTATCCTCACGAGGGTCGCGCGGAGTGCTGGAGCCTATCCCAGCTGTCAACAGGCAGGAGGCGGGGCACACCCTGAACTGGTCACCAGCCAATCGCAGGGCACATCGAGACAAACGGGGAGAACATGCAAACTCCACACAGGTAGATCTGGGTTCGAACCCGGGAACTCAGAAATGGGAAGCGAATGCTTTCCGGCTGTACCAGCGTGCTGTCCAATTATGGTCCAATTTACGACGATTCCGACGCGACGCGATGATTTTGCGATCGCTCAAATTATGATAATCAATCAATTCCGTTCTATTATGATGATGATTCAATGAGCCGATTCGCCATACAATTCATCGTAAAGATCAAATTACGATTATGACACAATTTGCTGGATTTATGATGTGATTCTTTTCATTTGGTTGGTAGGAAAGTAGTAATTGTGCACCTTTGAGAAGCAACAGCACACACGCTCGCCTTTTTTCCCCCCAAATCAAATCTGGAAACATTTTATTTTTCAAGGCTAATGTTGCAAGATTAGCTTGAAATTGTTAGCATGATGCGATCAAATGTTTGGGGTGTATATACAATGTTTGGATTATGAATTTGGGTTTAAAAAAAAAAAAAAGACGATGAGAGATGTCGTCTGATATTTGCAAACTTTGGGTGTAAATCCCGAACCCCCGATCCCCGCGGCCCGAGTGGAAAAACCCCGCGCGCTACGATCCCCAGATGGAGCGCTAAGAGTTAAGTCGCTTTCCTGAGTGGAAATGAAAAGCGTCTCGTAATCGCGCGGCAGGAATGCAGTCGGTGCACACTGTTAAACACTCCCAAAGCGCTGGCTCCACTTCAGCGCGCTCGCGAGCTCGCTCGGGCCCGCGACACAAAGAGGCCTTTTGTTCTCGCTCGCTTGGCTCTTGAAAAGCAACGCTCCCTCGCGCTTCCTCCCTCCTCCTCTCTTTCTGCCCTCCGTCCTTTGGCTCTTTTCGTTCACTTTCTTTTATCGTGCCGATGTTGCGGCCGCGGCGTGCCGGCAGGTACCGACGCGCGGCAACCCGGTACGTCGTTTTTCGGAAGTTACGCGGCGTTTCCCGAGCCACCCGCGAACGCTGAAAATCCACCAAAATGTTCCCGCAAATTCTGCTAGCTTTGTGCTAGCATACAATGTGAAAAGCCATAGAGGAGCTAACAGAGATTAGCATTGCTTCAAATAGTTGCTACGTTAGCGCGCACGCAGAGCAGCAAACGCGTACATACGGACGGTATTTGCGTTCGGTTAAGAATTTCCTGAGATTTGCTGTCTCATTTTCCCATTTTGTGTCATATTTACATATTTCCAGTACAGTTCTCCATCCATCCATTTTCTTTGCCGCTTATCCTCGCACGGGGTCGCGGGGCGAGCTGGAGCCTATCCCGGCTGTCGACGGGCAGGAGGCGGGGTTACACCCTGGACTGGTCGCCAGCCAATCGCAGGGCACGTGGAGACAAACGGCAATCGCACCTTGGGGCAATTTAGTGTCGTACTTTATCATCTCGTACTATAAGAACGCAGTTTCTGTGGGACTTTACATCAACCAGCTTTGCTCTCTGCTCACCGTGCATACCACCACCTGCACTCTCCATTCCATCCATCCATCCATCCATTTTCTTAGCCGCTTATCCTCACAAATGTCGCGGGGCACGCTGGAGCCTATCCCAGCTGTCAACGGGCAGGAGGCGGGCCACACCCTGAACTGGTCGCCAGCCAATCGCAGGGCACGTGGAGACAAACGGCCGCGCTCGCAATCACACCTATGGGCAATTTTAGAGTGTCCAATTAATGTTGCGTGTTTTTTGGGATGTGGGAGGAAACCGGAGTGCCCACCCGGAGAAAAGCCACGCAGACACGGGGAGAACATGCAAACTCCACACAGGCGGAGTGCCCACCCGGAGAAAAGCCACGCAGACACGGGGAGAACATGCAAACTCCACACAGGCGGGTCCGGGTTCAAACCCGGGACCTCAGAACTGAGAGGCCAATGCTTTCCAGCTGAACCACTTTCCCACCCTGCCGCCCCCAGTACAGTTCTTTCACAAAAGAAAACGAAAAATCATAATCTTATGATCATAAAATTGTAATCTATGAGAATTTGGCCGAGCTCATCTCGTTTTGCGGCCCGCAAAAGTTTCTTGCTAGTGTACCAAAATTGCAAATGGTCAATTTGCTTTAGCGACACACCCTTTCAAAATAACATGAAAAATGAAAAAATATATGGTACATGATATATATATATATATATATGATACTATGAGCCGGAAAATACACTTATACACGGGTTTACGGTCATAACTGACCCTCCGAAAGAAACATGACCCCCAATGTGGCCCGCAACAAAAATCTTCTGGCTCATTGGCTATCGATTTACGTGATTTATTGCGCGCTTTAAAAATAAATCCATATCCATTCGACGCGGCGCCCGGCGTGAAAACAAAAAAAGCGAACCTGCGGGATGAGATTGCACAACGGGAGCCCTCCGGCGTGGAAAGTCTTCTTTTGCGCCGCGCGATCGGAGCGAAAAAAGTGGGGGAGGGTGTGCGGTTTCTCCTCCGTGGCAGCGCCGCTCCCCGCCTCGACGCCTGTTGGTCGACGTTTGAATCCTGTCGAGGGGAAAAGGAAGCGCTGAGTCATCGATCAAAGCAAACAACGCTTGACTCTACTCGCTTTACTTTATGATTATTATTATTATTTTCAATGCGAGAGAGAGAGAGATAAATCTCAGTCCAATGCTTGGCAGCACAGTGGAATTCGTGGTTCGCCCGGCTGCCTCACAGTTGTGACATTCTGGGTTCGAGTCCAGGCTCAACGCTAACGTGTTGATTGCGTTTGTCAGAGGATAAAAAGTTTGGATTTTATTAACAATAAAGTTGGGATTTAAAGGAAAAAGTGGAATTTTACGGAGCAAAGCAAGTTGTTTTATTATGGGAATAAGTTGTATTTTATTGAGGTTCAAAAACTGAGGTAAAAGTTTTACAATTAGAAAGTCACGTTTACCAAAATAAAGTTTAATTTTATGGACAAAGTCATATTTTGGAGGTACGGTCAGAATTTATAAAACTTGTATTTTACTCCTAATTTTATTGGGAAAGAAGTAACTTTAAAAAAATATAATATACAAGAATAAAGTCTTATTTTCTAGAACACATAAAAAAAAGTTTAATTATTTTATAATAAAATATCTTGTAATCGAGCAAAAATACAAGCAAATAATTGTAAGAAAAATTTATTTCGAGAGGTGGGGGGGTCATTATTTGACGAGAATCAAGAGAAAAATGGTTGTAACCTCGCAAGGAAAGTAATATTTATTGAAAGGAACAAAATTGTAATTTTTTTTGATTGCAAAAAAAAAAATCATTTTACATAATGCACTACAATAAAGTTATATTTCATAAAATGTTCACGTGAAATCTCAGGAGGAGAGGAAAGAAAATAAGCCGTGAACGTGACGAACTTGTGCGCAAATCTTCAAAATCGTTTCCCAATCGTTAGCTCGGTTTGTCTCGGTGAAGCAACAAGCATTAGCATCATTTCAGGCTGCTTCTTGAAGATTAATTTTGTCGTCATATCAATCAGCGTGCTTTTGTTGTAATACTAGGCTTTTTTTTTTTTTTTTTTTTTTTGGATTGTATCGTTGCTGCTTGTTGTCATTTCCTCTTTTTTTTTTTTTTTTTCCGACTTCCTTTTTACTTTTGTCAAAACATGCCCTTTAGCCTCATCTTCATGATTTTCTCGGGCGTAATTGCGCCGCTCAAGCTCGCCGTTAGCGTTGGCGATCTCCTCGTCGAGGCTTTACGGCAGACGACCTTGTCACAAAGTTGGCACGTCGTGGGAATGTAAACGTCTCCGGCGTTTACGTGACGTCCGCCGGCATTTTTTAACGTCTTTTCCGGATAGCAATTATCCTCCGAAGTCATTAGCTGCTTTCTTGTCATTCGCGCTAGTGACTTTACCTCATCTTAAAGGGAACTTGCGCTTTCTTTTGACAATTTAAAACATTAGATTTCACTCTCACATTTTTATCTGTTTATCTGTTCTCATAAATCAATCTTTATTTTTTTTTTTTTTTATCTTCATTAAACCTTGTCAGACTCCATGTTTTTGTTGCGTGTGTGTCAAAGAAATATTACTTGATACCCATAAGATTGACATCATACATATGGGCAGAGCAATGAAACTGAATATTTTGTTTTTTTCAGGGGCGACCTGTCCCAATGTTTGGTTTTCACGGACGTCGGGGCAGTCCTCTAATCTGGACTACGCTTAAATTGTCCATAAAAATGTAACAAATATTGGGACGAACATTCCGATGTTTTCAGAGCTTGAAGTGTGCAAAAATCGAGTCCCTCAAATCGGTTTTGGTGACCATTGATTGCAGTCTTGTGACGTTCGGCGACGTTCAGCTTTTTCCTCTCCATTGAGCAAAATGCTTAACGTCCATAAAATCCAAAATATTGCGACGATCCTTTTGATATTTTAAGAGGTTGAAGTGAGCATGAATAGAAATGGGCACACCAATTTTGGGGACCATTGATCGCCGTTTGTCGACATTAAGCAAGTGAAGACCGGTAAAAGTTTTCTATGAAAATCCAACATCATTGAGATTCAAATTGTAAGATTCTGAAAAAGAAAAATATGATTAAGATTTGTACTTTTTTGTGGGTTTGTGAAAAATACAAAAATATTTTCAAAAATTACTAGAACACAAAAAAATATTAAAAAGACAACTTTATTTTGTTTGTTTTATTCTTGTAAAAAATATTACATTTTTGTTAAAATTTATTCTGATAAAATTCCACTTTTTGTGGGTAAAATACGACCTTATTCTCTTAAGATTTAATTTTTTTTGGGGGGGGGGTGAGACTTTACTTTGGTGGACTTGCTCCTTTTTTTATGAAAAAAAAAAAAAAAAGGCCGAATTGTTTTCAGTTTTTTGTTTTTCCTGAAAAAAACAGCGACTGTTTTCCTGCCGCTGTCGATGCGATCGGTCCCGTCCGTCTTCCGACAGGCTGCGGCGGGCCCCGTTTGAAAGAGCGCTGACGGGAAGACGGACGCAAATGCACGACGGGTGCTGCTTTCCCCCCCAAAAATTGAAAAAAACACAAACCGACAGGTCGCTGCACGCCGCCGACGCCTTTAAAAGCACCCTCACTTCGCACCTCCGCAAAGAGGAAAACTTCGCGAGGGGGGTGGACGGAAAACGGACAAACGTAGATGGTTTTTCGAAAAATGACTAAAAATTTGGAACTTTTCAAATCAAATACATATTTTTGTATTTTTCTGCCCCCCAAACATGACAACTCATCAACCTTTCCATTGTCCAAGCTGCTTATCCCCACAAGGGTCCCAGCTAGCTTCAGACTAAAAGGCAGACTACACCCTGAACTGGCCGCCAGTCAGTCGCAGGGCACATATCGACACCGTCACTGAGCGGGAATCGATCCCACGCTGCCATCACCAAAGTCAGGCGTGTGAACCACTACAACATCATTTGCCTCACAGTTCTGAGGACCCGGGTTCGATCCCCGACCCAGCTGTGGGTTTTCTCCGGGTGGCCACTCCGGTTTCCTCCCACATCCCAAAAACATGCGACATTAATTCGACGCTCTAAATTGCCCCTAGGTGCGATTGTGAGTGCGACTGTTTGTCTCGATGTGGCGACCAGTTCGGGGCGTACCCCGCCTCCTGCCCGTTGACAGCTGGGATAGGCTCCGGCACTCCCCGTGACCCCTCGTGAGGATAAGCGGCAAAAGAAATGGATGGATGTAATTTCAGGGTTTCAACGGCGCCACTGGCAGTCGGCTGATTGGTCGACAGCAACAAGACTCAAGTTAAATTTGGTGGTTCTCTTCAAAATGAGACTTTCTTCTCATCGTATAAAAAAAAAAAAAAACAGAACAAGCGGTGACACAGTCCACTTGCGCCGTTGCGCCAGCCACTAGTGCAGCGTTTGGGTTTTTGTAGCGTGACCCACTTGAAGCTCCCGCTGCAGCCGCTCGCCCGCGTTTCGGCTTCCTGCTCTCGTCGCGCGTCGCAAGTGTGAAAAACCAAATGTAGTCTACGTCCTCGCCGCAGCGCCGTAGTTTGTTTCGCCGCGACCTCGGCGTTTCCTGTGAAAACGAGAACCGCGGAGCGCAGGCCTCCGCCGAGAACCGACTTCGATTCACGCTGTGGTCCCGGAGAAGGAGTCTTGGGAAACTAGTCTCCTCCGGGCAGATGTTTTTGCCATTGAGCATAACTCAAAGTACAGTATTCTTGAAAACAAACCAGGATTTCGATCCAGACTTGCATTTGAAAGTTCCTGTTCCGGTTGGGTTCTTAATGAGTGTTTCAAACCGCTTGGGGTTTGGAGTTCTGGTTTCAAGCCGGGGTTAAGTCTTTTGCGTTCAAGTCGAGGTTTACAAGCCAGAGAGAGGGTTTCAGGGAAGGGCTTCAAGCCTGGTCTACAGTTTCAAACGTGGTTTCGGCTTTTGCCCCGGACAGGCTCCTTTTGCTCCAAAGTCGGCGGTTCCGCGGGTCTTGTTTTTGCGAGATTTATTTCCCCCTGCCGCCGAGCAAAGAGTTTATTTTCTCCCGCTGCGTTCGGTGCGAAGATGTTTTAGAAATTAAGGTCTCGGGCCAGCTGGACTGGACGTCGCCCCCGAAGCGGCGTGAGTCAGTGTTTCCGCGGCAGTTTCCACCGGCCGTGCAGTCGTGATTCACTTTAATTGCGCGACCAAAACTTTGACGCCTTCACCTTCGAAGTGAAACCAAAGCGGGGGGAAAGACCGCAGTCTCAAAACCGGTTCGACTGAGCTGCACCGATTTTGGAGAAACTCGGGTTGCTAGATCGACAACGGGAAAAGATGTTTGCTATTTCGGCCTCGATTGGCCTCGAGATTTTTTTTTTTTTTGTAGTCGGCATAGCGAACGAATCGTCGATCCCTTGTCGTAGTTTTTCCCCAACCTGCGTCTTCGTTCTTGGAGGCGATTTGGGGGTCCGAAGCCATCCAAATTCTTCCTCGCTCAGTCCACGAAATCCTAGAAAGGTGTGTCGCGTTAATCTCGATACTGCTCGTGCTCCACCTGTACACGTGTAGAAATGTGCACTGGTGGGGGTTGGGGGGGGGGGTCTTCATGACGGTGGGGGTCTTGTTTACCCCGGGGCGTCTCTTGGGCCGCTTCCCCACTTCCTGCTGCTGGCTGGCTCGTCGGCCACCTCGGCCTGACAACTGGAACCCGTGCCAAAAAGACTTATTGGCCCACTTTGGGGAGCCTACGGGAGGTGGGGGTCCTCTGGGTGGGGGCTCTGAAGAAAAATAAGGAGGAGGGTGATTTTGTTGTTGTTTTTTTGGCCTTCCCGTCCACCGTCCACCCCTCCCATCCATCCACTCTCCCCTGAGTGCTTACAGCTGCATGGATGGAGGGAGGGGGGGGGGGGGTGCCGGGTTCTTGTAGCGGAACACTCTGCACAGAGAGCCCCCTTCATGAAGTCACATCTGGAGCGTTCCCAGAGAGCTCAACGGAGCGCGCGGGCTAACGAAAGTCTTAAGTTATGTAATTGAGCGCTTCCACCATGCGCGCCAGACGGCACTGTTGTCGGCGCGAGGTGGGGGGGGTGGGGGGGGGGGTTACGCGGGTGGGGTGTGGGTGTGGGGAAGGGGGGCAACAATGTCCGGAACCAGATCCGCTCGCCGCGTTGTCGCGTCGCTACATTCGCTGTGGCGCTAACGTGCCGCAATCTGGACTGTTAACGTTGGTCATGCCAGAAATATGGAAGCCATTTTCTGCCCCCCCCCCCCCCCACTTCATGAAATTTCAAATCATCCATGTCCAAAATATGGAAACATTTACATTTTTGCAGGCTTTGGTTAAGTCCATGTAGCAGAGCGGAGAAAATGACGTGATTGTTCACCATTTTCAACCAACACATTTTTTTTCAGGGACATTCAATCCTGTATTTTTCGCAGCTTGATACTAGTACGAGTATTACTACTCACTAGTACCTTTCATACATAACATTTCAGTTCCCATAATGAGAAATTGTTTCTTTTTGGCGCACGTGACGATTCACTGACGAGGACAATTTACTCACTGTCGCACTATTTTGCCTTTAGTATCGGTGCGTGGTATTGGCAGCCCTCACGAGTACCCGATACCTTGAAACAGGGCCCTGTCGGACAGAATATTCGCTCAAAACTACTTTTTTAAAAATATCGTCACCATGTTCGGTAATTTCCGGCCTACAATCCGCGACTTTTTTTCCGTACGCTATCAATCCTGCGGCTAATTTGTGCGTTTTTACTAACGGCCGGAAGAATAAGACTGGTGGAATATATGTGCTGAGGAAGTGACTTTTACCGGCCCTGTTAGTGCTGCGCTAGTGTTAGTGCTGTGGTAGCGTGTTTCTGCTGTGTTACTGCCGTGTCTCAGTGAAAATTACTGGTTAGTTTTATTTTAACCAGCCCTGTTAGCATTAGTGCTAGTGCGGCGCTAGCATTAGGGCTAGTTTTAGCGCGGCGCTAGCGTTAGCACTAGCATTAGCACCGCGCTAGTGTTAAACTTTGTGTATCGTCTTTCGTTGTAAATATCTCGTGTTTCAATGTGTGCACTTGCGGCTTTTACACAGTTCCGGCGTATTTATGTACCAAATGGTATTTCCTTTACAAATGTACTCGGCGAGGTACATTTATTTGTTTTTTTTTAACAATTGATTGACCAATATAAAGTTGAAAATGGCTTCCTTTGTTTGACAACGCAACATTAACGGCATCATTATTGCTTTACAGCACAGGTGTCAAACTCAAGGCCCGGGGGGCCAGATCCGGCCCACCGCATGATTTTATGCGGCCCCGCGGCGGCAAATCATTTGCGTCAAATTCCATGGTTCTTGTGAAAATCTGTACAAAAAATGTCAAGTTGTCATGCATCATAAATGACAACGTTGAGATGTTATAAGCATTTTTGTGTTACCAAATATGAATAATGTATTAAAACCCCAGTACACTTGATCTCAGATTAAAAACTAGTTTATAAATTTCATGTGTAAATACGACGAGGCGATTAAAGATGCTGGTTTTTGTCGTAACGGCCCTCTGTGGGTGGCCCGCCACAGAAATGAGTTTGACACCCAAGCTTTACAGAGACGTTAACTTCCATACAAGTGTAAAAAGAAGTAAACCACATTTTTTTGTTTTGAGACTGAGCTGCTTTCTGCATTGGTGCTATGGACGGGGAGGGGGGGCATCTTGTAAGACTTCAACTTTGCGCTGGAGAATCGTTGACTCGGGCCAGCGGACCCCTCGTGGTCCATATGGTCCGACTTTGTTTCTCGTGCGTCTAATTGTCCGCTAATGTATATTTAACCGGCACCTTCCATCTTCTTTACAGGACGGGGAGGGGGCGAGGTGGGCCGGCCGACGGCGGCTTTTGGCGTGGCGCCACGGCGCAAAGTGGGGGTGGGGGTGGGGGGCGCCAACGTCGACACTTTATACGCTAACAGGTTTGGGCAAGGTGTTCATTTCAGGAGTCTGCTCCCTCGCGGAAGAGAAATAAAAGCTGCGGAGCATATGGATGAGCGGCGAGGCCCGTGACGACATTCCTGGGGGGACCGTGCGACGGGTCGTGCGTTAAACACTTTCTTTTAAACGCTGACGCTTGACTCATACTCCGCTGGAATGCGGGGGGATAAAAAAATCGGTACTCAAACGCCCCCGACGTAACCCGGAAATAACATATTGAGCGCGGCCCGAGCAGCTGTATTAACCCCCAAACGTGGCTCCAAAGACGGCAACTCACTTGTTTAAACTTATTCTGCACTTTTGTTGATTAGGAAAAAGTTAACAAGTCTGGGGGCCCAGTCGCTACACATAAATACGCCACTAAAGCATATATTTTCAGCAAAAAATACATTTTTATGATATAAAGTATTTAAGTTACACATGTATTTCCACTATGCAGTTTATTATTAGGAAAACCTAAAAAAATGCTTTAAAAAGACAATTTTTTTTAGGCTTTGAACGCATTATTTCTTTTTCCATTCATTGTAAAGGGAAACATCGATTTGGTTTTTGAACAAACGGATTGTGGTCGAGAACCGAGGCGTCGTTGTATATTTTACCGTTTGAGGGATATTGTGTTTCCATGCAAATCGACATGGGAACATTTTTTTACGTCCATGCTGGAATTTGTGCTAAATCTGCTTCACTGGTGCCGGATGCTAATATTTTTGGGATCTCAAGGGAGGGGGGGTGTTTTGCGTTTCATGCGAAATCAAAATGGCCGACTACCTACCTGAGCATTTTATGTTCTCAAAATGGCCGACGAAAAGCGTGCTTCACAGCAGATTGCTGTTTCCATTTTCATGCGAACACGCGTGCCGGATTTTGTGAAACTTTGACGCACTTGTGCCGGATTCTTTGTTTTTGTTATTTTGGCTGTATCATGTTCATAGCAAAATTAAAATGGCCGACTACCTCCATGTACCGGAGCGCAGGTTCGTGACTGATTTGATGACCGCCGTGCGTGTTGGATTTTGCGATGCAACGACCATCTTTTAATTGGCCAATATGGGAAAAAAAAAAAAAAAAAAAAAGAGGGCGTCGGATAGTTTCCGTGCCAAACGCATGCCGCCACATTTACATCGGGCGTTGAGCAATTAAGTCACGTGGCGTAGCACCTTTTTGTTTTTGGTTTTCAACGAGGAGCCGCGCGCGCGCGCGCGCGCGCAAGCTAGCGCTGGGCGAGCTGTTGACTTAATAAACGCGCTGACGTGACTCAAAGGCCTTTTGTGGGCGCTCGTTCTTTGTGTGCGGCTTCGGCTGCGCGCGGCAGGAGAGGAGCGGGGCGGCGCAGGGGGCGGAGGCGGAGGCGGGCCGCGCCCCACGGCTTTTATTTTCTTGGGCTTCTTATCTGACATCCGTGCGTGAGGAGGCCTCGAGAAATCACAGCGGTGCAAATATAGACGAATGGCCCTGAGAAAATAAAAAATACAGATTTTATTATGGTTTAAAAACAAAACGTCATTCACGGTGGTGCGATTTTTTTTTTTTTTTTTTAAATTTAATCAAGAACAAATACCACTTATATTAATGTAAGAAATAAAGTTCTCACAAATCAAATAATTTTTGGGATACACCTGCTGTATTAAAATGTTATACTTTTGCAATAAAGAAATACATTGAAATATATTTTATTATGATATATTTCCATTCCTGCCTTTTTTCGAGCTAGTTTTTTTTTTTTGTTTTCACAAGATTACTACTTTGTCCAAACTCCCCCTCCCCTCTTTCTTCACTAAATTTTTTGTCATAATATATGAATTTATTAATAGTTGGAAAATGTAAATGTCTCTTGAAAAATAATATATACTCCCCCCCCAAAAAAATCTGAGAATATTCTCTGAAAAAAAAAAAAATCCTGTTAGAATTTATTCTGCCCCCCTCCAAAAAAAAAAGAAAAAAATAAAAATACTATATTCAAATAAGGTGGCACGGTGGATCAGCTTGTAAAGCGTTGGCCTCACAGTTCCAAGGTCCCTGGTTCGATCCCGGACCCGCCTGAGTTTGCATGTTCTCCCCGTGCCTGCGTGGCTTTTTTCCGGGTGGGCCCGGCCTCCTGCCTGTTGAGAGCTGGGATAGGCTCCAGCACTCCCCGTGACCCTCGTGAGGATAAGCGACAAAGAAGATGCCTGGATGGATATTTCCATTACTGCCTTTTTTGAGACAGAATACAGTTGGTTTTTTTTTTTTTTTTTTTTTTTCATAAAATTACTACATTGTCCAAACTCCCCCCCCCTTCCTTTTTCTTTACTACAACTTTTGTCCAAAAATATGAATTCATTAATTCTTGGAAATTTTACATTTTTCTGAAAAAAAAATCAATATACAAATCCCCACACCCACCACAAAAAAAAAAAAAAATCCTGAGAATATTCTGTGGAAAAAACAAATGAATTTTGGTCGGATTAATTCTGCCCCCCTCTTCCCCAAAAATAATAATAATATATTCAAGTCGCATAATTTTCTCGTTTGTTTTGGCTCAAATTTCCTTCTGGCGTTTTGCCCCATGGAGGAATCCGACGTGGACTGCGAACGCGCCTCTCGTTTTCTCACAGTCGGGTCGCTCCTTATCTTGGTCTCGCTCTCTGAAGCTCATCCAACAGATTGCGAAATCCACACACCCTGTCACGGGGAGGATTCTTTTAACAATTCCCTGAAGGACAAACTCCCGACTTGTTTACAAGCCAGAAAACAGAGCGGCCCTGCTAGAAAGTCTTATCGTGTGTCTGGTCGTCGCCTTGCCTCGGCCTCACGATTCCCTCGTTCGACACGGCGGCAGCGCCGGCCGGTCCGACTTGAGGACTTCCCGCGAAACGCGTGATGTCGGCGCAACGGCCAAGATGGCCGACTGTGCGGGTCAGTGGCCTACTTTTTGTTCTTGTTGCTGTAACATCGGGAACAATATAAAGCTACAAGTATGATTTTTTTTTTTTTTTTTTTTTTTTCCAGAGACAAAAAATAATATTTTTTCAAAAAACGTGCGTCTTTATTTTGGTAAGATATGTACTAATCTGCCTCAGCTGGTCAAGCCTCACAGTTCTGCGGTCCCGGGTTCAATCCCGGCCCCGCCTGTGTGGAGTTTGCATGTTCTTCCCGTGCCTGCGTGGGTTTTCTCCCGGTATTCCGGTCTCCTCCCACATCCCAAAATCATGCAACATTCATTGGACACTCTAAAAATTGCCCCTAGGTGTGATTGTTTGTGCGACTGGTTGTTTGTCTCTCGGTGCCCTGTGATTGGCTGGCGACCAGTTCAGGGTCTGCCCCGCCTCCTGCCCGTTGTCCGCTGGGATAGGCTCCGGCACTCCCCGTGACCCTTATGAGGATAAGTGGCAAAAGGAAATGGATGGATGGATGATGTGCTTATCTGGATTTTTACTTTCTTTGAGGAAAAAATCTTTTTTTTTAATATTTAGCTTTTTGTCCCCAAGACAAAAAGCGTTGGAGAGACAAGAAAAATGCTTTTATTGATTTTGTATCAATTTCTTCAAAACCAAACCCTTTTTTCTAAAAAAAAAAAGGATTGCAAAGTTAATCATTTTTTTAATTATTCTGATTTAATCTTTTCATATAACCTCCAGCCGAATGACTTTTTCCTCTCATTATACCTTTTTCAAATGTACAGACGCCCAGTGCCATATGTAGAAAAGCATCCCCAGAACGCAACCATTTCTAACTCAGCTTCTTCTTTCTTCTTTTACTGGTTAAGTGGTTCTTGTGTTAGCCCCCGTGTGGCCCCAAGTCCACCAAAAGTTAAAACCGCTCGAACGGCAGTGCATCCACGACCCGGCAAGGGCACATCTTGGCCCCTCCCCCCAGAGACCCCCCCACACCCTGCACATATGTTTTCCCTTCCTTTCTCGCACAGGTCAGGGGTTTCCAATTAGCCGCGGGGAAGAAAAGCACACGTGACATCGGATCCCCCGTGGGGGCCTAATGGCGGTTAACGTGCGTTTTAACCCCCGCGATCAGGGAGCGGTCGCGACCGCCGTCTCGCGGCTGACCCGCAGTCGGTCCCGCGAGGCGCCGGCCGCCACCTACAAAGATAACGCCGGTCGTTTATTGCCCGCGTTACAGCAATAAGGTTACTTGTTGCGCTGTTGTACACGGAATCGGTCACAAGGAAGGACGAAGCGAGCCCAGTTGAGTTTGCTTTTCATTTGCAATCAAAGACACAAAGTCCCACCCCTGATATAGAAAGATTTACCTTTTCCGTGCGTACTTCTTGCAAAAGTGTCCTTGCATCATAATTGTGTGGCACTTATTCATCCTTCCTTCCTTCCGTGGTTTCAACCTACTTTTCTGCCTTCCTTACGACATTCCCTTATTCCTTCTTTCTGCTTTTTATTCATTCTTTCTTCCTTCCTTCCTTCCTTCTTTGGTTTCAACCTATTTTCCTGCCTTCCTTACTACATCCCCTTATTCCTTCCTTCCTTCCTTCCTTCCGTGGTTTCAACCTATTTTCCTGCCTTCCTAACAACATTCCCTTCTTCCTTTTTTCTGATTTTTATTCATCCTTCCTTCCTTCCTCAGGTGATTTCTATGCACACACCCTTCCTCCTTTGTTTTCAACCTACTTTTTTGCCATCCTTACTACATTCCCTTCTTTCTGATTTGTATTCATCTTTCCTTCCTTCCTTCCTTCCTCAAGTGATTTCCATGCACGCACCCTTCTTCAACCAATTTTCCTGCCTTCCATACTGCATTCCCTTGCTTCCTTCCCTCTTTGGTTTCAACCTATTTTCCTGCCTTCCTTACTACATCCCCTTATTCCTTCCTTCCTTCCTTCCTTCCTTCCTTCCGTGGTTTCAACCTACTTTTCTGCCTTCCTTACGACATTCCCTTATTCCTTCTTCCTTCCTTCCTTCCTTCTTTGGTTTCAACCTATTTTCCTGCCTTCCTAATGACATTCCCTTCTTCCTTTTTTCTGATTTTTATTCATCCTTCCTTCATTCCTTCCTTCCTCACGTGATTTCCATGCACGCACCCTTCTTTGGTTTCAACCTACTTTCCTGCCTTCCATACTACCTTCCCCCCTTCCCTCCTTCCTTCTTTGTTTTCAACTTACTTTTCTGCCATTCCCTTTTTCCTTTTTCTGATTTTTATTCACCCTTCCTTCCGTCCTCGCATGATTTCTATGCACGCACCCTTTCTTCTTGGGTTTCAACCCATTTTCCTTCCTTCTTTGTTTTCAACCTACGTATCTGCCTTCCTTACTACATTCCTTTATTCCTTCCTTCCTTCCTTCCTTGGCTTCAACCCACTTTCCTGCCTTTCACCGCTTCCTTTCTGACTTTTCCTGTCTTCTTTTCCTCCAGTCCGCTGCCTTTTTCTCTCTGCACCTTTTCCTTCCTTCCTTCGTTCCCGCTTTTCATTCATACATCTTATCTGTCCTTCCCTGGCTCCAACCAACTTTTTCTGCATGCCGACCTTCCCTCCTTCCTTTGTGATCTTTCCTTCCATCTTTTTCATCCATCCTTCCTCCTAAGCTTTTTTTTTTTTTTTTTTTTTTTTAATATTCAAGAATCCCTGCATCTTTCCTGCCCCCCCCCCCCCCCCCCCCCAGCCAGCCATCTTGTTAGTGTGAAGACAATTCCAGAGATATTGTAGTCCACAACCTTTTGCACGCGCTGGTGAATGAAGCCCGTACGGCGTACATCACCCCCGCATGGTGGAAAGTGACAGGAAGAAGGCATGGAAGTTATTTCTTTTTTTTAAACGTGTGTTTTCGCCGCCGATCAAAGTGAGACGCAGACAAAAAGCCACTTCCTGGTGTCAAGGTGCAGCACGCAAACAGGAAGCAGCCGTCTTTCGTGTCCTGTTTGACGAGCCGCACGAGAGTCGCTTTCACGTGACGTTACCCAGATGTCAACGTGGGGACATTTTTAAAATGCTTCTACACGCTTTACGTCTTTAGTTTTACTCTATTATTGGAGCCTGCTTGTTTGTTATATATAAGCGCAAAAACAGTAAACCCCTCCTCCAAAAAAAAAACAAAAATCCAAAACAAATATGATGAACTATTATTATATCTGGTCGCATGGTGGGTCAACTGCAAAGCGTTGGCCTCACAGTTCTGAGATTCCGGGTTCAATCCCGGTCCCGCCCGTGTGGAGTTTGCATGTTCTCCCCGTGCCTACGTGGCTTTTCTGCGGGTGGGCACTCCGGTTTCCACCCACATCCCTAAAACATGCAACATTAATTGGACACTCTAAATTGCCCCTAGGTGTGATTGTGTGTGGGCGACTGTTTGTCTCAGTGTGCCCTGCGATTGGCCGGCGACCAGTTCAGGGTGTGCCCCGCCTCCTGCCGATTGACAGTTGGAATAGGCTTCAGCACTCCCCGCCACCCTCGTGAGGATAAGCGGCGCAGAAAATGGATTGATGAACTACTACTCTTTTGTAATATGAGCACTTTAAAAGTTTTTTTCAAATAGTTTAGAAATACATGTACAATTTTTACTCTTTATTAATATTTTTACATATTCTAAAATTACTTCTGATGATAATAATTACTAGTATGCAGTAGAGAACATTTTTTTCAAATTGATTTTTTTTTTTTTTACTGTACTGTTATTTTGGAAATATAAAAATTAGCACTCAGATTGTAATAGTTGTCATCATCAGAATTTGGTAAGAAATTGAACAAAAACAATTACACCAAAGGGCTACCATAGTTTTTCTCGTGGCTAGCGTGCGAACACAAATGCGTTCAAAATATTTCATACCCCTGATTCTGTTCTCACAAGAAATTTCGTATGAATTTGTAGAAAAAGGCCTACAAAAGTCGACGCCGCGGACATGACGGTAGACCGGCGGCGATTACGGGATGTTGTTGTGTGAGCGTCGAGCGAGGAGGCACGCAGGCAACAAGGAGAGGCCTTCATGGGTCAGCTGTGACGGCGGGTCAGCACCCTCCATTGTGCGAAGGGAGGGGCGGGTGGTGGTGGTGGGGGGGGGGGGGGTCGCGTTCCTGTTCCGGCTCCTCGGGCGCAAGCCCAGAGAAGATAAACACGCGCCAGCCGGCGGAGGAGAAACCCGAGCGCAGGCTGGAGGGGAAACGTTATGTGGGTCAGAGGAGTCGGAATGCAGCGAGAAAATGACCAATCGCTGCAAAATCCAAGCAAGTGTCAATCTTTGCATTTCTTAGACAATCATATCAATCGGTACAAGAGGAAAAATGTCATTTGAATTTAAAAAAAAATTAATTGTACTTTTTTTTTTTTTTTTTGTCATTTTGTTTACTTAATTGTAATGAAATTGTCAACCAATTATTTAATAAAATACAGAAATGCTTTATGTAGAAGTCAAATTGGTTCCCAATACTTTCACAAAATATATTTTAGTTTAATTATTTTAATGGTAATTTATGTAGTTTATTCAATCAAAGTTCCATCAAATATTTACATTTTTAAAAAATAAAAAAAATGTATTTGTCAAATTTACCTCACTAATATTCATAAAATATATCAACCTGTATATTTTAATACAAAAAATGTTTGAGATTATTCATAGTTTAGAAAATTTATTAATTTAATAAAATTTTGAATAGCTTTTTATTTCAATAATTAAAAATAATTTTATTTCTAAACAATTTGATAATTTAACAACCAATAATGAAATACAATTGACTAATTAAATATTTTTTTATGAAATATTAAAATGGTAATAAAATTTAAAAATACTTTCCTGCTATAATTTCCTTATAATGAATTTAATATTTGATGTAAACTGTCAGTCAAAATGTCATTTTGTTATTCACAAACGAGTCAAAGAAATAATTATTTTTAATTGACCAATTGGAGGAAAATCAATTTTACAAGCTAATGAAAAATAAAAAAAAAAAGTCTTGTGTACCCCGAACGATACTTTGCCCACCCCTGTGATTAAAAAAAAAAAAAAAAAAGTCCCGTGGTTGTCGCGCGAGTGATGTTTGCGTAATCAATAGCGTGCGTGTTTATTCTGCGCTTACTGGGAATACCGTTGGCTCAACTAAGCTCACCTCGCCATCATCGATCGCTAATCAATACGCTAACATGCACTTTAGAGTCGAGTTTATCACCAGACGGGTCAGTCGCCTCCACGCCGATCGCCAATCAAATACCGCCGCCGTGAAACACCCTACAAAGTTCTACGTCGGTACGAGGAACCGCTTGCTAACCTCACGAAAATATCATAAATGCTTCTATTGAAATTTTGATGTCACAAAACAATAAAGTACATTTCCATGCTAGGTGTTAGCTTGTCGTAGCATGTAAGCATCAAAGCATATTTTCACGCGACATGGTGGCGTGTGCCTGATACTTTTGAGCACATTTTAATGAGATGTTAGTGTAATCCGAAAACACTGTTAACGCTCATTTTATGCGAGACGTTAGCATGTCACAAGACTATAAAATCTGGCTAGCATCCAGAAACATTTTCATGTGCGAGTTTAGCAAGTCGCAAAGACTAAGCAAATATTCACACACGATACTAGCGCGTCACTTTCAGGGCAATTAAACCTGGCAGGAATCCAGAAACATTTTCACGTGAGACGTTAGCTCCTAGCTAAGACCAATCACATTTTTACGTGAGATGTTAGCACGCCAACGGTCTATCAAATCTGGCTAGCATCGAAACATTTCACGCAAGATGTTAGCGCAAGTCGCAAATAGCACATTTCTCCCCAAGATATCAAATATGGGAGACCTAACCCTAACTTCTTGCTTGAACAAAGAACGTCGGCATGTCACGAACGTTTTCATGCGAGAGTTTCACACGTCAAAAAGACGAAGGACGTTTTCACGAGAGGTTAGCCCAGTGATTCCTAAACAGTGTGCCGGGGTACATTAGTGTGCCGTGGGAAGTTATCCAATTTTTTTGTACTTGCTAAAAAACAAACATTTATTCCAAGAAATAATCTACCTTTATTCATCTATTTATGCCAGTGAGGCACAATGACAGAACAAAAAGAAGAAAAAAAAAATCCTCTTCTATTAGATGGCAGGAAGTACATATAGTATTTAATCGATCCGTTTTTTGTGACATTCACTTTTGTTGGTGTGCCGTGGGATTTTTCCAATTGTAAAATATGTGCCGTGGTGCTATAAAGGTTGGAAATCACTGGGTTAGCCTCCGGCGCAGACTTTAAGCAAACGCCGGCCACTTTTTAACATGCTGCCGAATGAGGGAATCAAGCATTTGTGCTGCGTCATCGATTTTTAGCTAGCAGAGGGCATTCCGATGCACGTTAGCTGTAGCCATCGACTTTTTTCCCCAAAATTGTACGTAGAGTGTATAGAGCTGTGTATGGAAGTAGATTAGTGCCACCGGGATTTGAATTTGAAATGTAAAGTGATCACATTTTCAATAGTTGATACAATTCGACCGGCTAAAATTCACCGTCTGTGCCACCAGGCAGAACAGCCAGCCAATCAAGTTACGCTTTCTTAGTCATGTGACGTCACATACTAAGGAAGCGTAACTCCGATTGGCAGGCTGTTCGGTTCTGACCTGAAGTAACCCCACCTGTTGGCACAGACGGTGGATTTTAGACACCTAATTGTAGCCAGTTGAATTGTTAACATTGAAAAGTTACCCTGAAATACAACGATTGAAATTGTGATCACTTTACATTTCAAATTCAAATCCTGGTGGCACTAATCTACTTCCATATTTGTCACAATGTCTAGATCCCAAATTATTATTATTATTTTTTTTTTAAACATTCCAACAAAACTCAAGACACAATTTTTTAATTTTTTTTTTCCGGAAAAATAAGGGGTTTATTGACTTTGAACTGCAATCAATATTTTACAAAAAAAAAAAAAAAAAAAGAAAGGTGACAGCACAGGACTGTAGTGACAAAAAATACATTCAACAGTTTTTGTCTTTTGACTTTCTTTGTCCCCCCCCCCCAAAAAAAAAAAAAAAAATTTCCGTAAAAAGCGTGAAGGCAACATGGGGGGAAACAACCAAAAAAGGTCCTCCATCATCCTTAGCTACCTGGAATGTATGCAAACGAGGCACTTGAACTCACTTTTCCTCAAGCTATTTGGTCACAGCAGGCTGGGTGGAAATAGGAGGAACGTTACCCCAAAAAAATGGAAATAAAAACATCTTAAAAGCACCCGAGTCGCTTCTCGAAAGCACTCGAAAAGCGTGTGTGTGGAGAAAACATCCAAACGAGGGGGAAGAAAAATAATAATAATAATTCCGGTGAAATTGCAGTGACGAGGGAAGATGTGAAAATAAATAATCAAAAACGGCATTTTTTTTCCTTGTCGCAGTTTAAATTCATTTTGACAAAAAAATGTAGATGCAGAAGAAGTACAATATATTAAACTGTGGAGAAAAAAAGGAAAAACAAAAAGAACTGACAAAATGTCTTCACAATCTTTAGATTAATATGGAAGATCATAATTTAACATAAAAGAAAATATATTCTATTGTTCATTATCCAGATAAATACAAAAATTAAACAAGAAAAAAAAAAACGAGGAAAAAAAACGCATATGATCACCAATAAATATGTTCTGATAAGTTAAATAAGCAGTGACAAGCAAAAAAAAAAACTGTCTGGAAAGTTCTCAAATAATATTAATAATAATAATAACCATAATAATAAAAAACAAAAAGGAAGAAAAGAGAGCTTGGAAATCTTGTCAAGTGAGGTGGGCAATGATGATCGGTTTAATAAAGATAAAGAAAAATAAAATAAGCCAGTGACCAGCAACAGGATGGGGTGGGGGGGGCGTGGGGGGGGGGGTTGTTGACCAACTTCCAGTTCAAAAGTCCTTCCTGCAGACTCGCTGACATCACAATTACATAAGCACAGTAGTCTGTTCACCCCCCCCCAGACAAACCCCACCCCCTAGGCACTTTTTTTTTTTTTTTTTGCTTTGCATGTATTTATTTTTATTTATTTTTTTTGCTGCAACTATTCATATCTTTTCAGGGTTGTTTTTTTTTTTAAAATATTTGTTCTGTTTTTTTTTTTTTTTTGGGTGCGGAGGGTATGAGGCGGGGGCTGCTAGTGCAATAATGCCCCCCCCCCCGCTTTCTTTTCCAAGGCCACTTTGTGCTGCTCCACATTCGAGAGAGGAAAAAAAGCGACGACGAAAAGTGAGACGAGTCGATTCTCGTGATTTTTCACTTCAATTCCTTTCTGACGTTTTTTTTTTTTTTTTTTTTTGGCACTATGACACATGGCAGGGCACTTTTATTTCTTTTTCGATTTGTTTTAAACTTTACTCCCCTAAAACAAAAATAAACCGGCTGTGTGCAGATTAGCAAGGATAAACCGATTTGCTGACTGTTTCGAAACTCGCCGGGGTTCCCAAACGGAGCTGCCGGGACCCGAAATGCTCCACGGGTGCGGGTTTTTTTTTCCCCCTCGATGTCGCCATGGCGACGGAACTTGTTTCGAGTCTTTTTTTTTGGGGGGGGTGGAAATGACGCGTTTCCGAAACTGAGGCTTGGGGGCTATAAATGCTTCCCGGGTCACTTTCGTTCGATCCCGGGTTTCGCCTAACGGAAGCCGAGGGGACCCAAAGCAGTTCGGGAGTTTTACAAACTGAGGCACGAGTTGGCCCAAAACCGGTTTCACAAGGAACTTTTTTTTTGCGTGACCCCGGTTCCGCAAACCGCAGAACCGGTTCGCGAGTAACTATGTTTTCCAAGACGAGGCACATGTGTCGAAGATAGTTCGTAAATGGCGTTTTTTTGGGGGTCATCCTTTAACCCAAGACCTGAACCACAGTTGTCCAAAAAAACAGTTTACCGGGTTTTACAAACTGAGCCGTACAGTCCGAAAATCGGTCACTTGTCATTTTTGTGTATTTTCCAAACTGAAGTTGGGGGGGGGGGGGGGGTGAAAATGGTTTGTGACTCATTAGGTCTGCCTAACTGGGGTTCAAAATTGTTGTCTTGGGAGCCCAAAAATTGTCAGCGGATGACCTTTGTTGGGCTTTAGAGTTCCACAACGTTGTTGGTCTGGTTTTGAGGTTTCCCCAAATCGAGGCTTGTGGGCCCAAAATGGTTTTGGACAGTCATTTTTTTTTTTGTTTAGGTTTTTCCAAAACTGAGACCCGCTGGGACCAGATTTTCTGGGTCGCAGATTGTCAGAGTAAAATGATCAAAAGGTTTTTGGCGGTGAGTCTCGAGTGTGAAAACTTCACACCCTCCGTCGTGGCCTGCCAATTCCCAAATTCCTGGGACAACTCGAACCCCCCCCAAGTCCTGCATACCTTACACACAGGGCAGCGAGCCGGTAAAAAGGCGGAAAAAAGAAGGCCCAGATGGCCGGTGTGTAAGGGGGCAAACGTTGGGTGGGGTGGGGATCCTGCCCTACGTCCTTGTGGCGGCGACAAGGAAGTGACGCCACCCGAGGCCCCGTTCTCCTCGTGTCAAAAAAAAAAAAAAAAAAAAAAAATGAAAATAAAGGGGCACAAGGGACGCCGTCTAGTCATCGGAGATGGAGAGGCGGCTGAAGATCGGGAGTCGGCGGGTGGTGTCGAGCGTGGGCGACTCGGAGCCACTCAGGCTGCTCCCGGAGCTGCTCTGGTAGCCCTCCTGGTCTGAGAGGGAGTCTCGCGGGCTGGACGGGGAATCGAACATCCGGGGCGACTCCAGCATCGGTCGGAAGTAGTAAGGCCCGCCGGTGGGGGAAGGGGGCGTGACGTCGCCGGTCTCGGCGCCCAGCGGGACGCCGCCCAGGCTGGGCCCGAACAGGTTGGCCACCTCCTGGCTGGAGTAGGTGAAGGGGTTGCTCCTGGACCAGTCGGGCACCTCGTCGGGGAAGAAGACGGGCGGCGGGGTGACGGACGTGGGGCTGTCGCGGAGCCCCGCCGAGCTGGGGAAGCCGGCGAAGCTGTAGCTGTGCTGCAGCCGGGGCCGCTCCGTCTCGCCCGAGGAAGACGAGGAGCAGGGGGACCGGGACGAAGCGTTGTCGGACTTGAGCGGGGGTCCGCGGCGCTCGTCGGCGTTGTGGATGAAATGGCAGCGGGGCCCGTAGGGGCAGAATCCGATGGTGTGGAAAGTGCGGCACAGCTCGGTCTTGTACTTGGGGTGGCGGCTCAGGCTGCGCAGTTCGTGGATGCCGTGCGCAAACTGGCACTTGTCGCCGTACTTGCAGGCGCCGTTCTCCTCGAAGGGCCGGCACAGCTCCGTCTTGTAGCGGCTGGAGTTGACCTGCCCCCCCGTGGGGCTGGCCGGGCCCAGGCACTTGTGCAGGAGCCGCTCGCCCGTCTCGGAGAACGAGCGGTCGCGCGGCCGCAGGTGGTTCTCCTTGTTGTTGCCGCCCAGCCCCGCGAGGAGCGGCGAGTGCTCGGCGGCCTTCAGGCTGTTCAGGAACTGGTTCTGGTTGAACTTTGCGCCGCCGCTGACGGAGTGCCGTCGTTGGTACGCCCCCGGGGTGCCCACCGCCTTCCTGTCCAGCAGGGCGCCGGGGACGTTGGCGTGAGGGGCGGCCAGGTTGCCGTTGTAGCCCAGCAGCTTGTTGTTCTACGAGAGGACAACGCACACACAAAAAAAACACGTCGGCCAAGGTTTACACAATACGGATTTCACAAGTTCCACCTGATTTCAGGACGGCGAAGGTTCGAAACCCGCTGACACGAGTTGGGTGTCATTTGGAACTGCAGTTGCAGCGTTGGGCCACAGTGGCGCTGTAGCAGGAAAAAGTCGGAACTCGGTGCCGAAACCCCCGAAGGAGACGGCTAACGCTAACTTCACGCGTCGGCGCGAGTAAATGCGGACCCTCGTCCCGTCGTGACGTATTGGCGGCAACCGTGGCCGACGTTTTCTTCTTCGTCGGTTCGAAGCAACTTCTTTTCGTCAGTTTTTAGCAAATTCGTCTGCTGTTCAATCAACCGAACGCGCCAGTTTTTGGGATGCGGGAGGAACCCGGACGACCCGGCCCGCCCCTGGCAAAATCCACACCGCCTGGCTTTGAACCTCCAACCTCGGAGTCGCGAGATGCATGCGCTTACAAATCTTGAAAACGGCAAAGGTCGCGATGAGTTCAAATATGCCACGAGTCAACAACAAAATATACAACGCACCAGTTCAGAGGTGCCAAACCCAAGGTCCGGGGGCCACATCCGGCCGCCCACAACGTTCTCCGTGGCCGTGAAAGTCAATCACATGCAGCAACTTCCATAATTCTTGCTAAAATCTGCTACAAACATTTAAAATCATCACGTATAAATCAGGTGGCACAGTGGCCTCCCAGTTCTGTGGACCCGGGTTCGATCCCGGCCCCAGCGCTCCCCGTGACTCTCATGAGGATAAGCAGCTCAGAAAATGGATGGATGGACATGTAACAGTAACGTTGCGATATTGCAAGCATTTTTTTCCTTTCTGACAGTAACTTGAACAATATTTGACAAAAAATATTCGATGTAAAACATTTATAAGGTCATCACGGCCCTCAGAGGGAAACCGTACGTAAAAAAAAAAAACTAAAAATAAAAAAAAGTAAAGCTTGTTTCAAAACCACAATCGCCTTTTTGTGTTTTTGCTTTTTAGTGAGAATTCTGTGCTGGAGGACATAAAAAAAAAAATGATAGCAAATAAAAAGCAGGAGGCTGAAGCCCCCGCAGTAAAATCTGACGAAATGATCAACGACCATTTAACGGGGCCCACATTTTTCCGACGGGGAGGGCGACATAAAAGGAGATTTGCTTTGCTGTTCAACTGTACAAACGTGCACTTTTGATGGATTCGAGGAGGGTTCCGGTCCATATTTTGTTTGTGCCAGAACGGTACCACGTTTGCTTCAATTTAAGCCATGAAAAACTTCCTGTTGAAGCTTTTTTTTTTTTGTTTTGGGGGGGGGGGTGATGCAGAGCGGATGCCGGGCCGTATAGGAGGAACAGCAGCTGGTTTGGCTGGTTGCCCTGGTTCGGAATGTGCGCTCGCTCTCAGCAGAATTGAGCACATGAGCCGAGAGGTGGAGCGCCCCCCCCCCAAAAAAAAAACGAGAGACAAAAGTGGCCATCCTGTTGCACTCACAAGCATGAGGAGGAGAGAGAGAGAGAGAGAGAGAGAGAGAGAGAAAGAGGGAGGGAAAGAAAACAGCTGAAGAGGGAAATTGGAGGGAAAACTCAGTCCCGACTCATTTGCTGTGCGCACGTTCAAACGGTTCGGAATCCAACCCCACGCGATTCTGGTGAATGATTACGCTCGTTTTGGGGGTCAGTTTAGTTTTCCCCGTTTTCACTCTTTCGGTTGCGCATTCATGTCTAACGAGGGCGCTTGCCTCCGCTTTTCAAGTTTTTTTTTTTAATAAACATCCGGTAAAACTGCAGCGATTTGAAGTGAAATATCCGGAAAGTTGGTTAAAAGTGAAGTCCGCGGAAGGGGAATTTCAAAAAAAATAAATCACAACGAGGCGGAAGAACGAGTCATTCCTCCACACAAACATATGCAAAAAAAGAATAATAATAACTAAAAGTTACCTTATTGAATGCTTCGAAGTCGAAGAAAGGCGACACCACGGCTGTGGTCATCTTTGCAGCGACCGAATTCCCCCACTCGCCGAAAGTTGCCAAACAGCCAAAGCAAAATGTTTTGGAAGTTGTTTTTTTTTTGCGCACACGACTTGTTGCGTGTGTGATTTTTGCGGATCCCCCCCCTACGCGCACGCGTGTGTGTGTATCTGTTCGCGTGGATCTTCGTGCGTGTTCCCGGGTCCTGCACGACTTCCCCCAGTGGCCCGGGCCCGCTCCGCCATTTGCCTTATAATCCTGCAGCAGGAGGAGCTTCGAGGCGCGGGGCGGAAACTTTTTGCGGAACTTTTTTTTTTTCTTTGCCCTGCTCCTCCTCTTTACTTTTCTTTCTTCTTCGTCCCCCCCCCCCTTTTTCTTCGGTTTCTTTCACTACGCCTCCCTCGTGTTTGAAGCCAGGCGCCCGTAAGCAAAGCTGCGCGCGGCCACGAGCGCGCATGCGCGACACGGAAACACGTTTCCAGCACGTTGCGTGACACAAATCACTGTCAGACATATTTTACAACTTACCAACCACCATTTAGTTGAACAAATATTACCACAAAGTGCAATTTGCAAATTTCCGATTATTTTTTTCATGAAATTATTGAGATATACTGATTTGAAGAACGACAGATACCGTCCCAAAATAGTTTGTCCAAGTGGACTTGCCGTACATCAGTTACAGAATTTGTTTACCTCCTTTTTTTTTAAATCTCTCTCGGCCACTTCCTTTTTGTAGTAGTAGTAGTACTTTTCACAGAACTAGTACGCGATTCTATGTTTACTATTATGCAATTTTGTAGAAATAAAATGGGGGGGGATTTTTTATGTTGTGGTCAGTTTGACCGCAAACCTCACTGCGCATGCGTACATCGTCACCATATTTGAAAAGATCATGGGGGGAAAATGAGAGGCTCCTCACATCTTCAAAGAAAGTCTTTGTGACTCGGCAACAAGTATTTGAAATAGGATCATAGGTTACTAAATGTTCAACTTTGATATTACGTGTATCGATTGTACAGTTAGATGAATTGGCAATATTATCTCTTGTCAGTATTTGTGTAGTTTGGACACACGGAGTTGCCGTCAAACATAGCCGTTTGACTTCCTACTTCCCGTTTATTTTTTATATTTTTTAACACGAGAAAACAAGTCCTATGCCAAGCATCAAATCTTACATTTTCGCATATTTCAGCTGCCAGGTAAGCAAGGGCGCACTTTTAAGAAACTTAAATGTGAGTAAAGTGTTAAATACGAACGGGCACAGTGTGCAAATAATACATTTATGGTGGGCCTGAGCTGTTGTTTACTCTTGCGGGGAGCCACAGCGCTGATCCTCCCGCTGCCATCATCCACTGCTCTGTAATTAATTTACTTTTTAATTGCCGGACTCTTAAACATCACCGCTGGGACTTTCCAGCCAAGCGAGTGGCGGTTAACCCCTTCCCAGTTCCCCACCCCCCATCGTCCCCCTTTCGCATTCGATCGCCGACCCAGTTCCCACCCCGCTCAAAACCATGCAAATCGTTCCCAATTCAAGCCGAATTGTGGCAAAATCTAGCAAAACATTGTTAATTCCCCTGTGAGTGGAAAAACAAGTGAACCGCTGAGAATAAACACAATAGTTTTGTTTTTTAATCCTGAAAAATGCTGGCGTATCATATGAAAATGAAAACATTTCAAACAACCGAAAACTGAATTTCAAGAATAAGTAGAATAAAGAACAATATTGGTACTATTTTCAAGAAAAAAGATGTCATATTACAAAATAAAGAAATGTAGTGTGCCATTTTACTTGCAATCAAAAAAGAACAGGGGGCAAGAATAAAGATGTATTTTATTTCTAGAGGTGTGTCCCCCTCCCCACAAAAAGAAAAAAAAATCTGCTAATAACATGAAAATAATTTTTTTCCCCCCTCCCTTGCAGTCATTTTGAAGCCGCGACGACACGTGACGTGGATGTCATTCCATCGCGTCGGAGAGAAGCTGATACATGAGTGAGCTCACCTGATTCAACCACACACACATAAAAAAACTAACAAAAAAAAAAAAAAACATCGCCTGCACAAATAGACGGCGGCCCGTCATTTTCCTCCCCGCCCCTCCCGCGTTTCTCCCATCTCAGCGTATGACAGAGCAGCCGGCGGCCATGTGCAGAGTCAATGTCAGGGTTTGGTTACAATGCAAAAAAAAAAAAAAAAAAAGAGAGGGAGGGAGGACGAGGGGGAGAAGAAAATGTCTGAGGGAGAGGGCGGTGGATTTATGGGTGACGTTTATGACTACACAGGATCGCCCTGGGGAGGTGAGCAACAAGGGGCGGGCGGGCGGAGGGCAAAACATTCCCTTTTCTGTGCCTGCTCGCCCGGGAGCCACTCAAGGGGAACGGCGGGGGGTGTGGAAAGCTTTGTGGACTTTGTTCCCCCCCCCCCCCCGGGCTCTCTCTCTAAAAGTCTTCCGTGATTTTCAGAAGGCTGACCAAATGCAGAGTGCTGAATTTTTCTTTTTTACTCGATATACTGTATTAACAATATTTACACTTTATGATTGTAATTTTTTTTTTTTTGGGGGGGGGGGCGCCTGATTCAGTTGAATTACCGCGCTTTTGAAAAGTCACAGTTACAAAACTGCTAAAACAGAGGCCGGAGCGCTCCTTTGTTTCGAGCTGTCAGCACAGGCAAATTTATGTTCACTCGCTGACACAGAGACACTCTTTCTTTTTTGTTATGTAATTATGTAATTGACTGGTAATTCTGGTCATACTACGACTTTTTTTTTTTTTTTTTTTTTTAAAGGTGAGATACGTTCGTGGGCTGAGAGCACGCGAATGCGTAAATGTCAACTTTTAGCATACGTAAAGGGTTTAACCGGGCGGGCCTGGGAGGCCTTTCAAGCCTGTTGGAATTCACGTCTGCGTCGGGAAAAGGCCCGCGGGCCGTCGACGGATCGTCCAAAATGGCGGCGGTGCTCACTTTTGCGGACGTTCGCTATTCTGGGGTCGTCGGCGCACTTTTTTCGCACTCGATATCCCACGGATGATGAGGAAAAAAGTAGTAAGAATAAAGTATACGCTACGTTTATATTCTGAAAGTAAAATCTTAATGTTAAGAGAAATAATACATTTTTTGCACAAATCAAGTCATTGTATGAAAATAAATTTGGATTATTAAGAAAAAAAAAGTTTTTTTTTTTTTTAGGGATGTAGTCCAAATACAATGAGGTTTTTTTTTTTCAAATTAAAACCTGATTACAATAACTTTTTTTCTGATGAAAAATGTTAGTTGACGAGACTAAAGAAGAGCAAAAAAAAGTAAAATTTTGGGGAAAAAAAGTTGCAATAATACCCAAAGTTTTAGGAAAACCGAGATAAAAAAAACATTTTATTCTTTAAAATGTGAGTAGTTATTTTTGTCAAGAAAAAAAATGAGGAAAAAAAGTGAACAAATGAAGAAAAATGAGAATGTGTGTGGGAATAACAAGAAATAAAAATGTCCCGTTATGGGAATAAGGTGGTATTTATTGTACATGTCTAAATGAAATAAAGTTGTAGTATTTTGACTACAAATAGAAAAACATATTTTTATGAGACTAGTCTTAGTATGACCAAAAAAAAATGTTTCAAGGTATGGTTATAATATGACAAGAATAAAACTTTGATATTGACAACAAATGAAATGTAAAAATAAAATGTTATATTCATGATAATGTTGCATTTACAAACAAATCCTAATAATCCAAAAATAGTCTTGTTGTATAATGCCGTTGTGTACATCTGTTTTATTACGAGGAAAAAGTACCCCCCCCCCAAATTACTCATAAATGTCATGATAGGACAAGAACAAGTCTGATTATTAGAATTAAAAGATGGCCAAAACGTGATGCAATCATATTCCAAGTGACATTAACACAGTCCCAAGGATTTTTCTGGAAATGAAGGCCACGTCCAAAAGTGGCACTAAAGATGGCCGACTGTCTTGTTGACGTGGCCGCGTCGTGTCGCGCGGCGCCTTCGCGATGCCGCCCGACTCCCTCCTGAGGTTTCGGGGGAGGCACCTGTTTCCTGACGAGAAAAGGGAAAAAAAAACAAAAACAACAACAAAAAAAAAAAAACAAACAAATGAGCATCTCTCTCAAGGGATTGCGTCACATGTCCTCGTCTCTGCGAAGACGGCCCATTTCCAAAAGTCCGCTGACGCACGACAACGAGCGGCGCCTTTCCACTTTAGAAATGTCGGGCAGAATCCGGCGACTCTGCGGATAATCCATCCGTGGCGGGCCGGAAGGCAAAAAAACTTGCGCGGATTGATGGCTGTCGTCGTTATTCATAAGCGGGTCCCAAAAAAAAAAAAAAAAAAAAAAGCCTCGTAGCTGTACAAAGTAGTACGACGGCCACGGTGAGATTTTTGCGTGAAATTCAGAGAATGCTTTTTTTTAGATTTTGCGGTGAAAGTCATGATCTCTTTTTTTAATGTTGGAGCATTATTATTATTATTATATGAAAACCTATACTCTTGAGTGTTATGCTACAAGATTGCAGTTGTGGTAGTAGTGATGCTGGTTTGGATTCCGACAAAAAAATTGAAATTGAAAAGTTGTAGTATCACAAATTACGACAAGTTGGGACATTTCCAGAACTTCGTCGCAAACTTTTCCGAACTACAAACTAAAAAAAATTAAAGTAAAATTGGCCATGGCTGATGTTATTCGGAAATGAAAAAAATGTTGATGAAAGAGTATAGACCCTCGTGAGGATAAGCAATTTAGAGAATGGATGGATGGAATTACAAGTGCTGAAAACTTGCAGCTACTACTTCGATGCTGTAATATTACTACTACTCGTACTTCCACTAGTTTTGTCAGGGAGTGTCGTGTTATTTACAAAACTGGCTTGGTGGCTTCTATTTCTTCTTCTACCTCAGAATGAATGCGTTGTTATTTTTTTTCGCAGCCTTTAAGATTTTCTGGAGCACGGCATCCATTTGACGCGCCAATCGGACTCACTCTCGCCGTCCAGATTTTGTGTTTTTTTTTTTTCCTCCGGGGCGATGCTTCATGAACTCGTTGGCCTTCAAAGATCGGTCCGGCAAAATGCACCTCTCGCCGCTCGGGTACTCTTCCGGCATTTGCCGGGAGGACGGCGTCACGTCAGGGGGGGGGGGGGGGGGGCGCTCGGTTTCGATCTGACCTCCCGAGGTTTGCGAGGAGGCCTCGGCTGATAAATGGCAGGGAGCGTGACGACGGGTTTTTATCTTTGCAAGCAGGAGGTGAAAGAAACTCGGGGGGGGGGTGCAGCGGAAACACCTGGCTGTCCTTGCGAGCGACGGTCAACAGAGGGCAGCTTTCTGCCTGCCACGCACTCATGCCTTGGGTTTGACAAAAGGCCTCCATTTTGGATCAAAAAACAAAGTATGACTGCTAACATAACTATTAAATTAGTCTATAAACTAATACGTTGGACTCAAAGATGAGATCCTCGCAGGAAGCTGACACTTGATTCTGTTGTGTGAATCAGAATCAGATTTAATGGCCAAGTGTGGAAAAACACACGAGGAATTTTTCTCCAGCAGTCGGTGCGGAACAAGGAACAACGTAGCAACAAGAACAAAGAACAAGAGACATTTTTATTTATAGGGTCTATTCCTTATAAGACATGCAAGATGTAAAATCTATATGATGTGGAGAATCCGAAAGAATCCTGGCTGCTCTGGACCCATTTTGCGCTGTGTGTAAATCCTCAATAGTTGGGTAGTGTGGTGCCGATAATCCGTTCAGCCGTTTTGATTGTCCGTTGCGGTCGGAGTTTGTCCTTTTTTTGTGGCGGTCCCAAACCAGACTGCGATGGAGGTACTCGGTACTGATTGGATGACCGCTGTGTAGAACTGACTCGGCAGCTCGTGTGGCAGACCGCAAGAAGTACATCCTTTGCTGGTCTTTTTTGAGGATGGAGTTGATGTTCGTCTCCCACCTCCGCTCCTTTTGAGACTGTAATTCCCAAGAACTTGAAGGCCTGGACAGTTGCCACAAGACAGTTGGACGGACTGCCAACAAGTGAATACACAAGTTGACTGAACTTTCTGCCGTCCATTTATTTCACTGTTATGACCGTCACTGGAATACATACATGGACAGCGATATTATAAATGAAGGCCTAAAAAAAAATTGCGCGCAAATCAAGTGAATCTGGTTCATCTGATCCCTCACGGCATTCTGGTGGGAAACCACTGGTCCGACAAAGTCGGGACACACCGCCTACTTCCAGAAACTCGCGCGGCCTCTCGGCGATCCATCCATCGAAGCGCCGTAGCCGACGGGATCGCCGGCTCCAAACTTAAGATCGTGTCGGGCGGCTACCCGCCTCCAGTAGCCGAATCCGAAAGGCAACTCCCGCGCCCCGTGCGATCGACGCGTCGCAAGCTCAACAACTATCAGGATCGACTCGACAACGACGTCGCCGATAAATGCCCATTCCTTGACGTCGCCCTCCACGATACGCATCATCTCTTCAACTGTGATCCAAAAACCGACCACGCTGACGGCGGAACACGTGCGGAGCGCCCCGGCCGATGTGGCTCACTTTCCGGACCGTGATACGGAATAATCACCGTCGTACTTGGCTAAAACAACAACAACAGTTTGAGAATCCCAGTTTTGAAAATCTCTGCAAGCGGTGATTTATTTGTGTATATATTATGTGTGCCTGCGATTGGCTGGCAACCCGTTCAGGGTGTACGCCGCCTCAGGAACTCCCGCGGCCCTTGTGAGGATGAGCGGCTCGGGAAACAGATGAATGAATAAACAGCTGACAGCAGTCAAGATCCAACACGCGAGCCAGAGCGGCGTTTCTTTGACCCGTTGCGTAACGACGGCACACGGAATTAGCGCGCCCGCGTGACGCACTCGCACTTATCAACCGCAAAACACAAACGCTGGCGGCGCGGTCATCTCCAAAGTTTAGCGCGTCGAATCCCACTTTAGGGAAACCGCAAGGCTCAATAAAAGGCGTCTTAAAGAAGAAATACAGTCCCGCAGAACATAAAATATACTCTGCGGTCGACGGATGCGAGGCGGCGATAGGGACGGAACATTGTCCTCGCGCAAACAGGCCGCATTAGTTCAGCGTTACTTCATCTCCTATTAAAAGTTATGTTTATATAACTTCCTCCTTTCGTTCCCAGCATGCGAGCAGCCGCAGCAGAACACGTCTTTCGAAATACTCCTCCCCAGTGCAGCTGAGCGTTTGAAAGCAAATAGACTTGATTTGAAAGGTTTGGCCGCGGCGCTGAACTGAATGTTATCTGCAAATAGGACGCGTGACGCGTTGCGTTTTATGAGGCACACGTCTTCAAAGAGGTCAGATAATCTACGTCGGGCGCGGGTCGTTAAGCAGTGCAGCGGTGACCCGATTTTGCGGTTCACCAGATGAGTTGGGGACGAGGTGCCGAATCTGCAAATCTGGCAGAAGATGATCCAAATCCGTCATTTAGACCACCTATTCCAAAAATCTGATGCATATTTTAGGGTGAGAGCGACGAGGGATTTTCAAACGCCGGTCAAAATTATTTTTGGGAGTGGGGGCGAGGGGCGCATTTCTTGCAAGGGACATTCATGGCTGTTGAAAAGATGCGTCGATAAAAGCGGTCAGGGGTCTCCGGTCGGGTCCCTGTGTCCGACTCATGTGTAACGCAAATCCCAGGGTGACCAAACGGGGGCCGGTTGCGAGGCCGGAGACAGATGGACAGGGCCGGATTTCTTTAAGCGCCGGGAGAATGGACTCCGCTGTTCCGAGATCGCACAAAGCCCATTGATTATCTCCCAAGCGGAGCGAGGAGTCGGGGACTATCCCGTTTCAGCGTCCGCCGCACGGTCCGGACACCTGGACCGACGCTCAGGTCTGGCCGGTTCCCAGCGGAGGGACCGGAAACCTGAAGGGGGAGCGGGGGGGGGGGGACCGACTGGCCATAACAACATTTGGCTGTGTGAGGCCAAACATCTCATCCTGTTGTTTGGGTAGCTCAACAACGCCGCCTTGGGCTAGGAGACATTCGAACGTTTTTCCAACTTCGCAGTTCAGAGACTGCGCTCGTGAGGCAAGTCGCGGACAAGCCTCTGACACGGCCAGGGGGGCGTATTCTGGAAAAGACGCTTTCGGGTAGTTTGAATACAAACACACACGGCGGTCTGTTCCTTTTGCGGCGACGTAGCCCAAATTTGCAAATAAGCGCGAAAGTGCCGTAGTCTGTTGCTAACCTCGACTGATGCGGTGGTAAAGTCACAGTTGCGGTAAATATTTGTGAATACACTTGTAGGCCACGAATATAAAGAACATTTTCTTTTTAAATATGCTCAACAATCATAAAAGATTGATTCCGTCCCAGGGCAGTAGGAGGCAGTAATGTGCGTTATAAATGGGCGCATTCTCTCAAAGTGAGATGTTCATTTTTTTTCTTGGTGGGATTCTCCATTTTCTGCCAGCGCTGTGGGATGTGCACTAAAATGTAATATTTTTCTTTTCCCTGTTTCCTCCCGATTGTCTACAAATTTGAAAATTAGTAACAAAATCCTCGGTTATTATGTGGAAAAAAACCCCCAAACTACTGCGGCAGTTTTCGCGAAAGGGTTGGAACTGAGACCAAAGAACCAAGCCTTCCATTTTGGGTACAAATCCACTTGCGGTAGGCTAAGTGGGGAAACGAGTAAAATGAGCTTACTTTGTGAGACATTCGGTACTTGTGTCATGTACATTCCTTCCTCCTTCTGCAGTACTGCTCGGAACCTCATGGTTCCTCATGGCTCTCCTTGGAAAACTGTCGATCTCGTATCTGGTTTGGTGGGAGATGTATTGCTCGATCAACATTTTATCCCGCCTTCCAGCGCCGAGGGAAATTTTTGTTGTTGTTGTTTGTTTTTTTTTCCACCGAGCGTAAGGCCAGTCTTCCCCATGATCCCTGGAGGTGGACCGAGAGATTGTTCTTCAGGAAACACAGGTCAGGAAGTCTAAAGAGGAAGTTGGCCCTTCTCAATCTATAAAAAGGCGGTCTCGGGAGACGTGGCCCAGAACCCTCGCTTGCTTGTTTTGATCCGTTTTTGTTTGCTGCAATTGGACTGCAAAACACGATTGTTCTTCTCGGTGGCATGAAGCGAACGGTCCAGAGGTGGGACCGAGTCACATATGTGCAAGTCATAAGCGAGTTTCGGGTCTGAACCTTCAGATTTGGAGCAAGTCCAAAGTTACTGTGGCAATAAACAAAGCAAGCCAGGTTGAGTCCTTTTTAAGTCAAGTCTTTATTTGGGTCAAGCGAGCTCGGTGAGTCGCAGCACATATCAGCCACTGTGCAATCGATATCCGTGAGGTCCACCCCAGAACCTTTTTTTTTAATGGGTCCAAAGCCAGTCTCCATATGGTCTTTTCCTTTGCTGTCTCCTCAATCGTAGTGCAGTCAGCTGTCTTTGTGGCTTCCCGAGAGTCGGATGAGGTTCGACCTCATCGTTGTTTCTCATATCTTTTGAGTTACAAACTTTTTCTAGATTTGATTAAACACAAATGTAAAATTGTTGGATTTTGACCTTCACGATATTTGCTGCACAAGGTGGGCACTGCACTTTGCATCGTAGCATACTGGCGGTGGGGGTGGGTTGCCAGTTCTTGCGCACCGCACAAAAATTCCCCTTTTTTAGGAAAAAAACCAAAGCAAAATTAAACAAATGAGACATATCTTGAAAATGCAGATTTCCAAATGTAAAAGGACAAGACTCCAAGACATGTGGTTCAAGCCATGTCTCAAGAATACCAAGTCACTGTCAATTCATGTCTTAACTTTTATTTATTTTTGCAGTATTATTATTATTATTATGATTGTTTTATCCAAACCAGTCCAGTTTCAATGGCATGAACTCGTCTAGTCACACGACTCAAATCCATCAACTCTGATGAAGCACTGACACGAGCAGTGTTTGGCGTGTGCTCTGGTAACGTTTAGGGCGTCCCGATGCCCACCCAGCGAGGAATGAAGGGGAACGGTGGGGTGGGGGTGGGGGCTGGGGGGGTCGTCAGGTTTGGAGAGCTTCGTGGGAACGCTGTCGGCGAGGGCCCTCGGCGGTTGACCGCTAACAATGCTGCGGCCGGGCCGTATGGACAATTAATCGCCGCTGGATGGCTGAGGCGCATTCTCTCCCTCGCAACGTCCTCTGAGGGCTAACGTGACATGACCGCAAGTCTCCAGCGGGCGTACCCGCTGAAAAACCGGCGCTTTCATAGAGGCAGCCGGGACAAAAACAAAACGGACAAAGCCGCAAATCTGAGACATTTCTGTTGCGTTGTTTGACATCGGGAATTTTTCTGGTTCAGATTGAGGCAGAAATGGAGCCGTTCCGCATATGTCGTGCCCTCCCACAAGCTCCAGAAAAATTCATTCTCTGTGAGGTATTTACACGCTTTGTTTTGTTCTTTCACGTTTTATGTTTTCGAGTTGCGAGTACCCCAGTTTACAAGTTTTCTGTTGTCGACGCTGAACCCCTAAATTCCCCGCAGGTCAGCGCTGGAAATGAGAAACGGTTCTCAATCGCCTGCCCTGCTTAAACAAAGGAAATTAAATTAACGTCAGAGGTTTTGCAGCCTGCGGCGGACACCTCCAGGTTTTTTATTTTTTTACAGAAAAGACCATGCACATCCTATTCTTATCCACCTGCCCCCAAAACGTCCACAGTTTTGGGAATATCTAAAGGTCTAAAGGTTCCCCTTGTCTTCTCCTTGATGGCCACGTGATCCCGGGAAAGCGCTTAAGTCTTCTGCTCAGCGGAGAACAATCAGGAAATGAGCAAAAACTCCAGCTGGTGAGCAGAGATCAAGGCTACGGCTGAGTAATTTCCTCCCCAAAACGTTGTTTGCACTGTTTTCCGGGACCGACTACATCACTTGCCTTAACTTTCTGGGTTGTGCTTGTTTACCAAACATTCACACAGAGGAAGGGGGGGGGGGGGGGAGCGCTACATAATTGTAATTTATTATTATGAAATAATACCACTGTGATATCATTGGGGGCCGAGCACTAGGCGGTGGGAAGGCACTTTAAGAGTTGCCGTATATCAATCTTTTCCATCCGACGGAGAAATTGTCAGCGGAAGGCTACGGCTCCGATTCTGGCAGGCCTCACCGCCCCCAAAACGCATCATTTCTTGAAAGTGTTTGTATGCTGGTCTAATTTAGGTTTCCCCAATACAACCCAGTTAAAACCTGTTCAATAAGGACCATTTTAAATTTGGAAATGAAAGCACATGGAAAGCCAATACTTTTCTAGAATCTTCATCATATCAGAAGAGTGTTGCACAAGGAATCTCGGGAGTCTGCAAACAGTCGCTGTGATGCATTGTGATAAAAATGGACAAAGATGGCAGCATCCATCCATCCATCCATCATTTTTCTATCCCACTTATCTTCATTAGAGTCTCAGGTGTCCTGGAGCCAATCGCAGCTGCCTTTAGGTGAGAGGCGCGGTAGACCCTGGACTGGTCGCTAATCATGCGACGATCAGGCCTTTGCTGACTCTGGTCGAAGGGGAAGGAAAATGCTCAAATTCGGCCCAAATCCATTCACCCATTTTCTACCGCTTCTCCGGGCTTCAGCAGGGATAGCCAGACTTCCCTTTCCCCAGCCACTTCTTCCAGGTCTTCAGGAGGGATCCCGAGGCGTTCCCAAGACAGCCGAGAGCCGTAGTCTCTCCGACGTGTCCTGGGTCGTCCCCGGGGTCTCTTTCCGGTGGGACGTGCCCGGAAGACGTCACCAGGGAGGCGTCCGGGAGGCATCCGGATCAGATGCCCCAGCCACCTCGTCTGACTCCTCTCAGTGCGGAGGAGCACAGGCTCGACACCGAGCCCCTCCCTGATGACCGAGCTTCTCGCCCGTTCTCTAAGGGAGAGCCCGGTCGCCCCGATGGCAGCAGTCGGAGTAAATCTCATTCTTCGGTCATTACCGACTTTCAAATTCAGACTGCGAAAGAATGAAAGACTCCTTTTCTCAGCCCGTGTTCTTAATTATGTTCTTCTGAGCCCTCCAAATGGCAGTTCCGACATTCATCCGTGTGAAACAATGACTCTTGTCAACTGCGCGGCCATTTCCAAATAACAAGCTAAACAAAAACAACTTTTAATCAAGAACAAGTGTCACGACTGGATTTGGCCGTCCAAGCGTGGTGGACGAGGAACGGGAAAACAACGAAGCTTGAAGACACGCAAACTGTGTACCGATGTTCTGTGGTTCTGAAATGCGCAAAGGTCCAAAACATGCGCCCGTGTTCATTTCCAGTCAGCGCTCTTAATGTCTCGTCATCCAGTGGCCAAATACAGTATTTTGTGCGCGACACCGCAGTATGGAAACAGTTCTTGACGCTTGTTCAACGCTGTCTGGTTTGGCTTCTCACTCCTTACACCTCTTTTACCTCTTATAGGTTCAACGATTAAAGGAAAAAAAAAAAATTAATGGCTTTCCCAGAAATGACAGTTTTTATTGTAGCCCTTCAGCCCAACCGCTGCTCGTAAGGAACGGCACGCTTAGCGAAAAGTCTACCGGCTCGGACCCCTCGACCCGACTGGAACTACCAGTTCCCAAGGTTTTCTATGCGCCGCTCCTTTAAAAAGACACCAAAAAAAAAAAGTCCCCCCCAGTACAAAAGTGCAGTTTTAGTGGTGCAAAATTAGTGGACGAATCCCACGCGCAAACAAATGCCAGGAAAAACAGGAAAAGACAAAGCCGAATCTTCAACAGGAGCTACGTTTAACCGCAGAGGATTTACGAGCATACGAACGTTATTAAAGTGATATCACGGAACCCTGTGAAAAGGGTAAACGGATGTTTCCCAAAAAAAAAAAAAAAAAAATCATAAACTTCTTTGGATGTGACATTTGTTTGAGGTCTTGGAACTGTAAAATCACTTCATTCTTGAAATGATCAATAAACTTTGACGTTATTCTGTGCCCGCACGAGAGGCTGTGATATGCTCTGAAAAATAAAAAAGTTCTGATACATGCTTCCGATTGGGGCTCACTTGGCTTTTCGCCAGGGGTAATAATACCAAACAAAAATGGCAAAATCCCCCTTTTCATGCATTCATCTGGAAACATTTTTGTCTGTCCTGTTATGATAAAAAGGTCCAGCTGATTTTTTTGCCAATCTGTAAAACGTTCTTCTTCAAAATTCATGGAGTCACTTATGTTCAGGACCCTTGAAAATATACATATTTCTTGTACCAGAATTCTCCGTTTTCTGGGTTAGGGTTTGGGCCCCCGCAAAATGGCGATTCAGATGTTTGAGAATGTGAACTACCATGTTGCTTTTTACTGATACTCCATCAGTTTCCCACGTTTTAGTCGTAGTGTACATGAAAAATATGAATTACTTTTTTCCCAATGTAGTTTGTGTCGTGTTTAAGCTCAAAACTGTTAAAATCGGCACTTATCAGTCTTTTTTAGCGGTGCTGCATCCATTATTGTCAAAATTTTGTGACGCGTCAGGACTTGGTCCCTAACCACCGTCAGTAACAAAAATTTGTTGTGCAAGCGATGCCTTTACCTCGTTTTTATGAAATGTCAACGGCTCCTCTCGCCTGGCGAATTACTGTACTTACCCACAAGGGAATTTACCTGCTTCAGACGCGCCGTGTGCTTCATAAACAGAAATATCGTGTCGACCGGAGCGTAGGTGCGGAGCTTCCACCGTGGGCGGGCGTTTGCGCCGCGTGGCAGCTCATTTAGATACAGACGATGCAGTACGCGGCGCTCCTCCGACGGTGTTTCGATCCCGTTATGACACGTTGCTGTTTTTTTATTATTAGGTTGGTCCTGTTGTCGGAAAGCCAAAGAGAAAGCAAATCAAATGCAACACTCGCCCGAATTGTTTGGTAGGAAACCTTGGTACAGTTTTTAGAGGGCTCAGCAAAGACGTTCGCCAAACAAGCGATCGCACGTCGCAACCGGCAGGTTCCGCAAACAATCAGTCAACCCCCCGATCGATGGAAAACATTTGCCGCGGCCCCTCATCGACAAGTTTGAGGTTAAATGATTGCAACCCCGTTGCCGGCTCAATGTCGCACGTTTAAAAACAACCAAAATATTGTGAGCGAACTGAAAAAGGAAGTTGCACGTAACCAGGCGAGACCACGACAGCGCCTCACCTCGGCGGAGGTAACGACCAGAGAAAAAAGATGGGCGGCGGTGATTTACCCCCGATGAAATCCCAGACCTGCTCGGTCGCAGAGACGCAGATGGAGCGCAGCCGTAACTCATCTGCGCCGAGGTCCGCTCATCAACGTGATGGGCCGACGGAAGGCTTCCGTCTCGTTTATGCAACCCGACACCGGGCATCTGTCGGCCTTCCCCCGTCAGACGGCGGGATTAGCGCGGCCGTTTTAGATACGGCAGACAGGATGAAGCATATCGGAAAATTACCGGCAGCCCGCCGGGGAGGGGGCCGGGAGGTTATTTTTGGAAACGAGCTACGCAGTTTTCGAATTCAGTCTTGTAATTTACTCTTTTGTCATGCTCGTAGCAATGTCCACCAAGGTCAATCAACCTGAACTTGATTCCGTCACACGGAGGTGCGATGGACTCAATTATATCCCACTGCCGGTCGCTGATTGGTCGAGGAGATAAACATTAACAGTTGATGAGCAAGTGAAAGGACGCCATTGTCAGGTTTGCCAGACAACCGATCCAACTCACTCCCGTGCCCTAACCCAACTCTCGATCGTAGGCCCCATTGACGAGCTTGTCGAGAAACCGATAACGCCCTCCGTCAGCGAGTTCGCGGAACCACCGATCCTACCCGTTGACTGGATCAACAAATTGAAGGGAAAAACAATTCCACTCCTCCGCGTTTAATGTCAAAACGCTTGCACAACCCACAAACGGCTACCAATCAAACCCACATGTGCGAGTTTGTCAACAATCAAACGCGCCCCGACGATAAGTTCAATGAGAAATTAAGCTCGCCCCCGTCAACAAGTTGATTGAAGAACCGAACGCACCCCTGCTTGACAAGATCAGTGAATGATCGACGTGATTAATGTGGCGCCGTTTCCGCAGTTTGCCGCTTCCCACCCAAAAACCAAATTGAGTGATGGGGGGGGGGGGGGGGGATGGCCGGAAAAAGACTCTGGTGTCAAACGCAAGGCATGCGGGCCGGATAGGGCCCGTCATATAATAGAATGCGGCCTGCTCAAATAAATCATCGGCGTCTACATCGTGTTCTTCCAGACCGAAAAATTTCAAATTTGGTAAAAAGAAGTAGTGAGCCTTAAAAAAAAAAAATAAAAAAAAATTGAAGTGATTTTCAATTATACAAAAGCCAAGATGTACAAAACTGGGACAAAATTTGGATGAGAAAAATGTCAAAAACCGAATGATAGGAAAACCGAGCTTCCACTGTCTTTTTACTGTATATGATGATGTGATAGATCCATTTACATGGTTCCAAATTCATAACAGCGTCCTGGAAGAAAACCATAACAATGTGGCCCGCATCAAAAAACGAGTTTGACACCCCACGCATTTATTTTCACTGGATTTCCCCCGCAGCCTTTTTATTCATCGCCAGCCAATGAACGGCGAAAGGTTCCGTCCACCTCGAGCTTTATTGTGGCAAAATGAGTTGCTTTTATATATTCTGGGCGCACTCGCCCAGCCTCCCGGAGAAGAAGAAGAGGGGCTGAGGTGGGAAGTTTGGCGCCGCGTCGCAGGCGAACCCGACTCGGCGGTGTTGTAGCTCGCTACGGCAAAAAAGTGCCAAAACATTCACCGGTCGGTGGACACGGGCGCAAAGTTCTGTGCTTGTTTTTGAGGACGGGGACGGCTGAGGAAAGACAGAGTGTTGGCGTGGGGGGGGCATCGGGGGAGGCGGCGACGGGCCCACGCAGCACCGGTCGGTAGAAAGTGCCGAGTCATGCTCCAGGAATGTTGTGGAGCTGCAGAGGGGCGGGATGGGGGGGTGGGGTGGTGTTGGGGGGGGGATTGCTGGCGTGACTGCCCCATTTTTCACAGCCATAATCAGAGCCAGCTGTCAGCGAGAGGGCCTGGAATATGAAGGCCTTCAGAGTCCGGGGTGGGGGGCGGGGGTCGGGGGTAAGGATGAAGGATTGGGATGCGCGGGGGGTGGGAGAAGTGGGAACGCTGGGCTTTTCAAGGCGCAGTCTCCTGGCGGCGGATGAGACAAAGATGGCCCTTTTTCACATGCTAATGTTCCTTCGCCCGCATGTGCTTCGCAGACATTTCGCAAAAACCGCGCGGTCGGAATGAAAGCGTTCGCGTACGCGTGATAATCGGAAAGAAGATGCGCGCCAGGTCATGGGGGGGGGGGGATGTTAGCGGGTGGGCGGAGCTTCCTTTCTTTCCGACCGATCTAAAGATTGTGAGGCTACTTTGTAAAGCGAAGCGGGCCGTCCTTTGCAGGGAAATGCCATTTCGGAGCCTGAAAACATTTGAAACCGGTCCCGGTTTCGGACGTGTACGAGCCGAAATCTGAACATAACGTCGCAATTGGAAAGGGCCCGTTTACGGGTTTGGTTTCGGCCGTTATTCTGCAGAACACACGATTTGGACCCTGAAAACAAACATTTGAAAACCATACTGAAATGATTCACCCCACCGGAACCATTTTGGGACGGTACTTTCGAGCGGTTAGCGGACATGATGAAGTGTTAGAAGTTTGATTTTTCACTCACCAGAACTCAATTTATGAGCCATTTTTGAGGAAACGTCACTGGGATGGTTATTTGCAACGTTTGTCGGTTTTGTTTGGGCCGTTTGTTTTCCACACAAAACGCATTTTGGAGCCTGAAAGAAACTTGAAAACTGTCCTGTTGCTGTCTCCGTCCGTCATCTTGCAAATGGAATTTTCCCGTTTTGTCTTTTCCATTCGTTTGCACAAGAGTGACATTTTGGATCCTCAAAATGTAAATATTTCAAAACGATGATGATAAGGTGCGGGGGAACCAAAACTTTAATATGTGAGTAGTTGATGCTCGGTTCCAAAATAAAACAGATTTGTCAGATTTGACAAATTAGCTTAGTCATTAACATATGGAACGTATCCTGTTACTTGTTTGCAGTATTTGTGCTGAGGCCAAAGCCATGTCTAATGTAAAAAAAAAAAAAAAAAAAATTGCTTTTGTGGCATTTTGGGTCAAGGAACTCTGTTGAAGTGTGGCTAGGAGCTCGATGCAGTTGGGCCGAACCTCGTCTGATCAGCAAAACGTACTTTGCCACCATCTTCTGAGGTTTATAGTCAAATACAAACCGTTTTCGTTTTGGTGTCAATCGTTCACAGGTACAGTTTTTGGGGATGACCGGATAGACAAACAAGTATTGCCACTCACCTTCAGACTATTTACATGCAGAAGACCAAGAAAGAATTCAAGAAAGCACATGGAGAGCATGCAAACCCCACACCCGAGCTGAGATTCGAACTCTCAACCTCAGAACTATTCTAGTCACTGTCTGAGTCCATGAACAATGATTGGTAAACGGTTCCATTGCGCTGGTGCGACAAACTGTTAACACGTTGTCCTCAACTTTTGGGAGCAGTCACGCCGAAACCGGTTTTCGCCAATCCAGCGCCGCCGACGTCAGACTTTATTCAGGAGCCGCCGCCGCCGCGTTTCCGCACATCTGTTGCCGTCCGCGGCCGCGCAGCGCCGCCGCACTCCTCCGAGGTCCCGAATGTAAGTCCGTGACGCGTTTATGTTTAGTCTGCCCGCGCCACGGCGTGCACGTAGGCACGGGCCCGCTTGTGGAGTCATTCCAGGTAACGTTAGGACACGGGACCTCACCTTTCATACCCGGCGCCGTGTTAAAAACATTGTTACTTGGCAGGAAGGTTTATGTATAGCCGGGTCGTGTGCTTTTATGACCCATTTTCTAAGCCACTCCGTGTCACTCGTGCTCGGATCATGGAAAAAAGACTCCGGTGGGAGTGGGCCGTGCTTGTTGATTTTTGCATGATTCATTGCGCGCTAAGGACTTGACCTCGTCCAAGTCGGAGTTCTGGGTTTCATGTCGACACCCCACCCCCACCGCCTCCCCCCGCCCCAGTCTCTCGTAACCTCCCCACGGCCAAGAGGCTTCCACAAAATTGGTGTCACCGGCTAATGAACTTTGCAGCCTCAGCACACACTCTGGTGCAAATAAATCACTTTGACGGCGGAGTAGGCTTGTTGTTGGACTCCAGCTTCTGGCCGCGATGGGAGGAATGGATCATAGTGTTCGCACTTTTGCTGTATTTTGATACAGAGTGGGAAATATGAACAAGTGTTTGAGCGTCACCCTTTGAATGGGGGCGTCACCAAACTCAATAATTAGCAGTCGATCGGATGTCTGATTCGACGACATAAAAGCTCGTCAGGTCTCGCTTCACTCAACCCTGCTAAAAAATTTCTACGGAAATTCTACAGAAATCTAGCGAATTTGTACAGAACAACTTGTTCTGTAGAACGTTGGCTGTGATTTTTGAGAGAATTTCCACAGAACAACGGAATCTCTACAGAAATCGAGAGAATTTGCACAGAACTTGTTCTATAGAACTTTGACTGTGATTCTCTAGAGACTTTCCACAGAACAACGGAATCGCTACAGAAATCTAGAGAATTTGTACAGAACAACTTGTTCTGTAGAACGTTGGCTGTGATTTTTGAGAGAATTTCCACAGAACAATGGAATTTCCATAGAAATCTAGAGAATTTGTACAGAACAACTTGTTCTATAGAACTTTGACTGATTTTCTAGAGACTTTCCACAGAACAATGGAATTTCCATAGAAATCTAGAGAATTTGTACAGAACAAATTGTTCTATAGAACTTTGATTTTCTAGAGAATTTCCACAGAACAATGGAATTTTGACAGAAATCTAGAGAATTTGTACAGAACAACTTGTTCTATAGAGCTTTGTGAGGAATTTCTACAGAAATCTAGAGAATTTGTACAGAAGAACTTGTTCTATATAACTTTGGCTGTGATTTTCTAGAGAATTTCCACCAGAACAATAGAATATCTATAGAAATTCTATAGGACTTAGGTCCAAAAGTTCAGTAGTCCTTTAGAAAATCTTTAGAAATGTTCTATAGAAAATTTTTAGCAGAGAACTAGAGGATTTTAGTCGATTTTGGGTCGGTTTTAAGTCATTTTTGGGGCGGGGCAATGTCGATCGGTTGTCATTTTTAGGAAAGAAACTGCACAGATGGCAGTTGAAATCTTGAAAGATTTTTGTTTGGAGGCGTGGCATGACGTACACCAGACGTCGGTCCAATGTTTGGTCAAAATCGAACAGTTAAGTTTGTGGTACAATACATTCCAAGCAGTTTTTCTCATCTTTGTTTATCATCGGGTTTCTCGTCGCCTGATCAGGATTTGTTGTCGCGAACTATGTTGACGAGCAGATGCGCGTTCCTCTTTCAAGTCCCGTCGAACAAATAAGCGATTTATTAGCCGATAGCTCGCGCCTCATTGCGGCGTCGCTTTTTCCATGACAGCATAAATGAGTGCGACTGTTGACCCCCCCCCCCCCCGGAGGAGCTGTTTGCCGGGCCGGCCCGCCGGTGGCCCGTCGCCTCTTTGACCTCCGGCCGAGTCCAAAGTACAGCCGGGTTCAAACGGCGGACTTTTGTCGCCCGTAAGCCAGCTTTTTGTCCATTATCTGAAGTTCGCGGGGCACGCCGACCTTTTGCCGCTCTCTCTCAAGGCAACGGGCCGGAAGCTTTGAAGAGAGAACTTTGCCAAGAGACTCGGATCATTTCGGGCCACTTTCCGCCCCGTTTGGGCGTCTTTCCCGCATTTGGGCTCAGCTCGGCAGTCGAGTTCGTTCAGGACTCCGCCTCCAATCGATATTGCTCAACGCTCAAAGGGGGCCAAGGTCAGATTGCGAAGACTTTTCTGTTTAGTCTTTATTGAGTCACTTATAAATATGACCCGGATGTTTGTCAGGGTATATTTGTCGGAGTTATCGATCCATATATAATGAAATATGGCGTCCTTAAAGCCGTCCATCCTGGTTAAAAATGTTCCCGAGAGTGTGGCAGCGTGGGAAAATTTTGCATATTTAAAAAAAAAAAAAAAAAAGAAAACTCTTAAGCAGGCGAAAGGAAAAATTATTGCTTTATTATTGCGGGGGGAGGGGGGGCAATTATGGAAATTAATATGTGCAACCAGGATTTGAATAAAAAAATGCCACTGACATTTTCAAGTTGTAAAATTCACATTGCGTGAGTGATCGCTGTTTTTCAGCTGAACTTTTCAATGTTAACAAATTCACCATATCGAAAAATCCAAACTTTCAAATTCAAACGCAATATTTTCACGCTCCTGAGATTCAACTCGCTGCAATTCGCTGTTTGAAATTCACCGTCTAAATTCAGTGTTGCGGCACGGCGGCATCACAGTTGTGAGGACCCGAGTTCGATCCCGGCCTCGCCTGTGTGGAGTTTGCATGTTCTCGCCGTGCCCGCGTGGGTTTCCTCCGGGTGGGCACTCCGGTTTCCACCCACATCCCAAAAACATGCAACATTGATTGGACCCTCTAAATTGCCCCTAGGTGTGATTGTGAGTGTGGCTGTTTGTCTCCATGCCCAGTTGAGCGTGTAACCCGCCTCCTGCCCGTTGACAGCCGGGATAGGCTCCGGCACTCCCCGCGACCCTCGTGAGGATAAGCGGCAGAGGAATCCGGATGGATGGAAATTCAGTGTTAAGAAGGCAGAATTACTTCAGGTCAGAAGCCAGCGCCCGGCCAATCCAGTTACACTTTCTTAGTCACATGCTAAGAAGGGGTAACTTAATACCTTAAATAATGTCATGTGATTATCCAAGCCGCGTATCCTCACAAGGGTCGCGGGAAAGCTGGAGCCTGTCCCAGCGAGCTTCAGGCAAAAGGAACACCCCGAACTGGTCGCCAGTCAGTCGCAGGGCAGATATCGACACCATCACTGAGCGGGAATCAAACCCGCGCTGCCTCCACCGAAGGGGGGCGCGTGTAGCGCTACACCATCAGTGACACTCCCTTAATAATGATCCCAAATCATTCAATATCATTTCAAATGACCCTGAAAAATCAATGGCGTATTTGATTTATAAATTGCACTTTTGAAAGCATACTCGTACACCAAAAACGTCTCCGTACCTTTCTTACTGCGCTAACGACCCAGGCTAAACTTCGCTGCTTCTTGATCATACAATGATATTTTTCGCCATAAAGATGTATCAATATAAAAATATATATAAATAAAAAACAAATGTAAAAAATATATTAAAATAAATAATAATAATAATAATAAAAATAATTAAAAGCAACAATAATCATAAAATATAAAATTAAAAATGTCAAAAAAATTAAACATTTTTTAAAAAGTAATAAAAAATAGATGTATCAATATACAGTAGTACCAATCGTTATTTACCCATTTGCTTGGGGTAAAAAGTGATTTTATTTGTTTTTTTTTTTTAATCCAAAACTCATTTCTATTTTCAAATCGGATCAAACATACAAAAAGGAAAAAGTGAATATTTAATTGATCAGGCTCGACCGACCCAGAAGTTTGTGCGACCCGAATGTTTGCTCATAAAAGTTCCGTGAGGGTCTCGGTCACCCCCATCACAGACGATCCATCAGCTTTATTGCGTTCATCAAGTACAAGTTTGAAGGTTTATTGCGGTGGTCTTCGCGCATTTCGTCCGGCGATCCGCGAACGGGCCGGGCCTCGCGAGTCCAGAATCCGCTCGAATGAAATCGGCAAATGGACATGACGCGCGCTCCCTCCGGAAGCCCTCGCACCGAACTTCTCGCGTGTAGCTTTTTTGCGCAGGATGTGAGCTCATTTCCCGTCTTATCTTGGCCATGTCGAAAGAGGAAGCGCCGTTTTACTTTCCCCGCCGCCCGCTTATCTGCGGCGACTTGCACTTTTCCGAGTTGTTTTATTTCAAACGGAACCTTTTTTTTTTTTTTTTTTTTTTGCACGCGAAGGCGGCCCGCCGAGCGCCACCGGCATCGGCAGCGTCTCTTTTTTGTTTTTTTTTTTGTTTTTTTTCCGCGTGTACTGTAAACGTTGCAGACTGTATGGAAGGTGCAGAGGAGGCGAGGAACGCGCCGAACTTTGTTGCCCGAAGAAGCCCCCGACAAATTCAGTTCCTCTTCCTCTCGAAAAATTTGTTTTATCGACTTTTTTGTAAATTTCCATCATATCTTTTCAAAACATCTCGGTACACTCAGACGGCAATTTTCATTTTTTTTTTTTTTAAATCCTTAAAGAACTGCAAGCTTGTTCATGAACAGTCAAAAAAATGATATTGAGTACAAATAAAAGTAATTATACTCATCAATTTAGATGTTTTTAGGAAAGAGCAACATCAACTCTTGGTCTCTAGAAAAATATGAAATAAGCATTTGACAAACATGCAGTGTACGTAAAAAGTTTGTCTTCTTTTTACTAAAAAAAAAAAAAAAATGCAGAAAAGTACTGCAGTAAAAGTTTTGACAGTATTCTGTAACATCCAAAATGTTTTCATTTTAGCAAAGTGCAACATCAACAGGAAATGAATGAATGAATTATTATTTTTTTTAGGAATTAAACTACGCGTGCAAGCAAGCTTCAGATTAATGAAAAAAAAAAAAAAAGAAATCGAGTTCTATAATTCAGGTCATGTAATGTAATGCCCCGCGTTCGAATCCCTCAACTGGCCACGCCCCTCCGAAGCACACATCCAATACACGAATACTACTCTACTGACAATAATTACTCTTCAAAATCAGTTTTATTTCATATACATATTTATATATTTTTTTCTATTTGATGTCAATTTGTAATTCTATTTCTTTCGCACGATTTTTGTTTCTCTCACTCCTCACCGCAGGTTCACGGGCGAGTTTGAGTCCATCTGACTTGGGCGAGAAGCATCACGGGGGAAGCCGGACCCGGGATTCAAACCCCGGCCTACAGAACTGCGAGGCAGATGTGCTACCCGTTTTTATACAATACGTTGCCATTTGTCGGTGGATCAGCTGGTAAAGCGTCGGCCTCGCAGTTCCGAGGTCCCGGGTTCGATCCCAGACCCGCCTGTGTGGAGTTTGCCTGTCCTCCCTGCGCCTGCGTGGCTTTTCTCCGGGTACTCCGGTTTCCTCCCACATCCCAAAAAACGTGCAACATGAATTGCACGCTCTAAATTGTCCCAAGGTGTGATTGTGAGTCCGATTGGTTGTTTGTCTCCGCGTGCCCTGCGCTTGGCCGGCGACCAGTTCAGGGTGCTCCCCGCCTCCTGCCCGTCGCCAGCCGGGATAGGCTCCTGCGCTCTCGGTTGACCCTTGTGAGGATAAGCGGCAAAAAAGTGGATTGATGGATGGACAAAACTAGAGATGAGCGAGTCGTGATACCAGCTTTCTGTATTTGGTTGATACCGGTCTGCTTTCAAAGTATTGGATACGCGTGAAGGCTGCTGATACGAGACACCGGAGGCAGTTTGCTATAAAAAAAAAAAAAAAATATTAAAAAAAAAAAAAAAAAACAACAATCCTGTTCTCGTCTTGGACGTCTTCCCCGTCGCCTAATTCGGATGTGGACGCCGGCCCGGTCCGACGTCAAAACATCTGGAGCCGGGCGTCTTCTTCCCCCAAATGCTCTCGTGTCTTTTTGCACGATCCCCTTAAATCCCCGACGGATGTGAGAAAATAACCTGCGAGGGGGAAACAAATGAAATGGAATTGAGTGATGCAAAATGGAATTCGGGTGATTTTTTTTTTTTTTTTTCCCGAAAGGCGGATATTGTTGTAACATCGCAAGAATTTGCGCGAGGGGCCAAGCGGCCTCGGTCGAGCGTGACTCATCCGTCCTGCTTGGTTACCTCATGACGCTGATATCGAAAGTGCGGGTTCAAAAATCAAGTCCTTGGATGCAAATTCGGGTCGGTGAACAAAAAAAAAAAATTCATTCGCTAAACGCTAAAATCAAGATTTTTATCGGCGTCCTGCGCCGTTTCCTTTGCGCTTCATCGCGGCTCAACTTCAAAGTTGCTGTGCATGTCACGTCACTTTTATTTTTATTTCATTTTTTTCTAGAAATAGTCGACGCAGGGCTGCTAATTGAATTAATACTACGGATAGCTTAGCAACTAGCGTCGCTCAGCATGTAGCGCTGAGTCGGCCCATTCGTCGATGTGGTTAAGAACAAAAAAGTGAATGTAAATAAATCAAGAAATAAAATAATAATAAATGTAAAATAAATACACAATAAATAAATAGAAAATAAATAAATAATCATAAATAAATTAAATCAATTATTAATTACCTTTTTTAAAAAAAAAAAAAAAGTAATTATTTTTAGACACAAAGCATACTTTTAACAATTTTCTAATCAAATTGTTTGGCTGCTGAATTATAATTAATTTGAGATAATACTATTGAGTCCATCTGACTTGGGCAACAAGCATCACGGATTCAAACCCCGGCCTACAGAACTGCGAGGCAGATGTGCTACCCGTTTTTATACAATACGTTGCCATTTGTCGGTGGATCAGCTGGTAAAGCGTCGGCCTCGCAGTTTTGAGGTCCCGGGTTCGATCCCAGACCCGCCTGTGTGGAGTTTGCCTGTCCTCCCTGCGCCTGCGTGGCTTTTCTCCGGGTACTCCGGTTTCCTCCCACATCCCAAAAAACGTGCAACATGAATTGGACACTGTAAATTGCCCCAAGGTGTGATTGTGAGTGCGATTGGTTGTTTGTCTCCGCGTGCCCTGCGATTGGCCGGCGACCAGTTCGGGGCGTGCTCCGCCTCCTGCCCGTTGACACCTGGGATAGGCTCCAGCGCTCCCCGCGACCCTTGTGAGGATAAGCGGCTAAGAAAATGGACGGCTGGGTGGCTCGATAATGAAATGCTAAATGACCACCTTTTAATCATGTGCACCCATCCAGGCGTTCCCCATCGCGCTTATCCTCACGAGGGTCGCCTATTAGTGCTAACTGGGTAAAAAGTATACGGCACTTATCAGGCGTCCAGATCTTTGGTCTTTCCGATCCAGTTTTATCGTGGACCTGATCTCCGAAGGATGGCGGCTCGCGCAAATCGCGTGGCCGCTCGAACCTGAAGCGACGCACGTATGAAGGAAAACACGGCGCTTTGGAGAAATGGGATCCTTTCCCGGGGGGTGGGGGGTGGGGGGAATAGCCCAAAATAAACCCCCTCTGTTCTCCCATATCGGGGCCTTGTATAAATAAGATAGCGCAGCGGGCCCGACGCCGCCATGGGAATTGGCCAATCGGGTCGTGTAAACATCAGCCAATGACTTTTGGCAGGCCGGCGGGCCGCTTGGCTCTCTGGAGGCGAGCATGTGCGCTGGAATTCATAAATAAATCACTTTTTTTTTGTTCTTGGAGGATTATGTGTCCGCAAATCTCGCGCCCCGCCGACCACCTCCCCTCAAAAACAAACTGCAGAAACGGCCCGTTAAACGCCGCCACACAGGAAACGATCCCCGCTCGTGGGGTGCGTTTGTTTTCCGTTTGCGTTCTAGCCGCTTCCCTTTCGTCGCTGGTCCACCCCCCTCGCCGCGATCGCTGGTGTGTGACCGTGTCCAACGAGCGGCGGTAATGGCACACAATGGGGCCTCAGTAACGCGTTGGCACCGCAACTCGACGGCAAACGCACGAGCTCTGCGCTTTCTAAGCCGCCGCCGGCTTTTCCGAGGAAAACTTTGTTTTTATGATGGGTTCTTCGGGCCGCGGTACCGTCGCGGTTAATCTTTTCTTTGTAAATATGAGATTCGGTGTTACAATCCTACCCGAATGATGCCTGTTCAGGAAACTGATAACTTCTCCGAGCCAAATCTTTAGCAGGTTACATGCATACTCTGTAGAGTTTAAGTCTGTAAATTTTGGACTTTGCGTGGCTTGCGTGGTTGATTGCGTGATTGACCCTAAATTATGCATAGGTGTGAATTTGGGTGTGTATTTATATTTTAGCTCAAAGAAGAATAAAAGCATATATATAGCGTAATTTCCGGTTTACAGAGCGAACCACCGAGTACATTTGTAAAGGAAATACCATTTGGTACGTACATAAGCCGCACCTGTGTAAAAGCCGCAAGTGCCCACGTTAAAATCCACATTGCGCTAACGCTGGCATGGTGCTAACAGGGTCAGTTAAAAATAAAACATACTGATAAAAGTCACCGACACGCGGCAGTAACACAGCAGCAACATGCTAGCGCGGCGGTATCAGGGCTGATTGAAAAAAAAAAAAAAACATACCGGTAAAAATCACAGAGACACGGCAGTAACACAGACGCAACATGCTAGCACAGCGCTAACGCTAGCGCAGAGCTAACTGAGCCGGTTAAAATAAAAGTGCCGGTAAAAGTGACTTCCTTGGCACATATATTCCACCGGTCTCACTCTTACCTTTTCCCACCCAAGCGCCCCCTTGTGGCCGTTAGAAAAAATGCACAAAGTAACCGCATCACCGCATAAAGAAGTCACGGCTTATAGGCCGGAAATTATGGTATGTATGTATAAAAAAAATTACCCTCCATAATTGTAACTCTTGTTGAAGATGGACATTTTTCTCACCTTTTTGTTTTAGGAATACATTCATCCAAAAAAAGTATGATTTGATGAAAGAAAAGACTTCTCCCAAAAAAATTCAGAGAATTTTTGTCTAGTACAATTATATTTAAACTGAAAATACTACGAATTTTCTACAAAACATGTTTACAAAAACAAAATGTAGAATTTTTTCGACTTTCTCTCGAGAAATGTTGGAAGATTTAAAAAAAATAAAAATACTGCAAAAAAGTCAGACATGATCCTACTAATATTCCAACTTCTGCACACATTGAGTTGCCCTATTTGCCCCCCCCCCCCCCCGCGCGCGAGACGTCGCACTTTTGTTTACTCTTTCGCCGATGTGATGTTTTTGTTTTTGCGTCACGCCCCCATTTTGACCCGAAACGACTTCCACTTTTATTTCTCCTCTGCGCCGAATAACGCGCGGCTGCGAAGTGTTTAGTGCCGGGGGGGTGGGGGGGGGGGGCGTTGATTCACCACCGGGGCCTGACTCGCGCACCTCCTCAAAATGTCCAAAAGAATTTGGTGGAAAATATAATACACAAATTTCTCTTGTGAGTGCAAGTCCGAAAATGGCATTTATTTTATTATTATTATTATTTTTTTTTTTTTTTCAAGAAGGACTTCACAAATGCATGTATGGGAGGGGAAACTACCCCCCCCCCCCCTCTCTCTTGCATTTCCTCCTCCACTTGTTTTCGGGAACATGGGCGATTATTTACAATTGAAAAAAAAAAAAAATAAAAATGCAAACGTATGACACACGCTTGATGTAAGCCTCCTCTGGTCTTGATTTGTAGCCATTCAGGAGCTCCGCCCCCCCCCCACCCCCAGCCCCCATTTAAGCCCACCCTCAATGGCTTCCAGCTGGATGTTCTCCTGGCTGAGGAAGAGGAGGAGGAGGAGGAGGGTTGGACTGCCAGCGAGCCTCGACTTGCTCAATACCGCGCCCCCCCCCCTCCTCGCTATTTGTTCAATTGGTGGAAAAATCCATAAAAGTTGAAATGTTTTAATTTGCGGCAAACGTCCAGCGAGGCGAGGAGGTGAGGAAATCGAGCGCTCCCAAAAGTCAAGTTCACCTTCTCTCAGCGGCCCTGTTGAAATCGCGCGCTACTGGGGACCCCCCCCTGCACCCCCCCCCAAAAAAATGGCCCAAGCACTCCTAATGGTTGACAAAACACACTTGCACAACTTTTGCAGTCAAAATACAAATATTCGAGGCCAAAAAATGGCAAAATATTCCGAAATATGTGGAAAAATACAAAAATATTAAATAAGTAAAATATTTTTAAAAAATATGAAAATATTAGACAGCAATCCACAACTATCACGAAAAGCTATAAAAATGTGTATTTGTATACAAAAAGTAATTGTTTTTGACCTATGTCCTATTTAAATGTTACTTTGGTCAAATGACAATTTCTTCTGACTTCCACTGTAAAAATATGAAACAATTAGGTCAAATATTACTCGGGTGGGGGGGGGGGAACGTAAAAACATTTGAATTGAAAAATAATCCCAAAATATTTTTTAAAATACAAGAACGTAATTATTCGTATGTAAACATTCCAAAATCAATTTTACTTATTGTTCCCGTTTACCTTAGGGAAAAAAAGTACAGAAATATTTAGAGGAGAAGCAAAATATTACCCCCCCTCAAAATAATCTTGGGAAAGTAAAACAACACAAAATAACTGAAAAAAAGAATATTAGAGAATAATTCCAAAATATTTTTCAAAATACAAAAATTTTATTTGTATGTAAACATTCCAAAATAAAATTTACTTATTTTTTCCCTTTACCTTGAAAAAAAAGTACATAAATATTTAGAGGAAAACCAAAATGGAGCAAAATATTACCCTCCCTCAAAAAACAATCTTGCGAAATAAAGTAAAACAACACATAGTAACTGAAAAAAAAAATTATGTTAGAAAATAATCGTGAAATATTTTTTTTTAGAATATAGAAATGTAATTATTTGTATGTAAACATTCCAAAATAAATTTTACTTATTTTTCTCCTTTACCTTTGAAAAAAAAAGTACATAAATATTTTGAGGCAAAACAAAATGAAGTAAAATATTACCCTCCCTCAAAAAAATCTTGAGAAGGAAAGTAAAACGACACAAAATACCTGAAAAAATGAAGAATAACCCCAAAATATTTTTTTAAAATACAATAATGTAATTATTTGTATGCAAAGATTCCAAAATAAAATTTACTTATTTTTCCCCTTCACCTTAGAAGAAAAAAGCACATAAATATTTAAAGGCAAAAACAAAATGAAGCAAAATATTACCCTCCCTCATAAAAATCTTGGAAAAAAAATGTAAAACAACACAAAATAACAGAAAAAATGACAAATATTCAAAAATAATCCTAAATTATTTTAAAATGATGCCTAGATGTACATACATTTTTATACATTACAACCCCTATGAAGAACACTTTATTTAACCCCTTGGTGACCTTTTTTTTTTTTTTTGCAGCCGTCACACTGAACGAGAAATATGTACGTACTATTACAAACGTCCGACACGCGGCGTCGGACGGCGACCGTCGGGATTTCATCTCCCCTGCCGAGAACTCCTTTCAAGTTATCTCCGCGAGCGCAGCACTTTTCGGGCTAAATATAGACGGCTCTTCAACGGGGGGAGGGGGGGGGGCACTTCTGGCTAAATATTTCTCTTCATGGCCGCACGCTCGTGCGCCCGCTTTTTTTTTTTTTTTTCCCGAACATTCAGCAGAAAAGCGGAAGCGCGTCGGCCGCGGCCGCAGGTGGCCCGAGCGGGTGACGGCTGACTTAAGAAGCGGGATAAAGGGCAAGGCAGCGTCGGCTGCGTCCGCACTTTCTTCCAAAGAGGGACAGGTGTTATTTGTACATCGGCCTGCTAGCTTTTCCCCAGAAAATCTTGAGAAAAAAAACACTTTTTTCTGCCTTTTTAGAGAGACCATGAATTATCCTATAAAGTAAAAAGCAACGTCAAACTTGCAAATCACCCAAAAGCTTCAATTTTTTGCTATACTTATGTTTATAGAAGCAATATAAACTCGCATCCAGCATAAATTTGGTGCATCTTGACATCTACCTGAAGGAGATCGTCCGAGGTTACGGTTAGCTGAAAACAAGGTCATAAATCAACCCGTAGCAAACCACATCAAGTCGTATCTCAAATGAAAGGTCCCGATAAGGGCTTTCTAAATACCTCATGATTTTGTCAGTCTGAGCAAAGCTGATGATGGATTCAGCAATAAAAACGTTTTTGGCTCGCTTACTGCGTTTAGTCAATTTGACTGCATATGCTGCTGTAATGAAGCCAAACTTTGTTGGGGTTCTTCTCGACACTGTCGAATCAGTACAAAAACACGAGATTGTCACCACGTAGATTCTTTATCCTCGGACTCTCTGACGTTCACCTTAAGGAAATTGCCCAAGGTCAAAATCCCGTTTGCAATCGACCAGATTGAGTCACATCCCACACGGACGGTCTTTGTCAGGGCTATTTCGTCAATATGATCACATACGATTATGTAACCACCAAAACTGCGTTGCTTCTTCGCCTTGAAAGTGACTAAAACACTTTTCGCATTTGCAGTATTGTAGATCGGACCGGCCCGTGTGGGGTTTAAAGTGACCACAAAAGTCTGAAAAATGAGCTCAGATTGCCACGAAAAGCTCCTGCTTGGTGGTGTTGTTGTTGTTTTTTTTTTTTTTTTTCATTTTTTGTGGGTTTTGCAAAACGTTTACCTTGCAGGAGTGACCGTGATGACAGTCTGATGTCATTGAGGTCAGGGTTGAAAAGCGCGGGGGGAGGGCGTCTGCAGGCCGCCGACGGGTGGACGTGACGCGTCGTCACTCCTCATGAAAGCTCCACTGTGTGTGTGCGTGGACTTGTTTTGTGTGTACATATACTTGTGTGTACGTGAAGAGAAGCACACGCTACCGAGAAATCAGCTGACGTCCGCCGCAGGACGCTTTGTAATGTCATGTTGGTCATTAGAACCGTGACGGAGAAACTCGTCGTGCGCGTCGCGCAATTTTGCCGAGTCTGCGTTTCGGGCCGCGACGCTAACGGTGCGCAGCTCACCATCGCAAAGTTCAAAGCATTTTTCCAGAGATGAAATGCGGACAAAACAACGTGCAGTTTTACGGAACTGAGTGGTTTTCTTTCTGGTTCCAGGTTAGAACAAATCATATTTATCGTGGACAGTCGAAGTTGAGGCTAGTTCGGCTAAAAGCTAACTTTGATCGGAAAGTTCTTCCAAAGAGAACGTCGTTTAATCGCAAAATAGGAAACTCTGAGAAGAAAGTTTATCGTGGTTCAAAAGGCTGAAAAGTCCACAATCTCCATTGGATGAGGAAAAAAATGAAATTGTCGGTGAATTTTCAAAATACGTTGCTAATTTTTAGCTTCATCTAGAATCAATTTAATTCGTAATTATTCACAGTTTTCCAGAGTTGAAATTCCGCAAAACGACGTGCAGTTTTTCCGAACTGAGTGGTTTTCTTTCTGGTTCCAGGTTGGAACAAATCATATTAATCGTGAATATTCGAAGCTGATACACGTTCAAGCAAATGAGAGGCTAGTTTGGCTAAAAGCTAACTTTGATCGGAAAGTTCTTCCAAAGAGAACGTCGTTTAATCGCAAAATAGGAAACTCCGAGAAGAAAATTTTCGTGGTTCAAAAGGCTAAAAAGTCCACAATCTCCATTGATGAGGGAAAAAAATGAAATTATCAGTGAATTTTCAAAGTATGTTGCTAATTTTTAACTTCATCTCGAATCAATTTAATTAGTAATTATTGACAGTTTTCGTAAAAAACAAAACAAAACTGGCCTCGGTGACGGCTCGCCCTAATCCCGTTGGATCGGGCCGAAAAGGTTCGAAGCGATCGATGACTCGCGTCCTTATCGGCGACTCGCTCGGCGTAGCGGCGACTCCGTTTTGCCGATTAGATAACGCCGCTAGCTCGCGCGCGTGACGCAACGTCGGGTCACGTGTCCGCCGAGCTCAAACAGCTGAAGTAGACTCGCAACTTTATTTTTTGTTTGTTTGTTTGTTTGTTTTTAAACAGCCATCATCTGCGAGTTAAATGTTGGACCGAAACTTTATTTAGCACACAAGGACGGTCGAGACCTTTTGAGCGTCTGTGCGGTCGTCTTGTTACATTTCCGCGAAGCTAAAACGAACTAGCTAAGACCTTTTTGAAGGACAGTTAGACTGGAAAAAAAAAAAAACAACTATAATTTTTAAAAATAAAAATATAAAATCTAAAAAATAAAATAAAAAACGCTATAATTTTTTTAATCTCAAATTTTTGCATTTTCACAAAACGCTCCAAAAATTATTGCGGAGTGGTAATGTCGACAAATTGAGTAGCGGCGACCACACCCGGAGGCCATTTGGTACTCGGCCCAAAAATATTGTGCATTATTGATCATCATATTCTGGAAATCCATCCAAATCCAATTATAAATGCAGTAAGTAGAGCCCGCAACTTCCCAAAAGAGAAATATGGATTCAAGAGACAACTTCCACAGTCTAATTTATGAAACGGGGTTATTGATAGTTGACTCGCGCACCGGACAAATTTTCAATAAAATTATGCAAATGAGGCAATGAAGCCATCAAAACTGCTTCTACCGATTTTTAATCATTTTTAATTTGCTTTGTCCCAATCTGCTTTTATTTTTTTACGTGAAACCGTTCCATTTTCTACCGCTTTTCCAGGTGGGGTAGCTTCAGTAGGGATACCTTCCCTTTTCCCCAGCCACTTCTTCCAGCTCTTCCGGAGGACTCCCGAGGCGTTCCCAAGCCAGTCTCTCCAGCGTGTCCTGGGTCACCTCAAGGTCTCTTAAGGTGGGACGTGCCCGGAACACCTCACCAGGGAGGCGTCCAGGAGGCATCTGAATCAGATGCCCCAGCCACCTCATCTAAACGTGGGGGAAGTAGCTTCAGCAGGGAAAACCCAGACTTCCCTTTTCCCCAGCCACTTCTTCCAGCTCTTCCGGAGGGGTCCCGAGGCGTTCCTAAGCCAGCCGGGTGACACGGTCTCTCCAGCGTGTCCTGGGTCACCTTCAAGGTCTCTTTCCGGTGGGACGTGCCCGGAGCACCTCACCAGGGAGGCGTCCATAAGGCATCCGAATCAGATGCCCCAGCCACCTCATCTGGCTTCTCTCAAGCGGCTCGACACTGATGACCGAGCTTCTGACCCTAGTTCAGGGACCGCTCTCCACCGACTAGTGTTCAATCGATTAGTCCGTACGATTCCTAAATTCGGACCCCTACCTGGCGACTTTTGGGGGATTTTGCGTCACTGACATCAGGCAGGTGCCCCACCGGTTGCTACGCTTACCCCCGAGGGGCTCAGGTCCGGGTGCCGTAACGCCAGAGGTCAGAGGGTTAATGGAGCCGAGTGGCGCCGGCCCCAAATCCTGGGTGGATTTGGTAAACAGCGAAGCTGTCACTGCGGATTAATACGCCGAGGAGCCAGAACAGGCTCCAAACGGACGAGGGTTGGGTGTGGGGGGGGGGCTAATGGCTCCCAAGTCAGCCGTGAAAGTGGCTCTCTTGCCCATTCTCCTGTCTCCCCCGTCCTCAAAGATAAGCCCACTCGCAGGGAAGAGGAGGGGGAAGGCGCAACAACTTGAGTCCCGGACGATAACGCGAACCACACCTGATTCTGATCCTTCAGCGGCGGGCCGAGCCGAGCGTTTACGGTCCTACCTCGGCCTTCGATGGGGGCTCGCCCGACTTCACCCGAGTCCAAATGCCAACAATATCACCTTACCATTATTCGGACCCTTTACAACACCGAGGCTACCATCTAAAAATAAAATACTTGGACCTCCAAGTTCCACCTGACCGACCAGACCCAGGTGGCTTCATTCCTAAAAGGTACAATAATGAGAATACTTTGATCCAAGATGAGACTGAGGGCAACAAGAATCGCATGGAGGATTGCAGCAAAGTGGAGACTTCAGACACAAATCAATTGTTACTCAAAAAACAAACAACAACAATGGAGGAGAAAGACAGTCTCCGGAATTCCAAGGAAATGAATCGTATCCAAGGGGAGACTAAGGGCGCCACGTAAAAGGGAGCATTGCAGTAAAGTGGAGACTTCAGACACAAATCAATTGTTACTCAAAAAACAAACAACAACAATGGAGGAGAAAGACAGTCTCCGGAATTCCAAGGAAATGAATCGTATCCAAGGGGAGACTAAGGGCGCCACGTAAAAGGGAGCATTGCAGTAAAGTGGAAGGTGAGGGCGGTAAGAAAATACTTTTTGTACGTAAGAAAATAAGTTTACAGGACTCGGTCCTCCAACCTGAGGGCCTTTCTCTCCACTCTAACTCCTCTGCCCCCCCCCCCCACCCCAAAAAAAAAAAAAAACGTCCGGACGCCGGTCCTCGTTCTCCCGCTCTTATTTCCTGCGCTTTCGCTGGCCGACAGGGAAGCGAGCAGGAAATGAAAGCAGCAGAGGAGACAAACAAATCCTTTGTTTGTTTCCTTATGATTAAAAAGCCCCCCCGAGGATGATCCGAGATCAGCCTCGAAAAGATTTAAAGGCCCCCGCCAAATAGACGCCCTTGTTGCCCTCAGTCTCCACTTTAATGTCGCCCGCAGTTTCATTTCGGATGCAATTACTCGTATGCAGTTGGCACCATAAATCATTCCCTTCTTTTGTTGTTGTTCGTTGGCACGTCCTGTCCTCCTTCGCTGCAGTACCTCGATTTTTGTCACCCGCTGTCCGCACTTTGCTGCAGCGCTCCTTTTGTCTCGGTCCCCTCAGTCTCCTTTTGGATTCAATTCATCTCCTTAGAAGTTGATAAATGAGACTGTCCTTTTGTATTATTGTTGTTGTTGTTTGTTTGCTAGTCGATTATGTTCTGTTTTTTTGTTGGCTTCAGTCCCCGCTTTACTGCAGAGGTCCTTTTTTCAAGGTGCCCAGAGTCTCATCTTGGATTCAGTTAATTTCCTTAGAAGTTGATAAATGAGACCGTCCTTTTGTATTATTGTTGTTGTTGTTGTTGTTTGTTTGCTAGTCTCTTATGTTCCGTTTTTTGTTGCCTTCAGTCTCCGCTTTACTGCAGAGTTCCGTTTTTCAAGGTGCCCAGAGTCTCATCTTGGATTCAGTTCATCTCCTTAGAAGTAAATACATGAGACCGCCGTTTTGTATCTGCTTGTTGTCCTCAATCTCATTTTGACAAAATTCATCTTCTTAGCAATTTTTATAGTGAATTGTCGTTCTTTTCCATTATTAGTAAGTCTTGTTCTCCGTTGCTGGCGTGCCCCATTATCTCGTTGCCCTTAGTCTCCACTCGACTGCAGCGCTCCCTATTTCTTCCTAACCTCTGTGCCATCTTGGATACAATTATTATCCGCAAAAGTAAATATTGTTTTTTTTTTGGTTGTTTTTTAATTCTCATTCGCATTTTCTGCAACGCCGTTTTTGTGTCCTTTGTTGTTGCCCTTCGTCTCAACGTATTCCTTGCTGCCCTCAGTCTCCACTTTGCATCAGCGCCACGTTTGCGACGTGGTTTTTGCCGTTTCTCAAGTGGAAAACTATGCTAGGCTACGCTAAAGAGCCGTGGCGTCTATGGTGAGCCTTTGACATGATTTTTTTTTTTGATTTTTAGTTTTACCCCCGTTCCTGAAGCAGGTGGTGGCAGGATTCCGGGGGCTCACCGGTGGAATCATTTCGGGGCTGAACGATGGGATTCCTCGGTGGGGGGTGGTTAGCGGGACAATATGGAGCCTGTACACGTCCCTTTATGGAGTCCGTCAGATCGATATTTTCTATGGAACGTGACTGATCGTCCCGCTTTTGGTGAAACCCCCCCCCCCCCCGACCCCCCTCCCCATTTCCCTCTCCGGCCCCTCTTTCCCAATAGGCCGATGCTCCGGTGAGCGTCCACACAAGTCTGGATCCTCACAGGGTTTCCATTGTCTTCCGATCCGGATCCCTGCCAACAATCCCGGCCCAAAAACTTGACTACAACCTCATCTTTTCTTTTGCACCACTTGCCCCCCCCCCTCCCCCTTTTCTTCTTTCCGCACGGGGGTCTTTACATGGCATTAAGGAGGAGCCCGAAAGGTTGTGATGGGACGCGGGGTGGGGGGGGGGGGGGTAGCATGCACATGCTGAATTATTGATGTTATGCTGAGGTATTTTTATAGCAGACTTTACATAGGTTTCATTGACCCGATCGGAATTGCGCGATAATACTCGTCGGCTGATCGGTTTTTGTTTTGTTTTTGTCATAAATCGACGATCCGATTAGTGACGTCATTGATCACCTCTGCAAAAACAATCAAATAAAACATTTTACTCCTCGTCGCCGTCACGCACAGTACGTCTGAATCAAAAAGCTCGTTTATTTTTACATATTACCAGTTTTTATAGAGTCGTTTTTGTGTGTCTTTTGATGTAGTACTATAAATGTGGATATAAAATTAAATAAAATATAAATATAATAAAATATAACTATAAAAAATTAAAAATATAATAAAATAAAATGTAAATATTTTGCCAAACGGACAGTAAAGTTATTTTTAAAAAAAACATGTCGGCGGCACGAGAGGCAGAGGGCAGCTGAGAAAGATGTAATGCGCGGAACGGATTACAAAATAATTTTGTTCCGTCACGATTGCACGATTGACTGCTGTAATCAAATCTTCTATTCCGGCGCCACCGCATCCATCACTGAGCTTTGTGTTTTGAACTCGCATGCGGCCGGGTGTTACCGTGGAGATGATAAGACGAGTGGCTCGCGCCGACTGTATTATAAGAACAAAATGGGGGGGTCACCGGTGCTCAGGACAGGGCAAGATGTTCATGTAAGGCCTGTTTGAGGTATGTTCACATACTTTGAATGCGATACGGCACGCAGGCAGGCAATAAAACGTAACGTAGCCTAGCAAGCTAGTGCTAGCGCTCGTGGTTGTGTGTAAACATGCCGCCGTCCTGTTGAACACGTGATGACCGGGGCAGCGAATATGCAGTAAACCATCTCGTCATTTAAAATAAATTTATTGCTCCATGTTGCGATCGGATCGGTGGTCAGTTAGTTTTTTTTTTTTTTTTTTTTGAAACTTGCTGATTGGTGATCAGCCCCCAAAAATTCAGATCTTGAACCCTTACGTTATAATTGAGTGATAAGCATTCGCTGTATATTCTGGCCTCCATTTTTCAAGGTCAAAACTATTCCACCATATGAAAATAATCGGTAAAACAACAGCAAACAAACGCAGTACGATGCTAACACCGCTGCCCTCAGTCTCTCCGTCGCTCCATCGCTCCTTCTACGCTACCGCCGGACTTGATGCTGCTTCAGTCTTCGGTTTTCTTCCCTTTCGTTTGTTTTTTTTTTTTTTTTTTGTTCCGGTTGCCCCCAGAGTCCATTTCACTGTGTTGCTCCGTTTTTTTTTCGTTTGTATTTTTTGGTTCCCTCACTCTGCGCTTCCCTTTTTTTTTTTTTTGTCTCATTTACATTGTTTGTTAGTGTAACTTATCCTCCTTGCTTCCCGTATTCCATTTTGCCGCAGCGCAATTCCAATTAAAAATCCTCGGAGCTGGTTCACTTCACTCCCAAAACCAAAGTACCTTTTTATCCCACCCTGCACAGACCCTAGGAAAATACTCTCCATCCATCCCGACCGCGGCGTCGTCATCTCCGCTTCCCAGCTGCGTCGGGCGAGGCGTGTAAATCCGGGCCCCCTCCGGGCGAGCGGCGGGCCCCGGAGAAAATAAATCTGTCCGGGGTTCACGCCGAGTTCAGCCAAGCCGCAGCTCGCCGGCTCGCCTCTCCCGCTCTCGCCGATTCCTCGGGCCGTCGTCCGTCGGATCGCCGAAATTGACGGCGCTGATGTCTTCGACGACGCTCGCGCCGGTGATGTCATCGATAGCGAGCGGGACGGTCGCCTCCAACATGTGTTGCGACTCTTCGGAGACTCGCCCAACCTCTCTGGGTTTTGCTTTCGCTGTTTCAAGACTTGATTCAGAAACCGGACTGCTGCCGTTAAAATTCAAGCCCCGTTAAAAGTCATTTCCCATTAGGTCTTCGTTACCTTGAATCATAGCGTCGATACAAAGGGCGTGCTAAGAGTTAGCATCGACAGTTTCACTGCCGAACCCATTAGCATGCCAGAGCTAACCGAAACAGTTGGACCTACCGAGTCTGGTAAGAATTGAAAAGAAAATATTGATCAAGTTATGCTGTCGTTTGCGTGGTCACGTGAAGTAGTCCGAAATGGGAGTCAACGGGGATATTTGCGGATTCTGGATCAGGCAAAATGTCAAGTAAGTGATCTTACTGATGGCTTCCCGATCAGCGTTGAAATGTCTTGCGTGTTATTTGCAACCCGTTGAGTTCCTTAATCCCTGAATACCGAGGGGGGTGGGGGGGGGTGATCGCCGTGTAGACGGGAGGGTAAAGTGAGTTTTAGATTACGCCCAGGCTGTAATTAAAAGCCCCCCCAATTTCCCCCCCCCACCCCGCCCTAACCTTGTCTGATAAAGAGGTGCAGCGCAAGCTTCAACTTGTGCCTAAACTGGATGCTCAAAAACGGTCGCGCACCAAACTTCGCTTCCGTTAAATATTATTATTTACCGCTAGGTAAGGTGCACTTTTGCTTGCTGTCCGCAGCCCATTTAGGCACTGAAGAACGTACAATACGGTGTTCTTTACGATGAACTTTGGTCTCTGAAGCGAGGTTTGTGTTTTTTGCAGTACGCACTGTAAGATTTTCACTATTTATACTTTTAATGGGCATTTATTCTGCAGCCTGTTTAGGCGGCTGAACATTGCCTAACAAGAGAACATAACTTTTGTGGATGGGAGCTTCAGTCATTGCAATTTTTTTTTTCATTTTTCCAGCCCGTCTCGGCAGAACTAGTCACGGACTCGCCTATGTTGGTTGTCACTACACAACAAATCCTTTGTTGGTATGAACGAAAGTCCGTTTCATCTGTTTTCTTCTTCTTTTAGCAGTACATATTGTATGAATTTTTACCGTTTATGCCTTGCGTCCGTTTAGGCGGCCAAATCGTGACTAACTTTTCTGTGGTCGTCCCAACACTAATAACTTTTTTGTGTAGGTGAACCGCAGTCAGTGTAATCAGTTTCTTCTTTCATGAACAGTACATAACATGGGAATTGTTTATACTCCCGATTTGCATTAATTCTGCCGCCCGTTGAGGCAGCCGCTAAGTAAACGACCTGCCTCTGGTTGGCACGATACAACCTCATCTTTGTTGAACTTGAAATGATCTTTTTTTTTTCAGTTTTAATCAGTTCCTCTCATATTGTTTTGTTTATACTTGCCATTTTGCTTTGTCTTCTGCTTAGGCTGCCAACTTGTGACTTCTTTGCCTCTGCTTTTCACAACATCAACTTTATCAATGTAAATATTCAATTCAATCGCGGTGGGACAAAGTCGTCACCAACCAAAACCGGACCTGACTAGAAACTCAAACATACTTGATCCCGTTCCCGATCCCGACGAGGCTTCATTTGGTGCCGCATCCTCCAGCGGTGAATGGCCGACTGTGTCGGCCCGCCGTGACCCCTCGACCCGCGTCCTTCATCCCGTCTTCGTCGTGCCGGGCTAAGCCCTCTGCGCGACGGGACGAACCGCAGCCCCCTCCCCCCCCCCCCCAATCAGTTCATTTGGTGCAGATCAACGGTGCTGATGACAAGGTCCTGATCCGAGGCTGTGGCCCAAACCAGGCCCGAACAAAAAACCCTTCTCAAGCGACGGCCTTGGAGCAAATAACCCCCCCCCCCCACCACCCAAACCCCTGGGTGAAAGGGTCAGGAGGTTGTTGACCCGAGATGGGTGGGGGGGGGGGACGCTGGGGCGAAGGAGGTGTCCGAGGTGGAGAGGGCGGAGGAAGGTGGGCTTGGTTGGGGTGGTGGGGTGGGGGGCGTCTCTGGTGTCCCTGCTGGTGGGCCAGCTGAACAAACAGGCTAAGGGGGAACAAGGCCGGACTTGAAGACCGCGAGCTGTGCAGAAGAACACGGACACCACTGGGCCATATTCTTCTTTCTGGCTCCGACAGAACAACACATATCAGAATGCCACTGAAACGACGAGGGGGGGATCGCATGCACGCGTAAACGCACGGAAAGGGTTGTGTCGCAACGTTCTCACAGGGGCCGTCTAATGACATCCAGTACGCTTTCAGAGAGAATGTGTTGATCATTAAAGTTTGCCATGTCGAATGACATCACGAAGCCGAAATAACCCCCCCAAAATGAGGCTCGACTGCAAAACCGAAAAGACAGTAGGACTCGATCCCGTAGCCCCTTTCACACGGTGAACATGTCAAAGCCTAGCTTAGCTTTTATAAGACGAGGCCTGTGGGGAACTGCGTCCTGCGGGAAAGTGGAGACTGAAGGAAAACGGAGCCAAGAAAAAAATGGAGATGGCAAAAAAAATCAAATTGTCGTAAGAATTCTGCAGAGGACGAATCCAGGCAACTGGACTGAATCCAGAAGACTTTGAGAATCCGAGGTGCAGCGTCCCACTGTTTACGTCTCGGCGGTCGTGTTCCCCGGGGGTGGTCAACAGCAGGTCGCGGTTGCCCCCGCGTGAGCCGTGAAACGAGCGATCCGCATGCTAATCGGTCGTCGGCTCATCGCGCGGCAGAACAGCTCGTCCGGGCCACTCTTGTCGTCGAGCGAGGCCGTCGTTGCGAGGGAAGGTTGTCAGGACGTTCCAGTTCCGGGCAGACTAGCGCAATGACCGCCACGTTGGCGACACGCGCGACGTGTGGCATCATCGGGTTCACAATCAACAGTTCGTTTGCAAATCAGGAAACGTGGACATTCTCGAGAGATTTGAGGCCTCACCTGTCGTCTGCCTACGACAACGCCCGACATTTCTCCTCCCAAATATCGCTTCATTCCGCTGGAACTCCTAAGCTAACGAACGAGACTAGCGGACGACTTGTTGGTATGCGAGGACGGCCCGTTTCGCTCGCACCTCGAGCGTCGACATCACCCGATTGTCGACCGCCCCCCCCCCGAGCGACGCATCCAACGTGGAAGACTCCGCGTCTCAAATTTAGAAACTGAAGAAGCCTTTTGGAGCAAGAAACGAGAGGACTCCGCTTGCCTCCGTTGGCCCTTCACGATTGGAGGACTGAGAACCTGCAGACGCATCGTTTTAAGGTACATTCCCGCCGGCGGCGACGAACTTCGCTAGACAAGAAGAAGAAGTCCTCCAGTGGCCGTCTGTCTCCAATCATCTTCCCAAAACACACCCAGCCGGGCCCCCCCAAAACGCCATGACAACACCCCCCCCCCCCCCCCCCCGCCCCCCTTAATCCGCACCACATGGATGACAAAACCGGGTGGAATTAACGGCAAATGATCCGGACTGGAACTGAAGCCGCGCAGAAACGGGCGGAAGAAACGCTCCGAGCTTTTTTTTTTTTTTTTTTTTGCGACGTCCCTCCATTGTTTGGCCAGTTTATAAATCACCGCCGCCGACACCCGATACCTAAGCCCGTTCGCCGGCCGTGTTTACATCTTGCAATCCCCCGAGGGGGGGGGCCGGGCGCTGCCGGGACGGTTCGGCCGCCCTCGGGAAAGGAAACGCAAATTTTCGTCCGCTCCCTCGGAGAGACACGGCGGACAAGGAATATTAATTTCACTTAAGGCCTGACAATAATAACATATTTCTGCACTTACAGTATGTGTTTCTTTCTCCATCCGTCCAGGGCGTTATTAAATGATTTTTAAAAGCTCTCATGTGGGCTATTGTTACATTTTCCCCCCGTTTTTTAAACACGTTGGACTTAACTGTTTATAAAAAGTGTTCACGTGGGACATTATTACATTAAAAAAAAAAATGGTTGACACTGTTGGAAAAACAATCGGGGTGGGGCATTATGAAATGTGTAATAAGGAGTAATATAGGTAAAATTGGAGATTAATAAGTTTCAAAAAGCTCTCCTTGGATGTGATTAAATGTTTAAAGAACATATTTCCAGTTTAGCATGGTTATTTCCTTTTCACAGAATTACCAAAAAAATGTAATGTTTTTGTCCATATCTTGAAATGATCCGGACACTTTAGGGCGGACGAATATTTGACATTCGGGAAGCGCTCGAGCGAATGAGCTCAGCAGTTGTGAAAAGTCAACCTGGCGTCTCCATCTGGAAGTTGTGCATCGGGGATGTGGTTCCTTCCATGCTCCGCGAGAAACATTTGATTCCCGCGTTTTGGGGTTTTGGTTTTCAGCGGTTTTTTTTTTGTTTTGTTTTTTTTTAAACGGTTGAAACCATTAAGCAAATACTTGTGGGAGTGCGGTCGTTTGCGGATGAGTGGGGGAAAAAAAAAAAAATCTCGATTTATGAATGAAGTAACGATAACAAACGTGTCATCTTGTGTGGATGTATTGTACGTTGTAATATTTATTTTCCACATTTACTTTGTTTTATATATACGCCGTCATTTCCGGCCTACAGAGCGCACCTGATTATAAGCCTCACCCACTACATTTGTAAAGGAAATACCATTTGGTACATACACAAGCCCCACTTGTGTAAAAGCCGCAAGTGCACACATTGAAACAATGTTTACAAAGATGGGACACAGAAATAGTTTTCAAAGTTTTTATACCTTAACCTAGTTTAACATAGCAAGAACATGGTGCCACGAACAGGGCTGGTTTAAAAAAAAAAAAACATACCAGTAAAAAAAAACCAAACAGCCGTGGTAGCAACATAGTAGCAACGACAAGGCCAGTTACAAAAAAAACATACTGTACCTAAATCACTGAGACGTGGCAGTAACACAGTAGTAACATGCTAGCACAGTGCTAATGCTCCCAAAGTGCTAACAGGCCTGGTTAAAAAAAAAAAAAAAAAAAAAACGGTAAAAATGACTGAGCCGTGGCAGTAACACAGCAGCAACACGCTAGCACAGCGCTAACAGGGCCAGTTAAAAAAAAAAAAAACATACTAGTAAAAAATCACTGAGACATTTCACTAACACAACAGTAACACGCTAGCACAGTGCTAATGCTAGCACAGCGCTAACAGGGCCGGTTAAAAAAAAAAAAAAAGGCGTACCGGTAAAAATCACGGAGACACGGCAGTAGTAACACAGTAGTAACACGCTAGCACAGTGCTAATGCTCCCAAAGTGCTAACAGGCCTGGTTAAAAAAAAAAAAAAAAAAAAAAACGGTAAAAATGACTGAGCCGTGGCAGTAACACAGCAGCAACACGCTAGCACAGCGCTAACAGGGCCAGTTAAAAAAAAAAAAAACATACTAGTAAAAAATCACTGAGACATTTCACTAACACAACAGTAACACGCTAGCACAGTGCTAATGCTAGCACAGCGCTAACAGGGCCGGTTAAAAAAAAAAAAAAAGGCGTACCGGTAAAAATCACGGAGACACGGCAGTAACACAGCAGCAACACGCTAGCACAGCGCTAACAGGGCCAGTTTTAAAAAAAACATAGTGGTAAAAGTCCCTTCCTCGGCACACATATTCCACCGGTCTCACTCTTACCTTTTCTGCTCAAGTGACCCCTTGCGGCCGTTAGAAAAAATGCACAAATTAGCCGCACCACCGCGTAAACCGCCGGGTGGAAAGCGTGTGAAAAAGGTCACGGCTTATAGGCCGGATATTACGGTAATTAATATCCATCCCATCCATTATCTTAGCCGCTCATCCTCAATCCCAGTTATCATGAAACACTCAAGACGCGGCCCAGCTGTGACCTCCGTGGCCCGGAGGTGGGAGGTGAAAGGTCACGCTTCAGATAGACGGAGGGAGGGCCTCAACACTCGTTTACCTGACATCCCGATCGCACTCGGGCTAAAAGACCCGCTCGAATTCCGCTCGGTGACCCAAGTTGCGTCCGTTTCTACAACTCAAAGACGAGGAGAGAATTCAAATTGCTGTAAAGTCCGTTTAAATTCGGCTCGAGTCGGTTTTCTCCCTCCTGCGGATCGTTTGCTCAGGTCCGAATGCGACGTCTCGATACCGAGTTGAGCCCAACTCGAGCAGCAGTTCCCGCTCCGCGTTTATGTTGCCAACTTTTCGTTCGAACAAAAATTAGCGCCGGTTCGATCCTCGTGGCGGATCATTTTGCGACGGAACGCCGGAAGAACCCGATCAACGAACTCGAGTATTCCAGGCGTGCTTGAGCAGCACTTTTGGAGGAAAGCTTCCTTTTTCTCTTCTGAGAAACAAAAATATGCCAAACGTGTAGTTTCGCTTCCAGCTCTCCACTTCAACTCGGTGAAAAGGAAGTCCGATACGGGCTTCCGTCGCCATGGTTGCGTTGTTATTTACAAGAACGGGAACGGGAGTTGTTTGTCTTGGAGGGACGACCCTCAAAAGACCGCGAAACCGTCGCGAGCCGTGCAAGCGTAACAAAAGCGGCGCCTGCAAGACATTAACCCAGAAAGCCTCAGTTGAGGAGCGACAATGCTAATCATCGGTCCTGGTTGCCTTTCACACCGAACGACTCCAGCTCCGGCTCCAGCTCAGTGGCTGACGTTAAAGCGCCTTTGGCAGAAAACGGGGACACGGCGTTTGACGGACAGTGTGAAAGGGGCTGGAAGCGCTCGGTCTAAGGCTCAGAAATCTGCATATTGGCCACTTACTTCTCAGGCCTGCAAATTGGCCACTTTGGCCCCCTCGTTTTTGGGGTCCTTCAATCAAAGCAGAAAGAGTGACTTTGATGTGCAGTGTGAAAGGGGCAACAAACGCGAATATCTAAGGTTCCACGTAGTGGCTACGTCTTAGGCGGCATCGTGGACGGACCGTCGAGAGCGTCTGCCTCGTATTTGTGACGACTGGGGTCCAAATAGCTGGGGTAGGCTACAGCGCTCCCGCGACCATTGTGAGGATGAGCGGCTCAGATCATGGACGGCCTACATCAACAGTTAGTTAGTCCATTTTATTCGTTTGGCAGACAGCGTGAAAGGGGCCGCGAATGCTCACATTCCAGGCTCTTAAATCCGAGTGGTAGCGTAGCCCCGGTGCCTTTCACACAAGACAGCAACGCCAGGTTTGACTGGCAGTGTGAAAGGGGGCGACAAATGCGGATTTTTCTAAGCATCATAAATGCGCTGACAAATCTTAGCGCCCAAGTCTGGAAACGGTCCCAGTCGGTTGCTTTCACACAAAACAGTCCCACTGGGAAAAAAATATCGGTCCGTGCCATTTTCTGAGCCGCTTATCCTCACAATAGTCACGTGAGTGCTGGACCTTATGCTACCTGTCATTGGGCAGGAGGTACGGTACACCCTGAACTGGTCACCAGCCAATCGCAGGCCACATGGAGACATACTCACAATCTCACCTATGGTCAATTTAGAATATCCAGTTAATGTTGCATGTTTTCGGGATGTGGGAGGAAACCAAAGTACCCGGAGAAAAGCCACGCAGGCACGGGGAGAACATGCAAACTCCACACAGGGGAGGCCGGGGTTTGAATCCCGGTCCTCAGAACTGTGAGGCCAATGCTCTCCAGCTAGCTGCCCCGCCGTGCCGGCGCGAAAGGGGCTACGAACGCTAAATGGAAAAACTCATCCATTCCAAATGGTCCCTTCTCACGCTTGGAAATTTGCAGGCAAACGTCAGCCCCCCGCTGCCTTTGACAACAACAAAAGAGCACAAGACCCGACTGCGTACAAAATTGTGTTTAAGGCTCACACGCTTCTGCGTACATTCTGGCGCAGTGGAGCAGTTCATCAAAGAGTGGCGGGGGGAGGGGGGGGGTGTATATCCATACTTAAACGCGGGGATCTCCTTACCCAGAAACGAGTCGGCTGCAGCGGAACAGGTGGCAAAAGCGGGTGTGTTTGCGGGGGGGGGGGGGGGGGGCGCACGCGGGAAAACTTGTTACGTGGGTAGAACCAAACACATTCATTAACTCGTAATTACAACCCGCGCTGCTTCAAAACAAACCGCACACGTACGTGCGCGCGCGCGCTCGCAGGTGCGTCAATGACTCAACGCGCCTTTTCGTGACGTCGTCGTCCTCGTTTTGCCCGCCCGCCGGAGCGAAAATGATTTCATTTTCGCTGTCCGGGCTACGTGCTAAGCTAAACCTGTCAGCCGTTTGGATGATAAAACGGCAAACCGCGACGTTAGCGCCCCAAAAAAAGAATCCAAAGAGGATACATATCGTTTGAGATGCTATGCAGCATATGTCTGACAAAATAATAACTTAATAGCACTTTTGAATTATGCTGCGTTTTTGGGGCCTTCAGCTGACCAGCCTAACGCAGTGCACAAGTGCCTCCTGGTGGAGCTGAGCAGAACTGCACGCCTTCCTCCTTCAGATGCTGTGGGAATGTACAGTATCCATATTTTTTTTTAGGTAATTGTTTTAGAATTAAAATTTCTGTTCCTAACCTACTTAGGACCTAAAATTATTGCCCGAAAAAAATTTGAATTATCATTTTTCCTTAAATTATCCCCTAAATTTACATCAATTTATGATGTAACTTTTTTTTAAATTTTTTAATTTTGGAACAGTCCCTTAATTTTTTAGAATGTTCATCTGTCTTCGATAAACCAACCTGAAACTTAATTTTTATTTTGATAAATGTAAGATCCAAAAATAGTTTGAAAAAAATGAGCTGTCCTTTCTTTTTATTAAGTAAACCCAAATCCATATTGAGTTCAATTTATGACCTAACATTTTTAGAACTATTTAATTTCCATGGTTTTAATCCATATTCCTTTTTTTAGCCTAAATATATGTAAATAAAATTAGGCCCAAAGAAATGAAAGTTATTATTGTGTAGTAACATTTCCCATCTTTTACCTGTTCGTAATATTACAAGCGTGTGTTGGATGAAAATAGCATCTCAAAAGGATGGAGTTGTTTTTAATTTATGGTAATTAATATTCATATTCAAATATTGTCAATATGGAAACATACTGGCCTTCAAACATTTCAAACCTCAAAAGTGTTTCAATATTTAATGTGAATTATTCAGACTGAACATGTGGAAAACCATATTAATGTATAATTTATTCACTGCAGTATTTTTTATTTTTTTTTGGGAGGCGGGACATTTTTTTTGTCATATTTTCGGGGTTAAAAGTTCTGCCGATCAAAATGCGCCGATGGTTACATTTCTATTGCACGTCCGTCACGATCGTGTAGCTAACCGTCGTGTCGGACGAGCGCTACGTTTACGTCCCATCATGCATCTGTTTTTTGTTCCCGGTCCCGGTTGCCAAGTTCAGTTTCGAAGTGCCAACACTACAAAAAAGGGCACTTTGTCGGCCATCTTGGGTCACGCCGTTAAGATGCTAATTACATGACATGCATGATGTAGAGATTAAACAGCTCGATTTATACGCACTGGGACCAGTCGAATAGATTCTTCCCCCCCCCCCCCCCCCCCCCGCCCCCCACCCCAAGACCAGCTAGATGATGTCAGCTAGTGGCGTGATCCGAAGACGACATCTCACGGTACGTGAAAGTGTCATGCTAGGCTAGATTATTAGCCGAGTAGAAGCCCCTGGACCATGTGCACAAGGACTACATTGTGGACTGCAGCACTGACCCTGATAACAAAGATTAGAGCTTGACCAGGACATGGACCAAGAGACAAGAGGACTGACATAGACCTGCACCTCAAAGGCTCGAGTATGGAGCCTGGCATGAACCTGGCCCTGAAAGACTGGAGTTCAGGAGATTGGACCAGGGCATAGTTCAAGATTTGAGTGAGGACTGGAAAGGAAACAGATTAGCTACAGACCTGCACCTCAGAGGCTCGGGTATGTAGCCTGGAATGAACTGGGCCCTGAAAGACAAGAGTTCAGGAGATTGGACCGGAGCATAGTTCAAGAACACTAAGCCTTGAGTGAGGATGTGATTCAGGACTGGAAAGGACACAGATTTGCTACAGACCTTTACCTCAAAGACTTGTGTATTGACCAGTCCATGGACCTGGAACTGAAAGACCACAAGGACCAGAGTATGGACCAGGGCATAGTCCTTGACCACCAAGATAAGAAACAAGAGCTGAAACTGAACCGGAGTGACCAGAGTAAGGATTTTAGTATGGACCTGGCCCTGAAACACAAGAGTCCAGACATTTAATCTAGACCATCATGACCAGCGATGACCCAGAGCATAGTCCTTGAAAACAAAAACTTATGGCTTGGACCAGGGCATACTCTGACCACAAAACCGAGATTGTGGTTCAAGGACACAAACCTTTGATGTGAGCAAATTTATTTGTATTTTGCATTTCATACACAAGTTCACCGTTTTACACGATGAAAAACATAAAAACATTTAAATACAGAACATGGACCTGCTGTAGACCTCAAAGACATTGAAGAGGACCTGAAAGACTAGAGTTACGGACCAGGGCACAGCCCTCGACTAAATATAGAGACAAGTAATAAAAAAATATATATGCATATGTGGACACTACTTGGCAGGTTTTCGTCTATCTCGGGGTTTCTGGAACAAAATCCTTGCGATAAACGAGGGGCTACTGTACCTTGCTTTTTATGCAGTACTGCACAGTGCTATATTTGTTTCATAAAACATGAAAAAAATATGCGGCACATCTGCGATCCAGATGTTGACTGTTGTGCGCGCTACCCAGCTCAGGATGTTTTGCATTCCCGTCTGCGGAACACGTGGGTCGGGTCCAAGCAGCCTCATTTGGGAGGCCGAGCTGCGTCTGGCCCATATGGGGAAGTGTTTACCTCCCAGGACTGCTTCAGTTTTTGCAAGGGGGGGGGGGTTTGGGCACGTCCGCTAGCGTGCTAACTTGGGCCAGATGTGAGGGAGCTCAAGGAATCAGGCAGGGGGAGGAAAAACCACAGGGCGGCAAGACGGGTGACACTGGCACCCTCGTGTGGAGGTGCAGCTCAATGTCACCTAGATCTAGATATGGCTTTGAGTCCGAGGCATGACGAACTCCATCTGACTACAGCAATGATACAGAAGTAGACACGGACGTAGAACTGGAGCTCAAATACAGTACTAGGGCATGAAGCAGGACTGTAGTGACTAATGGTTCAGACATGGACACAGATCTAGACCGTAAGGATTTAAGTGTGCTAACGTGCACCTCAAAGGCCAGATCAGTAACTCAGTCAAACTTGACTTGGCTTGGATCTTGAGAACTGACATGGGCCTGGACCTCAGTGGCCAGAAGACAGATTAGTAACTCTACATGAATCTGGATCTGGAGTTAGATGTGAAACTCTGGCGGGTTAACCAGGACCACCGTGACAAGAATACACGCACGGACACGGACCGGACCATAAAATCTGAAGTATCTGGACCCCTAATTTCAGAATCCTGTATGAACTTGGACCTGAACTTCAGCGACTTGGGTACCTGGTGGACATGTACTTGGACTTTAATGACGAGAGTACCGGCATGACCTTCGACGTGTACCTGGACTTCAGTTACTAAAATTCTGGTATGGACCTTGACCTCGAAGACTAGAGTAGAGACCAGGACAATGACTTGGCACCTCAAAAACCAAATTAGTTGATTATTCGGCATTTACATATTCCGTTGGGTGCGACGCCCCTGATAACTATTATGACGACTACTTTGAATAAATCGTTTTTAGAGCTCGTTATGTAACGACACAAAGAAAATAATTACAACTCGTAAGAGAATTTCTCCTCATAACGCTGGGGGTTGCATAAAATAACGTTCGCGATTCATTTCCAGAGGCAAAACCGGTTTGCTCCGCTTTGCGCTCCACGTCACGCTTGGATTTGCAAACGCGTCACATGAATATTCCGTCAATTAAACACAAATTTAGATTATCATCTGGGTACAGATTGCTCCCGTTTTGGTTCTGAATCGGGAGATGTCATTTGACTGCTGCTCAATGGCGCCGCGGCAGAGCTAAAGTCAAGCCGGGACCGTTGGCAGCCCTGAAATCCTTCACGTTGCTTCTCCGCATATGAACAGAAAGATCCCATTTGGCAGTTTTTTTTCAAAAACTACTCCAGGATCAAATAATTAATCGATATTTTCTTGGTGGTTTGGTTTTAACGGGTTTCATAAATTCAAGGGGGAAAATACTGAACCGGCTCTCGGATTTTCTACTTGTGCCCCTCGGAGGAAAATGTTTGAACGCCCCTGGTCTTGAGACCCGACGGATGGAGCGCAAAGACTGAAACGTATCAAAAGTCAGCCTTCTTGCTGACGCCGTCTCTGGTCACAGTTCTCACGAAAACCGTCTTGCCGTTGGCTCGCTGGCCAAGAAAGAACCGATTCCAGGCGGACACAATCCGCCACCTGCTCCTGAGGGTTTCTGGACCCTCTCGGAATGGATTTGCGTGGGATGCTTTAAAACGCATAACTGCCACAGCGTGGGGGGTGGGGGGTGCGGACGGGTGGGGGGGTCGAGGCCCGCATTGTGTTCCAATCAGTCTTGAGAAGCAGGACGCCCTCCGGTCCTTCAGTCCGGTTGAGCGGGCAGACGGGAGATCGCGACGGGGGCGGGGGGGGGGGCGACGGCTCCCTTTGATCACGGCGTCCGTTGCTCGACGGGAGGTGGCGTTGGGGGGGGCGAGGGTCCGGGCGGGGGGTCCTTTTGGGTTGCGACGCCGGAGAGAGTGCTGGATTGTCTCGGGGGGCCCCTTTCTGCCACTCGCCCCCAAACAAGAAGCCGATGATGCCCGTTTGGTTGATGGGGGGGGGGGGGGGTGCGTCCTAATGGGATGCCTCTCAACGGCAACCCCCCTTAATCCAAACCATCAAAGACCCTCCGGCGGACCATTTGGCTCATTAGCACTTGCAGCGGTTCAAAAACCTTGATTGAGCCAAGGGCCATATTTTAAATGGCGCCGCCAAACCAGAAATGTCCCAAGTATGTACGTACACCGGTGCCTTGAGAAACGAGCTTAATCCGTTCCGTGACCGCGCTCAGAACTCAAAATACTCGCATCTCAAATCGTTTTCCCCCTTGACGAGAAATGTCTATTTTAATAAAGACAAATATATGATATAATTACAATATAGTACTTTCTAAAAAAAAGTTATGTTCATTTAATATAACGTAAATAACTAAAGCAATTTTGTCACACTCGTTTTTCATTTTTCTTTGAATTATTGTGTGATTTCTTTGGCCACTTGGGGCAGTATAATGCAGACAAACAGATGTACACGGAGACAGAAGAGAACTCCTGAGCAGTATTTTCATTTTAATTTCATTTTAATTTTTTTGGAAGAGGATAAAGTAGTGTCCATATTATAGATGGCACGCCTGTGAATGAAAATGATTTGAAATAATTTCAATTTAGTGTTTTGTTTCATGTCATGAACACACGGCTTCTGAACCGGGGTGTTTAGACTTTTGATGTCCGCTAACTAATATTAATTATAGTCAAAAATGATGGATTATTCACTGAGTTATCTTTAGTGTTTGGTCTTTTTCTTCCCCTAAGTGGATGAACGCTTACAAATGGATGAATTCCTCTCTTCCGTTTGTCAGTGCTCCCTCTGGCGGTCATCTCGGAAATGACTCAGGGGGTTCCCATGTTGTCCAGCAGAGGGCAGCAAGTGACAAACTTCCATCAGTTAAGGAAGTGACGTTGCAGCGTTTCGGGTAAATATGATTCCTCACGCACTGACAATTTTTCTACTTCACCAAATAAAAAAAATAAATATCTCAGTGAGCGCAGTGGTTTATAATACCTACTGTATTTAAATATATATTTTTTTATATTTGATAAATTTTTGGTCTAATATGTATATTTTTTTACATTGTCCAACATGAGGTGTTTGGTGTGGGGAGGATATTAATTTAATTTTGGATTAAAAAAAAAAAAAACCCTGAATGAAAGTAACATTATTATCGCACATGATGAAATTTTGCTTTCGTGTCTCGTGCACGCCGTTAAACTCGACTCGTCACCGATGGGCCGCGTATTTGCGTGACGTTTGAACGCCGCAACGTCGGCGGCGGCGGTGTGGATTGATTTCCCCTTTAACGGCCCCAACGCGTCTTCCGCAAGCGTTTCCTCCTTAAACGCTGACGCGCCGAGAAATGCCGTAAATCTCCTCTCAACATTGTGAAAAGGGAAGGAAAAAAAAATGTATTTTCTGTACTCCGGCCAGAGGGAGGAAGAAAATGCTTTACTCCCCCCCCCCCCCCAAAAGAAAAAAAAAAAAATATATATATATATACTGTAGTTCCAACCTCCAGAGCTCACCTGGTTATAAGCCTCACCCAGAACATTTGTAAAGGAAATACCATTTGGTACATACATACGCCGCAACCGTGTAAAAGCCGCAAGTGCCCACATTGAAACACGAGATATTTACAAAGAAAGACTCGACGCAGAGAGTTTATCGCTAGCGCCACCACACTAACGGTAGCACCGCCATGTTAACGCTAGCTCCACCGCGCTCACGCTAACAGGGCTGGTTAAAAAACAAAACATACCGGTAAAAATCACGGCAGTAACACGCTAGCGCAGCGCTAACAGGGCCGGACCGGTAAAAGTCACTTCCTCGGCACATATATTCCACCGGTCTCACCTCTAGGCTTTTTCCCCTCGAGTGCCCCCTTGTGGCCGTTAGAAAAAAAATTCACAAATTAGCCGCATCGCCGCATAAAACGCGGGGTTGAAAAAGTGTGTGAAAAAAGTTGCGGCTGATAGGCCGGAAAGTACGGTATAATGCTTCGTTTTGGAGGGGGAAAAAAATTTAAAAAAAATGTTTTCTCGCTACTTTTACTCATAAAATTGAAGAAAAAAAAAAGCCCTCGAATGACTTTATTTGCATACGAAAAATGAAAGACTGTTTGCCCCTCTTAACGATGAGAGCAAAAATCCAACGATGGATTTCTACTTGATATAAAAATCTATGTTGTTACATAAAATCACAACATGTATACTTTATTACCATAATTATTTTCATAATTTGTGCATTTTTTTCTAACGGCCGCAAGGGGGCACTCGAGCGGAAAAGGTCAGAGAGAGCCGTGGAATATATGTGCCGAGGAAGTGACTTTTACCGGTGCATTTTTAGATGGAGAAAGTGACAATACGGCGGTGATCGGACGACGGCGCGTTCCGATGACGCACCAAGAGACATAATGATGCGCTCGGCCGGCGCGTCTACGAATAACCCGGAGAGGCGAAATCTGCCGCCAACCCCGCAAACCGCCGACCGCCATCGTTGGCCGCGGGTCGCTCGCTTGTGGCTTGAGCTGTGAAAAACGGGCCACGTGCGCAGCTAAAATTGGCACAAAGGAAGACGCGCGGGATGCTGTTAGTGTCGCAAAATGGGATGTTTTTTTTTTTTTATTCCTATTTTACAAAAAAAGAAGAAAAAAAGCAGTTTCTGTATATTTGCTTGCAAAGATTAACGTACAGCTCCATTTTTTTTACAAGTTCATATTTTTAAAATCACACTTTTTATACTTTTTCTTACTACGTACACTCCTCCACTGACAGCACAACAAAATATTTTCTACTCCCCCCCCAAAAAAAATCAGTTTGTAATTTACTCAAAAATTTACACGACTTGAACAGATTAAAAAAGGGAAAAAAAAATCTTATATTTAAAAAAAACCACTTTTTTTCCTCCTCATTTTTCTATTAAAAAATGATTTTTTTTTCTTCTGGAAATAAACTTTCCTTTGCGAAATTTCAGATATGTGACTAAATAAAAACACACCCCAAAAAAATCCAAATGTTTGACTACTTTTCTGATTAAAAAAGGAGAAAAAAAAACACGTTTATTTTTTTTTTCTTTTTGCGCCACCTTGCAGATTTTAAAAAAAGCGGACTTTGCTTTATTAAAACAAAATAAATCAACTCTTGTTTTTGTCTTTGTAGTTGTTGTTTGCTACTTTACGTCTCGCTGAGCATCTTTGCCAGACTTTTTGCGATTTGGGCCACTTGAGCTCCAAAGTCGGCGTTTCGGGGCCCGAACGTCAGGGAAAGATTTGCGTCGTTAAGTTCAACGTTTGAGCCCGACAAGCAGGCAACGGGATTCATGCGTCGGTTTGACACCAGACGTCTGTTTTTTGCATTTATGTAGAAGGGAGGAAGGGAGGAAGGGAGGAAGGGGGGGGGGGACAAAAAAACCCAAAACATTTCTGTACTCGCTGGCCTTAAACGTCAACCGGCGAGATTTGTAGCGCAGCGTTGCATTGTGGGAGAGCAAATCTGTGAAAATGACCACAAGCAAGTGCAGCGTTGTTGTTGTTTTATTGTTTTATTTAAAATATTGTATAGAATAGGCGGCTGGATGGATAGAATATTGTTGTCTCCCTGTCACTGAATACATTTACTGCAATATAATATTGGGTATTTACATCTTGTTGGTTTGTATGGCAAAGATTATTTGTTTTGGCACAAATTGTGCTTTTCCTCGGATTTTTGGCATTTTAGACAATAAAATGATTTTGGTGACATATTCGGAGACAAGTGAGGAACTGTCAACATTTTTCAGGTGAGGGGCCAGAACCGCTGGGATAGATGATTCCACAAACTTCACTTTTGTTTTGTTTTTAAATCAAATTAACTGTTGTTGCTCATTGCGTCCACCAGAGGGCGCGCGCGAACAAACATTGTAAAACAACACCACGTAAATGACAATGACACGTGATTTGAGATATTTAAATCCACAATAAAATGTGTAAGAATAATTTTTAAAAACCACAGAACGAATTTTATGTAGAAAAAAAAAATGAACGTTTCCATTTCCGATTGAAATCACTTCCTCTCATATTTAGTGATACATAATCGATCTTGCGTCCAGCGTGATGACGTTTTAGCACGAGAGGAACTTTCGGCAACGTCGCGACTGGACCCGTCGCTGTGATTCCGTGAAGCTGTAAACGTCCGGACGGAACCCAAAGTGTGTGTTTACGGCCCGTGGGACCACAGGCAATATCCTGCGCACACACACACACACACACACGCACTCGAGTGGGAGTGTCCAAGAAGAGGGTGAGGGGCGACTCCGTGCAGAAACCTGATCCCGCTTCGGGCCCTTTAAAGGAAGACGTTCTAACTCAATGGAGGCCGGGAGGAGGAGCGTGCGTGCGCGTGCACGTGCGCGCGCGCGCTTTGCGGCTAAGCACGCAGCAGGCTCACAAGGCGAGCTGAGCTGGGCCAGGCGAGACCGGTGGCTGGGAGCTCCATCAAGACGAAGACGAAGAAGAAGAAGAATGAATGAGCGGCTGGAGCAAAACGGCGTGGACGGCGTGGACGTGCGATTCTGAGTCGGTGGTGGAGTCAACGACCCAAAAGGTAAAAACGCAAAAAAAAACAAAATACATTTTTGCGCTTGTCCGTCTGCACCGATTGTGAGGCACGTGCGCAATGTTTATTTCTACTCTGCACTTTTTCTTTTCATACTTCATTCCAAAAATTGTATTTTTATATACTGAAAGAGAAGGAAATGATTTTTTTTTTGCATTTCCATTAAACTTCAAATTAAATATGTATTATACAAATCTAATTTTTTTTTCATGCACTATATCTTTTTAACACTTTATTAAAAGCAGGTAATCGTTTTTATAATACTTTTTTAGTTTTTTTAAACTTTTTTCTAATACTTTTTATTTCATATTTCATTCCAAAAATTGTATTTTTATATACTGAAAGAGAAGGAAATGATTTTTTTTGCATTTCCATTAAACTTCAAATTAAATATGTATTATATAAATCAAATTTTTTCATGCACTGAAACTTTTTAACACTTTACTAAAAGGAGGTAATTATTTTCCCATTACTTTTTTAGTCAAGAAAAACATATTTAATTTTCTCCCTAAAAGTTGCATTCAACCTTAACGAATTTGTCGAGATGGCGTCAGCTAAACGTTGATTCTGGTTCTGATTCTGATCGCGACGGCACAACTGGCACGGAAACAGAAGTTCAAAACATGAATGAATTCTTTATCCACCCATCTAATTTGCAAGCCGCTTATCCACACAAGGGGCACGGGAGGGAAGGAGCCTATCCCGGCTAACTTCGGGCGAAAGGTCGACGACACCCTGAACGGGTCGGCAGTCAGTCGCAGGGCAAATATTGAGCGGGAATCGAACCCGCGCTGCCCGCGCCACGTAAACATCAGTGACTCTTGCTTTATTCATATCTATATGTATTATTAATTTAACTGTCTGTGTGTATACACACGCGTTGAATATATACATATACACGCACATACACGGAGACTCTGTTCTATTAACCAGGATGTAAATATTTTTTTTAATTTGCCAGAATTTTAACTTCTTTCCAAATGTTCCTGTATTTTATTCATTTAAAAATATTTTAAATGGGCCACTATTTTAAGGATAATGAAAAATAAAACAATTTTGTTGTATCAAATCTTAAATTGAAATGCAATAATGTGTACGATAAATTGTTTTACAAATAATATTATTAATAATATTCTCTTAATAATATATTTTTTATTTTATTATCTTAAAAATAATGATAAAATATACAATGTGTGTAGATAAAAAATTGATGTCGAGGGCATGAAAATATATACAATCAGTATGAGTAGATAGTACATAGTAAAATATTTCAAAACAATAGATTAATATTTTTAAAATAAAACTATATCGTATTTATCAACTGTCGGGACGGAAATGGGAGTTCAGAACATTCGACATCAACTTTTTTGCTGTCAAAAGAAGGAAAACAAAAGCGACGTCGCCAGCATTTTTCAGGTCCATTCATAACCGGCACGGAAATGGGAGCTCAGAACAGCCCGAGAGCTCCGCCCACACGTTAGCCGGCGCGTCGGATGAGCCGCATCCTCAAAGCGCACGTTTATTTGCCCGTGTTTTCCTTCGCGGTCTACCCCAATAAACCCAAATTCTTGCCTTTAAAGAAAAAAAAAAGTTGCTTGTGAGGTGCCTCGAGGTGCGCGTTTACACCTCTCGCGAGAGGAATGGACGCGGGGCTGATTAAAAACGAGCGCGGTCAGTCGGTTTTTTCGCCAAATTTGTCATTATTTACTGACGTGGAAAGGGAGGACGAAAGGAGGTCACAGAGGTGAACAAATAAAAAAGATGAACATGAAGAACGTCTTGTGAAAAGCAACGTTCGATACAAATAGCAAAACATTTTTCAAAAGTATACGCAACATTCATATGGCAAATCATCTTTCCCCATTGAAACCAATGGGAATGCAGTTAATCCGTTCCAGCCGCCTCCCAAAAATGACGACCGAAAACGTTCCAAATGTTTTTGGGGTTTTTTTTTAATATAAGAAATATCAGTTGAGGGGGTTATGTTTGGCGACGCGGTGGATCAGCTGGTAAAGCGTTGGCCTCACAGTTCTGAGGACCCGGGTTCGATCCCATCCCCGCCTGTGTAGAGTTTGCATGTTCTCCCCGTTCCTGGGTGTCTTTTCTCCGGGCACTCCGCTTTCCTCCCACATCCCAAAAACATGCAACATTCATTGGACACTCTAAATTGCCCCTAGGTGTGATTGTGAGGGTGGCCGTTTGTCTCCATGTGCCCTGCGATTGGCTGGCGACCAGTTCAGGGTGTACCCCGCGACTCTAGTGAGGATAAGCGGCTGAGAAAATGGATGGATGGAGGGAGGGTATTGTAAAGAACGAAACAGTTTGCGCGTCATGTTTTCATACTTAAATCCAGCGTGTGGCTTCCTTGTGGATTTAATAATGAAGTGCTGCTTCCACAAGTGAAAATACAAAGAAGGGGGGGGGGGCGTAAAAGTCGCCCGATCGGGTACATCCGCAAAGCGTTCAGAGCGCCGCCACGGCTTCGGCTCGCCTACCTCGCGCCACTCCGGCACGTGCGCAGCCGGGAGCCGCATCTGGATTCCGCGCGGCGTCTGGCGGGGACCGGCACCGGCGGGTGGCGGGCGTGAGGCGGGAGGCGACAACATCTGCCGGGGATGACGTCACCCGAACGCCCCCCAAGTGACTAATCACTGACACCGGCGCAGCTGCGAGCTCAGCGGCGTGTCGTCGCCTGCCCGTGTGCGTCTGTTTCTAATAAGTGTGGATTTTGTACATCATCCCTCTGGAAAAGCGGCACAAAAAAAACGGGGCAAGACGGCACCTGTGTAGTATGAAAATAATGAGACACGCAACGGCGCAACACCTGAAACTAAAAACTGCACAGACACAGACGGGGGTGAACAAGGTCGCTTTGCCAGATCACAGCCTAAACCAAGTCAGCACCTCAATCCGCGGGTGGGATTTTCTGCTCGTTCCTGCTCCGCATCTTGACCTCTTCCTTCGGAACGCCGACGGGTTCCCCTTCGAGGCCGGCGGCGGCGAAGAAGACGACCGCGTCGTTTCCGCCGCGGTGTTTGTTCTGGGCCCCGTCCGGCCTGACGCTAGCGCAGAACCTCGGTCTGTCCGCAGCCATCCGAGGCGAGCTTTCCCCCTGCGGATCCTCCTCCCGACCTCTCCGGGTGGCCCGACGTAAATCCAGCAAGGCAGGCGGAATCCTAAAAGCTCCGATCTGGAGTGTGAGCGACTCCAGTCTTGCCCACGTGTCAAATCTTTGTTGACGCAGGACTCAGTCGGCCAGAGTGGCCCATTTTCTCCTCGCCTCGGTTCCGTGGTGGCCTTTTCCGAAACTCCCGCTTGACTTCTTCCGGTCAGGGGGAAAGTTTACAGCGTCGTTCGGGTCGGACTGCGACGCCCGTGGGTGGTCTTGAGGTGTCTTGTTTTCCTGCGGGGGGATTAGCACCTTGACGTCCCCGCGGAAATTGGGTGCGACGTGACACCGTTCACGACGTGGTAAACGTCGTGTCATTTTGGTCTTTTGGAACATTTGCCACTCAACTAATTCTTGAAACCAGTCCAATTAGATCCCAAACAACTTTAGCATGGGAACGCGCCTGCTAGCTTAACGCAAAGTCATAAAAGAAAACACCATTAACTGCTAAACAATTAGCATTGACCGTTGCGGTAATAAAACCTTTTAAGCGTCAAATATTTGAACACAAACATGGCGGAGCGCGTCTGGTGAGAAATTAGAACTGCACTCGCAGGCGTATGTTCTTTATCCTCCGTGAAAGGCGACCGACGTGTCGTGCCTCTCGTGTCCTCTGCAGTTTTTTCAAAATAAAATCATCAGTAACTGGACATGCCGATCATTTTGAAACGGCAAAGTGCTCCGGAATTTTTCAACTATTAATACGGCCAGCGTTTGAATCTTTTAGTGTGGCCATTTTTTTTTTTTTTTTGCGCGGCTTTACGTCAAAGCCGCCAGTCGGCCGAGTGGTCATCCCGGGTCCAAAAACCTCCGCGCGCAGGACTTCTGTAATTTGGACGGCTCAAGCCTGTATTTACGAGCGGGCTAATTGCAGGGAGCGCCGGCGCGCGAGTTAAAACCGTCGGACTTTGAACGTCTCGTCTGTCGCGGCCGTCCCCCCCCCCCCCCGCTCGTCTTTTCGATGCGTTGCTGCTTCACTTTGCTTTCCTTGTCGAGATCGTCGTGCTTTATTTATTTGATCTCAGAACTGGAGAGATGCAGAAAGTTAAGTCTCTCTGCTTCGGAGTGGCCATTTTTCATCACATTGACTTTCGGTCAAGGATTTCGAGGAGTGGAATTGGAATCGGAATAGGCAAACGTGACCCTCACACGAGAGCTCGAAATCACGATGACGGACTTCTGCATCTTTTCGGGCTCGGCTTCCTCTGATCGATGAAACCGTTGAGGAGCGGACTTTTCCCCCAAAAGTCCTCACCCCTTTGAAAAACTAACTGGAGCGCTCCGTCAGCTTCCCGCATTCAGCACTTTGTCCATTCATCGGCACACATTCTTGCCTCCTTTCTCTTTGCCTGCGAGAGCTGAAGCACTCCCCTGCGGCCTCCCCCCCTCCCTCAACTACCCCCCTTGTGGGACCGTCATGCAGAAAGACACCATTGTGCCAGACCGGACCAGCATCCAGTTTCAGCTCTGCCTTGTAATTAAGAAGAGATTGCACTGCTGGCGGAGGGAGGGAGGGAGGACGGAGGTTTGGGGTTAGTCGCCAGAGCTGACCCGCTTCGGCCCGCCGGCCCGGGAGCGGATGAACCCGACTCCCCCCGCCGACACAAACCACCCCGCTTTGAGGTTTTTGTGCGTGTGGGCAACGCGAGGGAATGGAAAGAAAGTTTCAAGCTTTACTCGGTCCAGCTGTTTTGTCCGTTTCCCCGAGTCTCCGGCGTGTGTCACAGAGAGGAAGTTTTTCAAGTTTTTCCGCCACACTTCTCGCCCGCTGATTCACGAGGATGGGAGAGGAACGACCCCGCCGTAAACGAAAACAGACGCGAGGGAAAACGCCATCGCGTGTCGCGAATGTCCACCGGAGGAGGTCCGTGGAAACCGCCACCTTGTACGATAAAAATCAACAGACAGAACTCAAGAACTTGAACCTCAGCCACGGTCCAAAATAGTCACAGATACGAGCGCTCCTCTCACCAGTTGGTCACCGTAACCGCCACCTCGCGTGGTCCAAATAAACGCAACTCTCGCTCTCTTGCTCTCGCTTCAGTGTGAGGAAATCGCGGCCATGGCCGACGTGCTGGAGAGCGGCGGCGGTGGCGCGGCGCCGTCCGGCGTGGATTGGCACCAGCGCTGCGTGGCTCTGGAGATGCAGCTGCTGAGGTTCCGGCTCCAGGCGGGGAAAATCCGGGAGCTGCTGGCCGAAAAGGTAAGAAAGGCACAACGGCGTCGTACCGAGCTGTCGCGTAGAACGCGGGGTTCTGCGAGTAACAGTCCGCGGTTGGCTCCTGGTTTTGCGCTAATTCCCAGATTTGAATTTGGAAAAATGCACAAAAAAACCCAACAATTTTTTCCAGGTTTTAGGCTCAAGTGGGACCGAGCGCCAAAGCCCGCCCTCAAAACGTCTTTCTCGGTTTGTGGCAACCCGCCTCGTCCTTGACAATCGCCCCCTGTTTTTGCGGTTTAGTAAAAGTGATATCGTTCAGTACTGAAAATGTGGACCTTCAAAACCCGATACTGCGTCACGGTTCCTTGTCTGAGCACCTCCGCAGTTGCGCAGGGATGAATCGGGTAATATGTGGCTGTGAGTCGCCATTTTTCTGTCATTTTCGGGTAAAACTTCACATTTTTCATGTATTTTTTTTAACACATTTTTTAGATTTCTGCCTGTTTTTTGGCTCTGACCCTTCTACGGAAGCCGTCAAATTTCCAGATCAACATTTGAATTTGAATTGAATTGATTGAATACTTTTGGATGCATTGATCCTCCCCAAATTTTTATTAAATGATCGGATATTCGGATAGCTTATGAGCAATTATGAACGCAGCCCAAGGAAACGGTTCAAGTGAGTGAGTCAGTGTTTGGGCAGAGATGCGATAAACTCCGATCGACACGCGTTGTCCAGTCATCGTGTCTCACCGGAGTTTTTAATATTCAACACGTTAGTCATCGGGGGCCTTTCCCCTCCGGAGACCGCAAGGGGAAATACCACCAAAGAAGACATCGACCGACAAACGAGTCGGGCGTGGACTTGGCCCAGCTGTTATGTTTAGTTATCCATCCATACAGTTTCTTTTTCGCTTATCCTCACGAGGGAAGTGCTGCCAACGGGCAGGAGCCTGGGCACACCCTGAACTGGTCACCGGCCAACGTAGGCACGGGGGTTGGGGGGGCTGGGGGGGAGAGAACATTCAAACTCCACGCAGGCGGGGCCGGGATCGAACCCGGGACCTCAGTACTGTGAGGCTTTACCAGCTGATCCACCGTGCCGCCAGGATAGTACAGTAAACTATAGTACAGTATGCCACAGGTTTCCAACTCAAGGCCTGGGGGCCAGATTCGGCCCCCCCACATGATTTTATGTGGCCCGCGAAGGCAAATCATGCCGTGATTCTCATTTAAATCTGTACCAAAATTTTAAATTGTCATATCATGAATCATAATGTTGAGGTATTGCAAGCGTTTTTACGTTACCAAACGTCAACAATAGTTTAAAAAAAAAAAAAAAAAACATTACCCTTGATTTCTGATGCCAAAAGTAATTCATAAATTTCACGTGTCAAACGATTTTTTTCATGATTTCACAGTCATAACGGCCCCCTGAGGGGAACCGGAACGACAATGTGGCCCGCGACAAAAAATGAGTTTGACACCCCTGCGATATGGCATTAAAAAGTAAACTCAATTTCTGTACAATACATTTTGCTAAAGCGTAACAGCATACCAACGTTTTGCATTAAGTGCTAAAGTACACCATGGTCTTGTATAGTCAAGTATTATGTTGTATAATGTCTGATTGTACACAGTACTATCATCGCTTAATATATTACAGTTTAGCAATCAAAATAGTGTGGCATAGTTAATTCAAATGTAATCTAATAATAGTATAGCCAAATGTACTGTTGTGTAGTATAGAAAAGTATAATTTAGTGTATCGGATGATAATGCTAACGCTAGCGCCGCCACACTAACGCTAACAGAGGGCCGGTTGAAAAAAAAAAAAAAAAAAAACAACATACTGGTAAAAATCACTGAGACGCGGCAGTAACACGCTAGCGCAGCGCTAACAGGGCCGGACCGGTAAAAGTTACTTCCTCGGCGCATGTATTCCACCGGTCTCACTCTTACCTTTTCCGCTCCAGTGCCCCCTTGCGGCTGTTAGGGATGCACAAATTAGCCGCATCACCGCATAAAGCGCAGGGTTGAAAGCGTGTGGAAAAAGTCGCGGGTTATACGCCGGAAATTACGGTACATAGTATACTATATGCCGTAGCAATGTATATCGTCGAGCATAGTATTGACTAAAGTACAACTGAGTATACCAATGATGGTAACGTGAACGACGGCCGTCAAAAATCGCCGCCGCAGCTTCCGACGGTCGAAGGTGTGAAGTTTCCGACTTTCGCGTTTCGCCGAACGCACCGCGACTCCCATTTTGCCTCCTTGTGAGCGTCGATGATGAGGCAAAGCAGTAAAAAGTAGCAACAAGAACACACACCGGTCGGTGCCGCGGTGCGTGTCGGGGGGGGGGTTCTGCCGGGGAACCACCGTTCCGTCACGTTATTGCTTTTTGGGGAAAGGCTGCTTTTCGCTTTTCATGGTCTTCGTCTCATCTGCGTGGCCAAGTTAGGAGTGTTTTACACATTGACCCACTTTGCCGTGGAAAAAAGAAAAGAAAAAAAAACGCAAGCTTAAGAGAGGGAGAAGGGAAGAGAGCGCTGAGGGGTGCGTTTGATGCTGCAAAGTGATATCAATTCATGACTCCCGTTATGTAACGACAACCGATCACCGCTGGTACTTCTATCTATCTATCTATCTATCTATCTATCTATCTATCTATCTATCTATCTATCTATCTATCTATCTATCTATCTATCTATCTATCTATCTATCTATCTATCTATCTATCTATCTATCTATCTATCTATCTATCTATCTATCTATCTATCTATCTCTCTCGCTAACTAGCTAGCTCGCTATCTATCTATCTATCTATCTATCTATCTATCTATCTATCTATCTATCTCACTAGCTAGTTAGCTCTCTCGCTATCTAGCTATCTCTCTCGCTAGATAGCTAGCTAGCTACCTCTCTCGCTCTCTTTCTCTCGCTCTCTCTCTCTCTCTTTATATATATATATATATATATATATATATATATATATATATATATAGTCAATTATGAGTGTGCAATGTAGTATTATATAAAAAAAAAGTATGTTATAGTATCATTTAGTACACTATGCAATAGCATAGTCAGGAACATTCTAAAGTCTATTTTGTCGTATGGTATAGAATAGTAAGTGCGGTATATCATACTAAAGTATACTTATGTACAGTGTAGTATAGCATACAATAATTAGTATAGTATAGCACATCACGGTAGCACTACCTTGAATGGTAAAATTTTGTATCGTGGAATGTAAAATTGTAGTCGTATGTATTGAATGGTATAGCATGCTATGATACAGTTCAATCTGGTAAACTACACTAAAGTGTCGTACTATAGCAAAGAGTGTATGAATAATAACTTTTTGTCGCTGTCAATATTGCACAGTATTTGCTTTAACGGAGCAAGCGAAAATGTGACCGGCGTGTACACGCGCGTCGTCCGCCATGCGCTGCTAATGCTAGGTCCGAAAGGGGCTCTGGACTCAACGTTTTCCAAAATCTTTTGACTTCGTCCACAATGGCATGTCTTTGTTCACACTGTGTGACTCACGTTGCAAAGGACCCCCGCCCCCCCCGGACCCCCACAGCGCCCCGATGTCCGACTCCGGCGCTTTTTTTCAGTTTGCCGCGCTGACGCTTGTTTACCACAAAAACTTTCGACTCCCGGGCGACGCTTTTGACCTCAGCCTAGCCACTAACCGGCAACCCACGCCCACTCGAGCCAAGCGTGCCGGGCGAACCCTTTTGGGAACCGGCAGGCGGTCTTCGTGCGAGCGCCGGAGAAAGTCCCGAGCCAAGCCCGAGCCACGTGGACTCAACGCGCTACACAAAACTGGACTTGCCGTACAACACGCATTTTCAGTGTTTTTCAGAACATTTTAGCAACCTCAAAAAAAAAAAAATACACGGAAAATACAAGTTTCCTGTTTTTTTTCACGGTATTCGAGTTTTCGCTTTCTTGTTTGACCACCAGCGGCGGCGGTCGCCTCGCGGAAAACCTCCGCTGGTCCAGTTAGTGTATGGAGATAGATTGATAAGGACGTTTTCACGACTCTCGGCCCTGTTGAACTTTCCCACACGTTTCCCGCGGGGGGGGGAGCCGGTGGGTTTCTACCCCCGACGCGCGAAACCACGGTAACCCGGAGGCCTTTGTCTCTGACGCAGATGCAGGAACTGGAGCAGCGGGTGATCCGGGCCGACCAGCGTGCGGAGAACGCGGAGAAACAGGTGGGGAAAAAAATGGCGGATTTTGTCCGGGTTTTCGACTCCGGCTTGTAAATGTGTCGGCCTCGCCTTCCCAAACGCGCGCGTCGCAGATCCACGCCATGGAGGAAAAGCTCAAGTCGGCGAACGTCCAGAGCAACGAGTCCGAGAGCTTGTTTTACAGAAAGTGCCAAGACCTGACTGCCCGGGTCCAGGAGAAAGACGCCGCCATCAAAAGATTAGAGATACAGCTGGAAAAGCAGGTGTGAGGGGTTGGCGCCTGGTTCTCAAACCGGGGGTCCGCTTGGGGTCCACAAAAACAGTTTGCAATAAATTCTGTATATGGGACCGGGCTTCTTTCCCCTCTCATTAAATTGGGACGTACATTTCATACATTCCAATTTTTGTCACCGGGAAATATATTTGTAATTCGTCGTCTTTTTGTCTGAAATTCATCTTGTTTTTCTGATTTTTTTTTTTTTTTTTTTTTTTTTTCCTTGGGTGAAAATCTGACTTCATCTTCATCAACATTTCCTCAAACAAATCAAATAAGTAAATATGTAACTTTTTGTTTAAAGTATCAGAGTCCCCTTCGAAAATGTTCTGCCCTGTAAGTGGTCCCCCTGGACCCAAAAGGTTTGAGAGCCCTTACCTTAGAAAAACAGTTGCCGAAATGAAATATACTCATGGCATATTTTCTCTGACTCCAGGTCTTAGTCAGAGCCCACGAGGCTAAAATAATTGAAGAGAAGGCAGCCAAGATTAAAGACTGGGTAACCGTAAAGCTCAGCGAGGTAAGCGTGCACGGTTAACATGTACCAGGACTAAGGGCCCGATTTGCGGAGATCCTAAATGCGCGTTCACACACCGCAACAGATTGGCGCACACTTGGCGACAGGTGGGCTAAATTCAAAAAAGGGTTTTGCGCTTAAGCTTTTTGGCATCATACCGCAAGCACAAATTCAAGTTGGAAGTGATGGAACTGGAAGTGCGAGTGGAAAAGGCAAACAAACATATTAATGAGTGACAGAACATAGAAATGCTGTTGAAACTAGTTGCTTCGTCCTTTTTACGTAATCTATGTGCATACGGTGTACCCCTATAATCAAATGTGCCACGTTTTTGTGGCACCGGCAGATGACAACCTGGTTAGTGGATGAGCTTCCACGTGTTTGTGGGTGTTTTTTGCAAAAGCAAAGCTTTAGTTTGATATAAGTGTTACTTCTGTAGATGGAGCAAGAGAACCAGCAACTTAAACAGGCCAACTTGAAGCAGACGGAGCAGATTGCGTTGCTACAGAACAAACTACAAGGTCGGCAAAGATATCTCGCACCTGGTTTTGCTTTACCCACAAAACATGCAAATGTTTTTTTTGTCCCTCATCTTTATTTTAGAAAAAACGACCACCTGTCCCTCCGGATCCCCCGGTAAGTCCCCCAAAGCAGATGGCCACCAGGTACCTAAAAGTCCCCAGTTTCCTCCGAGCTGCCCTGATACGCCGACCTCGCCAGATCACAGCAGGAGACCGGCGGTTGCCTGTGGAACTGGAAAGAACTTGCCAACGGGTGATTTGTCATCTGTATATATATGTGCCCTGCACTTAGTGGCAATTTTGGTTTGCTTCTTGGGGACTTGGCTCCCGTTAGCTTTAGCCTAACATAAACCCCGTTGGCCGGCAGTCTGGAGTCAACCCCTTCGACTTGTTGAACCAAGATCTGTACGCTCATCTTTCCCTCAGATTCGAAAAGATCTCCGGAACCGAGCCGTGAAGGTATTTGCCACAGCCGCCATCTGACCCGCAATCCTCAGTTGCAAGATCAGCGTAGGGAGGACCTTGGACCAGAACCCCCAGACTGCTCCGAGGGTAGAGACAACTCCTCTGCTGAGTTGAACAGCAAATTCCGCTTGCAATGTCTTCATTCGTCCTCGTCATCTTCTTCCTCAGCGTACGAGGTGGCTCAAGGACCCCCGAGCTCCCCCAGGACTCCCCTCAGTCTTGCACCGAAAAGCCCGCTCTCGCTGCACTCGCCGTCACCCGACAGTCCCTTTCCCGGTCCCGTTGAGACGTCAGCCCCCCAATCCGGCGCCAGCATGACCTTACCCAAAATCCGGACTCCGCTCACCCCCAGGGACAGCATCCAGCTGGTGAAGAAACACTTCAGCCAGCCCCAGTCCGGCCTGGACCGACACCACCACCTGGTCAGCATCGACATCGTGACACCCTCGTCCACGTGCTCCACCCTCACCGCCGGCACGTTGCCCTCCTCCCGGCCGGTCGAAGAGACGGACATCGATGACGCTCTCCCGGACAGCATGGACGGCGTGGTGGAAGGGTCTGGATCCGCGGAGCCCGCCCAGCGGGATGGAGTCCCCTTTGCGGATCTCCCAGAGGAACCGGAGAGGCTGGATCCCGACGCTCTGAAACCACCGACGCCTCCGTTACATCGCTTCCCTTCATGGGTACGCAAACTTAATGTTGAACACGTTGCGGGTCTGAATGCGCTTGATAACGGAACTGATGGACTCTGTGTAGGAGAGTCGAATATATGCCGTGGCCAAGGCCGGAATGAGAGTATCTGAGACGTCTCCTGGAACGAGGTGCCCCAATCGAGGTGAGTCCACCCCACTGCACCAACCGACCTTGTCCACCACCCGATCGCAACCACACAAGAGCAAACGATCACAACTGCAGTCCTCCAACCAATGTCCACAAAGTCCTCGACCGACGGATTGAAGCCGCATCAACAAACCGCCTGACAAACGTTTGCAGCCGCGCTCCCCCAATCCCCGTCGACAAGTTCGCCACTCGATTAACCAAATCAAAAACGTTGAAGAAGAACAGATCGCGACTTCGCCCGCCCCAAGGGAATTCAACCGTTGCACTCGCGTGCTCACTTCCCCTGTGGCCGATCCCACGTCACTCGGCGACCACTCCGGCGCCGCCGGCTGCCCGTTTGGGATCCTTCATCGCGACTTTTAACGTAGCTTCCTGCGGCGCTGGGGGCCCGGCACACCTGCGGAGCCGCGGGCTCAACTCCCCTCCTCCCGCCGCCGCCGCCGCCGAAAAAAGCTCTCAAGCGGGATGTCGGCGCGATACTTGCCGCTGCTTTTTAATCCCGTGCGACTGATGAAAGGAACGAGGCTCGGGTGTAATTACGCGCCCCGTCCCGAAATCGTTCCTTCTATTTAGCTGGTCGCGCCATCCGCGGCGACGGCTTGGCAGGGCTGCCGAGGAGCTGTTGCGGGTTATTCAGATGCTGACTCAGCAATTTTTGGGTGTCTCTCATCTCCAAAATTCAAAACACCCGCGCTCGATAATCAATTCAAGTCTGCTTCGTGCTGTCCAGTTCCCCGTTTCTGTTTTCCGTTTGCGTCAAGGTAAGGAGTTAGCCCGGTGCTCTATGTAAACGCCGCAGGTTTGCGGTCAGACCCAGAAAAGCGTCCGCACTACAGACGTAATATCAGAACCGTAAGAAGAGGGGGGGGGGGGGGGAGGGGGGGCGCGACCCGGAGGTCTCGCAATCGATCCGGGTCGTGTAAACCGAGCGCCTTCGCGGCGTTATCTGCGTGAACGCCACCGCCAGCTGTCGGGATTCAAAGTTATTTTCTCTTCCTGCGAAGGGTGTTTACGGTCTTGCTTTTTTGTCAGCCGCAGTCACAGCTGCTTTGCGTCGCATTTTATGTATCAATAAATCAAATTATCCAATCATACTTTCGTGGCGAACTAAATAAATATCATGTGTGTAAATAAGGACAAATACAGTATGAAAATGATTTTGATTTGAACATTTCTAGGCTTCAAATGTAGCCATCCATTTTTTGAGGCGCTTATCCTCACGAGGGTCGCGAGAGTGCTGGAGCCAATCCCGGCTGTCCCGGCTGGTCGCCAGCCAATCGCAGGACACATGAAGACAGACAACCAATCGCATTCACAATCACACCTTGGGGCAATTTTGTGTCTCCGATGAATATGAGATATGTTTTTGGGATGTGGGAAGAAACCGGAGTGCTCACCTGAAGGAAGCTCACCCGGGCACGGGGAAAACAGGCAAACTCTACAGAGGCGGGGCCGGGATTTGAACCCAGGTCCTCAGAACTGTGAGGCCAACGTTCCAACCAGTCCCCACTGTGCTGCCCAGATAATATTACAACATTGAAAAAACACAAGAATGTATAGAATATCATGCAACTTCAATTTCAGTGTGATAAAAAATAAATGCTAATACAGTAATTTAATATAATGTAAAATATTTAAATATACATTAAATACAAATGAAGTCAGGTCTCTAAAAACATATTTTCTTTCCAAATAAGTTCAATAAAAAATGATTTCACATTTTTAATCTATATTTAAGAAACTACTCACTTGGCTACTTGGCCCAGAACTCAGAAATGAATCAGGCAATAACTAAAACTCTTTTTTTTTTTTTTTTTTATGTTCAGGAAAGCAAGTTGGCTCAATCTGACATGACATGTAAAAAAATCATAGTACTGTACTTTATTTTTTTTTCCTCAAACATTACTTTAAACCTTTGCTGACTATAAAAATAATATAATATTATATAATAATAATATAATATAATAATAATCTTTTAGCATGAAAACATCTTTGTGTCAAAGAGGCTTGATTTGCTGCTGCGTTCACGAACCTTTTTTTTTTTTTTTTTTTTTTTCCCCGCTTCAGGGTCCGTCTCGCCACAGTGCCCGGCGGCCAGTCCGTTCGCGCAGTTGATGTACAAGAACATCAGCGTTCCGGTCTACACCGCGCTGAAAGGGGTCAGTCCCGTATTTCGTCTCTTTTAACGCCGTCGCCGTCCTTGCTCAGCTGTTATTGAGCCGAGGCGCATCAATTTTTTTACGCGAGAAAAATCTCACAGCGCAGTATACAGTATGTAAAGTGATTGGTCCCTGCCGCAAAAAAGAATTGATTGGTCATGAGAAGATCATAAAACATCAACACAATCATTCTAGCATGTTCACGAACACCCCCAAGTTACATAAACCGCATCGTTCAATTGTTCAACATAAACAAAGCAGGCTCATCAATAGACTGTTTCCGACCATGTGACTGCATCCGGGGCACGCGGCCATGTTGGATGGGTTCACTCCGTGGCTTTCGCATACAGGACTGACACAAATGTTCGTACGACTGTTAAAAGTGACGCATGATGGCAAAAAAAGACTTTGGAAAGTTATCGGGGCTCATCAGATGTTGTTTCAAGAAACCGTTACAACAGGAAGTGCGCTTTTGAGCGACAATGTCGACCCATACGCCTCGGAGAAACGCAAATGGAGCACACACATTTGGGGGTCGGTGACCTATCCAGACATCGTCACCTATCTCCTCTTCTCGGCAAGCGCTTATACCGTAGACCAACTAAAGAATTACAAAAGTCTGGAGGCCTACAAGCAATTCAGTTCAATGACTGGGTTCCCGCGTCTCCACACCGCTAAAGTTAGTGTACCCACACAATGCAATCGAAATATGTGCCGCGTGGTTACAGTCGGCGTTGTGTTAAATTATGTAGATTATACCAACAAAAGAGGTTTTCGTTTTTGTTACCGAGAGGGAGAGGTTGGACCGGGACGAGTCCCAAGTGGATCCCGCACCTCTTTCTCCTCTTCCACGGCTACATTTTTAACTCGACTCACGAAACAGCTAGCGGTGCGGTAACTCATTTTTGCAAGTTTATTATAGCGAAACAGAAAATACAGATTTTGGAGACATGCATTTCATTCACATGCGAGTATTATGTAGGCCCTTGGACCTAAAGAATACTTCCCCCTTCACAGAACTTCGTTATTGCTAAGTAGTTGTGAAATCCGAAAAGGTATCCAATACTTACCAAGAGCAAAATGCTCCGAGCAAACGCCGACTCGGCTGCTGGGTCGGCTCTGCTGATACGAGACAAGCCGCGGTTGTCGCCGTTTGGCCGCTAACTGCTCCGTTTTCTCGCACCGGTTCTGGTTTCGTTTGAGCGACCGATAACGTAGCGGCGCGACCCCGCTCATACGCCTTTCTCAAATGATTCCTGCTTAGTTACAGTTTCCAATTCAATCGCGATCGCGTTCTAAACCGGAAGGTCAGTCGAAAACAGTCTATTGTATTCGCGAGCATAGTGCGCTACTAAGGAATCCAGCTAGGTCAACTCCGCTAGCGATTAGTAGCTAACCGCGTTGGGCGAGAAGTAGAACATGAAGTACGTTTAAAAACATCTCAAATGCAGAATTTAATTACATTTAACGACAAGATAGCATCAAAGTAAGACTTTAATTGCTTAGTTAGCAACATGTGCAAATTCCGAACCACAAATATGCGGGGGTGGAGCGCGGATGCTAACAGGTGGATACGCGCAAGTCTGCCATCTAGTGGAAGCTCATTTAACCGCCATTGAGCTGAAAGGGAATGTCGGTGCGCTCAGAGAGCCACGCAGATCAGCGCGGCGCCTCTGCGGGACAACGACGACTCGGGTTCCGAAGACGACAGCGGCTCGCTGGCCAGCCTGCGGACCTCCGGGCTGGGTCCGGACAAGAGGGGCGGCGTCCCCGGCAGTCCCCGTGCTGTCAAGAGAGGTACGCTCGTCGGGATGGGGGTGGGGTGGGGGGGGGGGCAAGGGGCGGGGGTTTCGGTATCGCCCCATCACATACCGTCGTGCGTTCCTGCCAGGCGTGTCCGTGTCGTCCGTTAGCTCGGAGAGCGACTACGCCATCCCGCCCGACGCCTGCTCCCTGGACGGCGACTACTCGGAACCGGAACACAAAGTCCAGAGGACGTCGTCTTACTCCTGCGAGAGCCTCGGGCCCGTGAGTATTTATGTTTAAAAAAAAAAAAAGACACCGACCTAAATAAATAAAATAATAATAATAATAAATAAATAATATATCACAAGATTCAGGTGATAGTTACATTAAATACAAAATATAGACAGAATTAAATAAATATTCATAGAATAGAATACAAACTCAATATACAGTGAGCGAAATTTTAAATTTATATTTAAATCAAGTTCCAGAAGTGAATACAAATCTTAATATCACATTTAAATACAGATGTACATTTGTACAAATTAAAATGGAAAATGCAAATGTGTCTGCCTTTAAATGAAATGAAGATACAATTTTGAAAAAAAAAAAAAAGTACTACAATGAATATTATGATTACAATACAAAATTAATATAAAATTCTGATGTGAGAAGAATTGTAAATACAGATTAAATATGTAATAAAAACGGTGTAGCTAAATAAAAAAGATTTGAATAATATGTAAAATGTGAAAATATACATTTATAAAATGGAAAAAAGGAAATGCGATTAAATGAAGTGAAAATAACTGGAACTATCGTAATAGTAATTCCATTCAAAATTTAAAAAATGAATATCCAAATTAAATGAGTAAAAATTGTGGTATACAGAGAAAAAAAAATAAAAATGAAATTGAAATTGAGCTGAAAATGCAAATAAGTGTTAAGATAGAGAGAACAAATCATTAATAATGACTAAATGTACATTGATGACAATATCTTTTTGAATACGATTGTCGTTGCGTTCAGGAGACGCTGGAGAAAAGCGGCTACCTGCTGAAGATGAGCAGTCAGGTGAAGGCCTGGAAGCGCCGCTGGTTCATCCTCAGGAACGGCGAGATCCTCTACTACAAGTCTCCCGTCAGTCCCGCCCCTGCGGAAAACTCCCGCGAAAGTCGTAATAATAATAATAATGATGAAAACTTGCGTGCGGCGACGCTTCCAGAGCGACGTCATCAGGAAACCGCAAGGTCAGCTTGAGCTCAACTCGTCTTGCCGAATTGTGCGCGGAGAAGAAACGCAGACCTTCCAGGTAAGTTTTCTTGCGTTTCCGAAATCCCACGACGCCTCCGGCCCTTCGCCACGCGTCGCCTTTAATAACAAACAATAAGCGTTTGTTTTGATTTTTTTTTTTTTTTTTCGTGTTTTTAACGTGTGGAACTAGTCTGACTGTGTTTACACAACAGAAACATTTCAAAAGGTTTGGAAATCATTTGCTCATTTTCATCACAAAACTCTAAATACAGAAAAAACAATTCTAATTAGAAACAAAACTTTTTCAGTATTTTTTTTGTTTCAGTATTTTTTATTTTAAAAAAAAAGAATAAAAGTTTTTTTTTTCTTAAATGATAAAAAAAAAATAAAACAAAATGTTGACACAAAATGTTTCTGGATTTTGTAAATCTAGGAAATGAACCACAAAAAAAAGCTTTTTTTTTTTTCATCCAGACAACAACAACAAAATATAATAATAATAAATAAAAACAACAAAAATCTAAAAAAAATCAGTTCACAAAAAAATCACCCAAAAAAATGTATGAGCACTCTTTTTTTTTTTTTTCCATGCTAAAATACATAACGCGAGTTTCCTGTAATTTTCCTCTCGCCGCTCAAAGTGCTGATGTCGTTTTTTTCCAGTTGATCACGGAGAAGAAGACCTTGTACCTGACGGCGGATTCGCCCAACATCCTGGAGGAGTGGATCCGGGTCTTGCAGAACCTCCTGAAAGTTCAGGCCAGCAGCCCGCTCAGCGTGGAGCTGACCTCGGCCAAGCCCGCCGTCACGGGCTGGCTCACCAAGGTTCAGAAATACAAATAAAAAAGATTAAAAGATTGCTCTGCGCTTCAGAAATTGGAGAAGGTGGAAAAATGGAAACATGGAGAAAAGAAAATTTGGAAATATAAAAAAAAAAAAAAAAAATGTTATGAGAATCCTGAAAAAAGAACCCCACCTCTGTTTTTAGGATTAACAATAAGAAAATATGATATTTAGTGTATATAAGCAGTGTATTCTTTCTTCCTCCACAGGTCAAACACGGACATTCCAAGCTGGTGTGGTGCTGTTTAGTTGGAAAGGTCTTCTACTACTATCGCAACCCAGAGGACAAAGTACTTTATTACACTTTATTCTCCACCCACTCCCCCTTTGTAGCAGTCCGCTTCCCCCTCGACGCTCAATCCATCGTTTGATGGATTCATCAAATTAATACAGAACAATCTATTGGATGCGGTGCCTTAGAAACGTTTTACGACTGTCCGCCTGTCTTATTTTTGCGATGGTCCGGTCCAAATCAGGTTCAGCCGGACAGCGCAAAAAGGTTAAAAACTAGCATTAACAAGTAGTCAACTAGATAACTTGGAACACTTCGGCTAGCTCCATCTGCTACCATGCTAACAGTACTCATGTACAGTGAAAACTCTCTTCTCGAACGTCTCCGTTCTCGAACAAATCGGTTTTCTAACGAAAATTTCCAGATTTTTTTGCTTCAGTTTTCGAAGGAAAATCGGTTCTCGAACGCCTGCCACAAAACTCGGAAAAATCACAACGCGCGCGGCCCGACCAGCCGTCCCACGACGCGATTTTTTTATCGTAAATTCGAACGCACCGTGAAAAAATCTGGAAAGAACATCACGCGCGTGGCCTGACCAGCTGACCCAGGATGCGATTTTTTTTTTATTGTAAATTTGAAAACACAGCGAAAAAAACCCTGAAATAGCATAACGCGCGTGACCCGACCAGCTGTCCCACGACGCGATTTTTTTATCGTAAATTCGAACGCACCGTGAAAAAAAAATCTGGGAATAACATCATGACCGTGGCTTGACCAGCTGACCCAGGACGCAAATTTTTTATTGTAAATTTGAAAACACCGCGAAAAAAAACTTGGAAATAGCATAACGCGCGCGCCCCGAACAGCTGACCCACGACGCGCGTTGTTATCGTGTAAAACACGGCCTTCGTACGCAGACGTGGAAAATATCGACTCGGTTTTCGAACAAATCGCTTCTCGAACCGCCTTCTGGAACGGATCGTGGTCGAGAACTGAGGTTGTTTGTTTTGAACGTAGGTTAGCTAGTTAGCTAGCATGAACCTTGAGAAGCCAGAGCTAATAGCTTCCTTTGAATTCCCCCCCCCCCCAAAAAAAAAAAAAAAAAAACATTTCACAAACTGCTAACATGGTAGCATGCTAACAATCTTAACTGCCTCCGCTTCAGCTGCCCCTGGGCCAGCTGCAGCTGCGCTCGGCGTCCGTGCAGGAAGTGGACCGTTCGTGCGACTCGGACGAGGACTACGAGGCGGGCGTCCGCGGCGGCTTCCTGTCGTCGCACTGCACCCTGGCGGTCAAGCCCGGCGACCAGAGCCCCTCGTACCTCCTCGTCCGCACCAAACAGGAAAAGGTCGGTTCCCCGCGACTCGTAGCCTCCGACGCATCGTCCGAATGCTAACGGCGCCGTCGCCGACAGGACGCGTGGCTGTACCACTTGTGCGTGGCGGCGGGCGGCGGCGCCAACCTGAAGGTGGGCACCGAGTGCGAGCAGCTGATCGGCAGGCTGCTGGACGCGGATGGAGATGCGGGTGAGCGGCGTGCGAAATTTCTACCTGCCAGATTTATTTCAGCGTAACAGGATATTGTGTTGTAAAGAATAAATAACCAAGGCACAATGATATATTTGTTGCCTCAGAAAGACAAAATGGTTTGGTTGCCTGCACAATTCCCGATTGTTGCTATAAATGGACGGCCATTGAGTCAGCCTTGAGTTATTTTCACGTCTGAAGCCGGCAGACGGTGTTTACAACCGCGTCTCGCACTTGCTGTCAGCTCGCGGAGGGTCCAACTGCCAATCATTTTGCGCCGTTTTCTTTTTTTTTTTTTTTTTTGAATTGCTTTTTCCCAGAATGCAGCCTGTGGCAGAGCGACGCGTTGAGCTTCTCCAAGGAAGGTCTGCGCTCGCCGCTCACCACGCTGCCGTCGGACGCCCTGCAGACGGAGGCGCTCAAGCTCTTCAAGGTGCAGGGCCAAAAATGTCCTCCCGTATGATCGAATAGCGCACATTGATGTATAATTATGTATTTGGGACGCTTCTCCACACACACACACACACACACACACCCACGCACATAAAAGGGAAAAAAAAAATCCTTGCACTTTGCTGCCCCCTGCTGGAGGCCGCCTGTAAGAACGTTTGCTTTGCCCCTTGTGTGTCGCGTGCAGTCGTGCCAGCTGTTCATCAACGTGCTGCTGGAGTCTCCCAGCGTGGACTACCACACGTCGCTGGCGCAGAACGCGCTGCAGGTGTGCCTGTCGCACCCGGAGCTGCACAACGAGATGTACTGCCAGCTCATCAAGCAGACCAACCGCCGCACGCCCCACAACTACTCCGTCACGCAGGTCGGCGGCTTTCGACGCGACGTCTGTGACCGCCTCCACCTCCTTGATGTGAATTACCGCTGGGGGTGTTGTTTACTTTTAAGTGCTGGCAGCTGCTGTCGTTGTGCGTGGCTCTCTTCCTCCCCCAGCAGCACTTCCTCTGGTACCTCAGGCAGCACCTGCACCGAAACGCCGACCCCAGGTGAGACGCGTCACGTCAACGCGGTGGGCGTCCACCGGGGGTCTCTTCCTTTTATGGTCGTAGGAAATCCACTCTTCCCCAGTAAGGGCCAGGCCCAGTGGCGGCTGGCCAGTAGAGGGCGCTTGGCCGCCACCCCAGTAAGGGCCAGGCCCGGTGGCGGCTGGCCAGTAGAGGGCGCTTGGCCGCCGCCCCAGTAAAGGCCAGGCCCGGTGGCGGCTGGCCAGTAGAGGGCGCTTGGCTGCCGCCCCAGTAAAGGCCAGGCCCGGTTGTGCCTGGCCAGTAGAGGGCGCTTGGCCGCCGCCCCAGTAAAGGCCAGGCCCGGTGGCGGCTGGCCAGTAGAGGGCGCTTGGCCGCCGCCCCAGTGAGGGCCAGGCCCGGTGGCGGCTGGCCAGTAGATGGCGCTTGGCCGCCGCCCCAGTAAAGGCCAGGCCCAGTGGCGGCTGGCCAGTAGAGGGCGCTTGGCCGCTGCCCCAGTAAGGGCCAGGCCCGGTGGCGGCTGGCCAGTAGAGGGCGCTTGGCCGCTGCCCCAGTAAGGGCCAGGCCCGGTGGCGGCTGGCCAGTCGAGGGCGCTTGGCCGCCGCCCCAGTAAAGGCCAGGCCCGGTGGCGACTGGTTAATAGAGGGCGCTTGGCCGCCGCCCCAGTAAAGGCCAGGCCCGGTGGCGGCTGGCCAGTAGAGGGCGCTTGGCCGCCGCCCCAGTAAAGGCCAGGCCCGGTGGCGGCTGGCCAGTAGAGGGCGCTTGGCCGCCGCCCCAGTAAGGGCCAGGCCCGGTGGCGGCTGGCCAGTAGAGGGCGCTTGGCCGCCGCCCCAGTAAAGGCCAGGCCCGGTGGCGGCTGGCCAGTAGAGGGCGCTTGGCCGCCGCCCCAGTAAAGGCCAGGCCCGGTGGCGGCTGGCCAGTAGAGGGCGCTTGGCCGCCGCCCCAGTAAAGGCCAGGCCCGGTGGCGGCTGGCCAATAGATGGCGCTTGGCCGCCGCCCCAGTAAAGGCCAGGCCCGGTGGCGGCTGGTTAATAGAGGGCGCTTGGCCGCCGCCCCACCGCTGCCGAGTCACCTTGAATCGGACAGAAGTCAAAAAATGGAATATTAGAATGAAAATATTGACTGAAAATCTAAGGATTACCACTGGAAAGGCAGCGCTTGCTCCCATTTTCCGCATGCGTTTCCCAAGGCCTTTCTCGGTTTCTTGCAGTAGCGACGTGGGCAAGTACGCGGTGTACTGCCAGCGCTCCGTGGAGCGAACGCTGCGCAACGGCGAGCGGGAGGCCAAACCGTCGCGCATGGAGATCGTCTCCATCCTGCTGAGAAACCCCTACCACCACTCGCTGCCCTTCAGCATCCCCGTGCACTTTATGAACAACACTTACCAGGTCAGTACCGGAACTCCGGTCCAGTTCTCTTCAGCTTTTTGCGGACTCAAGTCTCGTGAAATGCGAACTTTGCAAGCGCCCGCACTCCGTTTTTTTTTTTTTTTGGGTTGTCCGGCAGGTGGTGGGTTTTGACGGGTCCGCCACGGTGGAGGAGTTCCTGAACACGCTGAACCAGAGGATCGGCATGCGCAGTCCTCAGCTGTCCGGCTTCGCCCTCTTCACCGACGACCCGTCCGGAAAAGACTCGGAGCACTGCTTGCCGCCCGCCGCCAAGGTGACCCCGAACGGACTCGTAGAAATCACGCCACGCCCGAGTCACTCGCAAGTTTTTGTTTTCCCCCTGGGCAGATTTGCGACGTTATTTCCAAGTGGGAGCAGGCCCTGAAGGAGATTCACCCGGGCAAGAACGAAGCCACGCGGATCCTACGACTGACTTACAAGAAGCGGTACCGCCCGTTGCGCCTCAACTTCCCTTCGCGGTTCACTTCCTGTCCGACGTGGGAACAGGAAATCTGAATATTCGGGCATTTTATATCAATATTGAAAAATCTGATACTCTGGACTTAAAATTATATCAAACCTGTTGCAAATTTGCAACCCCTGCCCAGAAATCATGAAAAATATATTTTTTTCAATATTCCCATTATAAAATAATGATTACATTTTTTTCCCACTCACATTATTAGTAATTCAATGAAAGCATCAAATGCAATAATCACATTGTTGTATATTTTTAGTTTTTCTCATGTTTTTCCAAAATCATTGACAAATGAGGTTGTCATTATTAAAAATATGTACAGTGTATATTTGAAATTAAGAATGGCGTATGTGGCGGGACGGTGACGCCACTAGTTCGGGCGATGGCTTCACAGTTGTGAGGACCCGGGGTTCGAATCCCGGCCCTTTCTGTGTGGGGTTTGCGTGTCCTCTCCCCGTGTCTGCCTGGCTTTTTTCCGGGTGTGCACTCGGGTTTCCTCCCGCAACCCGAAAAACAAGCAACATTAATTGTGCGCTCTAAATTGCCCCAAGGTGAGTTGGTGTGACTGTTGTCTGTCTCCACGTGCCCTGTGATTGGCTGGCAACCAGCTCGGGGTGTAGTCTGCCTTTTGCCAGAAGCTAGCTGGGATAGCCTCCAGCTTTCCCACGACCCTTGTGAGGATAAGCGGCTTGGATCATGATATGACATTTATATGATTCCACTCACATTATTAGTCATTAAATGAAAGCATAAAATGCAGTAATCACATTGTTTTATATTCTTAGTTTTTCTAATATTTTTCCCAAACCATTGACAAATGACGTTATTATTAAAAATATGTACATTGTATATTTTTAATTAAGAATGATGGATGTGGCGGGACGGTGGCGCAACTAGTTAGAGCGTTGGCCTCACAGTTGTGAGGACCGGGGTTTGAATCCCGGCCCTTTGTGTGTGGGGTTTGCGTGTTCTCCCCCTGTCCCTGCGTGGCTTTTTTCCGGTTCCCACCCACATCCCAAAAACAAGCAACATGAATTGGACACTCTAAATTGCCCCAAGGTGTGATTGTGCGTGCGATTGGTTGTTTGTCCCTGTGTGCCCTGCGATTGGTTGGCAACCTGTTCAGGGTGTACCCCGTCTCCTGCCCAATTACAGCTGGGACAGCCTCCAGCTTTCCCACAACCCTTGTGAGGATAAGCGGCAAAGAAAACGGATGGATGGATGGATGAGCTGTATGGCGGGACGGTGGCGCAACTAGTTAGAGCGTTGGCCTCAGAGTTGTGAGGACCGGGGTTTGAATCCCGGCCCTTTGTGTGTGGGGTTTGCGTGTTCTCCCCCTGTCCCTGCGTGGCTTTTTTCCGGTTCCCACCCACATCCCAAAAACAAGCAACATGAATTGGACACTCTAAATTGCCCCAAGGTGTGATTGTGCGTGCGATTGGTTGTTTGCCCCTGTGTGCCCTGCGATTGGCTGGCAACCTGTTCAGGGTGTACCCCGTCTCCTGCCCAATTACAGCTGGGACAGCCTCCAGCTTTCCCACAACCCTTGTGAGGATAAGCGGCAAAGAAAACGGATGGATGGATGGATGAGCTGTATGGCGGGACGGTGGCGCAACTAGTTAGAGCGTTGGCCTCACAGTTGTGAGGACCGGGGTTTGAATCCCGGCCCTTTGTGTGTGGGGTTTGCGTGTTCTCCCCCTGTCCCTGCGTGGCTTTTTTCCGGTTCCCACCCACATCCCAAAAACAAGCAACATGAATTGGACACTCTAAATTGCCCCAAGGTCTGATTGTGCGTGCGATTGGTTGTTTGTCCCTGTGTGCCCTGCGATTGGCTGGCAACCTGTTCAGGGTGTACCCCGTCTCCTGCCCAATTACAGCTGGGATAGCCTCCAGCTTTCCCACAACCCTTGTGAGGATAAGCGGCAAAGAAAACGGATGGATGGATGAGCTGTATGGCGGGACGGTGGCGCAACGAGCTAGCGCGTTGGCCTCACTGTTGTGAGGACCGGGTTTCGAACCTTCTGTGTGGAGTTTGCTTTTTGAAGAAAAATCTAATAATGTGAGGATAAGCGGCTCAGAAAATGTATCGGTAGCTTCATGGCAACCTGGATGACAGTAAAGGTGACACCGGCATGGAAAGAGGAGTTCAGAACCTTCCGTTTGGTGGCTCCGCCCCCGCAGGCTTTGCTTCCGCTCTCAGGCCAAAGGCGAGACGGAGCGGGAGCGCCTCCTGCTGGCCCACCAGGTGAACGACAACGTGCAGGAGGGCCGCTTCCCCGTCAACAAGGAGCTGGCGCTGGAGGTGGCCGCCCTCATGGCGCAGGTCCCCACAACCGCGGAAAGAAAACGGGCCCGTCCGTCTGAGCGACGCTCGATGTAGAACGATGCGTGTTTTGAAGGTGGAGTACGGCGATCTGGAGCGAACCAGCGCTCAACCCAAATCCCACCTGATGCTGCTCCCGCAGGCGCTGGAGCGCTTCTACCCCAAACGCTACAAGCGCAACTGCGGCGCCGAGCAGCTCAGGTCAGTCCCGACGTTTTCCCTCCGCCGGAAACTTACAACATATCAGATGAAACGACTGTCTGTCCATTTTTCAAAGTTAAGAACGACTGCGCCAGGCGCGATCCGTTCCCAAACTCAAAGTCGCCGTTTTGCTCCCTTTCAGAGACCTCGGCGAGCGTTTGGCGGCCAAGTGGTCCACGCTCCGCGGCTGCGGCGCCGCCGACTGCGTGAGAATCTACCTGACGGTGGCCCGCAGGTGGCCCCTCTTCGGGGCCAAACTCTTCAGCGTCAAGGTTTGGACCGTTTCCTCACCTCTTGGACTTGCGCGGGCTCTGTACCTAGCGAAACAATTTCGGAATATTTGTGAACTGATATTTTTTCACGCGGTCGCCTTTGCAGGCGGTGCCCCCCGTCCCGTCCGAGCAGGGCCCGGCCTGGCTGGCGGTCAACGAGGACGGGCTCTTCGTGCTGGACTACGCCATGGTCGCTTTCTGAACGCCTAGAAAATCGCTAGCCGGGTCCTTTTGCCTTTTTTATGTTTTTTTTTTTTTTTTTTTTTTAGCAAACGCTGTCCTCGCACCCGTACCAGTCGGTGGTCACCTTCGGCGGCTGTTGCGACGACTTCGTGCTGGTCACCAGCCAGCAGAAGGAGCCCGGCGGCGGCAAGGCGAGCGCGGAGAAGCTGCTGTTCGCCATGGCCAAACCGAAGGTGACCTTTCCCGAAAAATTCTTTATCATTATCCAAAGTGCGACCGTGTACGCTTGTATCTCCAGATCGTCCGAATCACCTTGTACAGCGGTCCCCTCGGTTCTCGACCGCAGTCCGTTCCAGAAGGCGGTTCGAGAACCGATTTGTTCAAAAACCGAATCAACCGCCGCGCTCGTTCTGTTATTTACGGCGGGGTGGGAATTGACAACAAAGCGCGTCGTGGGTCAGCTGGTCTGGCCGCGCGCGTTCTGTTATTTCCCGGTTTTGTTTGGGGCGTTCGAGTACCGATTTTCGTTTGAAAACCGAGGTACCGCTGTATCTGGAAAAACACTCGTTTTCCCCTCAGATTCTGGAGTTGACCCTGCTCACGGCCAGCTACATGAACCACTGGACTCCCCCCAGCGCCCCCAAGAGCCAGTGGGACGCGGACGCCCGCCACTTCCCCGCCATGAACTACACCACCGAGGTCCCCACGCTACTCTGAGCGTCCTAAAAGTGCCGAATTTTTATTCTTTGTCTCCGCGAACTTCCCTAGAAAATGTGTCGCAAAGGTACTACGGGTTGTTTTCACGTGACGTCACCCGTTGCGCCGCCTCGGTCGGCGGCCGTTTTCGATCCCTGAGCTCCGTTACCGACATTATGTTTCTAACGGCACTTATTTACGAGGCTACGTGTCAATGCGCACATCATGGGACTCAAGACTGCGTCGCAAAGGCGCAGTATTGTGCCCTTGATCTTGTACTCTACGTGATCCAGAAATCCCGAAGGAGGAGCAGTGGGATCGGACCCTTGTCTGCTCAAGACACTTCCTAAATGATTAGTTCAGTCTTGTTTTTTATAGTTAGGTTGTTGTAGCGAACGGAAATTGCCGCGGTACGTGCTGAGCTCTGTAACGTCCGCGCACCATTCCTCGTAGATATAAAAGCATATTCCACGGACTTTCGTTTTACGTCTTAGCATACAGCTAAGTTCCCATATAAAGAAATAGATGTAAGCTCGTTAGCTCGGCGACACAATCGGCGCGATGGAGGTTGGAGCAGGCTAGCGCGATAGCGAAAGCCAAGTCTCCGTGAAGCGCAGAGCCGCAGAACGTCCAAAGTCTTTCGTCGGAAGCGTTAGACGACGTCGCCGCTTCCGAAGTCGGACTTTGGACCTCGGCGGATCGCGAGGCTTTGAAGAGCGCGCCGGCTAGCAAATCTGGAAAAATGCTTCAGCGAATTGGCGAGAGTTGTCGAAAAAAAGTCCGAAGAAGGCTCACTGATGGTTAGCAAGTCCTCTCTTGTGTGCTTGAGTCCCCAGACACCCGTGAAACACAAACGGTGACGGGGATAGCATTCCGGAGGCCACAACACTGGTAGGCGTTAGGTCGGGAGATTAAATGGCGGCGCGCAATTCAGCAAAAAAAAAACCTGACGTCAGTGAAAACAACCCATTGCGAGGTTAGCAGATCCCGTTAGCTTAAACAAACTCACGAGCCGTTTTCCACAGTCCAGTATCGACACGCTCTTGTGACGCAAAGTTACGTTTTTCGGCAGCCTTTCCGCCTTCTCTTCAGATTTGTTAGCATTCACTTCGATAAACGGCACACGTAACGTTAGCGTTAGCGTGTCCTGTTGCCGTTGTCGCCATTTCGCTGTATAAAATTAGCTCCTTTGTTAGCTTGTCTGGTTGCGATTGAAGCGTTCGATGTAGTAGTAATTTTCAGTTTTAGCGTACTACTACTACGATCCTACGTACAGTAAGACCCAAAAACTATGATAAGTAAAAACGGTACCGTGGAGTGGAATTCTTTTCAAGTATGTGTTTATTTTTTGAATTATTTTTCTTTTTCCTGTTGCCTCGATTGTGCCTTTTGCAAAAATGACTTTCGGATAAAAATGTTGCCTTATTATTAAGGCTAATCTTTTTTTTTTTTTTGTATTTTTAATTCCTGCCTATGACTGTGTGGACTTACTGTACGAGGTGTCGGACTCGATGCTGCCACCAACTGGACGTGGAGGATGATACACAGTTTTTGTTTGCCTCAAAGGTCCCATATTTTACAAAACGCGACTTGTTTTTTTTCTAGTACGTAGGATGTATTATTGTCTTTATGATGCTCCTCTAAAGATGTGAAATATGAATCAAAGTCATCTACGCATTCCTGAGTTTGACATTTTTCTACCGAGTCATTGGAATTTCTTCATCTTATCTATGTCATTAGCAAATATCTCCGCCTACCTCCCCACTCCCGAGCCAGAGTTGTCAATGTCACAAACAGACGGAGGCAACCAATCAGAGGAAAGGGGCGGGCTTAGCCAAATACAGACAAACTGGATACAAAACTGGGTCAAACACAAGTAGCTGTCAGAGAGGCCTTTTTTGGACACTCATATGGCAAAATCTAGACTTTTGTACTTAGTCCACGTTGGAGAATTAATCTACGGAGGCCTAGATAACCAAAATATGGGACCTTTAAAATGGGACAGAACCACTAATGACACGTTTTGTGGCTCACTTGTCTGGTGTTATGCTAATTTTTTTTTTTTTTTTTTTTTTTTACATTTCAGCAACGTCACATTATTCTATGCTGGAAAAAAAAAAGACTTGAACTCTTTTTGGATAGAACCACTGATTTTTGTTTGTGGAGTAATATTAATTTATTATTATGCCAAACCATCTTTATTGCGGGGGGATGAATCTTGCTTAAAAAGGCAAAACTTAGTGAATTAATTAAGGCAGTAATTTAAGAATGTGTGTTAGTTACTTTGTCAGTTCATGTTTGTGTGTTCCATGAAAATAAAAATGGTTAGATCTCTTAATTTTGCATATTTGTTTCATTTTTAGTTCAGTCATTTACAGGTGATGTATTAAAAAAAAAAAAAAACAACAGGCAGCACGGTGGAGCAGCTGGTAAAGCGTTGCCCTCACAGTTCTGAGGACCCGGGTTCGATCCCGGCCCCGGAGTTTGCGTCTTCTACCCGTGCCTGCGTGGCTTTTCTCCGGGTGGGTACTCCGGTTTCCTCCCCCCCCCCCAAAAAAAAACCCCCACCCAACATTAATTGGACACTCTAAATTGCCCGTAGGTGTGATTGGGAGTGCAATTGTCTCGATGTGCCCAGCGATTGGCTGGCGACCAGTTCAGGGTGTACCCCGCTGACAGCGGGGATAGGCTCCAGCACTCCCGCAACCCTCATGAGGATAAGCGCCAAAGAAAATGGATGGATGGATTAAAAAAACAAAGGTATGTAGGTGACTAATTTCTTATTTCAAATCATTTCAATTTTTTTGCTTTGCATTCACTTGATCTATGGAATGTTTGGGGGGGTTAAGGTGCCAAAGGAAAATGATGTAATAATTCTGTATGCATATTTTTCAATTTAGCATTCCCTTTTATGTTTGTCAGTCAGATGCATGATTATGACGATTCAGCTTGTTCGCATATGTAGGGGAGCTTTGGGCGTGCCTGATTTGTTTTTCTCGCGACGTTGATTTCCACGTCCACTTCAAGTGACGCGCATCCAAGATGGCTGTTTCCACTCAACACACAAAGCAACCCGCACGCTCCCAATCCCAAACAGGACCGAAATAATCCACAACTTTCTCCCTGCAGCACATCATGTACAAATAATTGACCTTTAGTCGCCCATCACAGCCAATTTTCTAGACTAAAGGCAGCAAGAGCGCTGCGGCCAGGTGGAGACTGACAGGCCGAGCTAACGTTAGCGTCCGCGTCGGAACCAAACTATCTGACAATCGGGGGGGATATTGTATGTAATTTCAAACGAGACATTTTATCCGAGAGGAGGACCTCAGAGGAGACCAACGTCATAGCTTGCGGCACAGTGGAGCAGCGTTAGCCTCACGGTTCTGAGGTCCCTGGTTCAATCCCATCCCCGCCTATGTGGAGTTTGCACGTTCTTCGCATGCCCAGCTTTTCTCCGGGTGGGCTCTCCGGTTTCCTCCCACATCCCAAAAACATGCATCAATAATTTGACACTTTAAATTGCCCCAAGGTGTGATTGCCTCGATGTGCCCTGCGATTGGCTGGCAACCAGTTCGCGGTGTGCCCCGCCTCCTGCCCGTTGACAGCTGAGATAGGCTGCAGCACTCCACGTGACCCTTGTGAGGATAAGCGGCTAAGTACTATAAACGAATGGATGCACATCAGAACTTTTGAAGTGCATCTGCGAACTGCTCGACTACTGCGCTGCCGCGATATATGTGAATCGTATCGCGTGATTCATACTGTACAGATTTTCATGCAAACATTTTTTTTTAATTTTTCAATTATTGTGATTTTATTTTCCGTGGGATTGTACAGAACTTAACCATGTTTTGAAGTGCTTTTCAATGTCATTTACACTTATCAATCAATCCACTTTCATTATTTTATTACAATATATATTAAATATATTGCATTATTTGTAAAAAAATATATATATATATATAATAAGCTATATAGTGACAGATTTAAATGTTCCAGTATATACTGTACATTGTTATATAAGAGTGATGTCGTTCAATAGTGCATGGAGCAGCATATCAAAGTTGAAATTTAAAATAAATTATTGACAAAAAAAAATTCATTTGTGAAGTGAAAGTGTCTTTTTGCGGTCATGTTTGTCCTGTATTGATTAAACTGGAAGTTTTAGAGAGAGAGGGGGGGGGGGCTGTCACGGGGGTGGGAGTGGGTCTGGCTTCCAGAGTCGAACCGTAAACTTGCAGGCACAAGGGAAAGGAGGTCCAGTCCGGCACAAGAGGCGTTGTGCGAGTAAATCCACATCACGCCAACCACCCGGATCTCGGATTCCTGCGTGTGCGCGTGAACAGGAGCCTCGTGAAGATCCACGCGAGGCGACAACGACTCAGGTCTGCAAAAAAAAAAAAAAAAAAAAGGGACGGCTATGACGTAGTAGCAAGGGGCGCGAGCTAGCTTGTTAGCTAGCTAGCTGCTAACTCTTCTCTTTGCCTTGGCAGATTACCCACAGCACCCCCACCCCAAAAAAACAACAACAACAAAAAAAACCCAATACTGCCACAATGACGACGACCACAAGCCCCAAAGCGCGCGGCATCGTCCGGGAAGCCAGCCACCAGATTATCGCCGGCGGTTCTGCAGGTAGGAGCGATTTAAAAAACAGAAAATATTCCGTTTCTGCTGACAATTATTCGGGAGCATTTCTTTGCTAGCTTCGCTCGACCTGTTGCGCCTCGAGTGACGTCACAAACCCAAGTCCACCACAAAGTGTTCGTACTTCAGAATCGCTTCAATGGAGTCCACTTTGTCCTTTAAGGGGGGGGGGGGGGGTTTGCCAGGGTCGCCGTGCCGAAGAAGACTCGTCCAAACCGGGATAGTTCGAGTCCTGTTTCCCCTTCACACCCCCCCCCCACGGTATGGCGCTGTGACGTCACGGCGCATGCGTGAGAGGCCATTTGTTTGATTTGAAAACAAAACAAACTTTCAATTTGTTGACGCGCTTGATGTCACTGCTGATCCGTGAAAGACACTTGGGGGGAAAAAAGGAGAAACTTTATTGACTCGTTTACTTTAAAACAGACGAGGCCAAATATATAATTTGTTATTTATATAAGAAATTTGCAAGCACAAGATTTATAGAAAAATGCACATTAGAATGTAGATTTTTTTTTCATTTCTTTTCAACAGTTTAAACCTTGAAGTAATCGCATTAAAGCTTGAATGCAAAAGTACTTTACCAATGGGTGACGGTATTTCAACACAAAAAAAAGACAAATCTGTGTTACTGTGCAGCGGGACTACAAAAGATAAACTGCAAAATAGCCAAACTGTGAATGTATGTTGTGCTTTGGACCGGCAGTACACAGTATTTCCGTACAGGATGCAATGTACACATGTGCAAGAGATGAATTCCTTTTGCTAGTCGAGTGGTCTCGAGTTTGCACACGCGCCTCATAAACCCCGAAAACCAACCCGGAAGTTCGCGCCAGCGAATCATCTCGCCCTTCTTCTTTTCCTGCCTTTTTGAAGCTCGCTCAAAAATTTCCCCATGTCGCTCCCAGAAGGCCCCGTAACAAAAAATGATATTGCGTAACGTGGTCAGCGTATTGAAAACATGTGCTGGTGTCGAGCTAGAGCAAACACAATGAGGGGGGTGGGGGGGGGGGAAACACCCACGTCTGGTGGAGAGATAACTTACGTGGGTCCACCTTTGACCTCGTAGACAAGAACTTCAACTTGTTCACATGAGCGTTACAAAGAGGACTCAAGTTCAAGGGCCTCAAGGTTTTTTTTTTGCCTATGAAATATCACAAAACTGCAACGTTTCAACCGCCATCGTGCACAAGTACATTTCTAGACGCCTAAAGTGTATGGAATGTGTAATTTCTAACGCAAATGAGCTCATCTGGATGAAAATATATGTTCGACTGTTCCATAAAATGCATATCCTGTTCGATGTTTTTATCCAGAAATATAAGTGTTCGTGACGTACAGTTTTGACCTTTGACCTAGTTTCTCATCCCCGCAAAACGACTCATTTTGTGGGCGGGGCCTCGTACGCCACAAAATCGACGATAAGCTTGGGAATCCTTTGTATTCACGCCGAAGAAAATACAATCTGTTTCGAGAATTCCTCAGTGATTGTAAGCTGAAAGCAATCCGTAAAAATGATTTATTAATATTTTTATTTTAGAATTATTATTAAAACTGTGCCAAACAAATACGAGCGTTCGTCTGAGATGACACGCTGTGGCGCCCCCTAACGGGACAAGCCGAGAGAAAGCAACATTATATTATTATGTTATTACATATTTGTGAAAATATACCAACATAGACTACGTAATCGGCTTCTGTGTGTTTTGGTGCAATAATCATCATTTTACACGCTAAGTATTTGCCGCGGTTGTCGGGTACCAAATCAGTAAACGCACGGCGTTTGCATAATTTCAAAACAAGACCGAAAACTTTGTATATATATATATATATTCAGGATATCGAAGCAATTACTATTCATCAGTTTATGACGAACTAAACCAAACAAGAACGTCGCAAACAAAATTCCTCGTCATTCTTCCAGTGTATTCCTACGGGATCCATGTTGTTTCCGTCTTTTTCCGGCAAATCCAGCGATGTGCGATCACTTGTTGCAGATGATCGAAAAATAAAAATGTTCCTTCATAACGGATTTAAGATTTTTTTATTCAGCATAAAAACTGTATAATATTCGCAAAAATGTGCGTTGCGGTCCCTCCTCCCTTTCGTTTGTCTTTTTTGCAACATTTCTCTCGCAAATATGGCAATTAACAAGGATTATTTCACGCAAGAAATTAGCATGTTGTGCTAATGGCGGACGGATGAATATTTCAGCCCTACCATGAAAGACCTTTGTTGGAATTATTATTGGGGTTTCTTTGGCTTTTTGCTGCGACTCTCACTCCAAAATATGGATGACGTCGCGTGAGGCGTGCGCACATGCTAGGCCTCAGCGTGTAGCGTTTAGCAAAAGCGCTAGTTAGCCTGTTTTTGTGTGGCAGTTGAGAATGTTTCCCAGTGATGTAAATTTTTGCCAGTACAATTCATAAAATGTATGCCGATGTTATGTAAAATGAAATATTTGTCTGTGTTACGTAAAAGGCGTCCAAGGCCAGAAGTTGTTTTCTTAGCGCTTAGCGTCGCGGTAGATTTGGCCTGAGCCCAGGAAGGTTTTGCGAGAACATGCGCCGTCGCGTACGTGTGATAATAATAGCGTTTTGTCAGCAAAGACCTGTAGCGCCCCCTTCACTGACTTCTTCCTCTTTTTTTTGGGGGGGGTGTGGGGGGGGATCGCTCTGCAATAGCAGAAAAGAAAGAAGTAAAGACACAATGCTACTCACAAATTGGAGCTTTTGACATTTTTAGGTGAAATTTCAAGATAAATTCTTTTGCAAATAGGGAACGCTGTGAATAATTGATGCCCCCCTCCAAAAAAATTCTCTGTCTCTCTCTCTCTCTCTCTCTCTCTATATATATATATATATATATATATATATATATATATATATATATATGTATGTATGAGTACAGTGTATGGACTGCAATTGCCTATAGGTGGTGACAAAGGAATAAAAAACAAAGTTTTTCAACTGATTTCAAAATGTGTACTAAATTAAGTTAAGTGTATGTCGAGAGCTTACGGCAAGGGTGTCAAACTCGTTTTCCTCGCGGGCCGCATTGTACTTGCGCTTTCCCTCAGAGGGCCGTTATGGCTTTGAAACGATAAAAATCTTTAACCGGCTCATCGCATTTACACGTGACATTTATGAACCAGTTCTGGAATCAGAAATCAAGGGTAAGGTTTTTTTTTTCCAACTATTGTTGTTTGGTAACACAAAAAATGCTTGGAATATCTCAACGTTATCATTTATGATATGTCAGATCTGTCAAATTTTGGTACAGGTTTGAACAAAAAAAAAATAATGGAAGTTGATACGCATGATTTGCCTCCGCGGGCCACATAAAATCACGCGGCGGCCCGGATCTGCCCCCTGGGCCTTGAGTTTGACACCTGTGGCTTATCGTATGAAGTTGATAATTCTCAATTTTTTTTGTGATGAGTGTGTATTGGGAGTGCCTGCTTGGAAACGGCGGGGGTGGGGGGGTCCACCCTCCGTTCTTTCATTCAATCATTCACGCATTCATCTTCCTCCAATTGGATTGATTTTTATATTATTGTTTTTTTTTTTTTTTTTTTTTTTTTACACCCAATTGTACTTCCAGTGATCCGTTCAAGGAGGAAGTGCGACGGGTTCCGTTTAATAATTTGGGGTTTTAACTTTGACGTCCTCTTTTTGGATGTCAACGTTTTCGTCCGAAGTCCATTTTTCTCTGCCGGATGCAATGCAGCATGAAATGTATTCAAAATAATTTTGTTTGTGCGTTGTTTTAACTGATTATAACGAGACGTAACGAGAGGTCGGGTTTTGTTTTTAACAGTCAGTTGCCACGTACCTTTATTTTATTGTATTTTGTTTTCATTTTTTAAGATTAGCGTCCTTTCGTCGTACTTTTGCGTGGTAGTTATATGATTAATATTTATCGGTTGTCGAGCCAAAGGAACAAAAATACAATTTAACTAAACCTGAATTTAATCTGTGTTTAATTGAACAAGTGCCTTGCCCCCCCCCCTAAAAAATGTAGATTGTGTCTTATCGTTAGCTCTTTTGTGCTTTCAATACATTTCTTATACTTAATAAAAGCAAGATGATGATTTTTTTTAATGCGTGCAGTATTTGACGTTTTCCTCAAATGTCCACAAGATGGCGGTAGCTCCCTATCCTTTATCTTTTAGTGCTGTACAAGTTGCTTTTTTTTCTTTTTTGGGGATTGAACAAGACACACTCCTAAGTACCCTCTTGATTTGACAGGCCCTTGCTAGCAAAACACAACAAGCGCTCTTATTTTTCACGGGGTCTTGAAAAGCTAACAATGCTAAAGCTTACGTGCGGCGTTTTATTTTGAAGTCTCGAGCTGCTGGAGGGGAACAACATGCTGCGCTTATCTCGTCACTTTTACACCACCAGCGCTAATCATTTAAATAAAATCCCCGTATTTTTGCACAAAAATTCAATTCCTAATTTGAATCCATTTACTGAAAAGGCAACGTCATATTCTACCTGCCCTGCGATTGGCTGGAAACCAATTGAGGCCCCGCCTCCTGGCCACAGACCACTGCGATAAGCTCCAGCATTCTCGGGACCCTTGTGAGCATAAGCAGCTCAGATGATGGATGGATGTATGTGTATGTTTATATACATTTCTCCTGATACAGAACAAGCTTTGAAATTTTTTTTTTTTTTTCAGAAATAAGAAGATAAAAAAAATGTTCAGGCCTTTTTTGCACGTGAAAATATGTACACAGTGTTCCTAAAAATTTTACATTTTTGAATTGTTTGAAAGTAAAAACGTTGATTTAACAAATTAAAATCCTGAATAAATCCAAATGTATTAAGAAATAATCAGTCTAAACAAATTTGAATGTGGTTAAAATTTTTTTTCATAAATATGGACATTTCTTAGTGGCCGTCACCCTGCAGTAGTGCGTATACTGCAAATACATAACAATGTGTTTTCGTGCAAACTTGAAATTGTCCGGCTGCCCCCAAACGTGCAAACGGCAGCGTATGTAAACACGACCCTTCATAAATGAACATTTTAAACGCGAAGTGAGACGTCAAACGTGGTGCCGTCAGTCGCGCGAGCACAGACGACAACGCCGGTCCAAAACTTTTCAACGCTTCACATTTGAATGCGCAACGTCGAAGCTGCCAAGTTCACTGCCATCGACTCTGTAATTGCCTTCTCGTCGCGCACAAAACAAGGTCTTGCCTGTTTCTTGGGGAAAACTAAAACATTCGCTCCCATTGACGGCTTTACACGTCAAATATTCATGTTAATTGGGAAAAGTGTTTTAAACTTGATTTTTTTTTTTTTTTAAATAGAAGGTCAAAAAAGTTGCTAAGCCGGCAACACCGATTGTTTTTTTTTTGGACAAACAAAGCCCTTTTTTTTTCCCAGCCATGTTGTTCCGTTGCTCCGAACGACGGTAATAAAAAAAAAAAAAAAAAAATCAAGTTACAAAAATGGTCCCGACCAGTAGATTAGAAATAATTGATAAAACTAATTAGTTGTGCTTGCATGTTTGTGTGTGTGTGCCCGCCCCCCTCCCCAGGAGACAGGAAGCGGCCCGCACCAATCACAGGGCGAATTAGGCCTAATATTTATTTCCAGAAACAATTGGTGTGCGTGTTTGGCCGCGTCGTGATTGAACTCCCCGGAGGACATGTTGGAGACAGATGTGCGCACAGCGATGACCTCATATGTTGATTTTTGATTTGTGATTTGGGCGGGGGGGCACTTTCTCCTCCTCCTCTTCCTTCCATCGTGATGATGTCTCCATGCAATAATAATTTTTTTTTTTTTTTTTGGGCCTCACGTCGGTCGTTATTGACGTTAGCCTGCGGTTTCGCGTGCGATAATCAACCCGCCGAGATTTAGCGTCTCATTACAACCGTGAACAATCGCGCTGTCGTCGGAAATTAGCGGGGAACGTTCCGCAAACAAACACGCGCGACTTTGTTCGCGAGAAGCCTAAAAAAGGGCAAACTACGCAGTGCGTTTGTTCGGTCCTGCGTGTGAGGCTGATTTTAAACAAGCAGAATTTCATTTGGGGGAATTTGGAGCGCTGACGCCACTCGTTAATTTGATTTAATCATTTTCAAAATGCTCTTTCACGATAATATAGGTAAGAAATCGGACAGAAATGTAACGGGCATCAATGTACTAGCAGTACCTGCCTAGTATTAATACTAGTAATAATTATAATACAAACGATATAGCGTTCCACAAACTAATGTTCATACAACTGAAATACTTTGAAAATAAATCTTTTGTCTGCAAGCCAATACAATTAAAAAAATGTTTCAATGATTCACTATTTTAAAATCTGAAGACAGCGGTTGCTGATGATTGCTCACAATATTTACACATGAAAGACGTTTATAGGTCGCCACTCATAGAACAAAAAAATTCACGTAATTTAAAAAATAAGTAACATATTTTTAAATAAAATGTGATGAATAAAGGTCAAAATGTAAAAATAAATATTCCTACTATATATTTTTATTATTATTAATTGAGTGACTAATACAAAAACAAATATTAATTTTGAAAATATGTAGTCACGGCACGTCTTTCCTGCCTGACAGCAGCTTGTGCTTGTGAAGTCAATGTTGCGTTTACAGTTGGGCTTTAGTGTCAGATTTTTCAGATCTTTTTTTTTTTTTTTTGTACACGAGTATTCTTCTACTTAAGTACAGAGTACGAGTCCGTTTGCCACATCCGCATGTAGCCTTGTGTATTGATTCCACATTGAGGATACGCGAGCCCGCCCGCGGTCTCCCCGCTGGTCCGTAAACGCGTCAGGCGCCCGCGCTGGGATCCTCCTCAAGCCCACTTGAGATTTCGTCAATTGGTCCCAGCGGCGTCGTGTCAAAACAGAAAGCTGGTACACTAAAAAGCGTAGCACGCAACGATGGAGTCGATTCCGACCGGACCGCCATTAGCGTGAGCAAAATTTAAAACGTGTACTAGCAGGGGCTTTTTTTCATTTTATTTTTTTGTATGTTTTTTGCGGACCGACCGGCGGGCCAACGGGTTTCCGCGCTGACGGAAAACGCCCCGTCTCTCGGTCCACTTGCTTTTAAAAGTGAATCTGCTACAGGCGGATCCTGTGATGATAAAACACGATAAGTTACGACCGGCGTGGCCGATAAGGACGTTGAGTGTTTCAATGAACGCCGCTCCAGATTGGGCGCGGCCCGGAACATCTGGTTCTTTTCATTCGGAGAACATTACACGGACCACTACTGGGTCTCCTTCCTTGTCACGCCGGACACGATGGAAACGTCTCTGTTTAGTGAGACGGGGTGTGTGTAATCTTTTCAAAAAAAATATAGGCTGAATCCCAAAAATGATATCATGTTCAAAAGGTTGATCAGTTTGAGCAGAATTAATGTGACATTTGGGGTCAACACATTGAAATTTTTCTTCATCATGATCAACAAAATTTGTTGACGAGTGTAATGATTCCTTTAAACCTGGGCATCCCCCCCCCACCCCCACCCCCCTTTTTTTTGGTTTTAAAAATGCTTTTAATCATGTAAAGCTCATTGAATTAGCTTGTGTGTGAAATGCGCTTCATAAATATATTTGCTTTGCTTTGCTGAAGCGTCCATCCCATAATTTCCCATGGTACGCTCGTGCATTATATTCCCGGTACGTGTACTTATTTGTGACTTTGTGCGTTTCTGTAAGTCGGTCTATGCATAGAAAGAAAACAGCCATTTTCTTTATTATTATTTTTTTTTTTTTTTGCGGCGTCGAGGCCTCCCCGGCGAAAAAGCGGCCCCTTCATCGCGCCCGACGCGCGTGTCGAAAACTCCCGAAGCGGCCATTCAACCCCCGCCGGTGGCGCGGACGGCGGAACGACCCCCCCCCCGCGCGCTGCCTCCCGGGCCTCGCCGCTTAAGCCGGAGGAAACGTTCGACCCAATTCGACCCGGCGTCGGCCCAGAGTTCAGATACGCTAATTACAAAGGCGGCGTGCCGTGCGCCGACGTATAAATAAACATAATAAGTAGTGTCAATAAGGCGAAGGGACAGGCGAAAACCCCGGAATGACACGGCACTTTCCCTGCGCATGTGTGTGTCCGGCTGAGCTGCCGCCGCTGTGTGTATGTACGCTATACAGTACACAATGCACACAAACACACACTGGAAGCCTCCTAGCTCGCTTGCTAGCGAGCTAGCTGGAAACGTGCCCGCCCACTTCGGGGATAACTCTATCAAGATGAACGTCATCAAGTCATTTGTCCGGACCGGGTCCCCGCCAGGATCTTTTCTCTCTGTCTCGCCCGGTGGCCGTACTCAAGGCTTCAATTAAGGAGACAGAAATTTATAGACACTTTGGATTATTTCAGATCTCCCGCGGTAAAGCGGGATGACATACTGCCGAAACACGCTGGCGGCGCCCCAGCGGAAAAAGATCGGCCCGTGAGAAAGTGAATGGAGGGCCGCGTTGGGAGGGGGGGGGGGTTGTTCTCTTGACGGGCTGTCGTAGCGTGGAACAAACAGCCGTTCGTTGTGGCTCGACGTTAACGACAAAAAGCAGCTAGCTGTGGAAGGAGCGCGTCGTTACTGTAGCTTGAGGAAATTGGTGGCTGTACGCGTATTTACCATGTCAGATGTTTTTGTTCTGACGTTCTGAGCCAGTAATGGCTCTAAAATGCTCGAAGTTACTGGGGGCAAAAAGCTCAACGTTGCTCATTACCAACAATTGTCACCAAAATGTGTAAATATCTACTTACCGTCCCAATTGAACAAATCAGTGGTTCCCAACCAGAGTGCCGCGTCACATTAGTGCGCCATGAGAGCTCATCTGGTGGGCCGTGGGAAATTATCACATTTCAAACCCTAACCCTATGTACAAGAAATAAGGTGTTAATAATGTTCACCTATCTATAACGCCTCATAAAGACAAACACAGCAAACAATTGCTATTCTCTGCGCGTGTAATTTTTTTTTTGTGACACTTTAGTATTGTGGTGTGCCGTGAGATTTTTCAAAATGTAAAATATTTGCCTTGGCTCAGTCAAGGTCGGGAATCACTGGAATAAATATCATTTTGACTAGGAAGCCTGGCTGAAAACTTTCAAGGTGTCATTTAAACAATTATTAAAAGGAATGAAATGTACATTTTGTCTATTACTACACTGCTTTACTTTACGTTTAAGAGTTAAAAATGTGTCTAATAATATGAAAAGTGCTTGTAAATGTATCATCGAGTTAACCGGAGTGTGGGGGAAGATACATACAGCTCTAAATAATGTATAATAATAAAAAGTAGGTGTCACTACTTTGCAGATTTCACCTATTGCAGTGGTGCTCCGGAACCGACAAACAATATGTATTAAATGTGCAATTTCTTTACAAAAATGATGCTTGTGTCACACCGCTAGAAGCAATCGTTCCATTCATAAAATCTCTGGGGGGGGGGGGGGTGGATCCTTCTCCCATGCGTTAAATATAAACTCCGGCGCAAATTATAATTTGGGTTTTAATTTCTCTCGTTGAGGTTCGACACATCTGCGATTTGTCGTACACAGTCCAGCCCCCCCCCCCCCCCCCCCCAGCCCCGCTCAAATATTGGCAGCCGTTTTGCTGCATAGCTATTTAATGAGGATTCAAACGTTTCTGCCCTTGGAGGCCCACGCGATCCAAATATGTCACAAATATAATTACGGGACCGGTGATATATCGCGCTAAGCGTTTCCTCCGGTCCCAGTAGCGCTCCGAGACGACGTCGACCAAAAGTGGAGTTTTAGGACGACCCGGAGATGGTGGACTTTTCCTCTCCGACATCTGTTTGCCACAAATGTCGATGGAAATGGAAGGGGGGGGGGACAGAATAAATATTAGCCCCGCTGCAGACGTTTCTTCTGAGCGACTTCCAACGTCAGCCCTTCCCCAACGCCGCTTCGTTCAAATTCCTCACAGCGACGTCCAAGCGGTGACTCAACCGGCGCTCGCTCGCTCGCTCGCTGCGTTTTCGACCAAGCGTTCGCGCCGAGTGGAACCGGGACCACACACGGGCCGGTTCCGCCGCCTTTGAAGCCGGCCCAGCGCGAGCGGGTCGGAGGAAGGTTAAGTTGTAAGCGCTCTATAATCACCGGCTTTTACGATAAGAAAACGGGCCACTGTTTCCATAGCGACGCTCGGAAATTGGATCCGTGGCATTTTTTTTTTTTTTTTCATTTTGATTTGTATTTTTTTTTCCCCTTCGCAACATTTCCCGACGTCTTCTTTGCTCTCCGGCCTCACAAGACGAAACCCTCGGAGGGCCCGCGTCGGTGTTCTGGTCTTTGCCGGACCCTCGGGCGGCTTTGATGACGCTACTCCAAGCGTTAACGCTGTGATGTACGTCGCCCTTGGGGAAAGTCTCAAGTCTGGCCATTTATTCCGAAAACAGATGAAAATTGACACGCTCGGCCTGAAACGCATTTTGAACCGTTTTAAGGGGAACGTTCATATTCAAGTGTCTGATGAACCAGAAATTTGCGGTTTCGATTGAGGCTGCAGCTGTCGAATATTTTTGGATGATTCTACCGCTTATCCCGTCGATGGATTTGCATTGGAGTTGATTTCGCGTTATTAAACAACAGAATGTGGAGTTTGTTTCCCTTTAAAAGGCGGAGCCTAGCCTGGTGAGCGACGTGGGCGTCAGGGAATGATGGATTTTTGGATGGTCACAATTTATTGCGTTCTCTGGTTATGGTTATCACATTTTTTTTTTGCATTTTCTGCTGATGCTAATTGGCTTTACCTTTAAAAGATTCAGTTTGTTGCTCATTTTTGAGATTGTAGCAACATTTACCAGTTGAGACCGAGATGATTGTCGTAGTTTTTTCGATTGAGGCTGCAGCTGTCGAATATTTTTTGATGATTCTACCGCTTATCCTGTCGATGGATTTGGATTGGAGTTGATTTTGCGTTATTAAACAACAGAATGTGGAGTTTGTTTCCCTTTAAAAGGCGGAGCCTAGCCTGGTGAGTGACGTGGGCGTCAGGGAATGATGGATTTTTGGATGGTCACAATTTATTGCGTTCTCTGGTTATGGTTATCACATTTTTTTTTTTTTTTGCATTTTCTGCTGATGCTAATTGGCTTTACCTTTAAAAGATTCAGTTTGTTGCTCATTTTTGAGATTGTAGCAGCATTTACCAGTTGAGACCGAGATCATTGTCGTAGTTTTTTTTTTTTGACAAGCTGGGCTCTGCTCGTGCATTTGTAGCCAAATCAAGAATTTTTTTGTCGCCGGTTTTAGCAGGATTATTTGAAAAGTAGTTGACGGTTCTCCGAGGGACTTTTTGGCCCAGGAAGGCTCAGGCGTTCCTTTTAATGCGACGGTTGAACAATATTTTTTTGTCATTGTTGTTACGGCGTTCTTCACTGTTTTTGTTTTTACTGCGCGGGTCGGGACCGTTGGTCATGCGAATTTTCGGCCCGCCCGATACAATAACAGTGCGGCTCCTATTTGTACTTAAGTGGGGGGGGGGGGGGGGGGGCAAGGTAATTACCCCTGGGCCAATTAGCCAAAGGGGGCCCAGGGAGCAGCAGCAGCAGAGTCATTTTCTAACCCAAACATCCTGGTTGGTTCCGAGGGGAGGGGGTGGGGCTGGGGGGGGGGGGTGTCCTGTCCACGAAAGGCGAGGGAGGCGCTTTTTTTTTTGGTTTCAGTTCTCCGCACCATTCGGACCTGCGAAACTTGTGCCGGATGAGCAGAACCAGCTTTTTCATTTCTTTCCTCTTTCTTTGGTTTGCTCCCCCCAGTCAGAAGACGGAAAGATTTTCTGGACCAGCGGAAGAAGGAAAGCGTTCAAATGTAACCAAAAGTGGCAAAATAATAACATTTACACTGTAGACATTACAAATGTGCATTAAATACATAACACACATTTAGATTGATTTATTGTAAATAATATAATTATAATAATATTTGTAACCTTTTTTATGCTGTGCCATAAAGATCAAACTATGAATAAAAGGAATTAAAATATTATTTAAAAAGTAATACCATTCAATAATTCATGCATAATCGAAATACAGAAATCCATGTCCTTTGAAATTCTCCCTGGTAACAATTTTATTTGCATGAGATTCATAATAATCGAAGTGACGCTAAGATCAATGTTTTTAGTCCCAAAATTGGGAATTTTTTTAAATCAGTTAATGAATATAAAATATTTTATTTATTTATGTTTTTGTTACGAATATACCTGTTAAAAAATGTTTTCTATAATTTAATTTATTTGTATCTTATAACATGAATTTCATTTCAATGTGTAATGTTTTGGAATATGGTCAACTGTACAAAAAATCATTTTATAATTTTCCCAAATTCATTGAATTACAACAAATTTAATGCATAGACAACAGAGAAATGTTCTTGATTTTTTTTCACAGTAAATAAAAATTAAAAACTGCAATCATTTAAAAAATAAACATAAAAAGCTAATTGCTTGCCAATCCAATTTTTAATTAGTTTTATTCATTTTTCCCCGTTTTAACAATTATTGTTCTAAACTATTTAAATAAAAAAATCTTTTTATCAAATTTTACCATTAGTTTCCGGTAACAGAAATCTTCAATATTGAAATTTGATTAAAAAAAAAAAAGTTTATATATAAATATATATATATAATTTTTTTTTAAAAAAAACGACACTTAAAAAAAAAAAAACTATGCTGCATTGACTCGGTAAAATGGGCAAGAAAAGGGCAACTTTTTCCTTTGTGAAGCTCTAAAAATTGTGCGCGTGCATTACGTTGGATGGACGTGACGTGTTCAGCGCTCGGGGGCTTCACGGCTTGCGAGCGATACCCATCAGCGGTGAAACAGGGCGGAAAAAGCTCTCCGTCAAATCTTCCTACGTGGAGAACCGACCTTTGTGGGAACGTCGGGGGGGGGGGGGGGGGGGAGAACTCGTGAGGCGTTTTTTTATTTTGTTTTTTTTCATGCAAGTGAGTCGAATGTTGGCCCGCAGACAAAAATCCACAATGAACAAACATTGTGACATCGTTGTGAGTTTTGGGGGGGGGATTCCCTCGACTCGAATAACGCCCCCCCGCCGCCTGTCGAAATCTCCGCAGGATTTTTGATTTTGAAGACGGCGACTTGTCCACGTGACACCGCGAATGCAGAATTCAATTCCAGCCTCAGTTTACAGGAAAACCTGCAAATGAAATACTTGCGTGATTCCACGAATGAGACGTAATGTGCATACCGCAAGAAAATGAATCATATCCCTCTTGCACAGTTGAGTCGACAAATTGTCGTTGGCTGAACATCTTTTGGAACTTTTGAACGTTGCGATCCCGCCGATGCCGGGCCAGCTCCGAAGATGGAATTACAAAAAAAAAAAAAAAACGACAGGAAAAGCCTACTAGAACAGCTGAGGTCGCTTAAAATGGTGGCAAGTGTGTCCTGACTCCCGTTTAACACGAGCTTGAAGGTGCTTGGTTAGTTCTACAAATCAGTTTTGAGTTTTAAAGGATAGAGGTCACATGAGTCATGTTACCATCATCATCAGCTGGGCATTTGAACAGGGGTGTGTACACTTTTTATATTCACTGTAATTTTTATCTGGACATTATACTGTAGGCGGCAAGTTGGGTCAAGTGGTAAAGCGTTGGCGTCACAGTTCTGAGGTCCTGGGTTCGATCCCGGACCCTCCTGTGTGGAGTTTGCATGTTTTTCCCCGTGCAAGCGTGGCTTTTCTCCGGGTGGGCACTCCGGTTTCCTCCCACGTCGCAAAAAACCTGCAACACTAATTGGACGCTCTAAATTGCCCCTGGGTGGGATTGCCACTGTGGCCGTTTGTCTCTGTGCCCTGCGATTGGCTGGCGACCAGTTGAGGGTGTGCCCCACCCTCCTGCCCGTTAGTAGCTGGGATAGGCCCCGCGACCCTTGTGAGGATAAGCGGCATCATACTGTACCTATTCCATGACCACATACAGTATTAGTATGTTGTACCTGCAAGTTTGTGTGCATGTTATTTCTATAAAGTGGACACATCCTTAAAAAAAAAAAAAAAAAACCAACATTTTTACGTCTGGTTCTGTTTTGTTTTTTTTTTTTTTTTTTTTCTCTCTCAAGTGTGTGTTATGCTTGTTAATTTTGAGCACACTTGTCCGGTTCTGGTTGTCACTGCTGATTTTCAACAGCGGCGCGTGTGCCACGTGCGTTCTCACAACAAACTCGACTCCCATAATTAGTGAGAAATTTCACGCTGCAAATCATCAAGAAGGATGTTGTGCGCAGTTCCGCCTAGCAACAGGGAATTTCTTTTTTTTTTTTTCTTTTTTTACAATTTTAGGACAAGAACGTCGCAAAAGCTAAAAATCAGATTGTTACTGTAAATTATTGTATTATGACAAAGAGGAAGAACAATGAAGAAGTATTTTTGGGAGAATGAATTTATAATAGAAGATAAAAAGTGCATTTGTTTGAGAATGGTCATAAAGAAAGTCGTAAAGCTCAATAATTTCATAAAAAGAATTGTAATACTACCCAAAAAGTTCACATTTTTACTAATAAATGATAATTATTAGGAAAGTGAAGGTGAGGAAAATATTTTTTTCACAATAATACTCCAAAGTTTTTAGGCTGACGGGATAAAGTTGCATTCTTGATTTTTTTTTTTTTTTTTTTTAAGTTAAAAAAATTCTGCATTTTTACAAAAAAGTTGTACTTTAAAATCCTAACGTTTTAAAAAAGAAGTTACTTTATTGAAAATTTTTTGTAATGACCTTTCCTTTCTCAATGGTCATAATTGAAGAAAGATAAAGCTGTCATTTTTTGGAAGTAATGTGAAAAATGTTCATTTGTTTTTCCTGAGACTGAAGTCATATTGTTACAGTCACAAGTTGTCATAATTCAAGCGTACATCCTTTGAACTTCGTCTCGTCCACGTCGGAGGAGAAAGCCTGCAGCGCTCGCGCAGTCCCGCGAAAGTCGCGGCGCGAATCCCGAAAGGAAACCGTCGCCGCGTCCTTTTTGCTTTTCCTCCGGAGACGCCAACATGTGTCTTCAATTTCTTTTGTGCTCCGTTCCCCCAGATGGCCTGCAGGGGAGGGGGGGAGGGGGGGGGGCAGGGTGAGTGGTGGTCTTTTTTTTTTTTTTTTGCGTCTGTGTTTTGCTTGAGGACTCGCTTGAGTTTTTATGTAAGAATAATTTGCACTAAGTAGCCGGGCGACCTGTTTGTTACGCTAGAGCTGACACTTTGTTTATGTTTCTTGAGGAGCATGATGGATGTGCCCGGACTCTGCTGCTAATTACAGCAAATTGTTGCAAAGAATGCCCGAGACTCTGCGCCGCGTCGCTCGCGCCGTTCGCCGCCGTGCTACGAAATCACCCCCCCCCCACCACCACCACCACCCCCTCCCGGTCCGCTACGACTCGGCCGTCCGCGGCGGGAAGATTTCACGGCCGCCCGATTAGAAGCGGGACGCGACCTGAGTCCAACTGGCCGTGAAATCGTTGTTTACTTAGCGGGTCTTCGGCGGGGAAGATTAGCGCCTGTCAAAATCCGCAGATTAGCTCATGGGGGGAGGGGGGCCTTCGGTTAATGAAATATTATTTTGAACGTCCCAAGGAAAAAAATTGGAAATTCAGAATCAGTTGTAGTATTACAAGAGAATAAGCATTTTTTTTAATAAGTAATCAAAAAACGTAATTTTACAAAAATACTTTTCAAATAGTTGTCATATTATGACAGGAAAAATTTGTAAAATTTGGGTCATGAGAAAAAAGCTTCATGAGAATATGAGAAAATAAAAGTTGCCTTTGAGAATAATTGTTAAACGATTATAAGTGCATAATTTTGGGACATTTAAAAAAAAATACATATATATATATATATAATATATATATATATATATATATATTTGTGTTAGAATGAAATCCTAAAGACACAAAACTAAAATTTGTCTTGGTGAATGAACTTAACTTTTTGCATTTTTTTCCCTCATTAATCTCACGTGATGATAACGATGATGCTGAAAAAGTCGTAGTACAAAAAAAAAAAAAGACTGCAAAAAAAAAAGCAGTTCAAGGAGAAATGAGGAAAAAGCGAGAATAGATTAAAATGTTACGAGGCTGCGGTGGCAAATTATGATTATTATTATTTTTTAATCATAATATTTCAAGAAAGAAAGGGGTATATTTGTGTTTGAGAGTTGTGGTAATATCATCACGTTGGGAGAGAAAACGGAAAAAAAAAAAATCTTGAGCGTGACCACGTTAAACGCTCGCCGACATTTTGCCAATACTGCGATACTGCACGTGATTAGCGTAAAACGAACGGAATTTTTGCATCCTTGCGTCGCTTCCTCCTGGCCTGACGTTGTCGTGGCCCCCAATTTGCTTCCCCCACCCCCCGTTTCACATGCATTGTTCCTCATCTAGCACACGGACCCTTAACAACGAGCTGCTTCTCAGCCTACTTCTACTTCCTAGTTTACCTGACACCGCCCCCCTCCGCTCTTAAAGGGGTACACTCGTAATTACAAAGGGAACACACACCCGCATCTTTATATCTGCGGGCATGACTGATCACACCTGCGCATTTTACAAATGACCCTTAAAATATTTGACAACTTTTTTTCTTTTTAGATTCCGGCTTATTAGGCCTTCGTTCTTCAAAAAGAAAAAGCTCGCAATATGACTTTTTTTGCTTGTAATATTTTGACTCTATGTCTCTGCAAGGATGAGGGCTATGCACAAATCGACGGTGACTCAAATTGTGACGAGTTCAGCGAGTCAGACGATCAGCGAATCAGAAATTTCAAACTCACAATCGTTTTTGTACTTGTACCGTTGCAACTTCCTTTCCTGGAAAATGTCAACTTTGCTCTTCGAAAGCTACGACTTCCTCGGAAAACAACAAATCCATATTTTTTTTTTTTGCGGGGGGGGGGGGGGGGAGTGATATAATGGCCTCTGACTTTAGCGATGAAATACAACAATTGTTTTCCTGGCGTTGTCACCACAATTTGCATAAAATCCGACTTTCCCGTCGGACCTTTTTCCATCCGGCGCGGCCGATCGTTTCCCCTTTTGCGTAAAAACGTCCGGTCCGGTCCGGCGGACGGGTTCGATCCTGCGCGCGGTTCCAAGTCTCAATCGTTTTTCCCTGCTGAGAAACAAGCCTCGCTAGCGTCACGCATCATCGCTAAAATATTTTATTACACTGGTGATATTCCAAACTTGCAAATGTCTCTGAATTTCCGTCAAGAATGTCACAAAGCCAGCCCCCGCCTACCCCCTTTGCCTTTGGCGCATTTGTGTCCAGGTGCGCACATTTTTGCTCTTTCAGTTGGACATCGTAAAATAGCTGCACAAGTTTTTTCGTAAACTCGGACAATGCTTTTTTTTGGGGGGGGGGGGGTTGGGGGGGTGGAAGATGTTCGGCAGGGCCTGGCTTGTGCGATAGTTTGGCCCGGCTGCTGGAAGACGGGGGTGGCGAATATACAACCAAACAATGAAGCGGGGAGAAAAGAGCAAAAGCGGCGTTGCCAAGGCTTGTTTTTCTTTTGGCGGCCTCAAAATGATTTAGGGTGGATTTTTCCTTTCGCTGTTTTCACGGAGGATTAAATGTTTGGGGCTTCTGTCTGTAAAGCCACTTTTGTGTCTTTCTTGGCTTTGGTCTGATTTCTTCCAGAATGTTTTCCCCGCTTGTCAGTCCGTCTGAAACAATACGGGGGAATTGCAGCTTCTACGCCGCCGCGTTGCCATTTATTACGCGTGTCGGGTTTTTTTTTGTTTTTGTTTTTGTTTTTTTGGGTGAAATCGACTTTTGGAGTTTCAGCATATGTTGATCTGAATCTCAGACAGGTTGGATCATGAGCGTCCCGGCCAGGTGAGTCCAATTAAAGCGGAAATGACTGAAGCATCGCAATTTGCTGGCATTACCGACCGAGACGCGTCGCAAATAGCGCAAATTTGCCAGTAGTAAACACCCCTCCAAAAAATTATGACCAATTTTCAGTTTAAATGTTAAATACACCTGAAACCACAATCCCAAAAGACTTGAAAATCATTCCCGACTCACGACGTTAGTCTTTGGTTAGCTGCACGGTGAGCGAATGCGACTCAACCGTCGCAATTTGGGGGTCAGCAATTTTTAAACCTAATTTTGCTACGATTGGAAGTTTGAATCGCAGATGGATGGCGCTGTTGTCTCACATGATCTCTTCGGACAAAAAACATATTTACGGGTTCAGAGCAAGAGCCAACCAGTACACGGTATCGATGGAGGGATGGGCGGATGTTGTAGCCACGTACGACGGTCGTTATTCCGTATCGAGGTCCAGAAAGCGAGCCACGTCGGCCGGGGGGCTCCCCAGGCGTTCCGCCGTCGGCGTGGTCGGTTTTTGAGGACAGTTTGAAGAGATGATGCGTATCGTAGGGGATTGGGGGCCGCGTCACGCAATGGCCACCTCTCGACGATGTTGTTGTCGAGTCGATGCTAATAGTTGTTTAGACGGATTAGCAGGTTGCGGTTCCGGAGGCCAAAAAAAACTTGGGGGTCCGAAAGCCGTGGTGCAGGCACATAGATCCATCTCGAGTGAGCACGTAGATAGATAGATAGATAGATAGATAGATAGATAGATAGATAGATAGATAGATAGATAGATAGATAGATAGATAGATAGATAGACACTAGGCTACATATATATGGAGAGAGAGCGAGATAGCTAACTCGCTAGATAGCGAGATAGCTAACTAGCTAGATAGTGAGATACCTAACTAGATAGATATATATATAGATAGATAGACAGACACTAGGCTACATATATATGGAGAGAGAGACCGAAATAGCTAACTAGCTAGATAGCAAGATAGCTAACTCGCTAGATAGCGAGATAGCTAACTAGGTAGATAGCGAGATAGATAGATAGACAGACACTAGGCTACATATATATGGAGAGAGAAAGAGAGAGCGCGAGATAGCTAACTAGCTAGATAGCGAGATAGCTAACTAGCTAGATAACGAGATAGACAGACACTAGGCTACATATATATGGAGAGAGAGAAAGAGAGAGCGAGATAGCTAACTAGCTAGATAGATAGATAGATAGACACTAGGCTACATATATATGGAGAGAGAGCGAGATAGCTAACTAGCTAGATAGCGAGATAGCTAACTAGCTAGATAGTGAGATACCTAACTAGATAGATAGATAGATAGATAGACACTAGGCTACATATATATGGAGCGAGAGCGAGATTGCTAACTAGCTAGATAGCGAGATAGCTAACTAGCTAGATAGCGAGATAGCTAACTAGCTAGATAGATAGATAGACAGACACTAGGCTACATATATATGGAGAGAGAGAAAGAGAGAGAGCAAGATAGCTAACTAGCTAGCTAGATAGATAGATAGATGTGCCCTACGACTGACTGGCTAGCAGTTCAGGATATAGTCTGCCTTTCGCCCAAAGTTCGCTGGGATAGGCTCCAGCCTTCCTACAACACTTGTGAGGATAAGCGGCTTGGAAGGCGGATGGCTGTATAGACAATTTAGTAGATGTCGAACCTTAGAAATGTTGTTTCCCCGATAAGAATGCCAGAGGTCGCAGCTTTTCCGGTTTTGGCGCGTCGGCAGATGTGTGGCGGGGGTCGTGCCCGACTGCAATTGGTTTGGGATTCTTCAGTTCAGTATTCAGTTTTGTTTGAAGCGCAAAATCTTTAGAAAATATTTAACAGTCTTTGTTGGATAAGAAAGCGCAACTGCGAAGAACTGTTGAGAGTCTGCCGTGGTGCAACGAGTAGAGTTGACCGCCACCATATTTTCAATGTTTTACGCTAGCGATTCAAAGCAAACAAACCGACCTTTAACGAATCTCCGTCATCAATCGGATCGGCCGCGTCAGATCCTCTTCGGCCGCCGAGACCTCATTCCCAACCGTGTTTGTGTCACCTTCATCTCGCCGCGAATTGGGAGGACCCGGCGAGTACATTTCCACCGAAAAAGCAACCAGCGGAAGCGTCCCGAGAGGCCGGTGAGTAATGTCGCTGGCACCGCGCAGACCAACGCCGGCCTTGTGTATACAACAAGACGACGAGGCCTCGTCGGGCCCCGGCCCAGATAACTCCCATCACGGTCGCGCCAGGCGAACTGGGCGGCGTGACGAGCGAGGAGGCGCCCGCGTATACACAAATTCGCCGTCCCGACTGGCAGGCCCGCCGGGGGCTCCCCCGTCTCCGTTCCCGATCCAAACTCAATCATGATCGGGTTTCGCTCTCGCCCATCCGAGGCTAACTCGCTTCCTCGGTCCGTCCCCCTTACACACACATAAGCGTGGTCCTTCTCCCCCCCCCCCCCCCGACCCCCCCACCCTTCCTCCCTAAATCCTGAACCCACTTCCCATCCATACCGTATGTATTTTGCTCATTTTTACAAAATACAGGATTAGATTATTCACACGAGTTAGCTATCAAGACGCATCACGAATAGCAAAACATTGTGAAGAATGGATACCCCCCCCCCCCCCCCAAAAAAAAAAAAAATTGAAAAATTCTTTTTACACCAAGTACCCCCTCAAATAATCCTTCCCTCCACGTCATGGCCAACTTGAGAAAAAAACTACTTGTAGGCCTCGTCCAAAACGAGGCAGTGCTTGAAATGTTCATTTATTATGGTAAGCCATTATGTCTTTTTATTCCAAAATGGACGAGAAAACGAGACTCTCTGGAACTCCCGCTAATAACCCAGGCTAAACGTAGCTCCTCCCCGACACACAAAGATCTTAGACGGTCAAGACGAAGTGTCACTTCAACATTTTACTACTTTTCTTGATTGTCAAACATTCTTCGGTGCTGGAAAAATAACGCGGCGCAAACATTTTGGAAAACAAACCGCCGTCGTCGGGTTTTGGTCAGGAAACTCCTCCTTTTTTTTTTTTTTTTCCTCGGAAGGAGTTTGCGCAAACATCAGAAATGAGGTCTTTCCGTCTGAGTCATCCGTGGAAATAATCTGACAATGCGAATAAAATGGACGGCGAAGCTTCGATAGGAACGTTTTTGTACTCGTTGAGAACACGTCGCTCCAACAAAGTCCCTCCCGAGTCCCCCCCCCCTCAAAAAATAGAAAAATTCTTGTATAAATGCTCGTCAATCTTTTTACACCAAGTACCCCCCCCCCCGCCTCAAATAAAACTTCCCTCCACGTCATGACCAACGTGAGAAAAAAAGTACTTGTAGGCCTCGTCCAAAACAAGTCAGTGCTTTATTATTGAAATGTTTGTCTTTCAAATGATTTTATTCCAAAATGGACGAGAAAACGAGACTCTCTGGAACTCCCGCTAATAACCCAGGCTAAACGTAGCTCCTCCCCCCGACACACAAAGATCTTAGACGGTCAAGACGAAGTGTCACTTCAACATTTTACTACTTTTCTTGATTCTCAAACATTCTTCGGTGCTGGAAAAATAACGCGGCGCAAACATTTTGGAAAACAAACCGCCGTCGTCGGGTTTTGGTCAGGAAACTCCTCCTTTTTTTTTTTTTTCTCGGAAGGAGTTTGCGCAAACATCAGAAATGAGGTCTTTCCGGTCTGAGTCATCCGTGGAAATAATCTGACAATGCGAATAAAATGGACGGCGAAGCTTCGATAGGAACGTTTTTGTACTCGTTGAGAACACGTCGCTCCAACAAAGTCCCTCCCGAGTCCCCCCCCCTTCAAAAAATAGAAAAATTCTTGTATAAATGCTCGTCAATCTTTTTACACCAAGTACCGCCTCAAATAAAACTTCCCTCCACGTCATGACCAACGTGAGAAAAAAAGTACTTGTAGGCCTCGTCCAAAACAAGTCAGTGCTTTATTATTGAAATGTTTGTCTTTCAAATGATTTTATCCAAAATGGACGAGAAAACGAGACTCTCTGGAACTCCCGCTAATAACCCAGGCTAAACGTAGCTCCTCCCCGACACACAAAGATCTTAGACGGTCAAGACGAAGTGTCACTTCAACATTTTACTACTTTTCTTGATTCTCAAACATTCTTCGGTGCTGGAAAAATAACGCGGCGCAAACATTTTGGAAAACAAACCGCCGTCGTCGGGTTTTGGTCAGGAAACTCCTCCTTTTTTTTTTTTTTTTCTCGGAAGGAGTTTGCGCAAACATCAGAAATGAGGTCTTTCCGGTCTGAGTCATCCGTGGAAATAATCTGACAATGCGAATAAAATGGACGGCGAAGCTTCGATAGGAACGTTTTTGTACTCGTTGAGAAAACGTCGCTCCAACAAAGTCCCTCCCGAGCCCCCCTCCCCCCCCCCTCAAAAAATAGAAAAATTCTTGTATAAATGCTCGTCAATCTTTTTACACCAAGTACCGCCTCAAATAAAACTTCCCTCCACGTCATGACCAACGTGAGAAAAAAAGTACTTGTAGGCCTCGTCCAAAACAAGTCAGTGCTTTATTATTGAAATGTTTGTCTTTCAAATGATTTTATTCCAAAATGGACGAGAAAACGAGACTCTCTGGAACTCCCGCTAATAACCCAGGCTAAACGTAGCTCCTCCCCGACACACAAAGATCTTAGACGGTCAAGACGAAGTGTCACTTCAACATTTTACTACTTTTCTTGATTCTCAAACATTCTTCGGTGCTGGAAAAATAACGCGGCGCAAACATTTTGGAAAACAAACCGCCGTCGTCGGGTTTTGGTCAGGAAACTCCTCCTTTTTTTTTTTTTTTTTCTCGGAAGGAGTTTGCGCAAACATCAGAAATGAGGTCTTTCCGGTCTGAGTCATCCGTGGAAATAATCTGACAATGCGAATAAAATGGGCGGCGAAGCTTCGATAGGAACGTTTTTGTACTCGTTGAGAACACGTCGCTCCAACAAAGTCCCTCCCGAGTCCCCCTCCGCCTCAGACGCCGCACCGGCGCTAAGCAGAAGCAGATGCCGTAAAGTTTACAGAAATCGGAACATAATTTTCCTGTTTCCATCGCATTCTTCTAAACACTTTGCCCCAAGTCGCTTTGAAGTCACCCAAGAAATCCGAAGTCTGCCGGAGAAACGATAGCATCTCGAGCCGGGAAAAGGCGGGGCGGGGGCGGGGGAGGGAGGGGCTTTTGGAGAGGACGCCGCTCTCGTCGGCGGGGTACCTGGGACGGACGCGACGTCGTCGCTTTGTGAAGGGTTAGCGGGAGCGCCGCTGTGGGTCCGATCGCGACGGCAGATAAAGCCCCCATCAGGCCCACGTAATGCACGGCCAATTTTATAAGCGGCCTTCCGTGTACATAATACCCGGCGGGCGAGTCCGTAGGAAGACCCCTCCTCCCTATCTGACACCCCTATCTTGCACCTTTCCTTTATCCATTAGCGCCGCCCCCCCCCGGTCACAAAACGCTTCTCGTAATCGAAACCCCCTCCGCCTTGATCAAAGACTTTTGCCCCATGGTTCCGTGTAGCCCAAGATAAACAGATACAATTCTCTCTGTCTGTAAACGTGACCCCCCCCGGCCCCCCCCCAACTTACACACAAAAAGGGCCGAGGGAGAGAGGTAAGAAAGCAGAAGCGCGTTCAATAAAAGTGCAACTTGTAAGCGAGGGTTCCACATCTGCAGCGGATTAGCGAGCCTTCGCCGCCGCCGCCATACGGATTGTTGTGGGCGGGTCTTGACCAGGAAACGGGCAGCTGAAGAGGGCGACGGCCGTCGGCGGGCCTTTCCCGGAGCTTTTTGTCGTCAAATTGCGTTCGGTTTTACTAGCTTAAGAAACATCGGATTTAGCTTTTGATCGTGTTTCCCATTGAGGCCTAAAATTTGAAATCATCGAGTTTTTAAAAATGCCATTTCAAGCGCAGCTGTGTCAGCGTGGGGAACTTTAAAGACTTGACTCATGTACATAATATGTACAGCACATTTTTTAAATAATAATACAGTGAATACCGGCTTCTCGAACGTCCCCGTTCTCGAACAAATCAGTTTTTGAGAATTTTTTTTGCTCCTGTTTTCGAACGAAAATCGGTACTCGAACGCCTGTGAAAAGACCCGTAAATAACCCGAACGGCCGACCGACTACGCGCGTTGTCATTGTGTATAACGCAGCTTCTGGACGCAGGCGTTTCCGAACAAATCGGTTCTCGAACGCCTGTGAAAAGACCCGTAAGTAACCCGAACGGCCGACCGACTACGCGCGTTGTCATTGTGTATAACGCAGCTTCTGGACGCAGGCGTTTCCGAACAAATCGGTTCTCGAACGCCTGTGAAAAGACCCGTAAATAACCCGAACGGCCGACCGACTACGCGCGTTGTCATTGTGTATAACGCAGCTTCTGGACGCAGGCGTTTCCGAACAAATCGGTTCTCGAACGCCTGTGAAAAGACCCGTAAATAACCCGAACGGCCGACCGACTACGCGCGTTGTCATTGTGTATAACGCAGCTTCTGGACGCAGGCGTTTCCGAACAAATCGGTTCTCGAACGCCTGTGAAAAGACCCGTAAATAACCCGAACGGCCGACCGACTACGCGCGTTGTCATTGTGTATAACGCAGCTTCTGGACGCAGGCGTTTCCGAACAAATCGGTTCTCGAACGCCTGTGAAAAGACCCGTAAATAACCCGAACGGCCGACCGACTACGCGCGTTGTCATTGTGTATAACGCAGCTTCTGGACGCAGGCGTTTCCGAACAAATCGGTTCTCGAACGCCTGTGAAAAGACCCGTAAATAACCCGAACGGCCGACCGACTACGCGCGTTGTCATTGTGTATAACGCAGCTTCTGGACGCAGGCGTTTCCGAACAAATCGGTTCTCGAACGCCTGTGAAAAGACCCGTAAATAACCCGAACGGCCGACCGACTACGCGCGTTGTCATTGTGTATAACGCAGCTTCTGGACGCAGGCGTTTCCGAACAAATCGGTTCTCGAACGCCTGTGAAAAGACCCGTAAGTAACCCGAACGGCCGACCGACTACGCGCGTTGTCATTGTGTATAACGCAGCTGCTTCTGGACGCAGGCGTTTCCGAACAAATCGGTTCTCGAACGCCTGTGAAAAGACCCGTAAATAACCCGAACGGCCCGACCGACACGCGCGTTGTCATTGTGTATAACGCAGCTTCTTGACGCAGGCGTTTCCGAACAAATCGGTTCTTTTCGAACGCCTGTGAAAAGACCCGTAAATAACCCGAACGGCCGACCGACTACGCGCCGTTGTCATTGTGTATAACGCAGCTGTCTGGACGCAGGCGTTTCCGAACAAATCGGTTCCTCGAACGCCTGTGAAAAGACCCGTAAATAACCCGAACGGCGACCGACTACGCGCGTTGTCATGTGTATAACGCAGCTTCTGGACGCAGGCGTTTCCTAACAATCGGTTCTCGAACGCCTGTGAAAAGACCCGTAAGTAACCCGAACGGCCGACCGACTACGCGCGTTGTCATTGTGGTATTAACGCAGCTTCTGGACGCAGGCGTTTCCGACAAAATCGGTTCTCGAACGCCTGTGAAAAGACCCGTAAATAACCCGAACGGCCGACCGACTACGCGCGTTGTCATTGTGTATAACGCAGCTTCGGACGCAGGCGTTTCCGAACAAATCGGTTCTCGAACGCCTGTGAAAAGACCCGTAAATAACCCGAACGGCCCGACCGACTACGCGCGTTGTCATTGTGTATAAACGCAGCTTCTGGACGCAGGCGTTTCCGAACAAATCGGTTCTCGAACGCCTGTGAAAATACCCGTAAATAACCCGAACGGCCGACCGACTACGCGCGTTGTCATTGTGTATAACGCAGCTTCTGGACCGCAGGCGTTTCCGAACAAATCGGTTCTCGAACGCCTGTGAAAACCCGTAAATAACCCGAACGGCCGACCGACTACGCGCGTTGTCATTGTGTATAACGCAGCTTCTGGACGCAGGCGTTTCCGAACAAATCGGTTCTCGAACGCCTGTGAAAAGACCCGTAAATAACCCGAACGCCGACCGACTACGCGCATTGTCATTGTGTATAACGCAGCTTCTGGACGCAGGCGTTTCCGAACAAATCGGTTCTCGAACGCCTGTGAAAAGACCCGTAAGTACCACCGAACGGCCGACCGACTACGCGCGTTGTCATTGTGTGTATAACGCAGCTTCTGGACGCAGGCGTTTCCGAACAAATCGGTTCTCGAACGCCTGTGAAAAAGACCGAAATAACCCGAACGGCCGACCGACTACGCGCTTTGTCATTGTGTATAACGCAGCTTCTGACGCAGGCGTTTCCGAACAAATCGGTTCTCGAACGCCTGTTGAAAAGACCCGTAAATAACCCGAACGGCCGACCGACTACGCGCGTTGTCATTGTGTATAACGCAGCTTCTGGACGCAGGCGTTTCCGAACAAATCGGTTCTCGAACGCCTGTGAAAAGACCCGTAAATAACCCGAACGGCCGACCGACTACGCGCGTTGTCATTGTGTATAACGCAGCTTCTGGACGCAGGCGTTTCCGAACAAATCGGTTCTCGAACGCCTGTGAAAAGACCCGTAAATAACCCGAACGCCGACCGACTACGCGCGTTGTCATTGTGTATAACGCAGCTTCTGGACGCAGGCGTTCCGAACAAATCGGTTCTCGAACGCCTGTGAAAAGACCCGTAAATAACCCGAACGGCCGACCGACTACGCGCATTGTCATTGTGTATAACGCAGCTTCTGGACGCAGGCGTTTCCGAACAAATCGGTTCTCGAACGCCTGTGAAAAGACCCGTAAGTAACCCGAACGGCCGACCGACTACGCGCGTTGTCAATGTGTATAACGCAGCTTCTGGACGCAGGCGTTTCCGAACAAATCGGTTCTCGAACGCCTGTGAAAAGACCCGTAAATAACCCGAACGGCCGACCGACTACGCGCGTTGGTCATTGTGTATAACGCAGCTTTTCTGACGCAGGCGTTTCCGAACAAATCGGTTCTCGAACGCCTGTGAAAAGACCCGTAATAACCCGAACGGCCGACCGACTACGCGCGTTGTCATTGTGTATAACGCAGCTTCTGGACGCAGGCGTTTCCGAACAAATCGGTTCTCGAACGCCTGTGAAAAGACCCTAAATAACCCGAACGGCCGACCGACTACGCGCGTTGTCATTGTTATACCGCAGCTTCTGGACGCAGCGTTTCCGAACAAATCGGTTCTCGAACGCCTGTGAAAAGACCCGTAAATAACCCGAACGGCCGACCGACTACGCCGCGTTGTCATTGTGTATAACGCAGCTTCTGGACGCAGGCGTTTCCGAACAAATCGGTTCTCGAACGCCTGTGAAAAGACCCGTAAATAACCCGACGGCCGACGACTACGCGCGTTGTCATTGTGTATAACGCAGCCTCCTGGACGCAGGCGTTTCCGAACAAATCGGTTCTCGAACGCCTGTGAAAAGACCCGTAAATAACCCGAACGGCCGACCGACTACGCGCGTTGTCATTGTGTATAACGCAGCTTCTGGACGCAGGCGTTTCCCCGAAACAAATCGGTTCTCGAACGCCTGTGAAAAGACCCGTAAGTAACCCAACGGCCGACCGACTACGCGCGTTGTCATTGTGTATAACGCAGCTTCTGGACGCAGGCGTTTCCGAACAAATCGGTTCTCGAACGCCTGTGAAAAGACCCGTAAATAACCGAACGGCCGACCGACTACGCGCGTTGTCATTGTGTATAACGCAGCTTCTGGACGCAGGCGTTTCCGAACAAATCGGTTCTCGAACGCCTGTGAAAAGACCCGTAAATAACCCGAACGGCCGGCCGCCGACTACGCGCGTTGTCATTGTGTATAACGCAGCTTCTGGACGCAGGCGTTTCCGAACAAATCGGTTCTCGAACGCCTGTGAAAAGACCCGTAATAACCCGAACGGCCGACCGACTACGCGCGTTGTCATTGTGTATAACGCAGCTTCTGGACGCAGGCGTTTCCGAACAATCGGTTCTCGAACGCCTGTGAAAAGACCCGTAAATAACCCGAACGGCCGACCGACTACGCGCGTTGTCATTGTGTATAACCCAGCTTCTGGACGCAGGCGTTTCCGAACAAATCGGTTCTCGAACGCCTGTGAAAAGACCCGTAAATAACCCGAACGGCCGACGACTACGCGCGTTGTCATTGTGTATAACGCAGCTTCTGGACGCAGGCGTTTCCGAACAAATCGGTTCTCGAACGCCTGTGAAAAGACCCGTAAGTAACCCGAACGGCGACCGACTACGCGCGTTGTCATTGTGTATAACGCAGCTTCTGGACGCAGGCGTTTCCGAACAAATCGGTTCTCGAACGCCTGTGAAAAGACCCGTAAATAACCCGAACGGCCGACCGACTACGCGCGTTGTCATTGTGTATAACGCAGCTTCTGGACGCAGGCGTTTCCGAACAAATCGGTTCTCGAACGCCTGTGAAAAGACCCGTAAATAACCCGAACGGCCGACCGACTACGCGCGTTGTCATTGTGTATAACGCAGCTTCTGGACGCAGGCGTTTCCGAACAAATCGGTTCTCGAACGCCTGTGAAAAGACCCGTAAATAACCCGAACGGCCGACCGACTACGCGCGTTGTCATTGTGTATAACGCAGCTTCTGGACGCAGGCGTTTCCGAACAAATCGGTTCTCGAACCGCCTTCCGGAACGGATTGTGGTCAAGAACTGAGGTTGGACCGTATATGATTTCATGTGCACATGCAGATGAAAAAGCCAAGCTTGCGGTCTCCGACGAGTTTCCGGCATCCAGTTTTACGTGCACAACAATTTTACATGTACTTTTTGGATGAGAAAGTAAAGCGTGGAGAGTCTCTGTCACAGAAATACAGAAGGGCAGTCAATGAACGGAACGGAATATCACGACAGCAGGAAGGGGAAACTGCTTCTGCTTTCAGAACGAGGCCACTAAATTGAAAAAAACCGCGCGACGTGTGGTGAGGAGTCGTAGTTTGTTTGGGTTTTTTTGTTGTTGCATGATGGTCCAGTCCAGTCGGGCCAAGTCCTGTCTGGATTGTAGTTCTGGTGACGACCCGTCCGGTTTTGATTTAGGACGCTCTCATCGCGGGCGGCGGACCTGCCTCCCCTCAGCCCTTCTTGTCCGCTAATACCGTGTGGCACGGACCGAGTCTTCATTAGACCTCACAAGACCGGCTCGCCTGGTGTGCTCTCATCCCCCGCCGTGCCCCCCCACTCTTGACCATAATCCAATAGAGAGGTTGACAATCACAATTAAGGGGGAAAGGCAGGCAAGCCTGGATGCCTTCCTGCCGTAATATGAAATTACGAAACCGTGCCCGCTTACCCACCCGCATGCGCAACGGCGGATCCTGAGTTGGGCTGAGTCCAACTCCCCCCACCCCACCCCACCCCACCCCCCTCCTCTCTGCAAAACAAAGTGCCCGAGGACGACTTTGAGAGATTGCCAGCTCGGATTGGCCCACGGAAACCCGCCCTTGAGGGACGGCTCACGGGAACCGGGTCCACCTCTGATGATTCTCGATGTATAAAGTAGAACCAATGACGTCGCAGCGCTGGAAGACGGGAGGATGCGGAACGTGGACTGTAAAACTCGCTGCCATTTTCCACAGCTAGCAACCCCCCCGTCCCCCCCGCCCTGGCTTTTGAAAGTCCCGCTCGGGCTTCCCGGTCAAAGAAGAAGAACTCGTAGGGATCTCTGTCTTAAAGACTCGTTTGTGACGATGGCACCTTTTCTGTCGTGGAGGTCTGGATTGGCTACTGGCCACTAAATCCAAAACTGGGCTTTGGGGTCAGGATCAGGACCGCGGGCAGACCTTTTCACCACGTAGTCGAGACCCCGCGAAATTCCGCAATCTTTTCCTGACGAGCGGATCGTTTTGTCGTCGGCTTGCCGCATGTCCGATGTCGACAAATCGTTGCCAATTTCCACATTTTGCTTCCGTCGCAAAAAACGAAAGATTTTCCAAAACGACGGTCCTGTCGCGGGTGTGACGTGTTTTTGTTTTGTTGTCTCCCCCCCCCCCCCCCCCCCCCCCCCCAGTCGGGCCAAATCGTTCCCCTTCCGTCCGATCAAAGTCCGCTTTGGAGTCGCCGTGCTGAGACGAATGAATTTGTGACTCACCGGCAGATGGAATTTTTTTTCTTCTGCTGAGAACGTTTTGTAGGGCGAAATAAAATGTTGACTATTTATGACTCGTGGATTATTGGCCCACATCGCAGTCGCTGGTCCAAGTCTTTAACTGCTCGAGAGTTGAAATGCGGTTTCGTCCGGATTCACCTCCGACACGACTGCGTTTTAGCCAGACGCTGGATAAACACTGCGATAGCAAACATGGTAATCATGAAATTTTTAAAAATCCATCTTTTTTCTCAAAGAAACATTGATTGCAATCGAAACATATTTTCTTTAAAAAAAAACACTTTTTCATTCAAGAAACATTTTTTTTTCTTTTTGTTGAGCCAACTTTTTTCCCTCTGTATTGATAAAACTTTTTTCCCCAGATTAAAATATGTTTTTTAAAATATATTTTTTGTTCATTATCCTACATTTCTTAATGATAAAAAAATACATTTATTTTCTTCTTCCATTTTTTAAATTTTCTGCAAAAAAAACTTTTTTCCACAGATTAACATGTTTTTTAAATATATTTTATTACATTTCTTAAAATTTGACTATAAAAAATTTTTCATTAATTTTTTCTTGCTCCATTTTTTCCTCAAATAAATTTTCTTCAAAAAAACAAAATACAAAACACTTTTCTGTACCCCCAAACTTGTTTTCTTGACCTTTTTTTCTCATTATTGAAAAAACCTTTTCCAAGATTAACATGTTTTTTTAAATATATTTTTTGTTCATTTTCCTACATTTCTTACATTACATTTGACTATAAAAAATGTAATTTATTTTTTCTTCTTCCATTTTCCAAGACATTTTCAGAAAAAAAAAACACTTTTCTGTACCCCCCAAAAAGTTTTTTTTGACCCTTTTCTCATCATGGAAACACATTCTTTCTTTGAAAAAAAAAATTACACTTTTATCCTCAGAAGTTTTTTTCTGAAAAAATGTATACTTTGAAGAAAAAAACCACACATAGACTGTCAAGATGAAAGATTTTAAACCGATTTTTTTTTAGATTTTTTCCCCCTTTTGGAATGTCCCATACAAATGTCTTTTTTTTCCTCCCTTCATCATAAGAAAATGTAATTTTTTTGTTCCTTCTTCCATTTTCCAAGAAATTTTCCGGAAAAAAAAACACTTTTCTGTACCCCCCCCAAAAAGTTTTTTTTTTTTACCTTTTTCTCATCATGGAAACACATTCTTTCTTTGAAAAAAAAATTACAATTTTATCCTCAGAAGTTTTTTTTCTGAAAAAATGTATACTTTAAAGAAAAAAAACACACATAGACTGTCACGATGAAAGATTTTAAACCAAACTTTTTCCAGATTTTTTTCCCCCTTTTGGAATGTCCCATACAAATGTCTTTTTTTTCCCCTCCCTTCATCATAAGAAAATGTAATTTTTTGTTCCTTCTTCCATTTTCCAAGAAATTTTCCGGAAAAAAAAAAACACTTTTCTGTACCCTCCCCAAAAAGTTTTTTTTTTAACCTTTTTCTCATCACGGAAACACATTCTTTCTTTGAAAAAAAAAATACACTTTTATCCTCAGAAGTTTTTTTCTGAAAAAATGTATACTTTGAAGAAAAAAAACACACATAGACTGTCAAGATGAGAGATTTTAAACCGAACTTTTTCCAGATTTTTTTCCCCCTTTTGGAATGTCCCATTTTTTTTTTCCTCCCTTCATCTCCATCTCATCTGGATCATCTGACGCAGGACCAAAAGTCGCCCCCCCCCCGACCCCCCCCCCCCCCTCGGGTTTCCTCCATTATGTCCGCTACTTCCGCTACATGTTGTCTTTTGGGTGCGAAGGAGGAAAAACACGAGGTGAACGATAGTCCTGGAGGACCCCAGCCAGACCGTGAAAGTTTAGACAAACATTAGCGGGGGGAGGATCGGCCCGGTGGTCTGAGGTTGCCCCCCACCCCCCCCCCCCCCCCCCCCACCGACCTCCACCCCCACCCTCACTTCTCCGGCCTTCGGAGTTTGATCTTTTCTCTGACTCGTAGTTTTGTTTGCAACACTTGACGTTTTGCGTCACCCCAAAACGCTTTTAACTCAACCTGCACATTTTTCTGTCATCGGGAAAACCCGGATGACATTCCGGCCACGTAGAACCCGGAAAATGCGATTGCCTGTCCGGGCGCAAAGAGTTCGACGGCTTACCTTTTACGCTCAAAAAAAACTATACAAAAAAAGTCATTTTTAAGAGGGGGGAGAAAAAGAATTGTCCATTTCTATTTTTAGAAAATCATATTTTTAGGGGTTGAAAAATGTTTGGGGTTTTTTTCAGGAAAATTCTTATTTTTAAGAAGATAAACCCTGAAAAAAAATCTAGAATTCATTCTAATATTTCAAGTCATATATTGGTTCTAAAAAGAAATAAGTTGTTCAAGGGGATTTTTTTTTCAGAAAAAAAAGTGTAATTACTTCCATAGGAATTTTATTTCAGATATTTATTTCAGAAAAAATATTATACAAAGGGGATTTTTTTTTAAGAAAAAAAAAGTGTAATTTCTTCCGGGGGAATTTTATTTTAGACATTTATTTCAGAAAAAAAAAAGTTTTTCTAAAGAGGATTTTTAATTACTTGCGGGAAAATTTTATTTAAGTCATCTATTTAAAAATGATTGAAATTTGTTTATTTTTATATATTATATATTTTTATAGATATTTTTGTATTTCATTATTTAAAAAGGTTTTTCTAAAGTTGTACATTCAAGTCATTTATTCAAATGAAAAGTTTTGAGCAGTTATAGTTATTTTTAGTTTTTTTTGTTGTTGTTGCTTTAGGGAAAAAAAATTTTATAATGAAAAAAAATATATATATATATATTCATTATTATTATTAATTTTTTTTTTTTTTCAAAAAGAGGGTGTTTTTGCGAAGCCTAGCAGTATTTTTGGAGAATACGGTCACAATTTTTTTCATGAACTGACTCCGTGGCATCTTTTTTACAACCGACGTCCCGATGGTAAAATCTCCGACACGGTGTCGGTGTCAACGTTTTTCCGTCCCGGCGTTGAACCGACGGCGGTTCTCAACTTTTGAAAGGCGCTGGCGCGTGACGAACATCTGCCGTCGGCTGCTACTGAAGAAGCATTCCGGGCGGACTGTCCAACTGGCGCGCTGCATAATTAAAAGCAGAGCAATTTGCGTCCCCGAGAAGTTCACGCTGTGCTTTTTTAGCTTTGCGCAATTGGGCCCGTGCGTCTCTTCCGTTCCGTCACGCTTGTCCACGTCTCGTCTGGTCATAGCGCCAACTACTGGATATATCCTTGAAAAATACACGCATCCATGGAAGTTTTCTAATAACGCCATTGAATTCCCAATAATAATGATCATATTTCGACTATTTTTTCAAGCGCTTCACTGTCACACCGCCGCTGTTGCGACCGCAGCCGCCCTGCAGGGGGCAGCGTGACGGAAGCGCGGCTGCCGTTCTGCGCCTGCGGCCCCCTTTGACCGCCATAAAGTTTTCCGCCACAATCTTGCCAGAAAAAAAATCATCAGTTTTATTTTGAAAAAAGAAAAAAAACTTTTTCACGAACAGGGTTTGTCTTTGATTAAAAAAAAAAAAAAAAAAAATCCCCATTTACCTAATTTAATGTCTATATTCTTCAAAAATGACTTCATTTTTAAAAGTCAAAATCTATTTTTGACTACTTTTCCCCTTCGTTTAAAAACTATATGTGACTAATTTATCTCCAGTCCAAATGTTCTCAGATGAAACTTAATGTGGCGACACGGTGACTCACGTGGTAAAGCGTTGGCCTCGCAGTTCTGAGGTCCCGGGTTCGATCCCGGCCCCGCCTGTGTGGAGTTTGCATGTTCTCCCCGTGCCCGCGTGGCTCTTCTCCGGGTGGGCATCCCAAAAAACATGCAACTAAATTGGCCCAAGGTGTGATTGTGGTTGCGACTGTTTATCTCGATGTGCCCTGCGATTGGCTGGCGACCAGTTCAGGGCGTGCCCCGCCTCCTGCCTGGATAGGCTCCAGCACTCCCGCAACCCTCGTGAGGATAAGCGGCAAAGAAAATGGATGGATGGATAGATGGAAACTTAATGCGTGTAAGATTATAAATTCCAAAGTGTAACTTTGGCGCTACGGTGTTGTTGGCAGGAAGCGCAGTAGCAGGAAGCTCAACGTTTCCTTTCCAGCGACTTCCTCTTTCCCTCCGCAACGTAATCCGCGTTGCAAACCCCCCCCCCCCCCCATCCCACTTTTTCCCTCGTGTGTTTTTTGACGGCTCGGCCACATGATTCGAATTCACGCTCGCACTTGTGTAATGATCCCTCCCATGTGGATCGAGTCGTTGCAGCAGGTGTGCGCCTTTTTTTTTTTTTTTTTTTTTTTTTCCCTCCACGATTGAATCGGTATGTTTGAGATTATGATGTATGTTTTGGCACCCCGCCGCTACGATGTGGCGACCGTTCCTTTTCAACTGGCTTGAAAGGTTTGGGGGATCTGAAGCCCGAAATAAAACGGCTGCGCTTCAGATGCGGAATTATTACGACATCTGATTGAAAAAAAAAAAAAAAAAAAAGGCAAAGAAATGATTTGAAGGTGACGGGAATTGTTTCGGAGGTCGGTATTTGCGTCACGCCGTTGTATTGGGGGGGGGGGGATGGAAAGCAGAAAGTACCGCCATGTAAATTGTATTTCATTACTTTTGAGTCACGAATGATTTGAAGCGAGAAGGGGGGGGGGGGTGGAAAGCGAAGGAGGCATTCGGAGCCGCCAGCAGTCCAGAACTCCAATTTGAAGGGATTTCCAAATGCCGCTCAGATCCCAAGACGCTTGTGAGCGAACCGCAGACCCCCCCCCCACCAACCCCCACCCAGAATGTCGGGAGCAGACTTTCTGGCCGGGGGGGGGGGAAATGGCTTCTCGCCGTTGATATTTTTATGAAATATATTTATCGATTTTTAAACGTGGTCTTTCAGTTTCAGGAGCACACCGTCAGTTTTTTTTTCTCCATTTATTTGGTTTAACAACAAAAGTCGGAATATGAGCGATGCCTTAGATTTTAGGTGCCATTTTATGCAAAAATCATTTTTATAAAGTGAGGGGAAAAAAAGGCCCACTGATCATTTTTTGGACAGGGAAAAAAAAAGTATTTTTGTGGAGAAAATATGACAATAATAGTCTTAGAGTAAATGTATATATTTATGAATATGCAAATTAAAAGTTATTTTTTAAAAGAAACTTGTTTTGGTTTTTAAGAAAAAATATGCAAAATAAGGTCCAAATTTTATTGAAAAAAAATTGTTTTGTTTACCAGAAGGAAGTTGTAATGTTGCAAGATGTTTTTTTTTTTCATTATTTTTAATTTAAGATTGAATTTTTTAATGTTAGGATAATAGTCGTCTGAATATGAGGGGGGAAAAATAGTTGTACAAAAATAAAGTTAGAACTACGTGAGAAAAATTCCTGATGAGTGGGTGGGGGGGGGGGGGGGGCAATTTGTCATCCTCCGGTTGGGGAGACGGTCTCACGTGAAAGCGGCGAGTGAGTTTTCGAGCGGTCTCGTTTCCAGCCCGCCGGCGCGTCCCTGCCCAAACCGCAGCGGGGGCAAGAATCACTTAACCCAAATCAGGCGCAATCAGGACGGGGCCGCTCAAGTCGATCGGTTCGTCCGGGCATCCGGACTTTTCTTGTCGTCGTCGTCGTCGTCGTCGTACCAGCCTGTTTATCCATCTGGCCTGCGTTGAGTCGCTCGACGTGACCCGATCCCGTCCGGTCGCTCGCCGTTTGCTTCACGTCGAACGACTCCGGAAACCTCCGACGCGACATCCACTCAGGCGGGGGCGGGACTTGAACCGGGCCATTGTGCCTTCCGCAACCTTTAGAGTGCCTCATCGTCGTCGTCTTTTTGCACGCCTCAAATATGTCGTCGTGTGTAAACATAAAGAAAGAAAGATGCCAAACCAATTAGCTTCCACTTTTCCAGGTCGTGGCAACGGTATTTAATCGGCGGTTGACGCGGGGCGTGGTTTCGTGCATTCAAGCCGGTTCGAGTCCCGCCCGGCGACTGGAAAACGTCGTCCCGGGCCGACTCGTCATCCCTCCCCCGAGATGCTCGAAAATTCCGGAGCCTGACAACTCGCCTCTCAGCTGAATTCTTTGATGACATGATTGAGTGGAAGATGGTTCGGGAGATTAGTCCAAAGGCGTTGAAGCGGATCTTCCCCGCCCCGACCGACCGGATCACCTGTGCCCGGGAGCAAATCCCCGCCTAAGCTCAGAAGAACCGCAGGAACACGGCTCGTTGGACGGACGGACGGCTTGTTGTTTTCCCCGCCGCTTGTCCTTCAAATCAGTTCTTTTGGATCTTGGCCAGCCCTTCTCTGTTTTGCTTCCTCGGTTCCGTCTCGGTTTTGATCGGATAATTGGAGAAAAGTCGCAGGTGAAGTCGCCCCCCCCCCCCCCTTTTTTTTTTTTTTAAATAGGTGCTGAGTGGAGGGTTGGAGGCGTGCTCCTGCTCTGTTGATTTAAGCGCCGGGACCGAGCCATCAATCATCCGGCTTTGACGGCTCGGGTCGCCCCCCGCACCCGACCGCCCGCCCGCCCCCGCCCCCGCCCCCACGCCGACGTACGTTATCTACCAGGAAATAGGCCGATACTTGACTTTTGTACGTACTTGTTCGATTCCTTCGTTTCTTTGCAACGAAAAAGAAACCCGGGACTCCGTTTTGAATCATTTCGTCTGAGGAAATCAATCGGGTGACTTAAACTTCAGGCCAGTGGAAATTCTTTCCATTTTTTATAGATATGTTTTTTCCTCCAGCTCATTTGAATAAATTCTAAGCGTAACGAAGACGGTATTCGTCAAAGCAAAAACCGTTTGAGCGGTTTTCGCGCAGATTTGTCGACGGCTGCACCTTCGGCAAACGAAGTGACAAAAAACGAAATGTACTGCATGTAGTTTCACTTCAATTTGGAGTACTTCTAATACTGCAATCAAATATTCTGTTATACTTGAACGCCAGCAAAAAGCTTTCTCGACGGATCGCGGCAGAACACGTGAAAATTTTGTCTTGCTTTTCAGTTCACTTGCTTCTCCCTCGCGCGTTTTTTCTGGGGGGGGGGGGGCGGAAAAGCCTGGGAATCGGTTTTAAATCCTTCCGCTGGACAATTTTTTTTCTTCGCTTTTTCACCCCCCGCCCCACCCCCGCACCCTCCAAAACCGCCGCAGCATTTGGAAAGCGGTCCTTTTGCAATTATCTTTAATCATATGCGGCCATCCCAATCAAGGGCCCGGCCGGGCTCTTGTGATCACGTTTGCACGGTTTCAGGTTCTGCCCCCTCTCGGCAACGTCGGCGTACCCACGGACGGGGGAGGAGGGGCGGGGGGGGGGGGGAGACGATTCCGGCGCTGGGCCGCGAGCGAGGGGGTTAGTTGGTACGGACCACCTGGACCTATTGTGACTTTCTCGGTCCCCCCACCCTCTTTTTTTTTTTTTTTTCCAAAACGCGGCAAAAAAAAAAAAAAGGGTCTCCGAGTTTGGGCACGTTGAGAGGAGAAAGGGTGCGTTTCCGGGTGAGTTGCAAAGCGTTTAAGCAGAATTCCCCGTCCAGCTGAGGCGGCCCACCCAGCCTGCGTGAGAGTGGGCTTCCATTTGTCTTTTTCTGAGCACCGCGGAGGTCTCGCCATGTTTGCTCCTGTTGTTCCACGTGTGCATACTGGCGGAGACGGGTGATAAATTTCAAGGCGAAACAACAAAATAAAGGCTCGTGACACCGCAACTACCAAGAACAGCCCCTTGTAGATTCTTCGGACCCCCAAGAACAGAAGACATTTGCCGGTTTTAGTGCATGCAACGCTTCATTCCGCCGCAAACTGAGCTTCTGCGGTGCATTTCCTCAATTGGAAATTGTCATAACAATCCAGAATTCCATAACAATCCGAGGGAGAAGCTGGAAAAAATACTTTGTCGGCTGCAAAATGTCCTTTGCAACTCTTTCTCGGAATTGTAGTTCATCCTTTTGAAATAATCCCACCGTGTCTCTGATTCTGACCTTGCAGTTTTACCTACTTTTCGGTGATTGTGGTCTCGCTCGGGTTTTCACCGACGTTCTACGAGGCTCTCCAGGTCGTTGGAAATTGTCATAACAATCCAGAATTCCATAGCAATCCGAGGTAGAAGCTGGAAAAAATACTTTGTCGGCTGCAAAATGTCCTTTGCAACTCTATCTCGGAATTGTAGTTCATCCTTTTGAAATAATCCCACCGTGTCTCTGATTCTGACCTTGCAGTTTTACCTACTTTTCGGTGATTGTGGTCTCGCTCGGGTTTTCACCGACGTTCTACGAGGCTCTCCAGGTCGTTGGAAATTGTCATAACAATCCAGAATTCCATAGCAATCCGAGGTAGAAGCTGGAAAAAATACTTTGTCGGCTGCAAAATGTCCTTTGCAACTCTTTCTCGGAATTGTAGTTCATCCTTTTGAAATAATCCCACCGTGTCTCTGATTCTGACCTTGCAGTTTTACCTACTTTTCAGTGACGGTGGTCTCGCTCGGGTTTTCACCGACTCTCTACGAGGCTCGCCGGCTCCAGGTCGTCGGAAATTACGACGCAAACATTTTCACAAATGGACAACGGCTAAACCCGCGGAAATATGTCCAAATTTTGGACGGCAGAAGCTCAGTCGCTGTGACGAATTAGAAATGATTCTAACGGGATCGAAGACAGTACTCTTTGAACCCATCTCGATTATGGGTCCTTCAGAGAACTTTCTTACGGCAATCAGAGAGCAGGATTCCGCTGAGATTTGGGAGAGTCAGGACTGAACTTTTTGGAGTTCCAGCGTACGTTCTGTCGTGTTTACCAAATTGAAGTAGTTCAATGACAGTAACCATAAAAGATTGGGGGAGGGAAAACTGCAGGTACTCGAAGAAGCTAGCTGGACTACGCGAAAAGTACTGCGAAACTTTTTCGATTGTTATGGCACGGGCAAAGGAAGAACCCACAAAAATCAAATCTTATTCTAGGACTTCTGATCCTGACTAATTTTTCCGGAATTTTTCAACGGGGTCTTGGAGCTGGTGAAGTTCTGTGATTATTTCGACCATTCGGAGTCCATTTTTGGAGCCTGGCAACGGCGGCGGCGCGAAGCGTCTTGTAATTTGTCCGCCATCTGCACTCCGACAGGAGTCGACCTTCCGACGTTTTCTTTCGGGCCGCTTGAACGGCGGCTCTGTAACCGCGTTCCGCGAGCTCGGGCCAGTTTCTTCGCGTGTACGCGTACATTTTGTGTGCGTGCGTTATGACTGCTTTCCCTGACCTCCGGCCAGGACCCTCCTCGGCGGACCGCCTGGCTTTCGCGGCGCTTGTTTAGACAACGGTGGCGCACATGTTGGCTGAAATGTGGCCGGCGCGCCCGCTTTGCTCGGATGAATGACGCGACGGCATGTGTGTGTGTGTGTGCTTTAAAAGGGGGCTCGCTGATATATCCATATTTTTAAATGATTGAGTTAGGGGCCGAGGCTTGCCGAAGCGCCGCGAGGGGAGGCCCGGGTGAAGAAGGGACAGAATTCATATCGGCAACGTCTTATTTGCGCCGTCCATCCCGCCCGGGCCCGAAATGAATTATTCACGAGCGGGGCCCGTAAGATGGATGCCCTTAACGACGTACCGATTACTTTTTAACGCGCTCCCTTTTCAAATGAGCGACGAAATGTTGTTTATTACCGTCGCGAGCGAGCCGCTTTTCCCGCGCTCGTCGGCGAAAGCCCGATCGCGAGGAAAACGGGGCGAGCGGAGACGGAGACGGCGTCGTGCCGACGTACGTCTGCGGCGGGCGTGTGGACGAGGCCTTCGGCTGCCGGCGTCTTTTATTATACGCGTCATTGCTTTATTTTCTTGGGAATTTTAATATTGGTCTGTTCCATTAGCATTTCTGAATTTTTGTTTTGTTTCAAAGATTTCGTTAACTCAAATTACAAAGTCATGTTTTTGTTACTTTTTGTAAAAATAAGAACAATTTCTTTGGCTCCCCCCCCCCCTTATTATTGCTCGTTTAAAGTTATTCTGCACTTTTATTTATAAAAAGTTTGCAAGGCCGGGCGCCGAGTCGGTACAGATACGGCAATGCGCTCCCAGCCGAGCGTACTCTCCTACTAAACCATACTTTTCAAGGAAAAAATAAATATATTTCATAAATTATTTTATTATATAAAGTTTTTAAACTATTCATATATTCCTACTATGCAGTTTATTATCAGGAAAAGCTTAAAAAATGCTTTAAAAAGTCTAATTTTGGGGGGGGCTTGGAACGCATTATTTCTTTTTCCATTATTTGTAATGCGAAATATCGATTTGGTTTCGAACAAATCACTTCTGGAGCAGATTGTGGTCGAGAACCGAGGCTGTACTGTGGTTATTTATGATGAAAAGTGGAAACAAAGATGGTAGCTAGCTCGCTTGTCGAAAAACTCTCAAAAAGCGAGTTTCCTTCTTGAAATGTACGTGGCAAGATGCCGACGGTTGAAATGTCCTTTTAAACCGTAGGAACTCCCAAAAACTGGAAGCTTATGATTAATTTTAGCCATTCGAAAATTGCCTCCCCGGAGTACCCGGGAAATTATTTGCGTCTATTTGCCGTAATCATTTCCTCCGTTTCGTTTTCCCTCCTCCGGCCGCTCGTCTCGGTCCGGGTCTCTCGCGGGCTCCAGTTTGGAGGCATAAGCGAATAATTAGGTAATTGCCCCTTCCCCCCCCCCCCCTTCTTGATTGAGCTCAATAGGAAACATTTCAATTAGGGCTAAAAGTGCGCGAGGAGGAAGTCGCCTCTTACAAAGGGAAACATTGCTTGTCATGCAACTGTCAGCCCACACCGGCAGCCAGGATTAACTGGATACTCGCGGAGGAAACGTTGAGGAAGAGGGAACCTGTTCTGGGGGGGGGGGTTGTCGGACCGTTGGGAACGGCGAAGGCGGGGGGGGGGGGGGGACTGCCAGGAACGATTGCTGCAATTACAGCGATATTTAAACACGCCTTCCCGCTGATATGATTTTCCCGGCGATTCCCCGTCCAGATAAGACGGAGCCTTCGCTCGCTCGGCCGCCTGTTCCGAATTAGGGCCCGACGTCACGCCGCGGAGTCGGATCGAAACGTAACATTTGGCGGTTGAATTTTTTTCGTTTTTTTTTTTTTTTGTTTTTTTTCCCGCTCCAGCGTGGGCGGCGCAGTTCGCTTTCAGGGTTCGGCGTCAACGCTGTTGCGAAGTACGAAATACGGGGAACCGCTGCATATTGGCGGTCCGGCATCCTTCCCGCACGAGCCTGTTTGTGGATTTTCTTGTTGCGAACCTGTCCTTCATTTCATTTTGGCTGAAAACCTCACCGACCGCTGTTTAGCAACATCTCGATGCCGAGGAACTATGTTGAAATGAGCGGAGGAGCTTCATTTTCTCATCAGAAAAAGTGCTGCCCGCCATCTCGTACAATCTAAAAACCTTTCCTGATACCTAAAGACGCTTTGCAAATAAAAAGCATAAAAGGGTTGCGCGTTTTTTTGCCGGAGCCGGTCGACATGCCGTCCACCGGCTTGGATCTTCAGATGCCAGGGAGCCTCGACGGGCGCGCTGAAGTCCGTAGTCCTCCGCGCTCTCCACCCGTTCACGTCGAGTAGGTTGTCCCCACGATTGACGCCTAATTTTCCCATAACTGTCCACTCACTATGTCAATTGTCTTTGTTGCGAAGTGGGGGGCACGCATGCGGCCCCCTCGTTCACCAGGGTGGCCGCCAGACCCGTTATGACAGCTCCCAGCGGCGTCGTGATTTAGCCAAGGCGCGACGCGCACATCCGCCCTTCTAATTCACTAATTTGTGTTTGTGCATCGGGTGACAATTGTGACAAATGAGCGGCCCGCAGTGAAACCGCCAAACTCGGAACCCCCCCCCACCCCCCCGCCCTCGACCCGCGTTTCCTGCCCCAAGTCCCCCCCCCCCCCCAGTCGGCCTACTCGCTCAGGTGCGCAGAGTAAGGGCCCGCATGCCAAATGAGCTGACAGGGGGAGGACAAATATTTGTTTAAACTTTGATTTTTATTGATGGAAGTTCGTGTGATCATCTAGCGGGCGGCTGACCCGCCGCGATAGGTCGCGTTCTGTCCGGGCGATTTTTCATCTTAAGCGTATTCTGTCACCGATAAACAAGTTCTACCGGGAACCTTTCTCAGTTTAATGCCCTTCCTCATGTGACAATTTAGGATTTAGCCCCTTTCAAGCAACTCGCACCCCTCTAGGAAACCTGCTACTAGTTCCGTTCCCTTCTGCAAGACCAGCGTACAATTTGGGAAGTTCTCGTATGCCGCGTCCCGTCTAAGCCGCTTCCAGTTGCCCAAAGATCCCGACTAATAATTCTGGTTAAAAGTGATTTTTTGTAAAAAATTTCTGATGTAATCCTCATCTGGAGCAGTTTAGCCTGGTGCCGCATCCCGTCTGAGCAACCGCGCTAATGTGCCATCTCGGAAACGAGTTCCGCCGCATTCTACAAGCGCAGCCTTTAATCTGACCAATTTGCGTTGGCTGGCGCCGCCTCGCGCCGCATCCCGTCTAAGCAGCTTCAAGTCGCCCAAGGATCCCGACTAATAATTCTGGTTAAAAGTGATTTTTTGTAAAAAATTTCTGATGTAATCCTCATCTGGAGCAGTTTAGCCTGGTGCCGCATCCCGTCTGAGCAACCGCTGCTAATGTGCCATCTCGGAAACGAGTTCCGCCGCATTCTACAAGCGCAGCGTTTAATCTGAGCAATTTGCGTTGCCTGGTGCGGCCTCCCGCCGCATCCCGTCTAAGCAGCTTCAAGTCGCCCAAAGATCCCGACTAATAATTCTGGTTAAAATTGATTTTCTGTAAAAAATTTCTGATGTAAAATGTAATCCTCATCTGGAGCAGTTTAGCCTGGTGCCGCATCCCGTCTGAGCAACCGCTGCTAATGTGCCATCTCGGAAACGAGTTCCGCCGCATTCTACAAGCGCAGCCTTTAATCTGACCAATTTGCGTTGGCTGGCGCCGCCTAGCGCCGCATCCCGTCTAAGCAGCTTCAAGTCGCCCAAGGATCCCGACTAATAATTCTGGTTAAAAGTGATTTTTTGTAAAAAATTTCTGATGTAATCCTCATCTGGAGCAGTTTAGCCTGGTGCCGCATCCCGTCTGAGCAACCGCTGCTAATGTGCCATCTCGGAAACGAGTTCCGCCGCATTCTACAAGCGCAGCGTTTAATCTGACCAATTTGCGTTGGCTGGCGCCGCCTCGCGCCGCATCCCGTCTAAGCAGTTCCTGCCCACCCAAGAAAGAGCGCTAATGTCTGTATTTTGAAAGCAGTTCTTTCCCTTACGCGAGACGTAACGTACGTAACGTTTAGCCTCTGGCCGCATCCCGACGACGCAACTGAAGAGCTCCTCCACCTGTCGCCGGTTTCTCCCTCGTTTTGGTTTTGCTTCCTCTGCAAAGTAGCCGAGCGGGCGATCGTCAAAGCCCGTCTTCGGCCGTTCCTTCCGAGCGTTCCGACCCGGGTTCTGCGCCGGCCCGTCTGCGGACGCGTGTGGCTTTTCTCCGCACCCCTCTCGGGAAAGGGAAAAAAGGGGGCTCATGTTCGCTCTCTAACTGGTCCCGCCACGGGGTCAATTGCAACCAGTTGGCCGCCGGTCCGCTCCAAAGTAAACATTTGCGGAGAGACGACTGTACAGGCAGGTAGCCCCCCCCCCCCGGCCCCCGCCACATGGAGCCCTGCTTCATGCGGTCCGGCGGGCCCGGCTTTTGACGTATTGCTCCGTGACGTGGGGGCTCTCATTCTCGCGTCTGCTTTGGCTCTTTTAAAATTAACAAAAGGTTCGAACCCCCCCCCCCCCCGCTCCCCCCACTCGATGCAGTAGATACAGTAAATCCCCCGTTCTACTTTGCAGACTGCGTTTCATCATCTGTGTCATTTTTTTTCTTCCATTTTCATGTTTGTTAATGTGTTTACAATCTTTAAATGATGTGGATATATAATAATAATAATAAAAAAATTGTAAAATGAAAATTAAATATAATAAATAAAATAATCGATGACCATTATTTGAAGGCTTCGACCGGTTAAACTCGTTTGTGAAAAAAGTTCAAAAGCGTTGCCATATACGAGAGGTCGACATTTAATGCCAGTTTTAATGTATGGAAAGGAAAATGTAGCCCATCTAAGCTTTGTTTTATTGTTCTTATTAAAAAAAAATTAATGCAAAGTTATTAGTGTGATGTGTTGTAAGATTGAAGTTGTATTTTAATTTCTAAGTTAAAAAATGTGGACTATCTTGTAACATTTAACTTTTATCCTTTTCCATAGAAATAAAAAACTAAAATGAGATAAAAAATGAAATTATAATAAAAATAAAAATATCCCACATCTTGTAAATAAATACCATATACCAAATACATTCAATGTGATTTTCAATTTCAGATTTTTTTTTTTTTGCAAAATTTCATTGAACTTTAGTACAAGTGTTGAACAAATCAAAATAAACTCTTGCAGCATTCAAACTTTCTGGCAATAATTCCAAAACATTTCATATTTGCCAAATTGTCTGTGCTCAAATGCAGTGACGGTGTTGAAAAGTGTCTTTTGACGCATTTCAATGTTGAATAAAGCACGTTTTTATTTTGTATTATTATTTTTATTATTTGTCGTGGGTCTGGAACGTCATTCCCGCGCTGGAGTAAAGCCGCCGCTAATGTGGTTTTCATTTGCTCCAGATTCTTTGCAGCAGAGCGCCGGGCGGGGGCCCGGCAGCCTTTGAGGTCCGACGGCGGGCGACTCGTTTAACTCGGCGAGGCCCGCACGTCGGCGCGGCTCACTTTCTTTGTCTGCGCTAATCAAAGGCGCATTTCCTCGCGACGGCTATCAGCGAGGCTAGCTCGTTAGCATAATGAATGCAGGCGGGGGTCGCGGCTGGTGGGGGGGGGGGGGGGGGCGTCAGTCAGGAAGAGAGTTTGTTTTGTCTGAGAGAGAGAGAGAGAGAGAGAGAGAGAGAGAGTTTCCGGATACGTTTAGGTGGAAAAACTTCGGGGCGATTACAGTCCTTGATGTTCACCTTTAACCTCTTGGCTGTGCCGAAGCATACAAAGAAAATGTGCAATGACGTGCGATAGTCAACATTTTATTTTTCGAATCAAGACGGGGGGAAAAAAAAAAAAAAGACAATAGTTACATTTGAATGTGATTTTGAATATTGTTTTTCAAAGTGTGCCGAGCACAAAAACCAATCCAAAGACTGAGGAAAATACCAACCGAGGAAAAGATTCGTTTGGATGAAATCACCCTCGTAGGCCCATTTTTTTATGCCAAATACAGAATTCTTGCATATTGGATTTTCCGAATTCAGCAACAAATAAATATGAAATGAAGACATTCGATGGGTCTCCGCTTGTCGTCTTTTACGGCAATTTGCATCAAAAGCCACAAAACACCCGCGGAAGCCGACTTGAACCCTACAGAGCATGCGTTTTACCTGCTAAAGCTAAACTTCAACCAAGTAGCCCACCAAAGGAATCAAACCAGCCATCCGTTTTCTAAAACTGGTTCCTCACTGGGGGGGCCAATCAGAATACACCTCGATCCGGTTGCCAGCCAATCACAGTTCACTTGGAATTTAGCGCTCCATGTCGCGAGCATGCATGTTTTGGAATGGGGAGTACCCGGAGCAAAGCCACACAAGCACAGGGGGGAGGAAATGGAAGTAAATATGGGCCACCGGGATTTGAATTTGAAAAGCCACAGAAGACGGGATTTGAATATGAAATCACATTTTCAATCATTTTTGAAACAATTCGCTGTCTAAAATTCACCGTCTGTGCCCCCCAGGCAGGGTTACTGCAGGTCAGAACCGGATCCACTTACGCTTTCTGGGTGTACAGTATGTGACGTCACGTGACTTCAAATCCCGGTGGACGCATGTTTACTTCCACCGGAGAACACGCGGACTGAGATTGACGGGACTCAAACCCAGAACCCCACGACTGCGAGCCGGTGCCCAAATGTGTAGGACACAGACTTCCTCTTATTTCACCCTTCAGAGGTTTTTTTCTTTTGTTTTGTTTTTTTTTTTTTTTCATCAAGGGTGGGCTGCTTGTCCAATAGAGTGAAAGCATGCAGACATGAAAACCCCCCCCCCGCCCCGCCCCGCCCCCCAGTGGGCGTGTTCATCCATACAGGTGCTTATAATTTGCAGCGCGTGATGAATCATTGCTGTGTTTGGCGGTGACATCTTGTTTAATGGATCTGTCCATCTCCCCGCAACTGTTACGGGGAGTGGGGGGGGGGGGCGACTTCCACATCACTTACACCCGCACGCATCCGAACGCACCGAAGTCGCCGTGATTTAAAGCCGTCGAGAAGGAAGAAAAAAAAAAAAAAAAAAAAAAACATCAGGCGGCGTCGTAAGACGCTCGTGTCCATTCCAAGAACTATCAAAAGAAGCCAACATGTGCGCGCCCACCGCCGAGGTCGTCGTCCCCCCCCCCCCCCCCCCCCACGCGAGACCCAGAGTGTTTGCTTTGGGTGGAGGGCGACGGGCTGGTCAGCGCGGCCGTAAATCAGAGTCTTCCCTGATGGACGTCCGGCTAATCTGTCCCCAGTGTGTCGTTACGGTCCAACCTCCCAGATAGCCGCCGATCCGCGGCGAGGTTCGGCCCTCGCGGAGAGACGCTAGCGCGGACGCACACATGTTGGACATAAACCGGTCCAGCCGGTGTCAAGAGTTCACCGTCGGCATCTGTCGTTGCCCCCGAAAGGGGGGTAAAAAAAAAATGGCCGAAAAGCTCGCTTGAGATCTTTGCGCGTGCGTACAGTAAATGCCACGCAGCCACTCGGGCACAAAGTGGAGGAGGGGGGGGGGGGGGGGGGGGTGTTTAGTATTTTACAACACGTCGCAACCCGTCACCGAGACCCCGAGCGACCGCACACGTCGCGATTGAACGCCAAGAAGGTGTCATCTCTGCCTTTTATGAGCGCCTCACCAACTATTTTTAAAAACATTCCACCGGTTTTCTGCGTTTTTTTTTTTTTTTGGGGGGGGGGGATTTTTTTGCTCATAATTGACGTAAAACTTTCCAACAAGCCACAAAGTACGATGGAAATACCGCAGATTTAGTATCAGGTATCGGTCCGTATCAGGTTCTGACGGTATGATAAAATATGCGGTTTCAATCTGTCACAGTATAGACCGTTTTCCATCATGTGACTCCATCCGGGGCACGCGGCCATGTTGGATGGGTTCACTCTACGGATTTTGCATACGGGAGTTCCACAAATGTTCATACGGCTGATAAAACCGTCGGATTCACGCGCGTTTCTTTTCTGTCGTCAGTCAGAGCGTCGATCCGGTCGCGCGTTATTTCAGCACACTTGTCATCTCGACCCGCTTAATTACAGGACCGGCGCGTCGTCTGCTTTCCGCGCCGCTGGATTCCGCGAAATCCTTCAGGTCCTCGGCTCGTCCGCGAGTTTTTCCCCCGCGTGTGCCCGACGTAATCGGCGCCGACCGCCGCACGCCGTCGCCGCGAGTCTTTTTAGAAGCCGTAATCCGATGCCGCCGGAAGAGCGAGCGATGCGGATTTACTCCGAGTCCCGGGAATGTTTGCCTGACCTCTCCGGGGTCACCTCGGACCTTGAAAGCGGAGTCCTGGCTTTCGTTGCCAGGCAAGCGGCTCCCGCTGAACCCTTTTTCATGACCGCAAACGCTCCAAAACTTTTGCGATAATAAACCGCGTCAGTCGGGTCTTTGCTGTTGGGGATTTTTTTCTCAAATACTTTTCATTTAAATTCTTGCTAAATGAATAAGCATATTTTGCCGTATTTTATTTTTGAACCATGGTCCAAAATGCCGTACATTCATTCCCTCCCTCCCTCCCTCCCCATGGTGATAAGCTGCAATTGTTTTTTATGATGGGGGGGAGGGTGAATTTAGCTATTTTATTTAAAATAATAAGAAAAATAAGAAGGGCGGCACGGTGGAGCAGCTGGTAAAGCGTTAGGCTCACAGTTCTGAGGAGCCGGGTTCGATCCCGGCCCCGCCTGTGTTGGAGTTTGCATGTTCTCCCCCTTATGCCTGGGTGGCTTTTCTCCGGGTCGGCGCTCCGATTTCCTCCCACATCCCAAAAACACGCAACATTAATTGGACACTCTAAATTGCCCCAAGGTGTGATTGTGAGTGCGATTGGCTGTTTGTCTCTATGTGCCCTGCGATAGGCTGGCAACCAGTTCGGGGTGTTACCCCGCCTCGTCCCCGTAGACGGCCGGGATAGACTCCAGCGCTCCCCGCGACGCTCGTGAGGATGAGCGACGACGTAAATGGATGGATGGATAAAAATAAAAAGTTAATAAATCCCATGTACGTATCCATGTGGGAAGAAACCGGAATACCTGAAGAAAGAACATGCCAACGCCACACAGGCGGGTGCAGGATCGAACCCGGGACTTCAGAATTGTGAAGGCAACGCTTTAGCCGCTGACCCACCGTGTCGCTCCATAACTTTTCAATTTTCTGTAATTTCTCGTTGGAGTTTAGCTCATGTGAAAGTCAAAAAGAACCCCCAAAATCCATTTTTCAATTTCAAATGTTGGGTCGAGGGGGTTCCGGAGGTCCCCTTTGTGCTGAGTTGCCATCTTACGACGTTTTGAGGGTCACGGACGGCGCGTAATGCGGTTACGCGTTAACCTGGTGCTAACCCCCTTATAATCATCAAAAGAAGAAGAAGAAGAAGAAGAAGAAGGGAAAAAGTGCAAATTCGGTGGGTCAGCATTGGCCTCACACTCGTGAGGTCCTGGGTTCGATCCCGGGCCCGCTTGTGTGGAGTTTGCATGTTGTGCCTGTGCCTGCGTGGCTTTTCTCTGGGTAGGCACTCCGGTTTCCTCCCGCATCCCAAAATTCGACGCTCTAAATTGCCCCAAGGTGTGATTGTAGTGCGATTGGTTGTTTGTCGCTATGTGCCCTGCGATTGGCTGGCGACCAGTCCGGGGGTGTGCCCCGCCTCCTGCCCGTCGACAGCCGGGAAAGGCTCCAGCGCTCCCCCCGCAACGCTCGTGTGGATAAGCGGCAAAGAAAATGGATGGATGACTGATTCTATCCTTTTATTGAGATGTAGATTTTTTAAAAACTCTCCCGCGAGTGACCCTGCGCCCGTGCGATCAAATCAAACGCACCCCTCGACGCGCGCGCGCAGCGTGAACGGCAGCCGCTCAAAAAGTTTCAAACCGCAACGCCGACTGCTGCCGGCCCTCGACTTTCCACTTCGGGGCCACGTCGCGTACGCGGATCTTGCCGTCTGTAGCGGACGCCGCCCCAATTTTCGCACACCTTCCGGGCGGGCCAAACCGAAGATCTGAATTATAAGCCGTTTTATTTTGGGGCTATTTTGGACGCCGTGTCCGGCCTGCCGAGGAATAAGACGGAAGGCGTTAACAACGAAATAAACAATTTACAGCCTCGCTAAAACAATTATCGCTGTCCCCTCAGCATTATTGCCTCTAAATATTTGCGTTTATGGTCAGCCGCGGTGCTAAAAGACTCAAATAGTTTCTGCTGGGGCCCCGCAACCTGCCCCAAAACTTTTTTTTTTCGGTATCCTGGTGAACATTTCACAATGTCCAAAAATGTCATGACACCCCTAAAAAAAAAAAAAAAAAAAAAGCCATCGGCATGAAATTGTTTGAACATGTGGATCTTATGAATAAGTCTCGAGGACCTGTGGCAAAAACTGAACAGTACGGCGGCCATTTGGTGTTCCAGGCGACCATTTTGACGATTTTGGGACCGTATTTTGCCCAATGAACCCCAGTTAGAAAACTTTCATTGCCAAAAAAAAATATATATATATATATATATATATATATATATATTTTTTTTTTTTTTGCCTATGCCGTCAAAGCTGAATACATTTTATTTTTTCAACAAATTTAACGTGCATTGTGGTGAACATTTGTTTCTATTATTTGAACGTGTGTGTGTCCCCCCCCCCCCCAACATTCTTGAGCGCAAACTCATTTTTCTTTTCTATCCGATTGTTCATTTCAAAGTCAGGATTCATTAAAAAAAAATGCACAGTAACAAGTTCATAAAAGATATGAAACTTTCCAATGTTCAAAGTGCTATTTTGACACTTATAACAAGACATCAATTTATCTTATAAATGAGTTTTAAAAATAGCATGACATCCTATTTGGACTAAAAAAATACTACTAAGAAATATAATTTTTTTAATGTAATATGTGAGAATTATTAAGTTAATAGATTAAGAATTCATGACAATTATTCTATAATTAATTAATAGATGAAGAAATCCAATGAGAATTAGACCTTTTTTAAATGAAAACTGGCTCAGCAATTTATTATTTTTTCAAACAACTCTTGTTCGCAATCCATATCATATCATATTAGCCTAATCGCATAATTACATAATCAAGCTGTATCAATTAAAATCATCCAGTCGGCAAAGGTCGAATGAAAGTAATTTGAAACTTCTCATTTGTTGAAGTTTTGTGCTCGTTTTTTTTTTTTTTTTCCTTGTTTTCCAAAAATGTTCAAATATGACGTGCTATTAAGCTAACGCTAACACTAGTAGCTTTTTTTTTTTAATGGACGAGGAATAAATAACAGCTGCGTTCAAAAAATAACTCGAAATAACTCCCAAGTCGTGCGCTCGACTTTGCGTCCAATGAGCTCCGAAAATCCGTTTTGAGCCGGGCGGGCGGACTCGGCTGAAGACGGCGAACTCCGGGCCGTGTGGGTGGCGCCGGGGTCACGTCGCACTGATGTGGTCGCGGCGGCGGTGAACGTAATGATGGTGGAAAGCGCTTTTTTTTTTTTTTCTTTCATTTTCATTTTTTCGTTGGGCGCTCATCACTCGGAGGTAATGACTTAAAGATGACACTTGTTTTGTAGCGGAAAATCAACAGTGTGTTATTATTCGAGCCTTTTCGGGTCTGCGGGGTTTTTTTTTTTCCGACCGGGTCGGACTCTGGTGCGGTCGTTTGACGGAAGGGCGATGACGGCCCAACGTCGCCGCAGCTTCTTTTTTTTTTTCTACTGCGGAGTCCAGATCTACAAATTTGCTCGAGTCTGGAGATTATTTACATTTCTGTATTTGGAAGCGGAAATGAAGCCCGCTTTGCGCGTTTCCCGCACTCTCGGTGACCCTTTCGCTGCGGCAAACGTGCACCTTGGATTGATAATAATATCGCAATATGGCCTTCATTGTGGGATGGATTTTGAGGTGGGGTGGGAGGGGCTTATATCCCAGAACTGAGATTTAAATATCCCACAAACCCTACGATTCGAATTCAGACCAAAATCTTTGAGACGTGTGACGATCAGGCCTTTGCTGATTCTCGTCCGAGGGGAAGGGAAGTGCTCAAATTTAGCCCAAATCCATCTATCCATTTTCCACCGCTTTTCCAGGTCGGGTCGCGGGGGAAGTAGGTTCAGCAGGGACACCCAGACTTCCCTTTCCCCAGCCACTTCTTCCAGGTCTTCCGGAGGGATCCCGAGGCGTTCCCGAGCCAGCCGAGAGACATAGTCTCTCCGGCTTGTCCTGGGTCGTCCCCGGAGTCTCTTTCCCGTGGGACATGCCCGGAACACCTCACCGGGGAGGCATCCGGTTCAGATGCCCCAGCCACTTCTTCCAGGTCTTCCGGAGGGATCCCGAGGTGTTCCCAAGCCAGCCGAGAGAGATAGTCTCTCCGGCTTGTCCTGGGTCGTCCCCGGAGTCTCTTTCCAGTGGGACATGCCCGGAACACCTCACCAGGGAGGCGTCCGGGAGGCATCCGGATCAGATGCCCCAGCCACTTCTTCTAGGTCTTCCGGAGGGATCCCGAGGTGTTCCCAAGCCAGCCGAGAGAGATAGTCTCTCCGGCTTGTCCTGGGTCGTCCCCGGAGTCTCTTTCCCGTGGGACATGCCCGGAACACCTCACCAGGGAGGCGTCCAAGAGGCATCCGGATCAGATGCCCCAGCCACTTCTTCCAGGTCTTCCGGAAGGATCCCGAGGCGTTCCCGAGCCAGCCGAGAGAGATAGTCTCTCCGGCTTGTCCTGGGTCGTCCCCGGAGTCTCTTTCCAGTGGGACATGCCCGGAACACCTCACCAGGGAGGCGTCCAAGAGGCATCCGGATCAGATGCCCCAGCCACTTCTTCCAGATCTTCCGGAGGGATCCCGAGGCGTTCCCAAGCCAGCCGAGAGACATAGTCTCTCCAGCTTGTCCTGGGTCGTCCCCGGAATCTCTTTCCCGTGGGACATGCCCGGAACACCTCACCAGGGAGGCGTCCAAGAGGCATCCGGATCAGATGCCCCAGCCACCTCATCTGGCTCCTCTCAATGCGGAGGCATAGCGGCTTGACACTGAGCCCCTCCCGGAGGGATCCCGAGGGGTTCCCGAGCCAGTCGAGAGACCTAGTCTCCGGCTTATCCCTGGTCGTCCCCGGGGTCTCTTTCCGACGGGACATGCCCGGAACACCTCACCAGGGAGGTGTCCGGGAGGCATCCGAATCAGACGCCCCAGCAGCCACCTCATCTGGCTCTTCTGAAAGCGGAGGAGCAAGGGCTCGACATTGAGCCCCTCCCTGATGACCGAGCTTCACACTCGTTCTCTAAGGAAGAGCCCCGGACACCCTGCGGAGGAAACTCATTTCCGGGCTCTTGTTCTTTTGGTCACGACCCACAGCTCGTGCTCATAAGTGAGGGTAGGAACGTAGATCGACTGGTAAATTGAGAGCTTCGCCTTTCGACTTAGCTCCGTCTTTACCACAACGGACCGATACAAAGTCCGCATGACTGCAGACGCTGCACCGATCCGTCTGTCGATCTTCCCTCACTCGTGAGCAAGACCCCAAGATACTTGAACTCGTCCACTTTAGTCGGCGTGGCAGGTGTCCCGCGGGGGTTGGAGTCAATTTGTTTACAACTGCGTCCTGTTGAAAGAATCGGGCCGAGGCGACACGCCGCACTTCCTCCCAAATTTCGCTCGCTCCGTGCTTTGCATCCATTTTCGTCCCGTCGGCCTCCCGCTTCTGCCGCCGCTTCCCCGCGCCATTTGCATGCCGTGTCAAAAAAAAATTGCGACCACAGGTGTTGGGAAAACTGCGACAGTAATGGAAGGAGGCTCCACCTGCCCGTCAATCTGTCGTCGGCGTGTCGTTAGCGCGTCGGGTTGACCCGGTCGGTCGGGAGCGTCCTCGCGAGCGCATGCTAACCTTTTCGTCAGCGATCAGGGTTCACCTGCAGTTTGACGAACGGGGGGGGGGACACATAGCCGAGCTGTCTTAGCAAGCAGCCGGCGGGCGCGAATGGACGGCGACGCGTGACGATCAATCAAAACAGTTTCAGACAAACACACGCCCGATGAAGACGCCTCCATTTTTCATTGGCAGTGGAAAAGTACAAGTCGGAGTGAAAATTATTCCTAGATCTCCAAAACTTGATTTGTTTTTTTTGAAGTACGACGTTGGGCAGTTCTAAATACCCGTGACCTACAATTTTGTGCCTTTATACGAAAACGGGCACTGAAAGTGCAAAGACGCTGGCAAAAACCCGTAAAAACACCAAATGCGACTGTCTTGTTCATCGTTTTACGGTGTTTCGGACTCAGGTGTACGTAAATAACCATTAAATCATTTCAAATTGTTACAGTAATTTCCGGCCTACAAGCCGCAACTTTTTTCACGCGCTTTCAACCCTGCCGTTTATGCGGTGATGCGGTTAATTTTTCTAACGGCCCCAAGGGGGCACTTGAACAGAACAATGGAGTATATATGGCAAGAAAGTGTCTTTTACCGGCCCTATTAGCACTGCGCTGGGGTTAGCGATGCGGTAGCGTGTTGCTGCTGTGTTACTGGCGTGTCTCAGTGATATTTACCAGGAAGTTTTATTTTAACCTGCCCTGTTAGCGTTGGTGCTAACGTTAGCGCTAGCGTTAGCGATGCGGTAGCGTATTGCTGCTGTGTTACTGGCGTCTCTCAGTGATATTTACCAGGAAGTTTTATTTTAACCGGCCCTGATAGCATTAGTGCTAACGTTAGCGCTAGCGTTAGCGTATTGCTGCTGTGTTACTTGCGTGCCTCAGTGATATTTACCGGGAAGTTTTATTTTAACCGGCCTTGTTAGCGTTAGTGCTAACGTTAGCACTAGCATTAGCGATGCGGTAGCGTATTGCTGCTGTGTTACTGGAGCGTCTCAGTGATATTTACCGGGAAGTTTTATTTTAACCGGCCCTGTTAGCGTTGGTGCTAACGTTAGCGCTAGCGTTAGCGATGCGGTAGCGTATTGCTGCCGTGTTACTGGCGTGTCTCAGTGATATTTACCGGGAAGTTTTATTTTAACCGGCCCTGTTAGCGTTGGTGCTAACGTTAGCGCTAGCGTTAGCGATGCGGTAGCGTATTGCTGCCGTGTTACTGGCGTGTCTCAGTGATATTCACCGGTAAGTTTTATTTTAACCGGCCCTGTTAGCGTTGGTGCTAATGTTAGCGCTAGCGTTAGCGATGCGGTAGCGTATTGCTGCCGTGTTACTGGCGTGTCTCAGTGATATTCACCGGTAAGTTTTATTTTAACCGCCCCTGTTAGCGTTCGTGCTAGCGCAGTGTTAGCACTACCATTAGCATTAGCATTAAACCCTTTCTGTATAGCGTCTTTCTTTGTAAATATCTTGTGTTTGAATGTGGGTTTCAATGTGGGCACATGCGGCTTTTCCACAGGTGTGTTTATACCAAATGGTATTTCCTTGACAAATGTACTCGGTGAGGCTTGTAACCACGTGTGCTCAGTAGGCCGGGAAATATGGTAGTTTGGGCTCAGAAAATCAATTTCTCATTTCAAATGAAGTTAGCATTCCCTTAGAAATAATGATGTGATTTTCATTTTTTTAAAAAAGAGGAAATTTGTAATTGGCGCACACTTTTCGGTAGAAGTGCATTCATATTCATATTTTCATCCACTTTTGAATGGCTGTGTGCATCCAGTGTTTTTTTTTTTTTTTAATTTCCAAATGACCCAAATGTACATCACCAAAAATGTTTTCCTTATTTGCGCAATTTTTTTTGTCGCTTGTGCTAGCTAGCAGCTAGCTATTAGAAACTGCTCGGCTATCAACTTCCACCACTGCCAATAACGGCGAGCCGGACCGTTTTTTTTGCTACATCTCGAGAAGTTTGCCATCACTTTTCACGATTTCCTATGAAAAATAATTGCCGTGTAACTTTTGTGTACTTTTTTATACACTCTTCTCGCTAGTTCAACAGTTCTGGAACGCTAGCGTCGCTTTGAAAATCACCCGTAGACTAAGTAAAAGTGTTCTGATCCAATATTGAATTAACGTTACAACATTTTGCTGCGGGGGGAAAAAGGAGAAGAATTTTTCCCAGATCACCCGTCCGGGTATTTATCTCCACGTTGGATCCGAACGCCGCGGATGACGAATCGCGCGATGAGCAACGAGCGTCTCCGTTATTTACGTTTGGCATTCCAGGCCGGGAATGGGCGTCAAGATGGGAAAATCCCGCAGCGGAGAGCCTTAAAGATACAGTAACGCCCTCCTGGCACGAGGGCGAGGCGAGCCGCAGTGACTTTCTCGCCAATCGGGTTGCTTCTTATTTCGGTAGAACGCGTTACAAAAATGTCAATTTGTCTTTGCTTTTTACAGATATTACAAACATTTTTTTGCAGAAGTTTCCGCTTGCAAGTCAAAGCAAAGAAAAACTCATCTCAAGGCAGCACGGAATCCGATTCCAGCCATAAACCGCGCTAGGTTGCAGCTGCGAATGCAAACGTTGTGCAGTCCCAATAAGCGTGTGAACGCTCCACTCTGGTTTACCGCTATTGGCTCCCTGCGCCGGACGGTGACTTCTCCAAAAAACTGCTCGGAACCGCACGACGCTCGTTCGGTTTTTGCGTAAGTGTGTCTGCACAATGATGGACGACACCTGCAGACGTTTTGTTTTCCCACTATTTTTTCCTTTTTTTTGCGTGGGACCGAGTTGTTTGTGCGCGTGTTTGCATTCCCCGGCCGACAAGCGTCCCCGATAATCATCTGCCGTGATGCGCGATCTGGTCTTTGGAAGGCCGGGCAAAGCGGAGCTACTAGTGAGCACTCGTGTAAACACGCAAGCGCAGCATTTTAGTTTTGGGAAATGAGGCTCATTTGGGCAAAATTCCCCCCTTCGAGCTCCTTTTCCGTGCGTGCTTCGATGAGGGATGTGGCTAGCGGGCTAAAAGCAGAGTTATCAAAACTAAAAAAATGAAAACAGCCTCGAGAGTCGGAATCAAATCGTTACCACTCGTACTGTTCTGAAGTAAAATGGCAACGGATCCTTTGAAAGCTATCTACAGGCCGCTGGTTACGTCCGAGTCGCCGTTTTTTTTTCAAGGTAACACCATAAAAGACTCAAAAATCATTTTAGCTAGGCTTGTTTTAGCAACAGTTTTAGTTTAAAATGGCTGACTTTTACTAGTATCCCCCGCGACATCCTGGCCGTGGTCTCTTTTGTGCCGAAATAAATGTATAAATCCACAGTGCTTGTAACATCTGCTCCTCCCATTTAGCTTAGCCGCTAGTTAGCATTAGCGTTCGTCACTCATCTGCCACAATGTGTTCAATGAATCCCGCGGAACGTTATTCAGTTCAACCACATCTGCTCCTCCTATTTAGCTTAGCCGCTAGTTAGCATTAGCGTTCGTCACTCATCTGCCACAATGTGTTCAATGAATCCTGCGGAACGTTATTCAGTTCATCCACATCTGCTCCTCCTATTTAGCTTAGCCGCTAGTTAGCATTAGCGTTCGTCACTCATCTGCCACAATGTGTGAAATGAATCCTGCGGAACGTTATTCAGTTCATCCACATCTGCTCCTCCTACTTAGCTTAGCCGCTAGTTAGCATTAGCATTCGTTAATCATCAGCCACAATGTGTTGAATGAATCTTGCGGAACTTTATTCAGTTCATCCGCGGTCGCAAGGCACGGCGAACTTCCACGCGGTTTACGTGGAGATTCGCATTTCGGGCGCCGTGAACCGTATCGCTACTTTCATGCAACATGGAAGGTTTGCAGCAAAGCAGCTCTTGTCAAAATAAAATACATACTTTGATTCGATTTCATTTGAATGTGAAAATTATTATTTTTCAGGAGTCACTGAGGGTATAAGGGTTACACACGGCTGACTGACGCGGGTTCGATTCCCAGCTCGGCGGCGGTGTTATTATCTTCCCTGCGGCTGACTGACTGGCGACCAGTTCAGGTTGTGGTGCAGCACCTTTCACCTAAAGCTAGCTGGGATAGGGTTGCGAGGATAAGCGGCTTGGATCACGCAGACCACCTCGGCTCTCTCCGCGCTAAACAGTCCGGAAATTGAAAGCGTCACACAGTTGAGTGTGCCCTAATGGTTGCGGCCATTAGGGAGGGGCCTGCCTGCGCCGCCAGTGCTTTGGCCTCGGCGCCTGCGCGCTAGCGAGACGGCCGATGACAGGCGCCGTCAGCGCTATTGTGTCGGACAAACAAAAGGAGCTCGAAACGGCGGGATCCGCGTGGCGGGCCGTCACTCACGACGTCGCGCTGACGAGATGCCGACGTCGACCAGGTGGCGGCTCGGCGGAACGTCAGAGACTCCAATTTTTTTTTTTTTTTTTACAACAAGGTCCAAAGTTGACTGGTTTAAATTGCAACTATTTTCTGAATATTTTGAGGGGGTTTTTTTTGTGCAAAACGACATCACGTTTCTCATGAATTACTTTGCTTTTAAGTGTACTTTATTCCTGAAAAAAAAAAAAAAAAAAACCTCCTTGTAACAATATTTTAAAATTAAGAAAGAAATGATACGAGCTGCAGCTGTTTGCTGCTCGTTTGGGGGAGCCCAGTCCCAGTCAGAAGACCCTTACAATCGTCAAATCTACTTGAGATAAAAGCATGCATGAGCTTCTCCTGGTCTACTTGGTACATAAAAGTAATCGTAGTAGTTTCTCTCGTGTGAAATCGCGTTTGGTGCCGTAACAGCGCCGTGACTTTCTTGGAAAGGCGGGCCGGCGCACCTCGGTCGGATCCGGCACGGCGGCCAACGCCCTCCCCGGTTCTCGGCGCTTGTCTTCGCGTTGTTTGGACAACGGGGTTCAGGTGCGCTAGCTTGTTTGCTCTGCGCTTCGGGAGCCTGGATAAATATCGCCTTTCTCGTCCAAGCGAAGAGCAAAGTCGGCGCTGAAAAATGATCGGGCTGTTTGGGGCGGTCGGGCGCTCCAGCAGCAGCGTAATGGAAAAAATTTGCCCGTTGACGGTAAGTTGTACGGCGTCGGACCTGTACGGAAGCACCTGTGCGCTACGCCAGGAAGTTTGGATTCTGGTTCGACGTGTTTCTGCTTAAATCCAACTTTCGCCTTGCGATGTTGCAACGGCATTATTGTAATATTACTACTTTCATACCTTCATAATTTAAGTCATGGGTGCACTTTATTCTGTAATTTTTTTTTATGCTCTTGCAATTTTTTCCCGTACATAATAAATTTGCTTGCTCACTATCGGGACTTTTTTGTCAAAAGATGAAATTTTCTCCCAATTTTATTTTATTTTATGTTTTGGGAACATGAGTCCCTTTTTTTTCACATCAAAATTGACCATTTTTGTTAGTATAGTTTTGACTTTTTTGTTCTTGCGTTACAATTTTTTCCATGTAATATTACGACTTGGTTTTTTTTTTTAATGAAACAATATTATTTAAACTTTCTTTGATTTAAAAGAAATAAATTCTGACTGGCTTTTTTTCTTCTCTATATTTTTTTTTTTTTTTGGTGAATATTATGACTTATGTTAACTTATGTCTATTTTACCTAGGAATTATATTAACTTTTTCATGAAAAAAAATTCCCCTCATATTATTTTGCATCTTTTACGGAAAATCACATTCATTTTTCATCTAAATGTTACCTTTTTTGCCCCCCCCCCTGTATAAAATGTAACCAATTTTTTTCTGGTATTGTTCAAAATTGAATCTTGTCATGTGAGGTCTTTTTCTTCATAATCGTGATTTTACTCTCATAATGCTTCAATTTTATGACGCGACGTCACAAACTCTCCGACTTTATTGTAGTAAAGACAACTTTGTCCTTTTTTCCCCTCGTTCTACTGTGACTTTATATTTTTTTATACTGTATATTTATTTGTTTGTATTCATTTTTCTGACTATATGCGCGTGTTGACCACGCTGCTTTGAATTTTTTTTTTTTTTTCCATATTTTGGAAAGGAAAGCGTTCCCCCTTTGCCAAGATGACAAAAGAGTCCAAACGATGGCAAGCGCGATAAGATTTTCGCAAAGGTGGAAGAGTTTAAAACAACAAATGAGGTTTTTTTTTTTTTATCTTACTGTTGGAACGCAGAGCAGCAAGACAAACGTGAAATTTCAGTTTTGATTGCAGATGTCACATTTTGTACTGAGGTTTTGCCTTCGCGCACGTGACACAAACATTTTGGGCCCTTTTTTTGTGTGTGTGCTGCGTCTTGCGTGCGATGAACATGAAATTCTGGCGTGAAATGAATCTGCGCTGGCCCGTGACCCCCACATGTCACGTGGCCTCTCGGACAACGACGACCCAAAACACGTCACTAAAAACCGAAAGTTAAGGGTGCCGTTTCTGTCTAATCCAGTTTTTTTTTTTTTATGAATCGTGTCAGCCCGCAATTGAAAATCAAGTATCGAATTATATTTATGATTTTGTGTCAGTTTCAAGTCGACGGCTATCGGATTTTTCTAGAACTGATTATTCTAAAACCTTTTACCGGTGGATCAGCTGGTAAAGCGTTGGCCTCACAGTTCTGAGGTCCCGGGTTCGATCCCGGACCCGCCTGTGTGGAGTTTGCGTGCTATGTAAGCAGCTAAGAAAATGGATGGATGGATAAATTGCCCCTGGGTGTGATTGTGAGTGTGGCTGTTGTATCTCTCCATGTGCCTTGTGATTGGCTGACAACCAGTTCAGGGTGTACCTCAGCACTCCCCGTGACCCTCGTGAGGATAAGCGGCCAAAGAAAATGGATGGGTGGATGTTCGGATGAGGAATCAGAGTAAAAAGTGATTTTGGATTTTGAAACAGAACATTTTTTTGTGAGATTCAGGCAATATTTTTGTCCATTTGGGGTCGTGCACTGTCGTGTCCGTGACTTTGAATGTGTGTGGCTTTAAAAGTCGGGGCTTGGCCCGGTGAGCGAGGCGAGAGCAGAGATGGCTGCCGGGCGTCCGTTTTCGCCGTCCGCAATTTTTTGATCGGATGCGCTTTGTGCAAATTGACGTTATCGTTTGTCCGGGCGGCCATTTTGTCCAACTAGCGGTGGCGGGCTAGCTAACATCGATAAGTTAACTTTGCTGCTGTCGTGGTTTAAAAAAAAACCCCAAAAAACTCCACTAATACGCGGACCAAGTTTTTCCAACCAAAAACAATTTGCTGAATCGTCTCCCCGGCCGCCATTGTGCCGCAAAAGTCACGGAACGTCTCGTTGCAGGTCTGGTGGAGATCTGCCTGATGCATCCTCTGGACGTGGTGAAGACGAGGTAAGCGCGGGTTACTTTCGCTTTGAGCCGCGAGCGCGCCGAGCGCCGGCCTCACGCCCCGCCGCCATAAACAGGTCGTGGGCCGCTCCTAAAGCTTTATAGTCTTTCATAGGCCTCGCCGAGACCTCTGGCTTCACTTCTTAGGCCCCCCGCCCCCTTCGCGGCCAGTCAGTAAATCCTAGCGCCGCTTTCTGTCATTTACGGCCGCACTTTCTCCCCGTAGATAAACTGCCGGGTGCGCCTTTAAAAAAAAAAAAAAAAAAAAGAAAAGAAAAGAAAAAAAATGAGCGAAGACGCTTGCACTTTAAAGGCAGCGCCACCGCGCGAATAAAAGCTAACGGCCGATACTTGATCCTCTGAAGGGGGGAGGGGTGGGGGGATTTATGGTTTTGGAAGGTATGAGGCTTTATTACAGGTATAAGTGTCGGGGGAGGGGGGGGGGGTCCCGTTTGTCGTCGCGCCGGGTCAAAGGAGGAGGGGGCGGGGATGAGGCAGAAGTTTATCTGTCGCCACGTTTTTAAGGGCCGCTTTAGTTACGCCACAAAAAGCTTGCCCAGAAAAATGTATTTGCAAAATACAGCTACTTCATTTTTCTGACATTATGCATTGTTTTGTTATTTCCATTATATTCTGTTGTTGTTGAGGTTATCAACAAATCTACTTCTGATATTAATGTTCTATTGGAATGTTACGACTGTTTTGATGATAAATGTCATTTCATTGGCAGGTATTTAGTAATATTGCATGTTGCATCTGGTAAATATATTTTAACTATTAATATTATTGCTTTTTTTGTTAGTCTCCGAGGGAAATTGTCAAACGATGTCCTCGCCCAGCAGCGCCCGTTTGATTTCGATTGGAATTTATTTTTATTTACCTGTATTATCGCCCCATGACTCGTCGAAAATTGTCATAAAAATCACTTGGCGACACACCTGTGTCATTTTTTGGCAACGTTTTTTGATGGGATGTTTGCCCGACGTTGCTTTATGCCAGAAAAAGTCGAGTTATTCAAGTTGTTATGATTATATATTGGGTTTTTTTTCTTTGCCCAGCCCTACTTTTATACCATCTTTTTCCTCACTTCTGATTTTAATCATTTCATTTTTACAGCACTTCCTCCTCCCTTTTTTTGTTTTTGATATGATGAGCATTTGTTTCCGTGCAAGTCGCGGCGGCGCTTGCCAAAATATCCGGCTGTGAATAAGAAATGATACACACAAAAAAGAAAAAGGACGCGGCAATTTGGCAGCTTCTTGGGGTCCTCAAATTAATGCCGATTCACGCCGGCGGTGACAGACGCGCAACTTCCAAGGAAAACGATAAACACGCCCGATTGCCGTGAGGATTTTTTTTTTTTTTTTTTTTAGTCACGCCGCAGTAACAAAAAAAAAAAAAAAAAAGGAGACGTCTCGAGCGATTCCATCGCAAACTTTATGAACGTAAAATTATTAAATTCACTTTACATGTTTGACGATAATTTCTGAATATGATGCGGGACTAAATTGTTGAGATTTCGCGTAAAACCGTTATTAGCCATTTCGGTGCCACTAAAATGGCCGCCCGACGAATCGGTCATGTGATTTGGCTTCATAAAGTTTGGTAAAACCTGCGACGTACGCGTGAGCTAACAAGTCGGAAGGGGGGTGAAATGCTCCAATGGGCCGGGGGTCTTTGAACATCTTTGAACTTTTTTTTTTTTTTTTTCATATTTGTATTTCCAGGCCTCCCTTTGAGGCTCACGCCCGGATAATAATCGGCCTCGGATGTCAATGTAGCATACTTCACACGAGCTAAACCCTTAATTGGCTCTGGCCCTGCAGAAATGTTTGCGACTCAAATTGGGGGGTTAAGAATGGGGCTGGGGGGCGGGTCCGGGGGGGGGGGGTCAGTTAACCCAAAGAGAGACGCAGTGAGACCAGTTACAGTTTTTCATTAACCTGGAACGCACCTAGTTACATGGTTCACGGGCTGGTCTCAGCTCACTTGGAGGTAACAAAGGGTGTCGGGCGGCGGCTTTCCGCCGGGGGGGGGGCGTCCGCCATCTGACTCTGATCAGGTGGCCCCCGCTCATTAGAGAGCAACCCCCTTTTACCCCAACTTTGCGCCCGTGTGGAGATCCGGTTACAGGGGGAGCGCCGCCCACACCACGCGACTTCACCGTCAATTTCCGCCTTCCCCCGTTTTCAACACCCGCTAAAATCCGCAAAACCGCCACGTGGGTCTTCGACAGAAGCCGAGGAAATGGAACCTTCAAAATGGCGCACATCTCACACTAGTCGATGATGTGATTTTTTTTATTTTTTTTTTGGACGCCTCCCTGGTGAGGTGTTCCGGGCACGTCCCACCGGAAAGAGACCCCGGGGACGACCCAGGACACGCCGGAGAGACTACGGCTCTCGGCTGGCTCGGGAACGCCTCGGGATCCCTCCGGAAGATCTGGAAGAAGTGGCTGGGGAAAAGGGACGTCCGGCTATCCCTCCTGAAGCTACTTCCCCCGCCTCCCGACCCGGAGAAGCGGTAGAATTCAATTAAATTGAATTAAAAAGAGGACCAGCGTGACGGTCTGAGCGCTCCCCCGTGCTGAAAAGTCTCCTTGTGATTAATTTGCATGCGTTACTAGCAGGGGAACTCTGAGTACGTAGCAGACGCTTACCGGGAAATCCTCCGGTCTCATTGTTCCCCTTTTTCTACATTGAAGAAACTAACATACGTTATATGCTAACCTTAAAACAAAAGTTGATAATATCATAAATCATATATGTACGTTCGCTGTGTTCGTCTTTCCGAGACGTCCGTAGCGAACGCGAACACTCGGCGACAAGTTGTCGAATGGCACGTGTCGAAGCATGGGCGGGGACGTTTCAGACTGTTTGCAAAAAGTTTGCAAAATATACGCGCATGTTTGCATGATTCACAAGGAGACTTTTCAGCACGGGGGGGGCGCTCAGACCGCCACACCGGCAGCGGGCCATCATCAAACTCGCGAGCAAGTCGACTCGAGTGGAAAATGGCCGATTTCTGTACCGTCACAGGCGTCAAACTCAAGGCCCGGGGGGCACATCTGGCCCGCCGCATGATTTCATGTGGCCCGCGAAGGCATATCATGGGTATCAACTTCCGTGATTTTTTTTTTAGAAATCTGTAACCAAAATTTAAAATTGCCTTATCATATATGATAACAGTGAGATATTGCAAGGATTTGTGTCTTACCAAACGTCAGCAATAGTTCAAAAACACATTAGCCTTGATTTATGATTCCCTAACGAGTTAAAATTTCACGTGTAAATATGATGAGGCGAAAGATTTTCACGGTTTCTGAGGGAATCTGCAACTACAATGCGGCCCGCGCGGAAAAACGAGTTTGACGACACCGTCGTAAAGCGTCCCGTTGTTGGCACGTGCGCTAAGATAAAAGGTTTGCGTTTTTCCAAGCTGATTGGAAAAAGGTGCTCGGAATCCCATCGGCGGCCGACGGTAACCGCGGCAACCTGACCTCCACTCGGTCACGGGCCGAACTTTAAAGCGCGTTCTTTCACGAGGCCTTTGACGGACGACGTCCTGCTTTCGCCGCTTGGTTTTTGCCCCAGCCCGGTCTCAGCTTCGCGTGGTTTTTGGCCCCCCGACTGCTCGGTGAACCCCGACTCACCAGCCCGACCCAGCAGGCCACAAAAGTTGATCTTTCCTTGTAAAGTAGCGGGCGGGTCAGCGGTCGTCAAGCCCCCCCGACGCCGACCCCCGCCCCGCCACCTCGCCGCAATTGGATACCGGGAGGGGGCGGGGCGGGGGTCGCGGCAAAGCGGCCGACGTGTTAAGTCCTGTCGGCCTTTTGAATCCCGCCGGCGGGATTGCGTGTCGTCATTTGCGAGGAAATAATGATGATAATCGTAATCGTGATAAAAGGCCAAATATGTAAAACTGATTTGATATAACCCATGAATAAATCAGATTTTTTTTTTAAAAAAAAAATATATACACTGGTGCCTTATTAATTGTATTCTATCGATGACCCTGCTTGCAACTCATAGCGTGTGTATCTCAAGTCATCTTCTCCCATTGAATTGAATGGAAATGCCATTAATCGGTTGTCGCCACCCTCAAATATTTTTTATCCAAATGGTATAATCATTAAAAAAAATAATAGTATATAATATTGCACCTTACAAAGACTCACAACTGGTAAATTAAATAGAATTAAAAACAATGAAACTATTTTTTGTCACACTTTGAAACAACCGTTCCGTTCCTCGGGGTGTGCCCACCTTGGCCACCTGGGGGCAGTACAAGACGGGGTGTTAAACTCGTTTTTAGATGGTTTCTTCACTCGTGGCCGTTATGACTGAAACGATATCAATATTTCACGGCCTCTTTACGTGACATATACATGTACGTCCTCGCGCCGTAAAGACCTCGGAAGCACGCCGCCGGGTTGCTATTTTGTTTTGTTTCTACCGTTTCGACACGTCGCGCCGGCAGCTTTGGTTTTCGTCGCAGGCGGCAGATGTCGCGCGTCAGTGTTTGCTAGCGCGCTACCTCTAATCATTATCAGTCAACTTCACATTCCACTCGACTAATTCCAGACCGAAAATACGTTCGTTGAATGGGTCTGGACTGGACCGGTTGGTCCTTGTGGAAGACGTTTGGCTTCTCATCCGAGCGGACCAACCAGTGGGAACGCTAATGCTTATTTTTTTTTTTTTTTTTTTACATTCAGCCTTCCACGAGAGAAAATACGACATAACGACATTAAAATACTTGGTTTTACTCATTCTAAAAGCAACCACGAAACAATTTCATGCCGTTTAAGAGGAAATATGAAGTCAAATTTAATACTTTGCGGGGGGAGTAAAAAAACGGTCTCGTGCCGTGGATCTGCGCTATTTCATCTCCATGTTGGCACCGCGAGAGCGAGTGGACATGCGCCATCCAGTCTGCGGCACCGCCGGCTGTTATTTTAACCGAGTCTTCGGTTCTGGTTTTTCACCATTTTCACCGGGCCGTGAAATTGAATCTACTTCCCGTGCTGAGAATGTGAGTCACTTCCTCTTTTTTTTTTTTTTTTTTTTTTAACACTACAATTTCAAGTTATTGCTGGTCCATTAGCGGCATCATTTCAGTTAATAGCATTTGGCCACGTTGTAAAAGATCCCGTTTTAATCACCCGATAAATATTTTTTCCTTTGATTCAAGCAGTTTTTTTTTTTTTTTTTTTTGTCGGGTTTCGGCAGACCTGTTCCGGGTTTTTGGTACACGACATCAAGAGCTAAACCTTTAGGCGTCAGTTTTGGCCTCTTCCAGTCTGAGGTTTTCTTTCTGTTGCGGTGGACCAGCGGGGTCGCGCTAAATGACCAAAACATCTGGACCGCTCGACCCGACCCGACTGCAACTTTGTCAATGATGGGGCTCAAATTTGACTTTCGGGCGTGTCCGTCAACAAAACGGCAATAAATAAAAGAATGCGATTCTCCCCATTCCGTCATCAGTCCCAACTTTCCAAAAAAATGTTCAGATGGTGCCGGGGCAAAAAAAAAAAAAAAAAAATGTCAACTTAGAAGCGCAACTTTATGGGTTCGGGTTCGGGGCGAACTCGCTTACCCGCTCTACAACAAAAAGGATAATTTAGCTTTGTTTTTTTTTTTTCAAATAAAGGCATTTTTTTTCAAAAATATGATCCTGTTATTTTCCTGAAACGTAGAATGTATTTATGGGGAAAAAAAAAATCCTATTTTTCAAGAACAAAATTTCTACTTTTTCGAGACTAACGGCTTTTTTTTTCCAGAATAAGTGTGATTTTACAGTAATGTTTTTTTTTTTTTAATTGATTTTCATCTTTTTTGCCAAACTTTGACTTTAATATCATGATAGAAGTAAGTAAGTAAGTAAGTTTCTTTCGGCTTGTCCCGTTTGCCACAGTTTTTACGGCAGATGCCTTTCCTAGCGCAACCTCTCTCTTGGGCATATCATAATGATACGTTTTTATCTTGAAAGGATATAATATGATAACTTGTTTGATTGATGTTGTGTATCAGAGAACTTTCTCCCCCTGTAAGGGGTCCCTGAACCCAAAAGGTTCGAGAGCCCCTGGACTCTGACTGAATTGGTTTCGGGAGTTAGCGAAAGCCCCAGAAAACTCGCGATGCCCTGGTCCTGGTCGAGGTTTGTGGTTTTTGCCGCCCAGCCTGCCAGGATCCAATCACATGTACGCTGTTCGCGGTACGTCCTCCAACGCTTTCGACTCGCGTTACGGGTCGAGTCGGTCCGTTTCTCGTCCTCAAAGCGGCGTCGAGGGGTTTTTTTTTTTGTGTGTGTGTTTTTTTCTCTCTGTTAGCGTGATTGAGTGTCCGGACCCTCGCTGCGGATTGCGCAGATCATTCATGTCCGACGAGTCCTCTTAAACTCGGCGGAACGGCGCAATGAGCTTTTTTACTATCTTTTATGATCCCGTCTGTTAAAATTAACTGGCTGGCTGTAAAAAAAAAAAAAAAAACAAATAAAAATAGACTCGTGCCCTTCACGGCATCTTCGTACGCTCGAGGTTTATTTGCTGTGAGAAATTTAATTGAAGTATTAGAGGAAGTTAGATAAATGTTAAAAATTGTTTCGGGTGTTACCGCGCTCAGAGCCAAGAAAGTTATCCTGGTTTGCCTGATCAACGACAGACAGCTTCAATCGATCTTGCGTATCTCTCGTTTTGGAGGCCTGTTTCTCTGATTTCCATACACGATCAGCGTCCAAAAATCTCCTCCCGGGATCCGTAAAATCACCGTAACCCGGCCCCGACCTTTCAAAAGTCCGACCTATCAATCCTCCGACTGACTGACTGACTGAATGGTCAGTCCAGATACCCCCGCCACCCCGCCAACCTCCTCGAGATCGTTTTATCACCTCGCCTTAAGATCTTATCTTTAAGGGCCAGTCCGTGACCTCCTGGTCTTGGGAATGGACATGACCTTGTACAGACCTCAATCGCTGCCTTGTTTCGGGGGTATCTTTGGGCACGCGGATCGACTCGTTCCCTGGATGAGGTCTTGTGGGTTGTTGCGTCTTCTGGTCTTGTTGGTGGCACCGACCTGGCCTCGCCTTCACCCTCATCCGGGCAGCTCCGGGCCTGTAAAAGACAAACAAGAGAGCGTGGAAAGTAGGATGTGGGTGTGGAGAGGCGGGGGTGTTGCTCCTGATGAACTCTCAGATATCATCACCTCTGCGTGTACCGTATCTCTTCTCGCTTAGCTAGCCGATGATTGAAGGAGTCGCTCGGAGGTTCCAAAGTAGCCCCCGGGGGGAGGTTTCTGGGGTCTTCTTTCTGCTGAATTTTACGACCGGCATGGCTGACTCGGAAGCCAAATGCATCTGCCAGAAGCGCTCAGGCTACCCAGTGCACAGTTTTCCGACCTCCATTCAGCCGAGGCGGACAGTCAAACCGCCGTTCGCGAACAAATGGTAACACGACCCTCACGATTGCGACATCCTCGCGCCTCACTCTCCAGACGTGACTTGTCGGAGTTCAACTCGGTAGACAAATGTTGACAACAAAGAGGCAATAAAAGCAGACCGCGTGGCTAAAGGTCTGAATGTTGGGACCCAGCAAATCCGAGAAGAGATAGGAAAAGTTTACTGGTGATAGCGACAGGCTACGATGTTGTCCACTGGTATGCTAGTCAGCACACCATCTTGTTTCTTCATAATAGTGTGTTTTTACATAATGTAATGTATTTTTTTTTAACTCCATAGCAATTGAAAAAAAAGTCCAATATAACTTTGCTATGGCGCCGGAACCGATTAATTCCGTTTGCATTCATTTCAATGAGAAACTTTGCTTCTGTTGCCACCAACGCAATTAAAGCGAAAATTGTATCATTAGCGGCGACGCAGTGGTTGCAAATGACGGATGTCAGAATCCACTTTTTGTGGAAACGCAAGGAATTTTTCTCCGCTAGCTGGAGTCACGCTAATACAAAAGGACGCTATAAACACGATATACTTTGTACACAAATGTGATTTCCTTAACATAAAAATACATGCAGTATTTCTATCTCGTGAACTGATGAGACCTTATTAGCGGCCGCCTTCAACTTGCCGTCTGCGTCCTTCCAACTTTTTAACACCAAGCGTTTCAAGTCCTGACTTCCACGCTTGCTAGCTGTGAAAAGCGACATGAGTTGTTTCCTTGCCTGGGGGCCTGACAGTGCCCCCCCCCCCAGCCCTCGCCGCCACGAGTTCTTTTGGTGCTCCCCTATTATCTCCGTTGGCCTGCGCCTCGCCGTTTGCTCCCTGGCTTTTTTTATGGCAGGGTAGCAGAGGGCCACGAGGAAATGAGGTGACCCCGGGGGTCACCTGTGGAGTCGGGGGGGGGGGGGGGGGGCGGGCCTGGAACCCGGACCGAAAGCTCACGGCTGGTTGTGGGCCGGGGCGAAGGCGACGCTGAGAGTTTGACCCCCAGCATCATGTGCCTTTAATTAAGCCCGATTTAAATTTCTTTACAAGCTCCTTGTAGCCTTAAATCTTTCGGGTTTTTGCCCCCCCCCCTCCGCCCAGCCTCCCCAGGCCGGGTCCCTCTCACCCCTCATTCCACTGTCCCCTCCCTCTTTAATATGCCGCTTGACATCCACGTACGAAGCTATTGCCCCATCCACAAGGTACACCACTGGAACGGTGTCCAAACAACGGCCCGTGGACCATTTGTGACCCACCGTCCACATACTAAAATACGTCGTTTGGCTGCAGGGCGCACGCGACTTATTTTATACACGAGAAGAAGAAATTCATCCTCTTCCCTCGCGTCCTTGTGTTCCACCAACTGAGCATCATTCAGTAAGATGCCTTCCGGAATGGCGGTTTCTGCTCCGTGGCGAGTTCACTTTAGTCCGGATTCCTTTCGTTGTGGTTCTTCATACGCTGATGCAGTTCTGTTACTGCTCAGTACAGGGGCATTTCTAATCAGCCACCCAAAAACACTTCCGTTACAACTCGAATCTCAATCAGGCTTATGTACCACCCTTTTCTTCTTCTTGTTCTTTCGGCTTGTCCCGTTCGGGGTCGCCACAGCGTGTCATCTTTTTCCATCTCGTGCATCTTCCTCTCTAACACCGACTGTCCTCACGTCTTCCCTCACAACATCCATCAACCTTTTTCTTTGGTCTTCCTTGCGCTCTCTCTTCCTTGGTAGCTCCATCCTTGCCAACCTCCTACCAATTTGCTCACTCTCTCGCCTCCGGACACGTCCAAACTATCGAAGTCTGGTCTCTCGATCGAACCTTGTCTCCAAAACATCCACGTTTGGCTGAGCTCATTTCTGATCCTCTCCGACGTTGAAGAACCTCAACATCTCCAGTTCTGCTTCCTGTCGTCTCTTCGGCGCCACCGTCTGCAATCCGTCCACCGTGGCCGGCCGGCCTCACCACCGTTTTATAGACTTTGCCCTTCATCCTGGCGGAGACTCTTCTGTCACATAGAACACCGGACACCTTCCGCCAACTGTTCCGACCCGTTTCTTCACTTCCTTTACCGCACTCTCCATTGCTCTGTCTTGTTGAGGCCAAGTATTTGAAGTCGTCCACCCTTGCTTGTTACATTCCAACTAATAACGACGAGAAAATATGTTCATCTTTATTTGAGCGCATCATGCTGGAGGCAGAGGTACCGTCGTCTCCAAATCCGGGACTCGTACCTTCTGGGGCGCAACCTTCATGTTTGCAAAGCAACCAAATGATTTCATTTTTACACAGATACATTTGTTCGTTAGGTTTCTACAAAGTGCCTACTCTTGCTCTTATAAACATTACATTGTTAATTTTCATATTTCTACCCACCTTGGCGGTTTGTTTTGTTTTGAATGAAGCCGAAGAATGTTAAAGTCATCCTTGCATTCTTCCACGTTTCTGTGTGCGGCGCATGGAAGAGCGAAGTCCGGACACTCCGAAAGCCCCCCCCCCCCCCCCCCCGAACCCCCAACAACCGCCATCTTCAGTGGAACCTGGGGACTCTTTATGGGCCCATCAGGCACCCGCATGGACGACTTACTGCTCACCCCATTGACCTTCCAGTTGATGCCGGATTCCTTCTTTCTGGTCACCTTCGTTTGCAAACCTTCACATTCATCATCGCATATGTCAATATTTTCCATGAGCGTGTTCATTCGTGGTCCAGAACTGTTTTTTTTTTTTTGTTTTGTTTTGTTTTGTTTTCGTCGTCGTCGTTTTCGGATTTACGCAGGCTTTCGGGTCAAAGCGGCGCAGCTACGTTTAACGACGTCCTATCACCTGAATACGGCCGAGCCTTCATGTCTTAACGGGCCCCTTTAATTCATTCTGTGGCCCCCGGCTGCTTCCTCGTATAAAAAGATTTAAACACCGCTCTCCGGATTTTTATTGGCCGGGCTGCGAAAGTGTGCGTTTGCCGCACGATAATAACCTTTTTGGGGGGGGGGGGGGGGGAAGACAAAAGTCCTTTCGGGCCCGACTCCGTCACATCGAACATTTACACGTGTCGGACCGGGCTCGCTGGCGCGTTAGCGGCCCGGGAGCGTTGCCGCAGACGGGTCCGGTTCCTGGAACGCGGGCTGGCTAATTGGGTGGGTTGCGTTAAATAAATGTTTGCGTTCTTCCCCTCCCCCCGCTAGCCGGGGCCGGAGTGGGAGGGGTCTGCAGCCTCTCTACAAGAGGAAAACCAAACTTTTTTTTAACGCCATCAATCCGCCGTCTTCCGAGGCACTTATCCTCACAAGGGTCGCAGTGTGCTGGGGCCAAACCCAACTAACTTCGGACAAAAAGGCAGCCCACGCCCCAAACTGGGCGCCAGTCAGTCGCGCGGTACATATCAAACCCATCACTGAGCGGGAATCGATCCCACGCTACCCGTGTGTACCACTACACTATCGGTGACGTCGGCGCCGTGAACTGGTTTCACGTAATCCCAAATTTTGAAAGACTGGCATGAAAATGAATCAGTGAACCTGCTGTCTTTTCTCTCTCGCCGTTTCCTCTCTTTGCTTTCTCATTTTTTTTCTAGCATACGGGCTTATTTATTTTAAATTCATAAAAACATTATTAAAAGCCACACTTTTGAAAGTATTCCTTAGCACCTCGCTTGCTCTCGAGAAATGGGAGACTTTCGTAAAACAGTGACACAAAGATGCTAACGCTAACTCAGCTCTCCGAAGAAGACGCAAAGTGTTCTTGATTCAACAGTTTATTTGTCACCAGAGTTGAACACAATTACACAATTTAAAATTATATATTTAAACACTGAAATGTTCAACCAACATCAATTGGACACTCTAAATTGCCCCTAGGTGTAATTATTAGTGCGACAATTTGTCTGCATGTGCCCTGCGATTGGCTGGCAACCAGTACAGGGCGTACCCCGCCTTCAGCCCGTTGACAGCTGGGATAGGCTCCACCAATTCCCGCGACCCTTGTGAGGATAAGCAGCGAAGAAAATGGATGGATGGATGTTCAACCAAACCATATAAGAACAGAAGTCTGCTAGCTTAATGCTAGCATCTAATGCAAAATTCCTTAGACAGGCTAGTATAAATTAGCAATGATGTTCCAGAATTCATAAACCTTTGTGGGAAAAATTTTTACTTTACAAAGCAGCAAAATATAGTAAAAGTAACTTTATTTGTTGCAATTTGTATCAGAAGTTGAATTGACACCGGCACGGTGACTCAGCTGGTAAAGTGTTGGCCTCACAGTTCTGAGGTCCCTGGTTCAATCCCGGTGGCTAAGAAAATGGATGGATGGATGTTCAACCAAACCATATAAGAACAGAAGTCTGCTAGCTTAATGCTAGCATCTAATGCAAAATTCCTTAGACAGGCTAGTATAAATTAGCAATGATGCAACATTATAGACACAAAAGATGCAGCAGTACAATAGAAGTAACTTTATTTGTTGCACTTCGCGTCACAAGTTGAACTGACACCGGCAAAGTTGTGTCCCTGCAGGTTCCAGATCCAGAGGGGAACCAGCGACCCCAACAGCTACAAGAGCCTGGGCGACTGCTTTCGCACCATTTTCCGCAGTGAAGGGTAAGCCTCGTCGTCTTGCTTCCCGTGGCGGCGTCGAATTGTTCCGACAAACAAACAAACGAGCTGCGTCACGATTGCACGGCAGGAAAAATGTTTGCTATTCGGATCAGGTGTTGGTTCGTAATTGACTGCCAAGCCGTTCCCGCTAACTCCGGGCGCCCCCCCCCCCCCCCCTCCTCACGTTCTGGTGACAGCTCGCTGAGACAGCGCAGGCGTCGGCCTCGGCTCGCGTTTACGGCGAGACGACAGCTTTACAGCGGATCGAAAAAGCGCATCAGGCGGCGAGGGGGCCGTCCGGCGACGGCTCGGAAAAAGCCGCGACCGGAGTCGCGTCCCGACTCCGAAGCGCTGGAATGCGTCCTGACCGACTGAAGATCCGCTTCGATTATCTTGGAGCGCGTCTCGCTTTTTGTACTTTCCAGTAGCGCGCCGCGGATTAGCCGCAGGCCAAACCACTTAGCGGGGATTTGTACAAACACTGTCGCAGAATTATTAAAAATAAACATTCCGGAGCGCTCCGGCGTAAACCGGAGATCTGCTTTGTTCAAATATAGAACACGCGCATCAAAGGGGGAGGCTGAATTTCCGATTTTTGTAACACGGGCGTAAGCGGCGGCGGCGGCGGCGGCCCAGTGTGTTAAGTGGTTCCGTCTGGAGGCAAAACGCAAAAAGTATTCGGCGGCATTCTTTACGCACGCTGGCCCGCGGCCTGAGGCGTGCGCGGTCGCAGGAACATTGGGAAAAAAAATGAAAAATGTTCTCTTCCGCTCTCGCCGTAACGTTTGTCTGCTGTCAAATAGTTTTATCACCTTCCCCTGGTAGCGTAGTCTGCAAAGTCGTATTCGAATGCTTTCGGGAAATAAACGCAACAAAAAAGACTCCGATTGGATGACTAAAAAATTCACATTTTTGGCGATATGAGTGCGCTTATCCTCATAAGGGTCGCAGGAGGACTGTAAACATTCAAAATGTTAAAGCGAGTCTTTGGCTCCGCTTACACAGTGATGCCACTTCTGACTTCACTCCCTTGGATTCAAACCAACCCCGGATTTATTCCATCCACCCATTTTCTAAGCCGCTTATCCTCATAAGAGCCGCGGGGAGTGCTGGAGCCTATCCCAGCTGTCAACGGGCAGGTGGCGGGGTGCACCCTGAACTGGTCGCCAGCCAATCGCAGGGCACACAGGGAGATGGACAGTAATCGCAGTCACAATCACACCTACGGGCAATTTAGTGTCCAATTATTGTTGCATGTTTTGGGGATGTGGGAGGTAACCGGAGTGCTCGGAGAAAAGCCACGCAGGCACGGGGACAATGTGCAAATTCCACACAGGCGGGGCTGGAATTGAACCCGGGACCTCAGAACTGTGAGGCCGACGCTTTGATATATATTTGTTAAATTGGTATTGTGAAGTGGAGTAGCTGTAAAGCGTTGGCCTCACAGTTCTGAGGTCTCGGGTTCAATCCCGCCCCCGCCTGTGCGGAGTTTGCATGTTCCCCTCGTGGCCTGTGGGGCTTTTTTTCCGGGTGGGCACTCCGGTTTCCACCCGCATCCCAAAAACAAGCGGCATCAGTTGGACACTCTAAATTGCCCCAAGGTGTGATTGTGAGTTCGACTGTTTATCTCGATGTGCCTTGCGATTGGCTGGCGACCAGTTCAAGTTGTACCCCGCCTCCCGTCCGTTGACAGCTGGTATAGGCTCCGGCACTCCCCGCGACCCTTGTGAGGATAAGCAGCTAAGAAAATGGATGGATGGAAGGATGGATTTCCACGCAAAAGTCCAAATGACATACATTTTTTTCGCCGTAAAATTGTTTCCAAAGATGTATGATCTTGTGAAACATGAATATCTTTACCCATAACTCGAAATCTTATATTTGATATCCTGAAAAGTGCACGCATGGGGCGTGCTGCTCATTAAAGCCGCCGATGTCAAAGTCAGCGCGGAGGCGGTGGGAAAATGAAAATATTCGTCCGATGAAGCACGCCGGCTTGTTTAGGTGTCAAATGTTCCCTCGGGGGCGGCTCGACTTTTCCTCCTCGCCGAGCGTCCTCGGGATCGACCGCCGCCCCACGCCCCACCCCCCCTTCCCCAGCTCCGTTTGTTGTTATAGTGGCCGACACAGGCTGTTAACATTAAGGAAAGGTTTATTCAAACCAGCGGCGCCCCCTTCGATTTGTGGCATTTGCGTAAGGAAAAGCCCGAAAACGCCAAGCTTACATCGGGACGCAAATGAGCAGTCAAATGCCGGCGGCCACGTTCGTCCTGTAGCAAGTTTCCAGCGGCCCGCAGGTCCAACCGCACCCGGGAAATGCGCGGCCGCCATTTGCGTGGCCCGCCGCCGGGCCGGGCGCGCTTTTTCCATTTTGACGATTTCCAAAAATAATCCATAAATGTTATTTTTGATGAGCAGCGTTGGGATTATGACTTTGGAAATGGGCTTGCTCACGAATGCAAGTTACCCTGTCAAAAACGTCACATTTTTGTATTGTATTCATTTTGGATGAACATATAAACAGGATGTTTTCTCTAAAAAAAATGGAATATGTAAAATATTTACATTTTTTTAAATGGCCATGTTTGATTTTTGAGCTGATGGGCCAGGTCACTTGTTGATGAATTCAAAACAAATAAATGAAATAACGTTAAAGTGTTCAAAATGGTTCGATTTTTACCTCACATCAGTCGACAATCAAAATGATTAATTCATATTTTTAAATTCCGTCATTTCATTTCTCTTCGATATAATTTAACTACCCAAAAAATATTAATTAATTAAATAGTGTGTGTGTGAAAATGCTTATTTTAGTCATGAATTTCATTTTTTATTAACAGTAAATCAGGAGGTAACGTCACAGTTACTGATTTTATGACTAAAAAACAACTTCATGAATGAAAAATGTATTTCAGGACTGCTGATGATGTAACCGTCTATTCTCCGTTGCCGCAGTCAACATTTGGATGGGATTGATAATTGAAACGGAAATATGCTCTGGCAGTTTATTTCTCGGCTTCGCAGGCGTTCTTCTCCTTATACATACATTCATTCATCCAATTTTCTGAGCCGCTTATCCTCACAAGGGTCACGGGAGTGCCGGAGTCTATCCCAGCTGTCGTCGGGCAGTAGGCGGGATGCGCCCTGAACTGGTTGCCAAACCAAAGTGTCCGGAGAAAAGCCACGCAGGCACAGCGGGAGGACATGCAAACGCCACGGGGGCGGGGCCGGGATTTGGACCCCCGTCCTCACAACTGTGAGGCAAACGCCCTAACCTGTCTTTCACCGTGCCGCTCCTATTTCTTAACAAACAAAAATATGAATTTTGGTTTGTAAAAATGGGTCACGACGCTCAACGATCGGAAAATGCGGTAGCAACAGTCGAGAAGCATCGCTCGAAACTGAACAGGAAGTCGGCCATTTTGGTTTTGAAGTGGCCATTTTGGGCAACTTACAGGGCTTATACTTACGTTGATGTACCATAATTTCAGGCCGACAAGCCGCGACTTTTTTCACACGCTTTCAACCCTGCGGTTTATGCGGTGATGCAGCTAATTTGTGCATTTTTTCTAACGACCACAAGGGGGCACTCGAGGGGAAAAGGTAAGCGTGAGACCGGCGGAATACATGCGCCGAGGAAGTGACTTTTACCGGTCCGGCCCTGTTCGCGCTGCGCCAGCTTGTTACTGCCGTGTCTCAGTGAGTTTTCCCGGTATGTTTTTCTTAGCGCGGCGCTAGCGTTGGCATGAACGCGGCGGCACTAGCGTTAGCGTTAAATTCCAGTGGTTGTCTTGTTTGGTGAAAAGCAGGGAAAATAATGTTGTTTTATTGGGACTTGTTCCACAAAATAAAAAGGATGAAAAGGCGCAGTGTCGTCAAATCTTCTGTGTCCCCTCCGCAGAATCTTCGGCTTCTACAAGGGAATTTTGCCGCCCATCCTGGCCGAGACGCCCAAGAGGGCCGTCAAGGTGAGTGGAGTTGGCGCCGCCGCCGCCGCCGCCGCCGCTCCCGTGTTTGTTCTGCCGGGCCAGCCCAAATATTGACTTACAAGCAGTTAGCGGCACATCGCGCCCGGGCCACATCTTGGGACGACAAAATGTTGCGGACGATTGCGTTCAACTTGCTCTCCAGTGAGTGGAGCCTCATTATAATCATTAAAATCATATCTCATCGTGTAATGGCATGTTAGAATTGCTCAGTATGTCATGAATTATCATGTATGTTTTGGAATCAGATCTTTATTTATTTTTTAGTCTGCACAACGGCGTACAATTCTGGCACTCTCAGACTTTGCCAGCGGCAGTTGAAGTGACAAATATTTTTGGACGCGTCGTCCATTTTATCCGTTTTCTGTTTGATTGAGATTTCAATGCGAGAGCATTTTTGCGCGAATATTGCCGCTGTAAGAATGTAATTTCCCTCGCGGGATTGAACAACGAGTACAATGTATCTAAAAAGCGACTTAAGTGAATGCTAACGCCCGAGTGTAAATGCGTTCGGCGACGCTTCCGGGCGAGGGCGTCGCGCGTCATGTCGTCAAAGCGGCGCTCCTTTTTCCTCAACCTGACTTTCTCTTCTGCAGTTTTTCACCTTTGAGCAGTACAAGAAGCTCCTGAATTTGACCCCTTTGTCCCCGGGCCTGGTGAGTCTGAGCACCTGAGTACACTCTCGCTGAGAAAGATAAACAAACGCGCGCACGCAAGGAACAGGAAGAACACTGTGCGCCGTGTCGCCGTTTGGCCTCAGCTGCTGACGGATGCCAAGAGTCATTTGCGCCGTGTCCGACGCAGAAGTGGCTCGGCTTCGCGTTGTCGATGCGGTTTTTTCCTTCAAACGTGTGACAATTTTTGCCGGCGTGCGCCTGGCGTGCGTTGAATTTTATTTCTTTTTCTTTTTTTTTTTAGGTGTTACAAATGTGAAAGGGCACACACGTCACGCCAATGATGTGACCCCCGAGAGGTTAATAAGTCGTAAGATAAAAAAAAAAAAGAATCTGTTTTTAATCAGTGTAACGATCGTTGTTCCATGTACAGTATTTTCCGCACTATGAGGCGCACCGAAGAGCCTTGAATTTTCTCAAAAGCTGACAGTGCGCATGATAAACAGGTGCGCCTTATAATCAGGTGCGCCTTATATGTGGATCAATAACCCTAACCCTATCTATCCACCCATCCATTTTCTTTTGCCGCTTATCCTCACGAGCGTCGCAGGGAGTGCCGGAGCCTATCCCAGCTGTCAACAGGCAGGAGGCGCAGTCCATCCAGAACTGGTCGCCAGCCAATCGCAGGGCACATAGAGACAAACAGCCAATCGCACTCACAATCACACATCGGGGCAATTTAGAGTGTCCAAGTAATGTTGCATTTTTTGGGGGTGTGGGAGGAAACCGGAGTGCTCGGAGGAAACCCACGCAGGCACGGGGAGAACATGCAAACTCAGCACAGGCGGGGCCGGGATCGAACACGGGACCTCAGTACTGTTACCAGCTGTGTCACCGTTAATAAATCGTAAGATTAAAAAAAATAATCTGGTTTTAAAAAGTGTACTTGTTGTATGTGCCATATTTTCCGCACTATAAGGCGCACCTAAGAACCTTTAATTTCCTCAAAAGCTGACGGTGCACCTTATAAACGGGTGCGCCTTATATACGGATCATTATCGAGCCTCTAGCGCAGCCCATCTAATGGATCCATAACGTAACCCCAGCCGAGACTGTAGCGTCTATTCCATGCGCCTTATGATGCCGTGCGCCATCCATTGAAGGTGCGCCTTATAGCGCGGAAAATACAATGCCTAACATTCGTTCGTTGGGTATTTCAACCCGCGACGTTCGTAAATCAAGCCGCGTTGCCTCCCCGGACTTTTCTGGAAATTATTTTGTGACATAATAGCGAAAATAACCGCAACAATAAACAAAAGATTGATTTCGCAATTCATTGATTTGTTGACGTCGATTTTTTTAGGGGGCGGGGGGACGGTAATTATTAGATTATTGTACATGTAAATGTGTAAAGGGATCCGCGTGCACGTCTTTCCGTGGCGCAGTGCAGCTGAACGTCTTCAGCGTGATTGAGGAGGACGCGGCGAGGCAATAATACAAATGGGGAATGCAAAAAGGTGGCGGCGGCGGCGGCGGCCTGTGTAAATACGGGGGTGGGGGGCACGTCTGAGGAGGATGGCTCTCGGGCCTCTGACAGCAGGATAAAGAGGGCAGGAAGAGTAATGAGCTTTCGACGCGTTCTTGACGTGTTCCCATTACGCCGGCGCCCGCTCGCACGCACGCGCCGTCTTCGTGCGGATACACGCAGCATTGCGACACGCGTTCGTTTCGGGCCCCTCGCCGAGCGCTCGCGCTTCAGCGCGTTGCGTAAGCGCCGACAACGACGGCTTTTAATAGGCCAGATATGATTTAGACGTCAGTTTTCAGGCTTGATTTATTCTGCAGTTTCACAATTATTGTGGAAATTGCTCAACGGGAGCGGGAATAATATTCGACAACGTCACTAAAGATGTACGAGCATGTTTCCTTCAGGGCTGATACGTTGTTTTTTTTTTTTGAAGGACAAGCCAATATTTGGAGCCAAATTCCATTTGCATCCGTCCGTTTTCTGAGCCGCTTATCCTCACGAGGGCCGACAGAGCCGATCGCGGCTGTCATCAGGCGGGACAGGGGGCGGGGGCACACCCTCAACTGGTCACAGGGCACGTTGACTAAGGTCTCCCGGAGTGAATACAGTTTTTTTTTTAACTGTCATGCTAATCTTTCACTTATCGTAGTAATTGAAATAAAATTTCCAGGGAGACGCGAAGGCAGCAGCAGCAACTCCGATAAAGTTCACAGAAGTTTTAGATGAAGTGCACCCAGTTTTAAATTGATCTCTTATCGGATGTTAGATTGGGAGGGGGGCATAAGGCTGATCCTGGTAGGTGTCAAAATGCCGAACATGGGCACCGATAATCCGGTCGATCGCAAAGTGTTTAGCGTACGCGTTTCTTGGTAATCAACCGTTTTTGTCCTGTAATCGCTGGAAATCCGCAGGCGCTGTCGGCGGCAGGACTCGGCGCCGGCTTGACCGAGGCCGTCGTGGTCAACCCGTTCGAGGTGGTCAAAGTCAGTCTCCAGGCCAACAGGGACGCCTTCAAACAGGTCCTTGACGGCCTCGAGCCGGCCTCTCCCTATTTTGATCCGCATCGCCGCTTTCCGCCTTGACGGCTTTCGGTTTCTCAATCCGCAGCAACCGTCCTCCTTCGCGCAGGCGAGACACATCATCAGGACGGACGGCTTCGGACTGAAGGGTCTGAACAAGGGGCTGACGTCCACCCTGGGACGCCACGGAGTCTTCAACATGATCTACTTCGGGTTCTACTTCAACGTCAAGGACGCCATCCCCGCCAGCCCGGTAATGCGGCGATGCGGAACCGCTCACCCCGCGTGTTCCGATGATCGGAGCTTTTTCCGCTTATCGGTATCATTCAAAGTGATCAAACAGTGAAGCTCGCGGGCTTGCATATTTTTCCCATCATAATTTCCCCTTGTAAAATGTACTGATGCTGACGATAAGTCATCTCTCAAATCAAGATCAGTTAATAACCAATACGATTGGAGTAAAGACTGACCCACAATCACGATGCATCGGTTCATATTCTTACGATCCAACTCCGTAGTTCGGACTTGGGCCAGTTCATCAACTATCGTCTCAGATATCAGATTCTTTTTGCTAACCGGTGTGCATGAATCATCTTTGGGGCCCGAAACAATACCGACGGCAACCTTCCTGTTAGCTATTTTATGACGATTTGGACTCAGTGATTCTATCATTCCCGGCAGTTTTTCAAAACACACAGTCCAGGAAATCGCAAACTGTTTCACGTTTGTCTGGCGTCGACCCCACAAGGAGCCTCCGCCTGCCTGCTGTTAGCGAATTTACGTTGTTTGTTCGAGCGTAGGAGCAGGAACGGCCGTTTAGGAGTTTAGCGTATTAGATTAGCTTGACGGAAGCCCAAATCAAGAGGGGCTCAGCTCGGCTAATACCTCGTCTGTTTGCTCTTCATAACATCCTGCAACGTTTCGCATTACGCATCAGTCGGGCCCCGACGGCTCCGAACAAACGTCGGTTTTGTGGAACGCAAACGGTTACCATACGCCACGTGTACCCGAAACGGAGCGGGCGGACGGACTCGGGCCGGCTAATTGGAAGCAGACAAGGCCACTTCTTTTCCGTTTACAGTAAGAACGCCAAGGAATCCGTGTTGTTCTCTCTGACAAGTGACTAACCCGTTTGGCGGTGGCGTCCCTCCAAAGTCAATCAACGGCGTGACCCGGTGATCTCTCGGCGGAAAAAAAAAAAAAAAAACGGACTCAGACTCAGCCGAGCGTGCTGGCTGCTGTCATGTTGCCGCTTGAGCGGGAAAGGAAAAAAAACTCGATGGCTGCACTCGGCGCTCGCATCCATCAACTGCCGGGGAAAGCGCATGAAATTAAAATTGTTTTGCCTGTCGGATATCGTGATTGCCGTTCCCCAGATGGTACCTGGGACTTTTTTTAAGGGTGCGCATGGGGCAGAGACGCCCCCGGATCTGTCACGGTGTTGCACTTGTGAGACAGACCGAGGACCAAATGTGTTCCGATGATGAAGCCGATGTGGGATTTCAGTTGTTGGAGACAAAAACGACGGTCGCGATTCCGTATCAAGGTCCAGGTCCAGAAAGTGAGCCGCGTCCGTCTGGGCGCTTAACGGGTGTTCCGCCGTCAGCGTGGTCGGTTGAAGAGGGGACGCGTATCGTGGGGGGCGACGTCGCATTGGGCATTTATCAACGACGTTGTTGTCGAGTGGATACCGACAGTTGCTTGTGACACCGGCCCGAACGGAGTTGCGGTAGCGGCGATCTCACCACCCGCGGGAGTTCCCTTGCGGATTCGGCTACTGGAGGCTGGTCGCCTCCCAACACGATGTTGGGTCTGTAGCCGGCGACTTTGGGCGACTCCGGGGGGGGGGGGGGTGCGGGCTCATAGATCCATCTCGAATGAGCGCACCTGTGATGTAGGTGCGGTGGTGCGAAGGGGTGGTCCGCCCCAATCCTCTCTGAATGTAAATTAAATAGTTTTGGGAAGAACCTGATCTGGTTGAGGGTGTTTGAGGAGGCCCACGAACTGGATCGGGATCTTGAAGGGGGGTGGATCACATCCGTGGTGATGCTGCTGGGGGGGTGCGTCTCTTATTGAGTTTCTCGTCGGCCATCTTTAGGGGGCTCTTCTACCTGCGTCTCTGCGTTCCGGTGGAAAGAGTTTGGGGATTAGCTGTTGATTTAGTCTGCCTCTCGGGGGCGTGCCCCTGTCATTTGTTTAAAAAAAAATAAAAAATAAAATTCTCCCGACCAGTTAGACTCTGTAGAGTCTCCCCCTTTTTTTTGGTGGGGGGTGCGCGGTGCAGTCGGGGTACAGTAATACGCCTGTGTGCCGAGTCGCAGCCCAATTACGCAAATTGTCCCCATATGCCTCCCCCAAGTCTGCCTGCTTGAATCCTGTTTATAAATCCTCGGGGCTCCCCAGAGAACATGTGCTTCTGCTCAGCCAATCAGGAAGCACTAATCTAGTGCCTACCCCCCCCCACCCCCGCCCCCCCATCGCTACCATAAAATGATGGCGGCTTTCATGCCAGCTTTGCAATCATATGCCCTCTTGCCACTCGCATGTTACAATCAATGTACGTCGAGGATGTCCACATTCTGATCCGCGGGATATTTGCGGTCCGTCGACGTTTTTTTTTAGAGGCCCGAAGAATGCCCTAAAAACAACACTTTACGTAACCCAGAACCAGGTACAAGATACAGGTATTACAAACAAATTCCTTGTCACACTTGGCCCGATAAAGTGGATTCTGAGTCTACTTCAATCGCTCTAGAGGTTCTCAGGGGATTGGTTTTAGTGCGTTCAAGAGATGAACTTTTGATTTTATTTCTTCATGCTCCCTGAAGTACGTAATCAATTGTGCCTTCACCAGGACCCCACCCTGGAGTTCCTGAGGAAGTTCGCCATCGGCCTGGTGTCCGGAACCATCTCCTCCTGTGTCAACATCCCCTGGGACGTGGCCAAGAGTCGCATCCAGGGCCCGCAGCCGGTACCCGGCGAGATCAAGTATCGTACCTGCGTCCAGACCATGGCGCTGGTTTACCGCGAGGAAGGGTAGGGACGACCTTTGGTCGACCTCGTCCTCGTGTTTTGTCGCAGGTGGCTTGTCGGGCTACCTGCCAAACTTTCTTGCGTGGGTGACCAAAAAGGGGTTTTCATTATCATGTACATGTATGTAAAAACTGAAGAGGAATATGGATGATGAACCACCCGCTGAAGTTATGGGAAAGAGTAGTCTAGGCTAGAATCAGGACAGAAGTAAGAATCTGCGAGCGACTGTTTGGTTTCATGCCTAGAAAGAGTACCACAGATGCAACATTTGCCTTGAGAATGCTCGTGGAAAGGTACAGAGAAGGTCAGAAGGAGCTACATTGTGTCTTCGTAGACCTAGAGAAAGCCTCTGACAGAGTACCAAGAGAGGAACTGTAGAACTGCATGCGCAAGTCTGGTGTGGCGGAGAAATATGTTAGAATAGTACAGGAAGTGTATGACGGCAGCAGAACAGCGGTGAGGTGTGTCAGAAGAATTTTAGGTGGAGGTGGGTCTGCATCAGGGATCCGCGCTGAGCCCCTTCTTGTTTGCGGTAATAATGGATACGCTGACAGATGTGGTTAGACTGGAATCCCCTTGGACTGTGATGTTCGCAGATGATATTGTGATCTGCAGTGAAATCAGGGAGCAGGCGGAGGAACGCTTAGAAAGATGGAGGTACCCCCCGGAAAGGAGAGGAATGAGAATTAGCCGAAGTAAAACGGAACATATGTGCGTGAATGAGAAAGGTGGAGGGGGAAGAGCGAAGCTCCAGGGAGAAGAGATGGCGAGGGCGGACGACTTCAAATACTTGGGGTCAACGACACAGAGCAGTGGAGAGTGTGGTAAGGAAGTGAAGAAACGGGACAAGTGTCTGGTGTTCTTTGTGACAGAAGAGTCTCCGCTAGGATGAAGGGCAAAGTTTATAAAACAGCGGTGAGGCCGGCCATGATGGACGGATTAGAGAGGGCGGCTCTGAAGAAATAACGGGAAGTAGAACTGGAGGTGGCAGAAATGAAGATCTTGAGGTTCTCGCTCGAACTGAGCAGGTTGGATAGGATTAGAAATGAACTCTTTAGAGGAACAGCCAAAGTTGGATGATCTGGAGACAAGGTTCGATCGAGAGAAGACGTCGATGGTTTGGACATGTCCGGAGGCGAGAGGGTGAGCAAATTGGTAGGAGGTTGGTAAGGATGGAGCTGCCAAGGAAGAGAGAGCGAGCGAAAAAGTTGATGGATGTTGATGAGGACAGTCCGTGTTCGAGAGGAAGATCCACGAGATGGGCTTAGATGGAAAAAGATGACACGCTGTGGCGACCCCTAACGGGACAAGCCGAAAGGAAAAGAAGAAGATATTTGTTGCCCTTTAGTCAGCACTAACAATGGCACTTGCGTAGGGGTCTGAAAAGATGACTCGCGATCACGTGGCGATGGAGTTTTTGTCCACACCGATGATGACAGCGGAGACCTGGACCAAAACGTTGGCACGTGCCAAGGTTGAAAATTGACCTTTTCTCAACATTTTCAACGACACAACAGAGCAAAATGTTGACACATGGTCCCGTTGCCATTGCTGTTTTGTCAACGTCGATGGCACATGGCTCTGAGCTTTATGTCAACAGTGATGATATTTGAATATCAGACACGAAAAAAAAAAGTGACACATTGTTACATCCAAACCAAAACGCTGACACGAGACTCGAGATCTTTTGTAAACAGTGTGGACCAGAGAATTGCCAGACGGTTGCATAGCGATTGACCTTTTGTCAATTCTGACAGTGACAATGTTGTACTTCACCAAAATTTTGACACGGTCACGTTCAATGCGGACTATAACAGCCGCGTGCCAAAACTTTTTGCTTCCAACCAAAGGTTAGTCACGATCAACTCAACTTTTAACAAAAAAAAAACAAAAATGAAAAATTGAGACTCGGTTAAACAGGAACATGGCTTTTCCCAACAGTGACAAGGAGCGTACCAGATCAAAAAGTTGAGACACGGTTACACAATCGTGCCCCAATTCACCGACCCCCACCCGCCCCTTTAGCGCCACCACATCCAGTAACGCAGGCCAGTCCCTGCTAATTAGCGATCCCGCCGGGAAACGTCGTTAAGCGCACCCTAACGAGGCGCGGCGCACTCCTCGGGTCGATCTAATCAGACACGAGGGCCGAGGGAGGAAGTGGCTCCAGCCTTGTTAACGCCATCGGTTGGGGGAAGGGGTGCGCGAGGCCGCTTGGTCACCTTGAACGCATTAAGCGGCGGGACGGAACACGACGGCGACAATGTGATCCCGCTGAGACGCTGACAACGTTGAGCGACGCACCCCCTCCATCAGTTTTTGAGAAAACTTTTTAAGACAATCACTGACTTTGTACATCCTGAGGGAGATGACACAAGTCCAGCTAGATCAGTTTTCCCCAAACATTTTACACCCTCGAGCATAGCCGCATTTTTGGCACATTCCCTCAGATAGCTAACAAAGGTCCTGAAATCTTGAAAAAAACGCACCTCGTGTAGTATCCCCGCAAAGATGGCGCACCACCTACAGGAAAAATATTTTTTTAATGCTATTGCTAGCAGGTACATTGTTGATTCTACCGTCCACGTCCCCTGCGATTGGCTGGCAACCAGATTTGGGCGTACCCCGCCTGCTGCCGGAAAATAGCTGAGATACGCTCATGCGCTCCCGCGACCCTTGTGAGGATAAGCGGCTCAGATTATGGAGGGATGGATATACATTCTACGTATCTTTTTTTTCCTCACCCAAACTGGGATAGGCTCCAGCTCTCCTGCGACCCTTGTGAGGATAAGGGCCTTGGAAGATGGAATGGGGAAAAAATATATATATATCTGCTCCAGCCCTCATGTGACCATTGTGAGGATAAGCAACCAAGAAAATGGATGATAATTTTTTTCTTGGCCGCTTATTCTCACAAAGGTCACGTCAGGTGTGTGTTCCACTACACGCTCAGTGACTCTGTGTTGTTGGTTAAATTTTATGTCAATCAAAATCCAAAGCAATCAAATAACAGAAAACGAGTCATGGGTGAAGCTCATTCAGCCAATCAAAATGCTTGTTTGAGAGGAAGTTCCGCCCTCCTTTAGATCTACTTCCTGAAGCAAACTATGGTGTAAATATCGACTAGCCACAAAAAAAGGATGTGAGCTAAAGAAGGTGGAGAAAGCAAACGGGAGAACGCCAAAGGTAAAGGATATAAGATCGAGTGTGAATGTATTGATATTATTGCGAATAGAGCAGCGGCTTCGTGACTCTTACGAATTGTTTCAGCGCGGGAGCTAAACGTTAGCAATTGGGTTAGCCGTTAGTTTAGTTTAGGGCGAGGCCTGATGACGTCACGCTGCTTTGTCAGTATCCAAACCAGTTCACGGAGATAAATCTTTTGCTGTTTTTTCATTTTTTTCTTTCCTTATTCTTCGTTCTTACTACCCGTTTCTATTGATGGTGAGCCTTATTTTGACAACGGCTTGTAGTTTGAATAACTCTGAAGGCCGCAATATATTTCTATGTTTGATTCATGTAAGGTCCACATATTGTTGTTAATGCTGTTTTGTTTTTGTAGGTACTTGGCACTCTACAAGGGCTTGGTGCCAAAGATAATGAGACTCGGGCCAGGTAACATGCCGTTTTTATTTAAATGTTTTCAAAAATCCTTCCTTTATTCCTTCCATTGAACGTTAGTAAACGGAAATGTATCTCTCGTTCTGACCACAGGTGGCGCTGTGATGCTGCTGGTCTACGAGTACGTCTCCGGATGGCTCCAGAGGAACTGGTAAAGACTGCCAACCACAAAAACAAAACAAAACCAAAAAGAAAAAGTGCCTTTAGGGAATTATTTCCCTAATACCTCGAATAGAAAGGTATCTTTCTTTTTATGAAGTGTATTCAAATGCAATGACACAAATGCAGTTTTTCAGGTCCACTTGTTTTTTTTTTTTGTTTGTTTTTTTTAAACCGGAATCGTTACTTGCTCGGCACCGTACAGTGTTTTTTTTAAATCTTTTTCTAAGGTCCTCTGAAGCTTTATTTCAAGAACTCTGCAGATAGGCGTGGGCGTTGACTTCCCAATGAAAAACCTCAAAGGGAAACAGCCATAACTTGTATACAGTATGTACTGTACGTATCTATATTTGCACTGAGAGCCATAGAATGTTAGGACACATTTGGGACCTATTAAAAAAATCTCGTTTAGCTTTTTTAAAGTAAACATCCAAACTCTGCAAGTCTTTGCAGTTATGTAAATGCATTTATAGATATGAGCACAATATAGCTTTTTCGCTGTTGCATGATTGATTTTTAATGTGCCAAATATAAATTGGCTAAATTGTATTCATTGTCTCCCCCCCCCAATAAAACTGACATGTAGCTGCGTCTATTGCCAAAGAATTAAAAAGAAATCTACTTTTGATCACTTATTTCCTTCACTTTGGTGTGCTTGGAACACTTTTTTTTTTTTTTATTAATACACTGTTGGCTTTGATGGGTGTTTTATTTATTTTTTTTAAATATTCCTGAAATTTCAACCACTTCATTTTCTCTGGTGATGGTGGCTTAAGAAGACAAGCAGCCTTTAAAAAAATTGTATAAAAACTAAGGAAAGTAATATATTACAATACAACTGTCACATTATCATGAATCCGATATATTGGGGAAAAAATGTATTTACCAAATGTGAATTTGATCACTTGTAATTCTTTAATTTCTGAGGTTACTGACATCCAGGTGCATTTATTTCCAAAAGTTTTGTTGAAAATAGCTACTTTTAATAATTCTTTACACATTTTTGGACTTACTACACTTACCAATTACTCCACTCCAATGAAGCTTTTGATTCCATTTTTGACCCTGTGATGGGTAGATGTGCTCGTGTTTGAAGTACATGTCGAGCTATTTAGATTAGTTTTTAATAGACGCACGGAATAGCTGTATTTTAGATTTTCCAAGACTGCGATGTGCAAATCAGCGACCCATAAATTGCGCTGGTACTTTCGTCACATTTTACGCGCAACGTGAACAACTTTACGCACAAAACGACTCGGACTGCCATCTTGCCAGAATCGTCGCCTTGCTGACTATTCGAGCGCTTACTGACACTCGGACGCGGGCCTCGGGCTCCCCCGACGACATCGTGACCCGACACATCCGCATCCGGCCGGTTCTGTTTCCGAGGCGACCTTTTCACGCCGAATTCCCCGCGCGCCTCGGTCCCGCCGTAAATCTCACGCCTTCCTTCCTTTCTTTCTTCCTCCACGCCTCATCCGCTCCCTCTAATATTTCACTCATGCGCGTTGACAGGCTTTAACACGTGCGCTTTCAAACCATTAATAATACTAAAGCTTGCGGGGCATTTTGGCCGATGAACACGCAGGCGGACTTTTTGCTGTCCGCAGCCGCGGCGCCGCATTGCAAGACGAGCCGACGAGCGGCCGGCGACCGTTAGCGTTTTCGTCCAGGTGACCAAAATCTCCCGTCGTCTTCACGCTGGATGTGTCGGCCCCGTCGTGGGATGGCCTCGTCCTTCTATGGTTTCGGACCCATCCGACGTTGCAGAATATTTCTCCTGATTTCCCAAATGTCTTTGAAAGCAACACAAAACCAGCGAGCACTTTTTCACGCGGGCGCGTGCGTCACGGTCACGTCCCCTGCGACGCGGTGCCCGGGTGGTCAAAAGGAACGCAACAGGGAGTCCACCCCATCCGCCTCCTCCCGGGCTTGGAGCAACGGTCTGTGACCGCAGCATGGGGGGGGACGCTTTCCAAGTCAAATCAGACTGTTGACACTGCGCCAGCCGCCCCCCTCCCCTTGCCCCCGCCCCTTTGTGCCGTTAAGCACATCCCCACACTCGCCTCAGCAGGTAAAGTCAGCAGCAGGTGAGCCTCTTGTTGTTTTTGTAGCTTCAATATTTGTCAGTCAGCCCCCCAACACACACACACACACACATACTTCCTGTTCCAACATGTCTGGTCGGATTATTTGACACTTGACGCCTCCTAAGTGTCTTCCAAAGTGTTGTTGCATTTTTTTTTTTCCTTGGGAGAGGGGGATTACACTCAAGTATCTTGTGGTTGCAGGCCTCTTCACATTGATTTGTTTTGCGCACACCCAAACGGTGCGTTATGTTAGAAATCTTTCAAAATTTAAATGGTAGATGCATTTTTGCTGATTTTTTTTTTCCCTGTTTTGACTTAAAATGGATTGATTAAAAAAAATCTAAATGTCACAAATCCGCAAAAGAATACAATATTCAAAATAAAGTATAAAATAAACATTTACCTAAAAAAATTGTCACCACTGTAGCATTTCTATCTCCATCCATTTTCGGTACTGCTTATGCTCATGCGGGTCGGGGGAGTATAATCTTTGGTAGCGTTTCTATTTTCTCTTCACAGTAAAATTTTGATAATTTGAGGAATGAGAAGCTACTCTTTCAAAATATAATCAAGAAAACTTAGCACGAGCATGATTGTAGCTACTCCCCTAAAGGGATTGCTTTCAACATTGAATTTTACAACCCCCCCCCCCCCCCAAAAAAAAAAGAAGTGCAGAACCACTTGCAAGATCTTATCTCCAACCCCTTCAAAATATAAAAAGCGAGGAAAACTAAAAACTATGTTCATTTTTTTCATCATCCCCCCCTTTCAAAACAAATCATTTAAACCACGAATAATTTTAAACGAATTTCCGTCTCGTTAAACAGCATTCGCGCTGATGTCGCCATTTCCCTTCACAATAAAGCGCCGAATCCCAAAGGTCCAAAACATACAATTTTAATAAGATACATTCAATTCCATTGTGCAACATCACGTGTCAGTTGTCACTGCCGACAAGGCCGTCAACGACATTAATGTAAGTACATACGCCAATTGTAAATCTTTTGACGGCTAATTGCACTTCATTCAACGTACCTTTTGAATTTAATAAATAATCATAAACATGATGGGGATGGGTGGGGTTTTTTTTTTGTTTTTTGTTTTTATACTCCCCTTAAGAAGTGAGGCAAACAGTTTTCTATACTGCAGTGATTCACAACCAGCGTTCCGTGGCACATCCTCCAATTTCCCCGAAGGGGTCCAAAAATTGTTCAATGTACGATAGTGACGTCACAGAAAAGCGACGGGAAGAACAATGAAATGCGCATTCAATAGATTATTAATTTGTGTCACGTTTGCGACACGCAAAACGGCAGGAAACTGGCAATTGAGGGGTTACCAATTACGCCATCTTGCGTGTCATAGAAGTCAGAGAACACGGAAGCGTGAACGTTTTTTTTTTTTTTTTCTCTATCGTTAATTTATCCGATTGGTGACTGTGACGTCATTGGAAGCGACGACGGTCGGGCGCTTCGACAGACTGCCGATAAAGGCAAAAAAAAAAAAACTCGTGAGACCCTGCAAATTCCCAAAACGTGGCCGTGGACTTCACACCGAGGTGTCAACAATTCTTGAGAGCTTTTTTTTTTTTTTTCCAGCCCGATACGAGTATTCGTCCCGGGTGAGTACAACTTTTGTACAAGAAGTTTCACTTAACACAACGATGGTGTACTAGTGCCAACTTCTAGGCCTACTCAACTAAATGCTTGTACTGATTTTATTTCAATATATGGTAGTTATACTTGCCCATCCTTACTTTTTTTTTAAAGAAGAGTTTGAACATTTTAGGTTTACCTGTCAGAGTTTAAAACTTGCAATGTTGGTAGTTATGTATTTCGTAAATATCATTTTTACTTCGTATTGTCATGAGAGGAAGCCCTCAGCCCCCTTTAGTAAGATGTGTGCCGCGGGTCAAATGTTGGGAATCACTGCCGTAAAGCACGAAACAAAGTTTAAAAAAAAAAAAAAAGAAAGAAAAGAAATGAAGCACCCTGAACGCAACATCTTTGCCCGTCCTTTCCAGAGTGTCAATTTGGTGAAGTTCTGCGCATGCGCGGAATGACAGCGTTTGGTCCACCTGTTGCGGGAGTATTCCGTGGTGCGTTCGCGGCCACGTGGGAAGTTCGATAGTTTCGTCGACAAAAAACAAAATCCTGTAGTCCTTCATTTAGGGGATCGAAAAAAATGTCATCGGGGAGACCACGCGGAAGCCGCGACCGCCGGGCGGACGGCGTCGCGACCCAGGGAGGTCCGGCAGCCGCCGTCACAGCTGCCACTGGCCGGCGGCGGCGGCGGCCGCGGCTGCGGCGGCGGCCATGTGCGTGCGGTCACAGAGGCCGACGTGGTGCCGCTGGACCCCGTGGAGGCTGACGCTCGGGTGGTGGGCCGCCGGGAGGCCGGGATGCTGGCCGCCGTGACACAGCTGCTCGCTGTGGGCCAGCCACTCGGCGTCTGCTCGGGTGGGAGGAAACAAATTAAATACAATCAAGAAAAACAAATCAAATGCTCCATGAGAATCAAAATGGCGGCTAGGTGAATCAAGCTAATGTTCCGTTCATTTGTGCAAAAAGAAAAAAGACTCGCCAAAGTAGAGATTTACGGATTCAATTCGTGCACTAACTGGGAACAGTCACTGGCAACACCTGTAAGATTATCATAATAAGATGAAAAAAATAACTCTGAGGAAAAGAACATTTTGGTTGCATTTGCCAGCCGTCATTAGCGTGCTCGGCCTGCACCGACGACACCGAGTCGACGTAAAACCGCAGCAGGTCAGACCAGGCGGCTGTTCCCAATCATTCGGGATTAGGTCGAAATCACCGAAATATTCGACACGACCTTCGACTTGCATGGAAATTACAAAATTACCAGCGCCATCAATTCGATGACGTTGGGGAACGAACAACGACAAAAATACTCCCAAGGGATAATTGTGAGGTTTCCTCTCTAAAGAGGGTCGTCGAGCATCTTTCAGATCGCGAGGAGAGGGAAGGGTGGTTGCCGTGGCAACGCCCTGAGCATCCGGCACTTCCTGGCAAAGACGGACGCGCGGTCACTGCTTTGGAAGTCTTGGAACTTTTCTGACACATTTCTGGAAATGTCGGAAACTGGCCTCCTGAAATATGTCGCGTCATAATCGTCGATGCCCCTTTGGTTCATTTTCCGTCCACTTTTCCACATTTTAAGTCTCCTGCATGATCAATCAATTAATCAATCATGAAAAATGAAAAAAAAAAAACTTATTTAGAGAAAGGGGCAGAAAGTGCAGATCTGTTCAAATATCAGGAGGAAAGGTCAAAAGTCGGGGGGAGTGACTCAAAATGAAGTCCAGGTATACCTGAAAAAATCTGTGATGTAATCAAGTATTTGTACTTGGTTACTTTCCGTGCAACACTGTGACGAGAGACCTTTTGACCTTTCTCAACATAAATGTCAACGATTTCGTTCAAAAGTCAACATTTGAATTTGGCGTCCTGTTTTGGGACGTGATATGAAATTTTTTTTAAGGTATCATTACTGTACTTGTATCGTTACACTACTACTTGTACCCAAGCGACGTCTGAATACTTTGACTAGACGAGTGAAATCAATTCTTTCACCAGTATTTTTTTTAATGCCAGTATTTTTGTACTTTTTGTACAGACCTACTTCTGCCACCTCTGTCATGCCGTTCTAAACCCCAAACTTTAAGACTATAAATATTCATAGATTTAAAAAAAAAAAAATTGAAGTTGATTGATTAAATGTTTGAAACCACTTTAGTGGCGACTCGACTCACGGGTGCGACAACATCAGGCTGTGCCTAATATTTAGATATTTATAGCCGAATGATTAGGAACACCCGCTGGCTCTGATCCGCTTCAGTTTTCCATCTCTGCGACGTCCCAGTGCAGTTAAAACCGCTGGCAAATGAAAAAAATGACATTTTGTCCGTCAGGCTCTCAATTGTACCCGCGCAGGTGGTCGTGTCGGCTGTTATTGGAATTGGATTAAACGACTTTATAATGTTACTTATGCTTTATTTGGCTAAGGGACTGAGCCGAAATGTTGGCGAGAGCCCTCGGTTGGCACCGGTTCGGCGGCAACTCGCTTTCCCTTCCACGTCCCAGGATGGCGGCTGGCAAGTGTAAAAACGCTCATTTTTTTGAACCGGCTTCTCATTGAGGACGCGCAGGTGTTCGCGACGTGTGCGGAATCGAATTTGCACAAATGTGCAGTTGGAGCATATGAAATGGGGGGCGTGGTGAAATCTGATCAAAGAATGAATGTTTTTCTTGTTTGTTTTTTGTTTTTGCAATCTCGGCGGGAGCAGACTTGTCGAGTTCAGGTTTGGGGGTGGGGTGGGGGGGGATTCGTCAAACGCGCCCGGCATCATTTATTTATGACGGCATCATTTATTTATGAAATGCAAACCCCACCCTCCCCTCACTGACACTGTCCAATTTGATTCCCCCAAAAAATGCTTTTATGTGACAAATGAAAGGCCACGTTTAATGATGTTTGCGCCCGTGGCTGAATTATGACGCATGATGTTTTCAAATAACACCTCTTTGATTCCAAATGAGTGCGCATGCGCATGAGCGATGCCGCGGGACGCTTTGCCCGTCAGCCAGCCAAATTTCCAACGTCAACATTTTCAGCCTTTCATTTATGGCGTGAATGTTTGACAGGCGTGTAAAGACCCCAACGTTTTATTTTACAATCTCTCTGGATTCATGTACTCGGATTACGCTAGCAATCTTGCTGCCCTCATTTAATGCATCCGAAGCGTAAATATATATTTTTGTTGAGGCATTTTCAGATTATCCAGAATTTGAATTGATTCATTTCTGTTTTTTTATTTTTACATTTCCTTACTACTTATTGTGGTGCAGTCAGTCTTGATTAGATGTTGGAGAAAATCAAATTTTTAAAAATATAATTTTCTTCCACCCCGTCATATTTATTTGTGATCACATTTAAATCGAATTTTTCAACAAAATGTTGGTAATTTTTTAAACGACATTTTGCGCAAATTTAGATGCGTTTATACGTTTAAATGTTGCATTTTTATAGAATTGTATTTAAGTCACATTAGATGAAATTAATCAGAAGACAGAAAAGACAAATTTTGTAAATGTTTTTTTTTACGGTTATTTGGCGGCTTCATTTGAAGGCATATTCAATTCTTTGTAATTATTTCTTTTTTGTATTGTTTGGTTATTTGAAATTCAATTAAAACTCAACACACACACACACAATCCCGCTCTGAAAATATTATCTGTATTTCACTCAGTTTGAAGTCGTATTGTACCTTGACGTATGTAAAAACAGTTTCTACAATAGGATAATATATTTAATGAAAATGACTCGCTCACGAAATTTTCGCATCTGGTGTCATCACAATATTATTACCAATATTATGGGATATTCAAAACATCCATTAAAAACTTCCCTCTGCACCCCCCCCCCAAAAAAAGAAAAGAAAACTGGATGCGCGAGGGTCTTTTTTGGGGGGGAAATAGAGAAGCCCCCCCCCCCATGTCAATCAACGCAGTGTTGTCCAATTAAAATTTTGATTTCCTCATTTTGAAGAAACTTCTTCTAAAAGCAACCGTAGAAGTGGCAAATAAATTGGAAACAAAATAAAGATCCAGCTTATTGGTGCAATGTTAACGCGATACGAACAGCCCGTTTAATAAAAATAAAACATGTACAACGTCAAAAAAAAAAAAAAGTTCCAGTGGATTTGGATGACTTTAATGACTGCGTAGCTGATTTGCACAATTTCTATTTTGTAGTTTCCCTTCTGACAATTGAAGTGGAATTGTGTACGTGCCTACTTTCTTCTGTAATTGTTTAATGTATTTATTATTAGGGGGGAACTATTTTTATTCTTAGTGTTGCACATTTGTTTTGAACATTCATACGTCTTATTTGTTGCAAATATTAAATGTAAACCAAAGGGAGCACATTTCTAAATTTAGTAGATATTACGTCGCATTTTTCTTTCTTTCATTTTAAATAATATAAAAGTTCACCGTTGTTACGCATGAAAGCTGCAATTCATATTTTGATGCAAAGCGGGTTTTATTTCCCGCGAAGCAATTACTTTTCACTTTTGTGTGTTTAAGCTTTTAAATGAACTTCATCGCACTCGCTGCGTATGAAATTAAAACTGACTGACGTGAGCAGCTTGCACCTCAACCCCCCCCCCCCAAAAAAAAATCATTTTTCTAAGTGACCGTGAACATTTGCGCGGTTTCAATTGGAAGCAATTCCATATTTTTGTTGAGTTTTGCAAAGGATTTTGAAGGATTAGCGAAGCACATCTGCTGGTCGTTTGCGCACGTGCACCAAATTCATCTTCCGCCGCAAATTCCTCCGTGAGCCTCCCCCGGGGTGCAGCTCGGGTCGAAGCCGAAAAAGGCAGCCTGCCAGCGGCTTGACAACACTCCCCTCTGCCGCCACACCCACCCTCCCTCAAAAGTGCAAACAAAATCTCGTGTTGACACCGAGTGTTAATATTGATTTACAGCGGGTGGTGTTACATATCTATCCGGGGAAAACAAATAGTAATTAAAAAAAAAAATGTAAGAAAAAAAAATTGCTAATTTTCGGATATGGAGTCGTGCGGGTTTTTTTTTTTTTGTTTGTTTGTTTTTTGTTTTTTTACGCACCCAAGAAAAGACGTGCAGACTTTTTGGAAAGCATCCAACAAAGATGCCCCGGCGAGGTCAGCGCTAAAGTCGATCATCAGATGAGAGATGAGAACACACGCACGCACGCACGCACGCGCATCGTGACGTCGGCGCCATCTTACTTTGCTGCTCGGTGATGGAGCGGATCCCCAGGATGTCCGTGACGGAGTGCGACGAGGGCCAGATCCGGTGCATGGCCATGTGACCCGGCAGCGCGGGCACGCCCGACGGCGTGGGCACTTTGGACGCCGGGTACGAGTACAAGTGGTTGTAGGGCAGGGCGGCGGGTTGAGGTCCCGCCGGGTGCGCGTGCTGGTGCGCCGTCTGGTGAGACGGCAGCGGCGGAGGCGGCGGCGGCGGCGGCGGCTGCTTGCCGGACTCGAAGGCGCCCTGCTGCGCCAGGTTGCCGATCTTGTTGCGCAGGATGCGCGAGATGGAGCTGACCGAGGGCAGGTTGAACTTGTCGCACACGCCGTCGGCCAGCAGCCGGTCTCGGATCTCCCAGGCGAAGATGCCCGGGTCGCGCTGCTTGTACGTCCGTATGTGCTTGACCACGGTGGGCGTGGTGACGCGCGGCTTGCTGCCGCCGATGGCGCCGGGCAGGATGGAGCCGGTCTCGTTGTAGCGGGCCAGGATCTTGCTGACGCAGCCGTGCGAGACGCGCAGCTGCCGGCTGATGTCGCACGGCCGGATGCCGAGCTGCGCCAGCTCCACGATGCGCAGGCGGATGGCGTTGGGCAGCGGCCGGCCGTTGACGAACACGCCGCCCAGCTGGTTGACCTCGCCGAAGGCCGGCTCTGCGAGGCCAGGACGACAGGGGTGAGTGGCGCGGGCTCGGACGGAGGCCGCCGTGGTTCTTGTCCGGGCCCACGCGAAGCCGAAGAAGCTGAGACCGCCTGGTGCTGAGGCGCGAGCGCACCAAGGGCAAGGCCGAGGTCAAATGCGGCCATTTTCGAGCGCCTCGACAATGTTTGCCAAAGGGATTTCGAGGGATGGGGGGGGGGGGGGGATCAACTGTTTCTACGTTTTGCAAGGCTAAAGATTTCATGGCGAGACTCCGATGGGCCCAAAAAAAAAATAAAAATAAATTAAAAAAAAATCGAATTTGGACCGGAACTTGTGCTTGCTGTGTATCAGTCATGCTGAAACTCCGGCGTGTCAAAATTGTCATTGGTAAAAAGTCAACGCAACCGTAATACTGACACTCGAGTATAGAAAATTAAATACTTATATGCATTGGAAACATTGCTCAGTGACAGAATGGCGAAAAAAAGTCAAATAGTATTTGGAAGGTATTACTGAGTCACGTGCAGCGAAAAGAAAAACTCTAACGTAAAAGTGTCAACATGAAGTGAAGTCAAATGCTGAAACTCAACAAGTGTGCAAAATGCATTTGATGCGCGCAGTCAGCGATGCAAAACGCTGAGAAAAAAAAAAAAATCGAGACAAAATCAATCCTGACGCTCGATGCCGACATTCGCTTGCGGCCAAATCGAGGCACGTTTGTGATTTTTTTTTTTTTTCCTCATTTTTTTTAATAGATGCACAATGCTGAGACTTGAGCAACGGTTTCGTGCAGTCGAATTTGCGTGCATGCTTTTTTTTTTTTTAATTTTAATTCACAAGGCTCAGCTTCGTCCGAGAGGAATGTTACGATCAGGCCGACGCTCAAGTGTGTGAAAAGTTAAAAAAAAATGTATATAAAGGTTGACGCATGCTGGGACTTGCTCTTCACTTCACACATGACGCCGCCGATATTATTTGTGTTTAGATTTACATCTATATTCCACTGCACACCGGTGAAAATCAAGTCACACACACTTGTGTGTGTGTGTGTATTTGCATTTTTCCCTCATGTTGTGCCTCTTTTATGTTTAGCATTCTTTACAATTGGAGGGGGGAAAAAAAATCCAAGTCCCTCTTCATATCCTTTTTGTTGTCCCAAGTGAGAAATTTGATCCGAAATCATTTTTTGGATGCTATCGAACATTTCGAAGCGTCGAGCAGAAACCGCAACAAAGTTGTGAAAGTTCGCGGCGAACAAGTTTCCGTGGCGCCCCCCAAAGCCCCCCACTCCCCCCCCCCCCCCTCTTACTCGCAAAACGTCGGCGCACCAAATTGATTTCCACGATCACTTTGACGTCGCGTGTCGACTCACCCATGGCGTCGAAGCCGCAAAGCAGGAAGACGGCGGCGGCGTCCGCTTGCTGCTGCTGCGGCGGCGGCGGCGGCGGCGGCAGCGACGGCGGCGTGGCCCTGTTGCTCCTGCGTGGCTCCCGCTCGGCGTCCAGCGTGTCCAAAACAGCGCAAAGCCCTCCTCCCAGTCCCAGTCCCAGTCCCCTCCCTCCCCCCCACCCACCCCTTCCACGGAAAAGTCCTCTCCGGTGCGGCCCGGCACCGAGCCGACGGGCCCCGGGAGCGAAGCCTTGCAAAGCAGGAGCGAGGCTGGCGCGATGGCGGGCGGGAAGACGGACGCGAAGCTCGGACGCGTTTGGCGAACACGCGCCGCTCCTCGCAGCTTTTTGACGTTCGCACGTCGTGAGGCTGGGCGCGCGCCCGCGTCCTCGGCACTGTGATTGGCCGGCTGCTGCGAGGGCCCGCCGCTATTGGTCAGCGTCTTTGAGATGACACTTGACCCCCCCCCCCCTTCCTCACGCTCTGGCATGTCACCGCCAATGTGTTTGTTATTGAGACAGATAGTACACTAGTGGCAACATCCACGCTGCGTGGGTGCGGATTATCCCACTCCCCCCCCACTCCAGCCCCACTACGGCCCCCCTCCAACTAGAAAACCACTTGCAAAGCCCAAATTTGTACATTTAGCAGCAAGCACAAGCGATTTCACCGTTGAAAATTCCACGAGAAACTGGAAAAGGTCCGCTCTCGTGACACTTTTTTCCACGCCATTTGAGCACGTCACGTACGCGAACGTTTGCGTGGAATCTGCATGCATCTTTGCATTAAAAAAAAAAAAAATGAAAATAGCCCCAATATTTCACAGCCGGGCCTTCTTCCATGCGCTCACCTGCGAGCCCCTTAAAAAAAAAAATTAAACAAGCTTCCAACTTTTTGGGTTTTTTTTTGTTTGTTTTTATTGTTTTTCATTGTCGTTTTGCGGCGAACTCGCCGCCTTTCGGACAAACGAACGCATCGGCCTACCCACGCGTGGGCCCGAGTCCCATCACGCGGGAAGCGTTGCCACCAGAATCGATCACGCCAGCGATTTTTGCACACAAACGTGGGCGGAAATCCAACCCCCCAACTGAAAAAAAAAAATACAAATCTTATAAAATGCCAAATATGGAAAAAATGACGTAAATGCAAACACCGTGGAGCATCATTGTTATGCTTGCACATATCATTTGTGTTTTATAAGCGATTCCATAAATATGTATATATTTGTGGATAAATATTTGGACTTATTATTTAGTTTTTGTTGTTGTTGCACTTCAAGTTGAATGATCTCAATTTTCGGAAGTTTTCGTCGTGGAAAAAAAAATTGTGCTTTGGCTTATTTATGGTGAACATTTGTCAAATGAAAACAATAACGTTGATAAGATTTTGAATGTAAACTAAACATGACTTCGGCTGTGTGGAATTAATTTTCAAATCAACTTTTCTCTTTTCGCGTCAGTTGTCTTTTTTGTTTTGACTTTCAGGAGCTTATTTCATTTTATTTGTTTATTTATTTTTTTAAGCATCGTGCTTCTTTGCTGGAACAGGCGAGATGCTAACCCCCACGGAGGTAGGAGGGTTACGTGGGATGAAAAAAAAAAGAGGGGGGGGGGTGGATACGCAAAAGCACTTGAAAATAAATCTTCAGCGCAATTAAAAATATGTTTTCCTGCTCGTCAGAATCGCATAAGGAATAAATGTTTTTGTCCAAGTGAGGCCTTTTAAATCAAAACGCTCGTTGGACCTCACGTAGGCCCAGATTTTATCATACATAATATATATTTGTCCCCGATTTGTTGATTTGCGATGACAAATGAATGTGGAATGCAACGTTTGGGCTTGCGGAAAATAATATTCGCTTATCAAATGTAGCGTAGTTTTTTTGTTTAAATTCACTTTACAAGTTCAACATTTGCGTTGAAGACATTAAAGAAAAACATAGCCTGCTTTTGCACGATATTGAAACCATAAAAAATGGTGACCAAGATGTCATCTTAATCATCATCAGAAATATCATAGAATTCATTTATTGCCGTTTTGTGTGATTTTTTTTTTTTTTTTTTTATTGTGGTTGGAAAATGATTGTGAAAGCATTCAAAGTTCTGTTGTGAAAACCATTTAAACTTTTTTTTTAAGTGAAAAGCTTATTATGCGGCCTGAATTATTAAATAATTATTCTTGTCATAACAATTTTTACCTAGACTCCACAAGTTGCCTTCGAACTCGAAATGTGTTGAAAATGTTTTTTTCCCCCCATAGTTTGTTATATTGTTTTACACTTCCAGGCCACCGTAGTTTGGGTGAATTTTATTGCCTTGTCTTCATGGCTCTCCTTCATATTTGTCAAATCATAACATTTGGCTCTTTGCTGTCATGTTGGAATAGTCGTCAATGGTGAAGTTTATTTGATACATAAAGCATCATCCTTCAAATTATCTTTTTAAAAAGCACTTTTGAACATTTCCTACTATCCTTACATTTTCAAACCCCCCCCCACCCAAAAAAATAAATAATAATAATCAAAAACGTCCTTAATGTTGCTGGCCTGCACTCGACCGGATGTGGACCGGGACGCGCGCCATTTTACTTCCGAACTCTTCTTCTACGGATGTTTGGACGTGTGCGTGCGTCTTCCATCTTTGTGCCCACCATCTTTGACCTCCCCACGTGACTTTCCCTTCCGTGCGTTCAATATTGACACAAATCAAACTTGACGACGCGCCGCAGTTTGTTGTGACATCAAATATAATAAATGTCGGTTACTAATAATAAAAAGTAATGACTATAAATTTAAAAAAAAAAAATGCATTGAATGCACGATTGGAGCCCTTTTGGGCCCGCAGCAACTGTTTGAAAAGGAAGTTGATGCAAACAAACAAACAAAAAAAGAGAACTCAAGTCATATTTTAGAGGAAGAGCATTGAAAGCGTCACGTGATGTCACGCGATGATGCCGTTCAACAAAACATGGAATCAAAATGCGGGAAAATCTATTAATCTGTCACTTATTGGGAAAAAAATAACATTTGGGGGTTTTCAATTATATACGTTTTTTGTCTTTTTTATTATTGTAGTTTTCCTAAATTGAAAATATTTCATTTTTTTGTCATTTATTATTATTATTTTTTTTAACTATATTCTTTCTTTTAACGTTCAGATGTTTTTGGGGCATTTTTAATTTTGTTTCCCCTTTCTATTCATTGTATTTTTAACCCACCTTTACTTTTAACATTTTCATAATTTTTATTTTCCTTTATGTTTTTGTCCTCCTCTATTTTCTATATTGTTGCTATTCTTTACCATGCCCCCCCCCCCCCCATTTCCGAAGATGACAAATTGCTCGTTTTTTGATTGACATTCTCCGAGAGAGGTTGAGTCCAATTTTGTCCGTGCATAGTTTTGACATTTTATAACATAATAACGGAACCGGACGGTTTTTGGTACCAGCACTGGTGTGCGGCGGTTCCAGAAGAATTCTTAATTAATTGAGTGAAATCACTTTGTCACGTGCGCTTTTCGGGCTTTGTTAGCGATGCCGCGGCGCCACCTGGCGGTCAACTGAAAGCACGACGTAAACTCGTTTGATGAGCGGCGTTGAGCGCAGTGCGATGACGCGTCCGGCAGGGGGCGGCAAAGGAACACACATTAATAGCGACACATCAAGATAGTGATGCAATTATGAGGCACAATACAGTCATTAAAAAATAATGTTTAGCACACTTGACACCAAAGTCTTTTGGCTTCTTCAGGAGGCAGCAACTCTTTTTATGATTTTTTTTTTCTTTTTCTTCTACATAGCAATGACAAATGCCAATATGCACTGTTACTGTTTCAGATTTTATTTTGGAGCATTGTTTAAATGTGAATAATTCCCATGCACTGGCACAACTTGAAATGTATTTTGAAGTATTGTTTGCATTTACAATTCAGGTGGCAAACTTCCCGCTTTGGTTGGCAACATGCGGCACGTCGTCACTTGAGCGTTGCAAGGTTGACTTCGGAAGATGTCGGTAAGTTCAAAATTAACATTAACAATTTGTTTTATAAAAGGTGCATGCAATATGTAGAACTACTGCAAATAGCATGTGTACTGTAAATGAAAAGGCTGACTCATAACTGTTGAAATTGCACTCAAATTTTTTTTTTTTTTTTAAAGAAATGTTAGCTTGCTCCTCCACTTGGACAGATTTGGAATAACATCACAACAAATGTGAACATCTAACAAATCTATTGATAATTTCTTTTTCGTGCCCTAAAAATGGGGAAAATTTGGAAAGATTATTTATAGACCAGAAAAGTACTGGTCCAGCCCTCTGGAGGTCAAATTTGGGTGACTGGGACCCATCGACTTTGACACTGTTGGTTGAAACTGAAAATAAACCCTTAAAGTGTGACCAAAAATGACAAACGTTACAAACTATTCTAATCAAGTTGGGACGTTGTTACAAATGTTAATAAACAGTACAATAATTTGCAAATCCCTTCAGCCTACACTCAGTTGAATACGGTACAAAGAATTTATTTATTTATTTATTTATTTTTGCAAATATCAACTAATTTTTAATGTGATGCCAGCAACACATTCTGCTTTGCGTTGCTCAACGGTCTGAGGTTGTTGTATTTTTGCACTTTGAATGGCTTGCATAAGCGGGGACACCACCTGGGGAAAAAAAAAAAAAAAAAAAACGCTTGGATGGCAGCATATCTTGCTCCTAAGCCTGTATGTTGGAACGGTGCCTTCAAAGAATTGCATGGTACCAACTCGGTGGGCACCCCCCCCATACAGAGATGCTGGCTTTTCACCTTTGTGCTGAGAACAATCTGGATGGTCCTTCTCCTCTTTGGCCCCAGATGACTCGGCATCCTTAATAATAATAATTTGAAATGCGGACTTGTCAGACCGCAGCAGACTTTTCCCACTCTGCGTCTGAAATCCAGCTCCGATGGGCTCGGGCCGCCAAAGACGACCGGCGGCATTTCTGACTGGTGTCGGGTTTATGTTTTGCATGGTAGAGTTTTAACATGCATTTGTAGACGCAGCGATTGAGCGACTAAAAGGACGGACGTTATTGTTGTTCCATTTGATTCCTCAACAAAATAATTGACAGATTAATCGTGCATTAAAATCAAGAGTAGTTGCAGATCATATTTTGGGGAGCCCAAAAGGGCCTTCAGCTATCTGCAGTCGCTCACGAGGGAGGCGTATTTGCAGCGCAGTTTTAGGGGCCCCGTCGAGGGGTCTCCCCGTTCTTGAAGCAGGAGAGGAGAGCAAATATTTGGTTGCGCTAAGGCCCGAGGGGGCTCTCAAAGCGATTTAAAGTGCGAGTGTTGACGCTCTCCAGTGGAGTGCCCACCTCAGGGGGGGGGGGGGGGGGCGCAACGTTCGTAGCGCCTGCGACGATCCTGCACGCCGCTGCCGTTCGTCCCAGTGGACGCACGACGCCGTCAAACCTTTTCGCCTGTTGGCAAACATCCGCAAAAAAGGCATTTTTGATTCCGTTAAGTGTTTATGGAGTAAAGTGTGCTGTGGTTCTGATCCGGAAGTCATTTTGACCTCGATTTCACGTGGATCCAAATTGACATCTATTTTGAAGTACCATATGGTTTGTATATTTTTTTTTTTCAAATTGTAAATCATAGGGCCGTCGAATATTTGATCAGTTATTCTATTGACTAAGAGAGCTAATGGATAAAAAATAAAATCTTGCAAAATATATTTTTCCACTTATTGATTAGCAGCTGAAGAAAAGTCAATTAGGACAATTTTGTATGGGTGAAACTGAAATCCGCTCGTGTTTCCTTTTTCTTTTCATCAAATTTTCTTACCAAATCAATTCTATATTTGTGACATTGTCGGTTGATTTTTGTTCGTCGTTCCCATCTCGGATTTTAAAACAATTTGAAAAGGCTAATAAACACAATCCAAGAGAAACAAAAAGTCACGTGATGCAGCGAAACATTGGCATGACTATTTGCATTGGATTGTTTTGCCCTTGGTCACTTTTCGGTTTTAGGAATCAAACTCGGGCCACATGGGGTGGGGGGGGGGGGCGTGTGTTGTCTTCCATGTCGCTCCGTCCCTGCTCGCCTCATCCACACTTGCAACAATCAATAACTGCAACAAACCCAAAACCTTGCGTTTGTGTGTCCTCGTGGGTGGTCGTCACAGCCTGGTTGGGGGGGTTGTCTTTGCACAAAGGAGGAAGATGTCGAGGTCGGTTCGGGCATTTGTTCCACGCGGGCCGCCATTTTGCATTTGTCGGCCCTGATTGACGCTCAACGTTGGCAGGATAAATCCCAGCTTGTCCGTGTTGTCATGGCTCTCAATGGAGGGGAAGGGGGGGGGGGGGGGGACGACACCACTGCTACACGAGATGGGAGGACCCCCCTCAGACACCCTGAAAAAAAAAAAGGCAATAGCTTACTGTGCACGTGTCATGTGGACACTATTAAAATGACGTCAAATAATCACATTTTTAAAATTTTCACATTTTGCTAATTTTCCTCCAAACTCTACCGCAGGGGTGTGCACACTTTTGCCCTCGTGGGGGCGTTAAGCGAGGGCCGGGTCATTTGCAGATGAAGAAAAATTGTGGACAGCAAAGAAATTCATGAAAATAAATTCAAATTACGAGCCATTGAATTGAAATGATTTAACTACCTTTTTAGTGCACTTGTAAAATGTTCACTGCAGATAAAAATAATAATTCAATTTTGTTAACAATAAATTAATCAACTGAGGATAAAATCACAACAATAAAGAAAAAATATTAACTGTATATGGAAAATGTTTTTCTAGTATTATTGATTTAATCACTGACATAAATCAATGAACTCATTATAGTATAAAATTAAAAAACAAAGGAATTTGAAATGCAAGTGAAAAAATAATTCCATGAGCAATACAATTAATTTTCTGATTTTAAATTAACCAATTAAATGAACATGTTTCGACGACGACAATGAGACCTTGTCCGATTCTTGTTGGCGTTCATTTTGCGATGTAATATTTCAGAACATTTACAATTGCAATAATCTGCACTCTCAAGAATTTCTACTCATCAGCATTACCCAAAAAATATTTTTTGTTTTTTTCATACATATTTTATGGCACTCCTTTGATATTATTTGCATTTCTCCCATACCAGGAACAAAAAAAAAAACAAACTTTGCCGATCCCCAAACCTTTATGGAAATGAAATTAACTCTTACGGAGATACAATTATCTTGTTACTCACAAAGTGTATTCATTCATTTTTAATAATGAAATATTAATGATAAATGTAATGATTTATATTGGAATCAAAAAGTGCATTTCCCGAAGGACCTTTGACCGCAAAGTCACGCCAATTCCGTTTTGGGCTTTTCTCCAATCAGTGTCGGTGTTTGCAAAACAGCAAATGCGTTTCTCAAAATGACTCGCGCGGCGGAAAAAGTCACTTTCTTGCTCAAAAGCACTAAAGTGGAGCAAATAAAAATAAATAAAGTCAAAAATCTTGGAGACAAAATCCAAATTTGGCAACACAAGATAACATTTCACCACCATCTTATTCACGATATTGGGGATGTTGTAGTCAATGTAAAACGCTTACTTCATGCTTTATCATTTCTCATTAAAGTTTGAACATGAGTAAATTGTGACAGATTTTGTTGAAGGATTCAAAACTTCATTTGAATGGAAACTTAAAATCCATCATAAATCACAAGTCCAACAAAAAAAAAAAAAAAAACCTGTCTTGGGTTAATTGCAGTTACAGTAAAAACTTTCATTCATTTGGATGTAAAATTTTCAAAACTTAAAGAAAATTCTGTAAAATAAATCCCCAACATGTTATTTGATCCCAAATGACAGCAATTATTTGACTTATTTTGATGCAGAATTTCTATAAAATCCTCAAAATGTTGGCCTCCTGAATTTTTTTTTTTTTTTTTTTTGTGCGCGCAAAAGGCAGCGATTTCCTTATTTGGATGACAAAATAGTCGCAAACCTGACTAAACGTTTGTGACAGACAAAAGTTTTATTTTTATGTTTTTAACCTAACCACAAAATATTTAAATATTTGTTTTGATCCAAAATTGCAGCAAACCCTCCTAAAATTTCATTCCAACGATTTAAAATATCCGAAAGGTAACGTGTATCATTGAGATATTTGATAAATGACGTCAGTTTACCTTCTTTTTTTAACTTTGCATTAAATGATTTTTTTTTTCATCCCTTGCGGTTTTTCCCGTCACCACATCGTGACGTCACGGGGATAATTGCTGACTAATTGTATGCAAATATTTGACACGTTGTTTGGGCTGTGTTAAGGAGGAGGGGTGCTGAGAAGGGAGGGGGGCCGTGGGGGGTGGGGGGGGGTGGAGGTGTCCTGTATGCGTGATAATGACACGCGGGCTTTCCTCGTGTTGCCACCCAGGACGTGATTCATGGCCTCGACAATTAGCGTGACGTGTTTGCGGATCGTGATGACTTGTGGCTTCTTTGTGCATTCCACCCCCCCCCCCCCCCTCTCCTCGACACTCCATTCAGGTGCAAAAGAGGGGACTGGGCCACTATATAATGGCGGCTGTATTTGTGTCCTGGGCAGCCGCTCGAGGGGACTTTCGTGGAATCGCCCCAAGCGCTTCCTTTTTAGTTTCGCTTTGTCCACCTTAATTATTTGACAAAAGTCACAAGCGGATTATTATTATTATTATTATTTTACTTGCGAATGGCGGCGCCCACCAAGTTCAGCTTTTCAGTCCGGAGCATCCTGGACTTGCCCGAGCGCCACCCGAAGGCCTCGTCGGCGTCCTGGGCCGCGCGCTCTCCGCTCCCCGCGCACCTCCCGCCCCCCTCCACCTCGTCCACCTGCCGGATGCTCGACTGGGACCGAAACTCCCGCTCGTGTGAGTGCACTTTTTTTTTTTTTTTTTTTTTTTTTTTTTTTTTTTTAAATCAGTACCGATATGCACGACCGACGGATCTACGGGTGCCCGCTTGTACGGAGGTGATCGTCCCTTTTTTTTTTTTTTTAACAAAATTTCACATTTTAACCTTGTGAAAGGTTGTCAAATGCTATTGAATCCTTGACATATTGGTTAGCACAAACAGGAAAAAAAATAAACGTCTTTTTATGCAACCTCTAAAAAATGCCCCCCCCCCCCCCAAAAAAAAGTCAAATCATCCGAAATTCTTTTAAAATTACGGAGGGGTGGGGGTGCAAAGAGTCGTGATGGATGAAACGATGAAAAGATCAATCAAATAACCCTTCCAATATTTCCCCTTCCCGATGTGCAAAATTACTGAAAATGTATATGTATATATGTTTTAAAGTGATAACTCCACGAATTAACTCATATAAGGGCCGGGGGGGGGGGGAAAGCGTTCCGGCAAAAGATTTCAGTTTTTTTTTACTGAGTGTAAAAATCTCACATCACTTATTAGTTGGATGATGAAAAATTGGTCAAAGACGCAATGATATACTTGGTGTGATACTCGCCATCAAAAAGTTTCAACTTTTTTTTTAAAATGCTCTCTAAATACATTGGCTTCCGCTCTTAAAATGTTTTCAAATATGGGGAAAAAAATCTGGCAGCTGGTTTGTCAGATTTTTCTTCTGTTTAAAAAATAATAATATATATAAACAACCTGACGACAATACCCCACATATTTAAGTATAAAAATGTGAGTTAGATATATATATATATATATAATAATTATTATTATCGATATTTCCTTAAGTGTCCGGAATTGGCAGTACATTGTACTGATGTAGATTGTACGCAGCAATTCTTCCATTTTGATATTCAAATTATTTCCTTGTTTGCTTTAGAAAATGTGTTGCAGAATTGACTGCGATTTTGCACAACTTTAAATTGCGATTTTCCTTCAAAAACAGACCCCCACCCACCCCCCCAACCCCCATATCAGAACCATTGTCGATAAATCCAGATCGACCAGCTCCTCCGAAAGAAATCTGCAAAATCTGCAGAGGGCTTCCATTCTTACTTTAAAATGTGAATTTGTGAATTGATTTCTGAACGTATTATTTTATGATCAGTTTACATTTTTTTCTCGTTATTTATTTACATATATTTTTCAGGCTATTCTTTTTGGAATTGAAAGGGCATTTTTATTGCAGTTGTAGGTACACAATTTATTAAGCTAACCCTTTTTTCAAATGTAGACGTTTTTTCATTCCTATTTTTATTTGTAAAAAGCCAATTTTAGAAAACACCATTGCATTACCCAATGAATTTCATTAAAATAAATAAAAATCACGGCGATTGTCGTGGAATTGCGCTGTGTACAGTTTGGGACGAAGGCAGCAGCAGCAGCAGCAGCAGCAGCCTAGAAGCTTCTCCGGGCTCTCCGGCCTCTCCGGCCTCTCCGGAATCGGACAAACCGGAACCCGACACCACCGCCGAGCCTCCGAAGAAGAGCAAGAAGCGGCGCGTTCTGTTCTCCAAGGCGCAGACGGTGGCGCTGGAGCGGCGCTTCCGCCAACAGCGGTACCTGTCGGGCCCCGAACGGGAGCACCTGGCCCGCGTGCTCAGCCTGACGCCCACCCAGGTCAAGATCTGGTTCCAGAACCACCGCTACAAGACGAAGAGAGGTCTGAGCCCGCCAGACGAGGTTCTGGAGATGCCGCGGCCTCCGCTGCCGCATCGCGGGATGCTGGTGCCGGTTCTGCTGGGCGACGGCGGGCGTCCGCTCCACTTGCCTCTGGGGCCTTACCCGGCTGCGGCGACCCTGCGGCATCCCGCGGCATTGGCGCTGCATCCGCGCCCCCTGCAGGACTCTCGAAGCCCGGCGACGCGCGGGCTCGCCTGGACGGACTTGTGGAGCGACTCGGTCCACTTTGCTCGGTTCCAGTGACGTCATTCCACAGCACGCGTGCGCCAACTCTGAACTTTCACCCCCCCCCCCCCAAGCAACTTATAGCTTCCCCGAGAAGGAAAGATCACTTTGCACATTTCATTTTTTTTCCCTACGTTGTTAATATCTTCATAATTGCGTTATAGCCTGTAGATTACTATTATTTTTTTTTAAATATCTGGTGCTATGTACTTGTATGTTACTGATTGTACATTTAAACGTAGAGCAGTAGGCTACCCATTATGCAAAATGGCGGCAAAAACTATATATTTTATTATCAGAAAACCTTCAATGTTAGGCTATTGATTGTCCATAGCGCTTATATCCTGTTCAATTCCACCTTTTTTTTTTTTTCACCGGATCCCCTCCCCCTGACTTCCGGTGAGAGGCAAACGACATCCGGAACCTGTCGCCGGTCAGGCGCAGGTCGACACGGACGACCACCGGCAGGGAATTGAACCCACGGTGCCTCCAGCGGCGGCCTCGGGCGAATTTGCACCACCGCTTCCACGCGATTTTTGGTGCTTTCTTTTAGAAAGGAACGCAAAAAATAAACTTTTTATTTTCATGTAAAAAGTCACCATTTACTGCTCTATCGATCTATCTATCTATCTATCTATCTATCTATCTATCTATCTATCTATCTATCTATCTATCTATCTATCTATCTATCTATCTATCTATCTATCTATCTATCTATCTGTAATTTAACACGCCCCCTCCCCCAACAAAAACCTCCTTCCCCATCAAAACGTTTTAACCCTCCAACAAGTGCCTGAGGGGATTTTCCGAGACTGAGACTGGAAGGTGAATATCCCCCCCCCCCCGGCACCCCGCCCCCCCCACCACCACCACCACCACCAAAGTGTAGAGGAGGGTCCATGTTGCACCGAGTCGGGGTCCTTCCCTGCCAAAGAGGCGACATCTCTTGTCCCTCGAGCTAGTTTCTGTAGCCGGGGATCGGATCGCCGAGGTCCCCCCCGGGTTAGGGGTGACCACCCAGGTCCCCGTCTTTGGTCCCCCCCGGGTTAGGGGTAACCACCCAGGTCCCCGTCTTTGGCCACCGCCCATCTCACATCGTACCCGCCGACCCCAACGGTGGCTGGGGGACCCGCGTTACCTTTTCGGGCTGTGCCGGGCCGAGCCCCATCGGTGCAGGGCCGGCCACCAGGCGCTCGGTGCCCCACCTCCAGAGGGGGGGCTTGCTTGGAGGAAGGTTTAAAAAAAAAAAAAAAAGTTTAAAATGAGCTGCTTTAATATGAAGAGGTGTACTTCCTTCAATTTGTTCATTTTTTTTTTTTTTTATCTGGAGAGCGGGAAAGAACCACTGATTATGACAAAGGTAAAAGTCCTGCTCCAATAGAAAGTTTTTCAAAACAAGACGTTGACTTCATTTAGTTTCTCACAGCGAAATGTTGCTCAAGTCCCCAAAGGAAAACCCAACGATGGGATGAAAATCCGCTTGTGGATAAGAAAAAAAGAAAAGTAGCGCGAGAGTTACATTTCAATACGAGGCCATTTTTATTTTTTAGCATCATCGCCCTAGAAACGTCTTTTATTAATATCCATCTGAAACCGTGATGCGAGAGGCGATGAGGACTCGGCTTACGTAGACCAGGACTCGGCGACCTTTTTGAGGCTACGTGACCTGTTTGCGGCAAATTTTAGACTCGGTTCAATATTTTTGTTTTCATTTTAGGTATTTTAAAATTTTAATTCACGTAAGCAACCCGGATTCAGAATTTAAAGCAGAAATCATAGTAACAATTTGTGGCCTGTGGTATTTTGAGAACATACCTCGCGGGCGGCTTATATGGTCCTCGCGGGCTGCCGTTCGCCCGCGGGCACCGCGTTGGTGACCCCTGACGTAGACTCCGGTCTTCCATTTCAAAACTCATTCGTTTGACTTGTATAGCCGTCAATGGCAGCGAGTGTCGTTTTCATCGATGGGAGACAAGAAAGTCATTCATCAGCTGCTTTGACGGCAGCCCTCCTTTAATCTGTGATGTGAAAAATTTTACTCGAGAGCCAGAGAGAACTCGGGCGGGGGGGGGGGGTAGAATCAGACATATTTGAATTAAAATCCTTCAGATTTCGTCATTAAGAGACTAGAGAATCCGTCCTGGGATGCCAGACCTTTGACCCGTGACACGAAATCATGAGCCAAGAGCCGACGAGAACTCCGGAAACGTACAAAGAGGTTTTCTTTTCATCATCGGGAGTCGAGAAATTATTTTTTGTGATGTTGAAGCTGCGGCACGGAAACAACCGAGAATATTTGGAATCGTGGTTCCGAGTCCAAAAGTCTTCGAGTAAATAAATAAAAAAAAAAAAAAACCCCAACAAAACCAGTAAATCACGTGAGTGTCGGGGCCGGATGTGTTAGGGGGTGGGGGGGGGGGTTCTGGTGTTTTCCCGCCCCCCCAGTGATGTTGTTTGCTCGTCCTGTGACCCCCGCGGCCCGTCATCTCCGTCACCTGGTCCTTTGTGGGCCTCGTCGGGGGCCACCTTGCGTCCCATATGGAGGGGGGGGAGAAGGGACGGACGCCTCTGAATGGACCATTGTGTCCCACCCCCCCCTCCCACCGGCCTTTTCCTCGAGGGGGGGGGGGGGGTCCGCAAGGGGAGCGAGACAAAATGTTTAGTGTTTCAATTCTGGTGATGTTTAATCAGCGCCTGCGACAAATTTATGAGCTTTGAGGCGACAATGGCGCTGCGGAGCATGATGGGGGCTCCGGGGGGCTGCGGGGGGCTCCGGGGGCGGACAAAGACAGGCTTTTAGGGGTTGCCACCGGTGCCTTTAAGTTGCCCCCAGGAATTGTCTGGGGCTCATATCAGACGGCTCATCCTTTAGTGCTTTCGACTCGCTCGAGTCCCGCGGGGGCCTCATTGCAGTCTACTTAACTCGCTGGCGGTGTAGGCCACACGAGGAGTTGGCTAACACACGCATTTAGTTGTGGGGGGGGGGGGGGGTGACAAATAGAATGCAGCCAAAAGTGCTCACAATTTGGAGAGGATGCAGGGGGGGGGGGCGTCAGATAGCAAAAACAGACTCGGGAGGAACACAAAAATGTTTCTGGACCAGGAGACCACGGTATGCAGTTTTCAATTAAAGCATTTAACAAAATAATAATAATAATAATACAGTGACGTCTCCGTTCTCAAATGAAAATTTTGAGATTTTTTTTTTTTTGCTTCTGTTTTTAGACTGAAAATCGGTACTCGAAGGCCCCGGACAAAACCGGTAAATAACAACGCGCGCAGCCCGACCAGCTGATCCGCGACGTGTCCCGGTAGCTGCACTTGTAGTGGGAAATATCGATTCGGTTTTTGAAGAAATCGTTTCTGGAACCGATTGCGGTTGAGAACCGAGGTTGTACTGGAATTGGGTTTAAGAGAAACACAAATATTTTTCTCTTTAGATCATCAAACAAATATAAATCCCAAAGATAAATGGTGATTTTATTTATTCAAGATAAAAAAATATGAATTGAATTTTATCGAATTGATTTTGTGAGAGGAAATGCCCCCACCCCCACTCTCCACTTATTAAATCATAAATTGATCGTTGCTAATCAAGCCTGCCTACCTCCGAACGTCACGTTCAGTCAAGAAATCGCTTACATAGAACCTGTCGGACAAAAGATCTAAAAAAACTGCAACAAAATGCAAGAACAAAAGAGAAATAAAAACAAAAGTGAAATATGACAAATGTCAACATTTTGGGAAGGTGTGCGTCTCGTTACATCTGCCGCAAATGTAATTTCAGAAAAAGAACATCGGTCCAACACGTGACGGTCTTGGGTTGCTTCGCTCCTTCAGGACCTGGACGACTTGCTGTGATTGACGGGACCACTGAAGGAAGGAGATGAAGCAGCACTTGGGTTCTGCAACTGGTAACGATCCCAAAAACTCCAGCAAGTCAACTTCTGAATGGTTTTAAAAAATAATAATAATAACATGGTTTTGGAGTTGGCTCGTCAAAGTCTGGACTGAACCGCTTGTAGCCTTGACCTCAAGAAGTCCGCCCACGCTTGAAAAGACTGAAGGGTTGTTCATTTGTTCCGTAGCGGCTGACTCACCTCAAGCTGGAACTGTAAAACTTCACCCCAGAGACCGACAAGAAAGAGACGATTGATTCTGTGGAAATATGACTTTAATAAAACGATGATTGATTTTTGTAGAGGAAGACTTCCGTCCAGATCAAATGCTACGTGACAGACCAGGAGAAGAAGGGAAAACTTCGGCCTGGTGAGTACCTGAAGCAGGTGTATTTCGTTTTCTTCTCGGTGTTACGACTTCCTTCCGGTTCTCTTTGGATCTCCAGTAACATTTTTAGCAACGCATCATGAAAAACCTTTCAAAAAGGATTTTTTTTATAGTCTCCTGATGATGAAAAAGGGACGTGTTGTTGTTGTAATTTTATATATTTATTGCAACCTCATCAATCCATGCAAAACAGAACATTGTGAGCATCGGAGACTTGGAAAACCAAAGTGGTGTTCCTAATTCTTTGTCCGGCGGGAGCGCTGTTTGTCCGCTAGATGGCGTCCTAATACCCTCTTTTTGAAAACCTCACAAACCCTTCAGGCGCTGTCCTTCCGCCAGGGGGCGGAAAAGGACCACCAGTATTTTGACTTTTTGCAACCATCCTGATGTGACGTCACTATTATTATGACCTTTTTATCCCCTTTAAGAAAAAAAAACAAAAACATAAATATAACTAAAGTACAATGTTTTAAAAGATACATTTTTTATTCATTCATTCGAAGCATGAAAAAGTTGAATTGTGAACATTTTTTAGCACGGCAGTTTTTAGCGTCTGAAATTAAAAAAACTAAGCAATTTATTTGATAATTGTATTTATGTAAAGTATTTCTATATTTTTTCCTCAGCAGACAATACAAAAACCCACTTTATTTATTCAAAATTCATAATGAATGCTACAATCAATTTTATCATTTTTTTTTCAAGATTCTAGTTTTGAGCTATTTTCTTGCGGCTGACAAAATATACATTTTATATTTTAAAATTAATTTATAATTGAATTCAGAAGTATTTAAATGATTGAAATCTTTTATCAGTTGTTTATTCATGGCAAAAACTTTTTTTTAGGAAAAAAATTGATTTGTTGTGATCCATAAATCTGAGGGACAGTCGCAGTTTTTTTAAATGCCAACGTCAGTTTCATATTATAGATAGTTGAAAAATGTTAAATTGTAATTGGTGAATTCAACAAAATGGAAATATCGCATTTTGAAAATAGATTGTTTTGTTCATATCGGTATAGAAATTGGTAATTTGGCAATATGGAAACAACACTTGAATTTGTAATTGGACATTTGGAGGATTTGCATATAAGCGAGATCCTCTCATGAAGTCTGACGTCATCAAATTCAGACAAGCGTTAATTACTCACCTCTGACAATTAATTTTAGCGTTAAGATTCGCCGCATTTATGATTACACTTCTTTGTTGCGCTGGAACTGATTGCTGTGCGTAAATAAAACAAAACATTTCCAGCTATCTTTTTCATATTTTTGCCACAAAGAAATTGGTTTTATGGTTTTCAGGTTATATGTTACGACAGTCAAAGTTATTTATTTATTTGTTTTGTATAAAATTGTCATTAATTTATGAAAATCCCTCCCGCCCTAATACAGGACTCCCTGAGGGACCCGTTCGGACGCCTTTTCCAAGTCCACAAAACACGTGTAGACTGGTCGGCGAACTCCGAGGACCCCCGCCGAGGGTGGAGACCTGGTCCACTGTTACACGGTCAGGACGAAAACCACATTGCTCCTCCTGAATCCGAGATCGGACTTCACGACGGACCCTCCTCTCCAGCACCCCTGAAAAAACCTTACCGGGAAGACTGAGGAGTGTGATCCACCTCTAGTTGGAACACACCCCCTGGTCTCCCTTTGGGGGACTACCACCTCGCTCTGCCAATCCAGGGCCCTGTCCACGATGTCCACTTGATGTCGCAGAGACGTGTCCACCAGGACAGCCCCGCAACATCCGGAGCCTTTCCGAACTCCAAGCAAATCTCATCCACCCCTGGGTTTCTGCCACTGAGGGACTTTTTAAACCTTAAACCTCAACCCCAGAGATAGGAGAGCCAGCTTCGGAGAACCCAGACTCTGCATCCTCACTTTAGTCTTGATGGTGCAGTGCTTCCCTCTCCTGAAGAATTTCCTGGAAACCATCTTGAAGTCTTTCTCTAGGGCCTCATCAAACTCCTCCTGTGCCTGAGTTTTTTTTTTTTTTGTTTTTGCTTGAGTCCCGCTTGGCCAACCGGTGCCCTTCAGATGCCTCACGAGTCCCGCAGGCCAAAAAGTCCCGATAGGACTCCTTCTTCAGCTTGACGGCATCCCTCGCCGTTGGCGTCCACCAATGGGGTCGCCACCATGACAGGCGCCGACCACCTTACGGTCACAACTCCGGTCTGAGGCACGCAACACGGTCCACCCGGACTCCCCCGGAATATGAGCAAAGTTCTATCGGAGGTGGGAGTTGATACTCCTTCTGATAGGATTCTGACAGATGTTCCCAGCAGATCCTCACGACACGTTCGGGCCCGCCAGGTCGGACCGGCATCTTGCCCCGACATCGGAGCCAACTCGCCACCAGTTGGTAATCAGTTGACAGCTCAGCCGGAGTCTTCACCCGAGTCCGAAAACACGATCACAAAGTCTGTCATCGAATTGTGAACTCGGGGGTCCTGGTTCCAGGTGCACGTGTGGACGCCAACGTATCTGAACAGAGGTGATCATAGAACATACGTAACCAGTGACCGGCACAAAAGTTCCAAAACAAAACCCCGCTCGGGTGGGGGTTCTTCTTGTTCACGGTCTTCCAGCTCTCACTGTCATTGCCCACATGAGCATTGAAATCCCCCAGGAGAACAAAGAAGTCCCCAGCGGGGAGGAGGGGGGTGGGGTCTCTCCTCGCCTCTTCCAAGAACTCTAAAAAAAAAAAAAAAAAGTGGGTACTCTGCATTGCTGTTTGGTGCATCAGTCAGGACCCGTCCCCCCACCTGAAGCCGGAGGGAGTTTTCCTTCTGGTCCACTGGGGTGAACCCCAACGTACCGGTGCTGAGCCGGGGGCGGAGCAACAAGTAGCCCCCTGACCGTGGGCAACTCCAGCGTAGAACAGAATCCAACCCCTCTCCAGAGAACTGCAACCAGAGCCCAAGCCTTGTCAAGGTGAGTCCGACTATATCCAATACCGAGCCGGAACTTCTCGACCTCAGACCTCATCTTTCTCCACCAGAGTTCGGCGTCCCCAGAAGCAACTTCTGTCCCCCGGGATGGGCGGGCCGGTGCCCAGCTCACGCTGCAGATCGGTAGCCCCCTCCCAGAAAATATTCTTTTTTTTGTTGACAACTATAAAACATGTGTAGAAGTTATTGGAAATAGGAAACAAAACATATATGTATATATGATTTAAGTAGCCACTCCGCATTTTATGATTTTCTATTTGTTTTTTTGTTGTTGTTTTTTGGCGTGCGTGGACGTAAACAAACCCGGCGGGGGGAGCAAGTGGACCGAGAACACCTTGTGGGCGTGGCGTGGGAGAGTGGAGGGGCGGGGCTGCAAGAAGTGCGAGGAGGCGTGCACGAGCACGAGTGGGTTCTCCTCCCACGTGTTGAAGGAGTCGCGCGCATGCAGGCGTCCCACTTGCGCTCCTCACTCCACGCGTGACGTGCTCTGCCCGTCGAGAGGCCCCTCGAGAATAAGAAAAGTGCACCAAGAAGGCATCGCCGTCATAGCCGAGATGCCAAAACAAACAATAAAAATGTTTCTTTTTTTTCATCACATTCAAAAATAGAAAATATGTTTACATGATTCGTTTGAATGTTTTAAAACTAAAGAGGGTCGTTTTACAATAAAAATCTATTGAATTATTTTAGAAATTAATGCATTTTTAAAATGTAACTTTTAAATGTAGAAAAGAATCATTCTTTTACAACATAAAAATTGGCTTCGCGAGCGACTTATCCGTAGACCCTCCGGCAAATCCAGGGTGGTCCCCGCCGGGGCCGGGGTCTCTTCCCGGCCCACCTCACCCAGGAGGCATCCGGTTCCGATGCCCCAGCCGCCTCCTCTCCCGAGCCAACAGAACCACATCAAGTGCAAAAAGCAGACTCGGCTGCACCTAGAGATTCTGTCCGTAAAAGTTATGAACAAATGCATTTAAAAAATAGTCTGGAAACATTTTAAACCCTCGTGAGCGCACTCGATTGCAGCCTGCTCACCGTGCAGACCACCACCCACCCTCGATCCGCATTCCAGCACGCAACCGTGCAATAACGAAAACTAAAACTCGTCTCACGGACGTCGATATCGTAGCTTCAAAAGTTAGCGAGGGACAAAGTTGCACCCGTTGTTAATTTGTATGTTTATGCGTTTGCACCCAAACAAAAGTTGCTCAAAAGACGCACATTGATTGAGCCACCGTCAAACAAACAAACAAACACTGCGGCGGGCTCGCGGGTGACCCAACAACACGCAGGTGGGGAGAGCGGGGGGGGGGGGGGCATTAAGAACCAAGCGTACGTGAAAGGAGCGAGTGGGTTCTCCTCTCAAGTCATCCACGCCGCGCGCGTGCAGCCCACTTTCTCGTGATGTTCATCAAGAGACCCTCACTCACTCGCTGCAGTTAATAAAGTGCGCGGTGACGTCACGGGAGCCCCCGCCCCCCTCCCCTCCTTCTCTTAAAGTGCGCGGCGTGGACACCCCGAGCCAGCCACGGCGAGCTCCCACTCCACCCAATTAACGACAACTAGAAGGACTTGCGACTGTACAACAAGAGGAAGAAGAAGGAGAGGGAAGAGGGGATTTTGCGTGGGTGGGGGGAGGAAAAGAAGAAGAAGAGGAAGGGGGAAACAAAACAAAAAAAAAAAAAAAAAAAAGGGGAGACCTCCCTGCAGGACAAATAATGTCGATGAGCCCCAAGCATACGACCCCCTTTTCCGTGTCCGACATCCTGAGTCCGCTGGAGGAGAGCTACAAGAAGGCCGCCGCCGCCGCAGCCGCCGCCGCCTCGATGGAGGCCGCCGCCGGCACCGGCACCGGGGGCGGCGGCGGCGGAGGAGGCTACCGGCAGCTGCAAGGGACCCCCCAAGCGGCCATGCAGCAGCAGCAGCAGCAGCAGCAGCACCACCACCACCATCACCACCACCACATGGGTCCCACCGTCGGCGGCGGCGGCGGCGGCGGCGGAGGGGGCGCCGGGGGGGTGTCGTACCACATGAGCGCAGCCGGAGTGCCGCAGCTGTCCCACGGCTACTGCAACGGAAGCGTGCCCGGCGCCGGGGACCTGCACGCGGCGTCCTACCAGGCGGCGGAGGGGGTCAGGGCCGCCGGCTGGTACGGAGCCAGCCCGGCGGCCGCCGCTGCAGCCGCCGCCGCCGCCGCCGCCGCCGCGGCGGACCCCCGCTTCTCCACCAGTGAGTTCACGCGCGCGCGTGCACACACACTTTGGGACAGGACGAACAAAGTAAATTTAAAAACAAAAACAAAGGGAGAAAAGTCTACATAGATGTCGCAAAAATAGAGGCTTTTTTTAAAAAACAAAAACAAAAAAAAAAACCCAAACCATTCAAATAGGAAAGAGCAATTGGAACGCACCACGTTCTGAAACGTCTTATTTATGATTCGATTATTTTCAAGTATGACGTCACGCTGACATTTCCATCATATTCGACCGATGAACCAATTAAGCGCTTCCGAGCCTAGAAAATATGATACTTCTGTCATTCTGAACCAAAAAAAAAAAAAAAAAACTACGCTTGCTCTGTAAAAATAGAAAACACACATAGACACAAACGGGTTTTTTTTTTTCGCCAGTAAAATACAACAAAATATGCACGCAAGACAGTAACTAATACAACAACATTTCAAATAATGCATGTTTTATTTTGCAAGTAGGAAATACATTTTTATAAATAAGATTAGAAAAGAATTGCTTTTCCTAACGACAACCAAACAAAACGTGTTGATCGTTGAAAAAAAATCATAGCCATGTTTTCTGACCGTTAACCCCCCCCCCAAAAAAAAGTAAAGTTAACAACAAATATATTTTTTCTTTAAATAGAAAATACTACATTGTTACTATCAATATTTTATGACTCGAAAATATAAAATGCTACATTTGCAACATGTAAAAATAGAAAAAAATGTTGAAAGTGATTTTTTTTTGTTGTTGCCCAAACTGAATAATTCTTCGAGTTTGAGCATAAATAAAACAACAAAAATGCAAACAAAGGTTAAAAATAAAATATTTTAAAATGGAAAATCAGGCCTTCTTACTATCAAATAATTGGAAAGTCTACATTATTTTTATGTTTTCTTTCTCCCAGTGAAATACTTGTTGAATCATATCAATTTACTGAGCCTACATAAAAAGTATTAAGGCGGAAAGGATTAGCTAGCTGTTCTTTAAATAAATAATATTAATAAATAATGCATTTTCACTCATATTTGTATAACATGTAATAAAACATAATTTTTATATTACATGTTTACATTTTTCCTATCGGTACTAATTGAAGGTAATTGTTTTAAACATTGCTACGTTTTATTATTTAAAAGGAGAAAATCAAATGTTATGAAAATGGAACGGAATCCATACTTTGAAAATCGAAATAAATCATAGAAATAGGAAAAATAAGCTTTGAGTTCAAAGCAGCACAAAACAGTATTTGAAAACGATATACAGTCGAAAATACGAGATTTACATGAAAATAAAACAAATATATTGAAAAAATGAAATGTTAAAAAATACGAGATTTACATTCCGTAAAAAATACATTATATAAAAAATGAAATGTACATTTTTATTATCAAGTAGAAAACTGTTACTAATTACAAGTAGAAACAATACTTTTCAAAATGCCCAATGTAGAAAATAAAAGTTATTTGACGCAAACTACTTTGGAGAATACACACATTTGTATCAATATTAATAATAACAAAGCGCAACCTCACGTTAATAAACGCAACTAGAAAAAAAAATGAAGTTGAGACAGGCAATCGGATCTTTTCTCCACCACCGCCTTTTATGTTTTTTAATGTTGTCAATGAAATTTCCTTTCTAGCCTTTTAATTAAAATACCCCCCCCCCCTCAAAAAAAAAAGGACTGGCCGAAGAGGAACTCTCTTAATAAACAATTTCAGAATTGATAAATGAGCTTTTCCTGGCTTGCAAATGTGGCAGTTTTGGAACCTTCCCCCCCACCCCTGCAACGGGGGCGTCTCCAAAAATGTAAACTCGAATATTTTGAGAAATGTTTGCTTGGGCTGCGCGGAGCAAGCAAGACGTCTCAAGTTTGAACAAAGTTCCCAAAATCGGTTCAGTGCCGATTTTTGATCAGCGAGAAGAAGTGAAAAAATAAAAATAAAACAACAACAACAACAACTCCAAAAAGTCTTTGGGGCCCTTCTTGGTGGGAGTCGATGAAAGCAAGTACCCTGGACCGTATCCGACACTAGTAGCAAAAGACAAGCTCGCGGTTAACGGTGGTGGCTGTGCTCGGTATTTTTGATTTTTGCATTTATTGAATGTGTTTCCTCTATGAATGCACAACTTTGCTACTCAAAGTGAGAATTGGCTGCTGTTTGTTTTTTTCTCTCCCGACACTGATTTATGATTATTTTTTAGGACGTTTATGCATCTATCACATATGCTAATCATAGTCAAACAAATACAATTTTGTTAAAACGAAACGGAAAGGGTCATGAAACTCCACTTATGGAGTGAATATATCGACCCCCGCCCCCCAAGTAAAAGTAAACCTTTTTTATTGGCTGATATTTGAACATCATGTTTAATTTTGCCCCTCAATGAGCTCAAAAGTGCAAGTTTGTTTCTTGGATTTTTAATATTTATTACCCACCCCCCCTGTTAGTTAATTTATGAGGACAGAAATTAAATTTTCGGCCTAAAATGATTTTTTTAATGCTTATTTCCTTTTCGAACAATCGTCGTTTTCCTGTTAATGGCGACGTCAAAGTGGACCTTGTCTGCTTCTCTTTTTCCTGTCGTTTCACACATTGAGAAGCATTTTTGTTGTTGTCCGTCGTTTGTTGCTTTTTTTTTTTTTTAATGTATGATTATATATATATATATATATATATATATATATTTATTTTTTTTTTAAATTTGACCATGTTTGTGTTTGCAGTCTCCCGCTTCATGGGCTCGTCGCCGGGCATGAACATGGGCGGCGTGGGCGCCGTGGGGGCCATGGGCGGCATGGGCGGCCTGGGCTCCCTGGCGGAGGCGCACGCCAAGGCCGGCGTGCACGGCTCGCTGAGCGCTGCGCCGCGGCGCAAACGGCGCGTCCTCTTCTCGCAGGCGCAAGTCTACGAACTGGAGCGCCGCTTCAAGCAGCAGAAGTACCTGTCGGCCCCCGAACGCGAGCACCTGGCCAGCATGATCCACCTGACGCCCACGCAGGTGAAGATCTGGTTCCAGAACCACCGCTACAAGATGAAGCGGCAGGCCAAGGACAAGGTGTCCCAGCAGCAGCTTCAGCACCAGGAGGGGGGGTCGTGCAGCCAGCAGCAGCAGCAGCAGCAGCAACAGTCCCCCCGCAGGGTGGCGGTTCCGGTTCTGGTCAAGGACGGCAAGCCGTGCCAAGGCAGCGGACCCGCCGCGGCGCAACAGCATCAGCACCAACAACACCAACACCAGCACCAGCACCAGCACCAACAACACCACGCCCACCCCCACCCCCACCCCCACCCCCACCCGCACCCGCAGCAAGCAGCCAACGTCATGCTCATGTCCGGCCAGCAACAGCAGCCGCAGCAGGTGGAGGGCCACTCCCCGGACCTGCAGGGGGGGCCTCCGCTCTCGGCCAGCCCCCCCGCGCTCCTCCACAGCCAAGTGGCCGGACTGTCGCACCTCAACTCCCCCGCGGCGGGGGGCGAGTACGGATCGGCGCTGCAGTGCTCGGCGCTCTTGTACGGCAGGACGTGGTGACCGCCGCCAAGGAAAAAGGGAAAAAGCGCCCCGAAAAAAATAAAAACAAAGACGCACAGCAAAGCAAACAAACAAAAAAAAAAAAACAACAACAAAAGAAAAAAAAATTTGGGGGCCCCGAGCTGGACGACCCCCAAACACACACACACAATGTGCGATTCTTTTATGTAAATGAGCCGAAGGGTAAAAGTCCTTTCAACGGACTTCATCAAAACTCAAATTTATCATTTGGGATTTTGGTGAGGGGTGTGTGTGACGTCACATTTCAAATCACGTGCAACAGATGCAGACGAACCAACGAAGTAGCCCCCCCCCCCCACTTTGCTTTTTGGGGGCATGGAAGAAAAAACGACGAGGAAAAAGAAGACAGCAGCTCGATTGGTGTACAGTTTTTTTTTTCTCTTCTGTTGTTGTTCGTTTGGTATTTGTACGTTTATATGTAACTTATAGATATTTGACTTACCATTAAAAGAAGAAAACAAACAAACAAAAAAAAAAACGGTCCTATTAATAAATTATGGAAAGATAACTCCCTCCCTCATTTGTGGAATATATCCTCAGCCTTCATATGCCGGACGAGAAAATATAAGCCCAATTGAAGGAATGATGAGCACGCCTGGCTTGGGTGCGGGCAGCCTGGGATCGATTCCCGCTCAGTGATGATGTTGATGTGTGACTGGCGACCACCTTAGAGTGCGGTCCGCCTTTCGCCCGAACCCTGACCCTTCTGAGGATAAGCGGCTTGGAAAATGGGTGGATGGACGGTGACAAATAATATGTCACGTATTTAAGAGAAGTGGTTTTATTTGTATTTTGTTCTGCCTCATAATGCACTCGTTCAATACAAATCTATTCACATCGTATTAGTTCTATTTTTCATGTAGATTTTAATTTTCCATTAAAAACATTTCTATCACAGTATTAAATATAAAAACGCCATTAATAGAAACGTCACATTTTATATTTGAAAACATTTTCTAGGTCCAGCGTCAAAATACTTCTACCTGTTCATAAAACAAAACAAACTGCACAAAAATATATTTATACACAATACATATTCACTATTGCAATCATACCTTTAGTTATCAATTTTCAAAGACAACAATTTCTATTTTGTTTTTGTTTTGTTGTTGACGACCTGGGCCTGGAAAAAAAAACATTTGAACGTGAAAAAGTAATGATTAAATAGCGCAGTTGATTATTAAATAAGATTTTAACAATCGACTAAAATAGAACAATTTTGTAAGTCATCTGCAACTATTTTTTTTAAACCATCGCCTTACTTAAATTATGGAAAAATGTTTGTTTTTTTTCCATGTCCTTGATGGCATATTTTGTCACAACCGAACCCTGTAAAACATATAATATTACATACATAAAACACAAATGATAAATATTTGAAATAATAATGTCGTAATAGTGTTAGCCCCCGCCCTCCCCCCGCGCCATGTCAGAGGTCGTTTGAATTGCGTTGAATGATTTGCTGAGAACAAGCAAAGTAACTCACAAAGGCCCGACACGAGCGGCCAGCAAATAGTCGGTGCATTCTTGCAGCAAATAGTCAGTGCAGCTTTCTTTGTGTTGGGGCTGCTCCGTTTGCTCAGTAAACTTCAGATTTTTTTTTTTTTTTTTCCTTTCGACTCATTTTTTTTGGGGGGGGAGGGGGGGATTACTACGTGTGCGCGCGTGTGTGAGTCAGCACACATCAAACGAGATTTTTTGTTTTGTTTTTTTAACCAAGCTTATCATGTCCAAACTTCATTTTATCACCAATCAATCACCGCAATTGAATGGGAGAGATTAGTAAGAGGCCTCAATGACAAATTTTTCGTTTGTTTGTTTTTTTTCCACACCAGGCTTTGTATTTTTTTTGTTTTTTATCTTTTCGTTAACGTTTAAAATCAAATGTGTGTGTGTGTATATATATATATATATATATATATATACACATACATATGGGGGGGGGGCACAATTTAGTTTTTCCACGATCTGACCACAAAGCTGTAATAATGACGAAGGGGAGGGTGTGTTTGGGCGGGGGGTGGGGGGGGGGGTCGTCAGTCACTCTCCCCCCACCTAACAATGTGGTTGCCAGGCAACGCGGCTGGCGGCGGGTCGTGTAATTTCAGGTTGGAAATAGCTTTCCAATTCCGCGTCGCCGCATTCTCCGGGTGCAAAATGACCGCCCTGCCCAGCTGACTCATAAGCACGACGGCACTTTTTTTTTTTTTTTTGCTGACTCCTAATCACAACTTGGCCTCGTTGCCGCCATCGATCCACTTTTCAAATCTTGCCTCAATTTCACCATTTTAATTTCAATGGCACTGTGCCAGGGCTGGCCGCATATGGAAAAATGGAGGGGGCGGCACTTTTACCAGCTTTTATTTAATTAACACACTAAAGCGATCCAGCTGTGTTTTCTAGGTAAAGCTATAATAACTATATTTAAAGATATTTACTGTATATGTTTAAAACCAGCGAGGTGACAAAGCAAAAAGTCAAAAGATTTTGCAGGACGACCGGTTGTGTTTGGTAGCAAAGCAGGAGCATTTAGACTCACCGAATGGCGTGCGATTGGTTGAAAATGAGGAAGTGAGGGATGAATTTCTTCTTCTTCTTCTCTTCTCCTGTCTTGCTAGCTAATGCAGAAAGTAAATCGTGTAGGAAAATGGAAGGAAGCAACATGGGCCGTGGCAAATGTTTATTTCAGTCTACACTGAGGGGCCACTGAAAAAAATGGAAGGCTGGCCACCAATGGCCCCCGGGGCTCATTTTGGACACCACTGCCCAATACAAGCCTTTCATGCATAGATTTTGGGTTAAAAAAAAATAATAATAACTCAGTCCTTTCATTTTTATTTTACTAATAATTTCTCCATGTGGCACAATCCACATTTTTGAAAGAAAAAAAATTGTACTAAAAATCAAGGGTGTCAAATATTTTTGGTTGCAGCCGCGTTGTCGGTAGAGTTTCCCCTCAAAGGCTTCCGATGACAGTAAAAGTAGAAAAATGTTTAATGGCATCATTATCAAATGGATGAATAACTACATTTCAAATCAGAAGTCAGAGGATTAAAGTTTATCCACGTATTTTTGAAATTATTGAAACGGCATTTGGGAACACACAAATAAAAAAAACAATAGAAATGATTTGAAATTTTGGCTCAGATTTGAACAAAACTCATGTAATATTCATTTCACGCTCCACAAACTTATTTGGAAGGCCGGATGTGACCCCCACTCTGCTGGTTTGACACCCATTTACTAATTAGATTAGATTGATTGATCAAAAGATGGAAAACCTGAATATTGCCACATGTCTTTTTTTTTTTTTTTAAATCCAAAAAGAATACAAATAAAGCCATGACATTAAAATAAAATAATACTTTTGCTCAATGTTTATTTTGTTTTCAGAACTACAATTATAACACTATCATGTGATTGTCGAGTAATTGTTTTCTGACAAAACCTGACCGTCCCCCAAAAATATAATATCGCTTTTTGAATAATGTTCATGCAGAATTGACGAAAAGCCAACTGATTTAAAGTTGTAGCAACGCAGGCTACGCTAACAGCAAAGCTAATCACTAACTGATTCCGATTCTGATTCTGTTGATGAGCAAGCCAATTTGGAAGAAGAGTCAAGCAAATTTGACCCAATCCTTGCGAATTACTGCTTTTTTCGAGGTATGGCGCTGGATTTTATGTATGAACAAAGAGCTTGTTACTTTTTTTTCCCCTTCTACAAATTCCGTAGCAAACTTGGGGCGCAATCAAATACTTTTTTGGGGAACGGATATTTGTCTCTTTGGGGTTAAAGTGCTGGATTTGGGAACGACTCAACCTTTTTTTTTTTTTTTTTTAGGCCATTTCCAAAACGTCCCGTTTTTCCCTCACTACTTTTGTCGCAAGGGCTTAGAAAATCCTACAAACAATTTTCAACAGCTGGCTCTTGAAAGTTAAAAGCCAGTTAGCTTGCAAAATGTGCGTTTCTTCACTAATTCCTTTGGAAACTTGTGGAAAATCCGAGTAAATGACTTTGACAAGCGGCTGTTCATCGTTACGGCCAGGCCGAGTTTGACCGCGGAGCGCCAATGAACTCCCCAAATGTGTCTGCAAACTTGTACTCAACTCTTGTGTCGCGCAATTCAGGCGAGAAAATTGTTCGTTTGAGCACGAATGCCGCCCGCACCATCAAATTGCTGCAAGCTGCCGCCGCCCGAAGCTAACCGAGTGCCGCTTCTTTACTCCCAGCTACGCCAACGCTGGCGTCGTCGATCGTGGTGTCGCGTGTGCCCTCGGACCGGCCTCGCTGTTGCACACATCTTGCGGCTTGTCCGTGTCGCACAGGCGGACGTTTACGTAAGTCTCATTTCGATATTTTGACAATCTGCCCCGCACAGGCAAAAAAACGGATTAGCCTCGGATGTGCTACATGCTACCGATGTTATCGTCTGCTAAGTAAAATTCATGTCGCAGCTGAGCGCCATTTCCTGTGCTCTGATTATTGTCACGCTTGTTTTCCATCTACCGTATATTTGAAGTAAAATAAAGTAAAACTACTCATACTTTCACACTTGTTTGTAGTCAAGCTTCGCCGCTCACGTCTACGCGAGTAATTTTTCTCTTCTTCGGTGGTAATTCTTCTTCTCCTCCAAATGCACCAGGCGTGCGCCCGAAGTTCTGCCAGCGTGCAAAAGATCGTCCGGCTCGAGTTTTCGACGATGCTTCTGGAAAGACTTCTAGCTCACGCTGGGCCAAATGCACAGATCTTCCTGGGAGGATGCAAGGAAGTAAGGAAGGAAGGAAGGAAGGAAGGAAGGAAATAATGAAGGGAAATGTGAAGAGGGAGAGAGAAAAGGAAGGTAGGAAAGTCCTCACAGCCACTTTTAGGTCAAGAAACCCAAAGCCACACTTGCACTCCAAAGCGTAATCTGAAACCTTAATCAAGCCTTGCTTGAAACACTCCAAAGTCCGACCTGAAACCGGTTCTACAACCCCGAACTAACCCAGACTGAGACCGAGTCGAGGAAGAGGAGTCGGCGCCAATAAGCGCAAATGCAATCAATTGCGAGCAATTAGCACGCGCAGACACCACAAGCGTGCGTTCCGCTCAAACGTGCAGGCGAGCCCCCCCCGGGAAAGGTCGCAGTCGGGGGTCCATTGGGGGCCGACGAGCCGTGACAAACCGGGTTAAGTGCGACGCCTTCTCTCTCGGGCTCCCGCGGAGACGACGGCACGTCTGCTGCGACGGAATGCGCTAAAGCGCGTTTCAGTCGACGGCCGGGGACGGACCCCGTTCGGGCGACAGACCGCGGCCGGGGACGGACCCCGTTCGGGCGACAGACCGCACCCGATGATGAACCCCGTTCGGGCGACAGACCGCGGCCGGGGACGGACCCCGTCCGGGCGACAAAGTGCAGTCGGAGGCGAACCCCTTTCGGGCGACAATCCGCAGCTGGGGACGGACCCCCTTCGGGCGACAAACCGCAGCTGGGGACGGACCCCATTCGGGCGACAAACCGCGTCCGATCGCCTCGGCTGCAAATTAGTGTCAGACGGAAAATAAGCCAAATGTTGCGACTTCCTTGGCGGGTGCCCAAAGCCAACACGAAAAGCAAAAAGTTTTCGACCTTTTGTTACGTTAGTGAAACACAAAAATACATTAAATATCATAATTCATATAAAGTTGAGAAACCAGTTAAGAAAATATGAGTTCAATAATTCATTGATGCGCAGGATTCATGTAATTGACTGTAATGTTATCGTTTAAAAAGTGCTTCATTGAAATGAATTTTCATTTCATGAAATGTAGTAAATGTAACATGATTTTACGACATGATATTCATCTTTTATGGAAACAGCACGACGCAGTACACTACAACCGCAGCAACAAAAGTCGACTTTAAATGACAAACGGTGTCGATTGTCGATTACATTTTGGCACATTACTCGCACGGGATTTCATTTTCCCACGACGTCGTCCGCAGGCGGCACGTCGCGAGTGGATGAAAAATGAATGGACCTCAGTTCCTCTGAGGGGGCCGAAACCGGCCCACGGGCTGCAGGTTTCTCACACATCAGTGAACGACGCGCTCACAATACGCAATCAAGATCCACCCCCCCCCCCCGCCCCCCACCCGAAATATGACAGCTTAATAAGGTCGGGCCGGACCGCCGTCACGATCGGCGCAAACGTCCGTTTAACCCCCGAGCGGACCCCCCCCCCCCCCCCACGTTCGAGGTAAATAGGGTCCCGCGCATTATTAGGACCTGTTGAGACTTCACATATTTTCTTCTACAGCTTGCAGGGGATTAGGTGGGGGTGATGTTTGACCCCCACCACCCCCCCAAGCCCCCCCGCCCCCCACCACACACACCTCCTCCTCCCTCCATTGCCTTAATGAAATATGTCATTAGGAGGAATTCATGTGACACAAAAGGGGCGACAGTCAAGGGAGGGCGGGGGGCGAGGGGGCTCGCCTAATTATATAGTTTGCCCTGGCAGCGGCTGCAGGCAGGTGGCCGGTCCATCATGCAAATGGCGGCGGCGGCCGGCGCAATTAGCCTCTGGCAGCCGCCTCAATTAACAATTAGCTAACGTGCAATTGGAGCGCGCGACGCCCCCGCCGTCTCCTTTTAGACGCGATTGTCACTGCGCGCTTTTCCAATTGCTCAGTAGGACGCGCGCTTTTCTTAAATGTGGTCAATTTACAGGCTCGGTGAACGGAAGTCGACAAGCTGCGGGGGGGGGGGGGTGTTAACGCCGCCCCCCCCCCCTGCGCAAAAGAACAACTTTTTCAAGTGTTTTCAAAGGAGGAAGTTTAACATTCACTTTCAACTGCTAAAAAAATGGTGATTGTACCTGCACGAATGGATAAAAACGCTGAAAAATATTGAATATCCCTTGAAAAGACACGGCGGAACCTTGAAGGTTCCTTGGAGGCCCTTCAATTCGTCGTTTGATGGACATTTGGGGGGGGGGGGGACGACACCTCGAGATGAATAAAACGCCACAAAATGTGGCGATATGTGTTTTTCAACGCACTGAAAAAAAAAGTCATAACCACTGAAAAGTAGGAATATTATGGAAAAATATCTGCCGCTAGTATTTGAATTTGAAATGTAAAGTCATCACATTTTCAATTGTCATATTTCGGTGTAACTTTTCAACGTTAACAATTCAACCGGCTACAATTCGCTGTCTGAAATTCACCGCCTGTGCCGCCAGGCAGGGTTACTTCAGGTCAGAACCGAACAGCCAGCCAATCACAGTCACCCTTTCTTACTATGCGACGTCATGTGACTAAGAAAGCGTAACTGCCATTGGCGGTTCGGTTCTGGCCTGATGTAACCCTGCCTGGCGACACAGACGGTGAATTTTAGACAACGAATTGGAGCCAGTTGAATTGTCATGTCATTACCCAAGCCGCTTATCCTCACAAGGGTCATAGAAAAGTTGGAGCCTATCCCAGCTAGCTTCAGGCGAAAAAGCAGACTGCACCCTGAACTGGTCGCCAGTCAGTCGCAGGGGAGATAGACACCGCCAACTGAGCGGGAATTGATCGCATGCTGCCCGCACCAAGGGCAGGCGTGTGAACCACTACACCATCAGCAACCAGTTGAATTGTTAACATCGAAATGCAACTATCGAAAATGTGATCACTTTACATTTCAAATTCAAATCCCGGCGGCGCATTTTTACTTCCATGGAATCTCCACATTTTGTTTGTTTGCATTTTGGCATTCAAAAAAAAGAAGCAAGAATACATTTTTACTGTCCAAAAAAAATGTAAAAAAAATTGTAAAATTTGAGTTGTGTTGTTTTTCAGTTGCATACTTGACGATGAACGTACCAAGATGCGAGTTTCATTCTCCCTCCACCCCAAAAAAAAAAAAAAGAAGATTTTTATGATTATAAATTGTTGCTTTTCCTGCTTTTTGAAAAACTAATTGTGACATTCGGGGATCCAAATATTCTCCGCGAAGTACAGCACACTTTATCAACCCTCACGGCTCCAGAAGTGGACTTTGAGCGACTTTGGCAGACCACACGCTGAAGACCTGAAGACATTCAGGTTCTGCCTTTCTAACCCTTACACCGCCAAGCCCCCCCCCCCCCCCCCCCCACTAGCAGCCCTTCGCCGGCCCCCCGCTCCCTCCCCGGCCCACCCACACGCTCTCATTATTCTTGCTGGCCTCCGACATGACACGGGAACAAAGTAGACATTAAGCGACATTAAAGCCGGGGATAGAAGTAATCAGGAAGCCGTTATCTCTTAATGAAGCCAAACACATGCGCGGCGATACACACAGGCGCTAATCAATAGAGCCCCCCCCCCCCCGGACAAAGGGGGGAAGGCGGTGTTAGGGTAGGCTGGGGTCGGTCTCTGCCACCCCCCCCCCCTCTCCCCTCCCACAAATCAATTACAATGCTTGTTTGCTTTGACAGTCTATTTCCATGAATTAGGTGTTCATTAAAAGCAATTTGTGGAGACAAGGCCAAGAAGGCCCGTCTTGCATGGAGGGGAGCTTAATGGATTAGACAAGATTTGAAAATATAACCCCCCCCCCCCCCCCCCCCCGTCCCCCATCACCCCCTCAACTGGACAGCACATTCACAAACAAAGTACAACACTTGCAGATCGGAATTCGCATTTCAGCGTTAACTCTGATTCTTCTGCATTAAAACTCTTGAAAAATACATTTTGCATGTTTTTATTAAATACATAAAAATGAACAAAATGTACAGAAAAACGCCCTTGAAGTTGTCATTTGAGCTCAATTATGCCAAATATAACATTTGGTGGATGGAGACTTTGCCATCTTGACCTCCGCTTTTTGCGATCGCACTGTATCAAAGAGTTTTAAATTCTGCATTTCCTCCTCTATATTGTGCAGTTTTTTTGCGATATCGCACGATGTCCAAAGTTTTGGATCTTTTCACATTTCAAAAATAGAAGATAAAAGTGCAACGTGTCTACTGCGAAGCTGAACCGGCTGACGGAACGGCACGAGCGGATTCAAATTTGACGGCTAACGTCTCCGTTAACACGGAGGACTGGCGGTGAATGGGTTCGTGGAGCTGACCCCCGGACCCCCCAGTTGGAACCGAACGGAAAGCCCCCGCAAGTGTTTGAAGACCCACACGGCTGCGGGAATTTCGAGCAAGTACTGGCTGCTTATGGCATGACAACAGTTTCTCGTCTTTTTTATATGTCTGGCCTTTGGAGTGGGGGGGGGGATATAGAAAGAAGCTTAACCCCCCCCCCAAAAAAAAAAAAAAAAAAAAACAATGGCGGGGTGTGTGTACTGACATATTAACCACGAGACGTAACGCTAAAAAGATATCATCTTTTTACATCCCTCTCTGAAAAAAAAAGTTTTGAAAATCATACATCTGAGGGGGAAAAAAATGCCTTTGAACAGGGGTGTGTAGACTTTTTATATCATCGGAAACCCCGTCGAATGCCCCTAGAAGAATTCATCTTTAAATCTATTTTGTCTGCCCGGGAACGGCGCCCTGAATTGTGCTCTTTTAAAGCCGTTTTTTTTACGCCGCAATGATCTGCATGTATGATTTTTTTTCATTTTTTTTTTTTTTCTTTCATTTTTTTTTTTAACTCAAGCAGCACAGTTGCTTTTACCAAAGGTCCCCTTGTTGGTTGCTATAGCATTCTCAAGCACCACTCTGCTAAATCCCCACCCCCACGCCGACCTGCTCTGCACACTTGTAATAAATTATCCTCAAGTGAAGTGAAAGAATAAAATATATTGGTATTAAAGAAAAAAAAAAAAGCCGGACGGACCCCGGCGCACTTTGGTGAATCGCACCCTCGTCAACGTTTTTTTTTCTTTTTTTTTTTGTGTCCGACATGACCCCGGCGACAGTCTGTTGGATCTTTTCAACGGGCGCCATTGTGCCGTCTGGAGTTACGCAATTTTGAAACGCAATCTTTCGGATGCGCCTCACGCCGAGCGTCAAGTGCGACAACACGGGCGACGACGAGGACGAGGACGACGACGAGTGCGCGGCGATTTGTCGATTAATTAAACGCAAGTCCTCCAAAAGATCGCCGGCTCGCGACGCGCCCCGCGGCAACTTTGCAGCGGTGTGAATCGCGCTTACTCCTCGCCGTCATCTTTGCCAAATTGAATGCAGATTGAAAATATATTTTTGGCTCCTGACTGGGCCTATTCACAGCCCGTTGAAATCGGCGGCGCCTAAATAAAGGGACCCCCCCCCCCACCCCCCACGTTTGGGAGCTCTCAGTGATTGCGAGCGTGCACTTCGAGGAACGCCGTTAGAAATACTTTCGGTGGATTGAGGCAAACCGCGACGCACGAGGCTTTTCCTCTCGGGTTCTTCGACGGTCGTATTCAGAATCAGAATCATATTTAAATGGACATGTGTGGAAAAACACGCGAGGAATTTTTCTCCGTGGATTTGGCCGTCGTCAGATTTGGTATAAATCTTGTCGGAATTTGGGGACAAAAACAATGTAATCACTTAAATTGAAACCAATCGGAAATAAATTCAGCAAGCGACGAAGGACGGGCTGTAGCGCCAAATTTTTTGACATGAAAAATCCTCAAATTTTAAGCAAACTTTTAACCCCGTGAAAACGCTTCACAAGTAAGCGCCGCCCATCTGTTGACAAAATCCATCCATCCATTTTCTTAGCCGCCTATCCTCACAAGGGTCGCGGGGAGTGCCAGAGCCTATCCCAGCTGTCGACGGGCAGGGTACACCCTGAACTGGTCGCCAGCCAATCGCAGGGCACATGGAGACAATCACACCTATGGGCAATTTAGAGCGTCCAATTAATGTTGCATGTTTTTGGGGTGTGGGAGGAGACCCGAGTGCACACCCGGAGAAAACCCACGCAGGCACAGGAAGAACATGCAAACTCCACACAGGCGGGGCCGGGATCGAACCCGGTACCTCGGAACCGTGAGGCCGACGCTTTCCCAGCTGTGCCGCCTATTGAAAAAAATCTGTTTCCGAATCATGCGGGTAAAGTCGCTTGTGGGAGTCCCACAAAGTAAACAAAAATGGTGGACTTCTTCTTCAATTTCGGGCTCGGGTCCTCGAGACTTTTTCGGGCCCTCCTGTTGTGACCAACGTGCAGCAAATTTTGCGCTGATCAGGGAAACTGGTTTTGAGAGATGATTTTTATTTTCCTCGAACGCGAGTTCTCTCAAAGATTCTGGAGAAACGAGGTTCGGGACAGAAAAGAAGTCCCGAGTCGCGAGTCAACGTCCGTGACAGATCAAAGATAATTGATCATTGTTCACGTTTACGTCCTTCTCCAGCGAGATCTCGAATGGACGACGACTGCTGCCCTTTAGCAAGTTCGTTTCCACCGAAAAGATGGCACGGTGGCTCTGCTGGAAGACAGTTCTGAGGTCCCGGGTTCAATCCTAGACCCGCCTGTGTGGAGTTTGCATGTTCTCCCCGTGCCTGCGTGGCTTTTCTCCGGGTGGGCACTCCCGTTTCCTCCCACATCCCCAAAACGTGCAACATTAATTGGACGCTCTAAATTGCCTCTAGGTGAGATTGTGACTGCGACTGTCGGTCTCTATCTGTGATTGGCTGGCGATCAGTTCAGGGTGTACCCCGCCTCCTGCCCGTTGACAGCCGGGAAAGGCTCCAGCACTCCCCACGACCCTCGTGAGGATAAGCGGCTAAGACAATGGCTGTACTGTATTTCCACCAAAAGACAACTGCTCGCATCACTGTATATTTTTTTTCATCCTGATCTCAGATGCGATATCGTGCTCAACGTACGCGTTTGATGACGGCGCACGACGCCTGACGGTACCGAGCTGCGCCCGAAACATCGCGTCGCCTTCATCGTGCTGAAGGACCGATCCACGTCTTAATCAATGTCGCCGGTATATCAATGTCCCCCCCCAGCCCCCCACCCCCCCTACACCGGCGCCGGCGGGCTCCCACCGTCGCCCGGGATCGCTTGCCTGCTGTGTTTTGGCAAGAAATCAATAGACGGGCGGGGGCGGGGACGTGTCCTAATCATCTGTACATTTACCATCACAATCAACAATCAAAGGCAGGACCCGCACCTTTATTTTCGGGGGGCCTCCCGAGCGCAACAATTTCCCCGCTGACTGTGAAAAGGCGGGCGAGGGGCAAATTAGAACCCTCGGCGCCGGTGAGCGACGCCTAATGGCTCTGATTTGTGAACTGCTAAACGAGGTTATGCAAATGAGGATGAATAGAGGCAGCGGGCCGCCAGGTGACAGGTGCAGGCGTATTAAAATCTTATTTATTTTAGGGGGGGGGGGTGTCACTAAATCAAAATGGGACTTGCAGCTAAACAGGATCTTGCTTCAATGCGAGGAAAGTGCGGCGTGATACGCAACACAACACTTGAACAATGTCGTCATCGTCTTTTAGACGACAACGCCTTTAAGAATCGGCTTATTATTGTCGTAGTAATCTAAACTGTATGAAAGCTGGCGATATTTCATATTGGTCACCATATCGGCGCCGCCCGCTTAAAAGAATGTACAGACAATTCTTTTTTCAATATCCATCACACAAATAAATAAAAAAAAACAACGGAAAGAAATTATTGTAAATAAACAAATATGTGCAAAATTTCAACAGTTGCAGTTCAAAAGCAAAAAAATCTGTTTCTGTATCAGGGAACCCCCCCCCCCTCCCCCAAAACAACAAACAAACAATGTTATTGATGTTTTGGGGAGAAAAGCATTTTTTTAAATCACAAAATTAAAAGATATTTGATTTTTATTGGAGATTTCATACTGTTCTGTCAAGCAAAACTGGTTGCCAAATATTTGGATTTTTTTTTTTTTACATAAAAGTGGCCTTTTTAAAATTTCCGATTCCTTTTTTAAATGGATAAATCAGGAAATGTGATAGAATACTTACATTTTTGTGACAATTGGTTGGTCGTGAAATGAAACTTTTTTTTTTGCTGTGCACAAAAAATGAAATACAAAATACATGCATTTTTGTTTTGTTTGTTAACGCGAGTTACAAACGTTTTTGTGTGTTACTTTTTGTAAAAATGAAATAAATGCTCCCGCCCCCCTCATTATTGTTTGTTTAAAGTTATTCTGCACTTTTGTTCATAAAAAAAAAGTTTACAAGGCTGGGGCTGGAGTGAACTCGGACCCTAACATACTCTACTACTAAAGCATACATTTTAAGCAAAAAATAAATAGATTTCTTAAATTATTTTACTATATCAAGTATTTAAACTATACATGTACTTCTACTTTGCAGTTTATTATCAGGAAAAGCTTTTTAAAAAATGCTTTAAAAAGGCACATTTTTAAGGCTTGGAACGCATTATTTATTTTTCCATTCATTGTAATGAGAAACATCGATTCGGTTTTTGAACAATTCACTTTTCGAACCCTTTTCTGGAACGGATTTTGGTCGAGAACCTTCCCATTCACAGTTTATGTCAACTTGTGTGCTGATTTCTGACGTCAGAAAGACTTTAGACCAGTTAGGCAGATTTAATGAATGTAATTTTTTTTTTTTATCGTGTAATTGTCTAATTTGTGTAGCTCAGCGTGTCAAACCATGTCAAGTGTTATAGTTCCGCTACCGTATCAGGGGAGGGGGGGGGGGGAGGGGGGTGTAGAACAAATGAAACCAGGGGGCCTCGTCTTCAGACCCCCTTCTCCCCAAAATGATGAACGCGCCCGTATGAGGCGCGCAACTGTCATTTTCCTGTTGTTGCCCTCATCAGTCTCTCGCCGCCGCCGCCGTTATGTGAAAAGACGAGGAAATGAAAAGAGGGCGAGAGATTTTCCCACAGTCACTCAAAGTGCGCGCACACGCACTCGCGGGTCGGCATTGTGGTCCGGTCTGCCCTGCACTCGACCACAATGTTCTCATTATAGGACGGCCATTCTTTACATTGCGAGTTATCAAGTGCAACGTTAACTCTCATAAGCATGTTTTGAATTGTTTTTTTTTCATCCTTTCTCACTGAGCAGTTGCCAGATTTACATTTAATACATGCTGCAAGCATTAAATATTTAAGATCATTTGAAGCATCGCTCTTAGCGGTTGGATGTTAAAAAGGATGGAAGATTAAAAGGCCTGAAAAAATAACTCCAAAATGTTCGAAAACAAAATGTACTGCATTCAAAATCCAAACTCAATTACCTTTTTGAGCCAAAGAGGACATCCATCCATCCATTTTCCAAGCCGCTTATCCTCATAAGGGTCGCAGGAGCACTGCAAACATACAAAATGTTAAAAGCGCTTCGTCCTTGGCTCCGCCCACACAAGTGATGCCATTTCTTACTTGGATTCAAAGCAACCCCGCATTTATTAATGACGTTAAAATGATTTTCTCATATTAAAAGGACTTGTGGGGGGGGGGGGGTGAGAAACATGATCGGAAAATTACTCTAAATATTCCTGGCTACTTTTCATTGTTTTGTCCTCAGTTGCATTATGTATACAGAATATTTAAATCCCAAATTTACTTTGATTTAAGCACGGCGAATTTCTTAATTTTTTTTGTCGCTTTCTTTTTTCTAACAGGAATCCCCGTTTATTTATTTCATGCAGTCTATATCATCATCCTCATACTGCAATTTTGTGTTCTCAATAACATGAAAAGATTTATAGCTGTATACAGCCTAAAAGTGTAAAAAAAACTATTTTTGATTAATCGATTTATATTTAAAGTCACGTGAACGTGTCCACTCGATTCCTCCTAAATTGTGACGCAAGCAATTGCGCCATCGCTTCCTGTATTCCAGCCAATCAGCGAGCAGGTTGCCGTCCCATTGTGCCGCTATGACGGACTCAATGAAGACGAGCGGGGAGAATTCTCCCACCACCGAGTCCGATCCAAACAAAATGTGCAGCTATTCGGGTTGCATGAGTGTGCTGCTCCGGCTCCTGGCTGACTTGGGTAGAGAGGTTGGTTCAGTGTTTGTTTTTTTTTTTTTTTAGCAAGGAAACTAGCTAAGTTGGTCCCGTTTGCTAGCTCGCTCTCGTTCGCTGCTGTTCGGCACCACTCGCAGCAAATCATCCAAGAGTGGCTTAATGAATCATTTAAACATATTTACCAGCTTCCCCACATATAGTAGTCGTCGCAGTTTTACAAAGTCTCCTTGTTAAAGAATTCGCCCGACGTTTTGGGGCTGGAGTACGGATTGTCTGCCTGGCTGTGCAGACACTGTAATGGTAGATTCCTCATCGAATGGATTCCGCCCTCGCCGCGTTACGTCACCGCGTCCGCCATAATGGATGGGGCAGCTCGACCCCATTAATCAATGCAATAAATGTACAACCGCCATAATGGATGGGGCAGCTCGACCCCATTAATCAATGCAATAAATGTACAACCTATTAAGTGCATTAATCGTTACTTGATATATTTTTGGGGAATATAGATTAGGTAGAGCTATGCATTTATAAGTGTTTCATTTTGATTTTTCAGTTTTGTCTCTGCTTTTAAAACATTCTCAGTTCAAAATTTGTTCAACTGTTTAGACTTTTATCAGGATTAATTTAATTTAAAATGCCTTCATACTGATGTGCACTGATAGTCCAGACAAGGATAAAAAAATGAGTGGTTATTGAATTATATTCTATTTTAAAAAATACAAATAAAAACAAAAGACATACCTGAGGCAATGTGTCTTTTTTTTTTTTTTAAATGATTTATTTTTGACTTTTATACTGTGCCCAAGCTCAAAATAGGTGACGGCGCTTTGAGGGTGGACGTCAACATAGATGCCATAAGTCCACACTTGTCGGACGCTGCTAACGCTCACGACTGTCTACAGCGACACATCACGAAGCTACAGGTACACTACAAGCTGGTTGGACAGTACAACTATTATTATTATTTATTTATTTTTTAAACCTCTTTACACTTTAAAAAAAATTGTATTCGTCAATTTCTTGTACCTTGTCATTTAATGGAAGAACATTTCATTGTTCTTCCAGCGTCACTGGAATAGATATTTTTAATAATTAAATAAAAACTTGGATACATTGAGATAAGTTGTGCTGCTCAAAATTATTAGCCATAATTTTTCAGGAAATTATTGATGAAAAACGTTCTCCTGGTCTGAAAATTGATTTATTACAAATAACGTAATATTGCTGATGTGTGACAGTGACAATGAAATTCCCTTCCACTATATAGCGATTAAGTCGCATATCCAATTTTGTTTGGTTAGGAGGCAGACTCCATAAAGGTTTTTAAGATTTTGACGGATGCTTTTAGCAAAAGCAAATAGTTTCAAACTTCAATTGTCGTAGAATCATTGCAGGATGTCGTCCTTTGGTCCAGGCGGTGTCCGAGAGCCTCAAAACCCTGGCGGAGGCTCCAAGTCGCGCGTCGCCAGAGAGCACAAAGGACGCGCCGCGTGACGCCGCGTCCTCGTCCGGCCTCCGTCACCCGACGTGGACGCCGCCCCTCCCCGACGACGTCCTGGTGCAGATCCGCGCCGGCAAGTCTGAGGTCGGTTACGGTTACGAATGTTCATCGCGTCATTAACACGCAAAAAAACACGGCACGGGCCCGCGAATCGGGAGCGGAGATGGCGGGGCGGGGGTGGGTGGGTGGGGGGGGGGGTTGTGGGTCCTTTAGCGATGTGGTCGGCCGGGAGAGACCGCGTCGCTTGGAGGGCTTTGAGAGCGGGGCCTGGTCCTTGATGGATTATGAAGTGGATGCTCATTACTCTCAGATTGGATGTGGATGGAGGACAAGAGGCCCCATTCTGTTGTGCATTTATTTTGGTAGCCAAGCAAACAGTATTCATATTCCATCACGCCGTGCGGGGCTGGCCCTTGTTTTGTGCCTACCTGGAATTGCAATTGTCATTCCGCATCATGTAAATTGCGGCGCTCCCGAACCGACCCCCCCACCCCCACCCCCGTGCCTCGTTACATTAGCATTACAGCAGCAACAATTTTCCTTTGCGGATGCCCTCGACGCTCTATCGATCCATCATCGCCTGCCGTTATGCGTGTCGTCTCCGCAGATCGAGCGCAGGATATCTGCATTTATGGCGCGCAAGCAGATGGAGATCAATGAAAACAACGTGCGCGAGTTCTGCAACGTGATCGACTGCAATCAGGGTGAGCGAGCGGTGGGGGGTGGGTTAGGGGGATTGAATGTGTCAGGGTGTGGAGTGGGAGCCTGCGCACAGATTGCCAATGTTTGGGAGAGAGCTGATTTCCAGCGGCCGAGAGGTCAGGCTGAACTGAGCTTGAGTAGCTAGCGGCCTCCAAAAATATGACGCTGTTCCCAGGCGCCAACGGCGGCGGCGATGTTATTGTGTTTTTATTCCTGCGCTGCGTTTGCTCTCCTTCCGCAGAGGACAGCTGTGCCAGAACCGATGCTGTCTTCACGCCGTATCCTGGATTTAAAAGCCATGTGAAAGGTGGTCTTCATTTTTTTTTTTTGTAATCATTATTAGTGCGAATAAAACGTAACTCATGATTAACATGAATTACAAAACAACGCACACGTGTTGCAGATACTCCTTTCATGTCTCATTTTTTTATTTTTCTGGTGGATGCAACACTTAGACTACTCTTAAAAATAACAGATGAAACGTGCAACTGTACAGATCGTGTTAATCTAGGTCAACAGCTGACATTTTCACAAATATTCGCCGCAGTCACACGGGTGGTCAACACGTACGGACCGCAGACCCGCGCGGGAGGCCATGGCGAGGCCGGCGATCCGGCGGCGCGCGACTGCGGCAACACGGCCATCGAGGAACGCCTTAACAACATCGAGTCTCACCTCAAACTCCCGACAGGTAACCGGCCGGACGGCGATCTGGCCGAAATTCTCTCGCTTACAGCCTACACTTTGGAATTAATAGATTTTGTAATTGGGCTTATCGATTTTATCTGAAAAACTGGCATCCTCGGTATGTTCTACCCCAAATTCTGAGCAGGTGATTGACGGTTTTGAGTTCCACAGCCGGCCCGGTTCCCGTGAGCGTCTACCAGAGGCTGAAGAAGCTGGAAGACCGCATCCTGCAGTTGGAGGGACTCTCGCCAGAGTACTTCCAGTCCACGGTAAGGACATGCGCACACTTGATTTCACCCGTACAGTAAAAGCCGCAGGCGGTTTTGATTTCTGTCGATGGTTCGTCCCCCGCCAGAAAAGAAGAGAAAAAAAAATGGCCAGCAGGTCACTCCTACGGCGAGGAGGGAGCGGTGCCATGTCACCGGCCGTCCTGCGGGGGCAGAACAGCTGATGCCACGGGCGGGGGGCTTGAGTCACGTTTGACTCATCTCAGACTCAACTTGCCAATCTTACGACTTGCTTGGCAAAAACTTGGGAAATGTCTACGGAAAAACACTTCACCCACATTTCCCAATAAAATATTTTCACGACCACCAGCATGAATAAATAAAATAATCACCATCTGTTGCGCCACAATGTCGTAACTTATTAGTTCGCCTGTAAATCTTTAACATTTTAAAAGTCCCCTTTGATGTCACATGCACTGCAAATATTATTCCCAAAATTTTGGCTCCCTCAACAGCAATTGAACGTAAATTGTAGTTTATGCTCATATGAAAGTTACTGATGTTAAAATGTATCTTAACAGTATTGTTTTCAAATGTATTATTGAGTCGACTACTGTACACTGCAGAACAATGACGAAAAATACCACCTATGATGATCATCGTAATATAAAAACTGAAATAAAAAGGTAGCGAGAGAAAATATTACGTTTGACGTACTGCATTTTCCGGACTTAACGTGCGGCCAAAAGCGCAAGCGGAATCCGGTGCGGCCCGCCGGAAGAAGCGAGTCCGGCGTGCGTCGCGCGACGGCATTTGCAAACGCGTACTCGAGACGAGCCGCATCACGTCTGTTCTCCGTCTCTCGATGCCGCCGTCGCTCAGCGCAGCACGCCGCGCTCTTCAGGCTGCTTTTGACTCTCTGCATGTTTGCGCGAGCCCAGATGTCGAGTGTTTCTGTATCAACCGACTCGGTCGTTCTACTCCAAGTGCTGTTTTTTTTTTTTTTGTTTGTTTTTTTAGGAAGGGGGGGGAGGATAAAATGTCTGAGGAGGGAATGGAGTGCGGTTGTCAAGCAGCTCCACGCAGTTGGCTCACAAAATTTCCCAATTTAGCACTAAAATAAGAAAAAATTGCCAAACAGAGTTGTTGAATTTCTCGGGTTATGACGTACTAACATCAGAAGTGGAAGCTTTTGAACCGGTCAAGTCACGGTCCAGACTTCAACCCTAGAGAGTATGCAGTTTACCTGCTCAAGAGGGTGAGAAGGAAACAAAGCTACAGTCCGGTTCCAAACGGGAGGTCCTTGGTTCGTAACAGTCCTGGCGTGACTTTTCCAGGTTACGAGTGTCCAAGGAAATACTTGTGCTAATCACGAATGTTTGTATTTCTTTGTAGAATCTCGCACATAAGAGACTGAAGACATCACCTGGTCAGGTATCCGTTCATTTATAAATATCATTTTTCCCGCACTTTCATTTTTTGGGATCTTTCTGCCTAATTGCCGCAGGACTGATTTTGGTCTTGACTTTGCCCCTCAGGCCTGTAGTCTGACTGAGCTGGATGAGAAGATTAGTGCCGTCAAAGCGGCCTTGCTGAAGAAGGCTAACGAGTTTGGACCCGCGTACGGACCGGAGTGCCCGCTCTGACCGAAGTTGGTGTGATTGTAAAGTTAGGTGTAATACCCTGTGTGTAAATAAAATGAGATTTAGTCCTTAAAACCTTGGACCTGTGGTTCATTTTGCGTGAACTGTAAAGACTTTCTGATGGTTTTTAATAGTCTGTACGTTAGCGTCAAAGGTGCCTAATCTGAGCGGCTAAAATTTGTATGTGTGTGTGGATGGGCGATCATTTCCAAGCTAAATCATTAGCTTAGCATATGGTACATGCAATGTATGTCAGCATAGAACAACAGCTAGATTCCATTCATTTTTGCTATACAATAACTTAGCATATGCTACATAGTGTTTTAATTAGCATTGATTGAGCTGCTAAACGTTGTTTTGTTCAGTTCCATTTCTGCTACTACGTCATTGTTTTCAAATCATTTCAGTGCTAGTCATTAGCCTAGCGTGCTATTTGCTATATATGTTAGCATCGAGACTAACAGGCCCGAGTACCCAGATACTCCCATGTCATGTTAAATTCCAATTCCACCGCATTATTTGTAGTTTTTGTCATTTTTATGGTAGTCTTTATGCTACATAAACATGAGCAGCCAGGTGCTCTTGAGGTTGTGCCAAGTTCCATTCTGGCTCGAATTCACTGCAGATATATATTTTTGGTAATTTTCAAGTATTGACGCACTTAGAGCATGTTAGATTCTGCCATGTCAAACTAAGTTTTTTGTGAGCGTGATTGATGTTAAACGACGTGGTACTGATCTACCTGAAGTTTTCCTGTCTCCCAAGTTCTATTTTGTCACAAAAAATGAAGTGCTCGAATTCGGTGTTGTTGGTTATCGATTATTCGACTAATAAACGAGCAGACAAAATCAAACAACCTGGCGAGTGAACGTGCGCGAGCTAGCGCAAACGCACGCGGCGCAGCGTGTAATTGGGAGGAAGCTGAGCGAGGCCACCTGATTTCTGTGCCCGACTGCTGCGTCGCTGATGATCAGCGCTAATGGTTGTCATTATGACAAATGACCTGATTATGGCAACTCTTGTTTGCGAAACATCTCGCAGAGGCAACAAAGCTGCGCCGCCGCCGCCGCTGCGCCGCTGCGCCGCCGTCTCCATCAACTGCTTCGACGAAATTGTCGATTATGTTTTCATTTTTGATGGCGTTTTCAGCCGTGCTGTTGGTTGAATTACTATTCAATTTCACTCCACTTATGTTGTCCAGAGTGGGCCTTGAGTAGGTACAGTAAACCTGCATTTATTGCTAGCGATACATTCTACACCCACCTGCAATAGGTCAATACCCGCGATATAGACACCAGATACATCTTTCCTAATAAATCTCTCGTAGTTTGACCCCTCCCGCACACTTTAAACTTATTAAAACACACTTTTGAAAGTGTTCCTGAGCAGGGCCGGCGCTACACGGCCACCAGACCGCAAGGTGGTCACCCCTGCCGCCTATTTCAAGGCTTCAGTCGTCTGTCAAGTACGTCTGTGGTTCAGTCATGCGGCCACAAGCGGTCCCTGTGTCTGGTAAACAGTTAGCGTTACCTGACGCGTCGCCGTTAGACGGATGCACACTCGAGACAAAACTGAGGCCGTACTGGAGAGCTCGCTAACTTGTTAGATTGCTAGCCAGTTCGCTTATGAGCTAGCACTCATAGTACACCCACAAAAAAAAAATCCACTCAACTGAGAAAGTGAAAAAGTTGAATGCAGAATCTCGGAACTTTCGCTTTAAACTGTTGTCTGAGGAAATTTTCATCACTTCTAACTTATATACTGTATTTGGAGGAACGCAAAAATGTCTTCAATGGGTGTTTAACGAGAAAAAACAACTTGGGGATTTTTTTTTTTTTAATGAATGCTATCATGAAAAAAAGCCGATCTTAACTTTAAACTGAAAATTGATTTCAAAACTGGCGTATCACGGTAAGATGTGGCTGCTTACAAGAGCCGCGTTGAAACATTTAGGTCACGTCAAATCTGAAATATGCATGACAAGACTAGAAAACCGGTGTCAAACTCAAGGCCTGGGGGCCAGAGTTAACCCGCTACATCATTTTATGCGACACGCATAAATTTACATCAACTTAATTTATTCTTAAAATTTGCAACAAAATTGTTCCATTTCATCAATATTGTTGTGGTTCTGTTGGCTTCATCAAGCCGTGATCTCCATCTCTCACTGGAGCGATTCGCAGCCGAGTGTGAAGCGGCTGGGATGAGAATCAGCACCTCCAAATCTGAGACTATGGTCCTCAGTTGGAAAAGGGTGACGTGCCGTCTCCAGGTCGGGGGTGAGATACTTCCCCAAGTGGGGGAGTCCAAGTATCTTGGGGTCTTGTTCACGAGTGAGGGAAGAACGGAGCGGGAGATCGACAGACGGATCGGTGCAGCGTCTGCAGTGATGCGGACTTTGTATCCTCCCCTCGCGAGTGGGCACGAGCTGTGGGTCGTGACCGAAAGAACGAGATCCCGGATACAAGTGGCCGAAATGAGTTTCCCCCACAGGGTGTCCGGCTCTCCCTTAGAGAACAAGTGAGAAGCTCGGTCATCCGGGCGGGGATCAGTGTCGAGCCGCTACTCCTCCGCATAGAGAGGAGCTAAATGAGGTGGCTGGGGCATCTGATCCAGATGCCTCCCGGACACCTCCCTGGTGAGGTGTTCCGGGCATGTCCCACTGGAAAGAGACTCTGAGGACGAGAGACTATGTCTCTCGTGTGGCTTGGGAACTCTTCGGGATCCCTCCGGAAGAGCTGGAAGAAGTGGCTGGGGAAAGGGAAGTCTGGGTATGCCTGCTGAAGCTACTTCACCCGCGACCCGACCCGGAAAAGTTGCAGATAATGGGTGGATGTTGTGATATTGCAAGCACTTGTAGTTCTCTTTACAGGAACTATTGTCCTTGACATGATTACAAAACTAATTAGCCATTGATATTTTTGGATATATGTAAGAATATGATGAGCTGATTCAACATTTTTTGGGTTTCACTGTCATAACGGCCCTCTGAGGGAAACAAAAATGACAATGTGGCCCACGGCAAAAACGAGAAACACTTTTGCTCTTCCTGTACTGGATTCATATACAAATCTATTTAAAAAAGTGCACTCGGGCAACGTTAGCATAGCAAAATGTGCAACGAACAGGTGTTAAATTCTTCAGTCTTTCCATTTTACAGTAAGCAGTTTGGTTCTTCCGAGCTGCTTTTTGTCCATCATGTCACCACATTTTTCTCTGTGATTGATGGAGTGACCTCGGGACAAAAGAACTTGCATTCTTATGTCTTTTTGTCAGGCTATTGTATTGTTACCACAAAAATGGGGGGTTTCTTTTCCTTTTTCTCTTTTTTTTTTTTATAATCCTGTTTCTTTCAGGTGTACCTTGTTTTCCCCCCCCGTTGGCTCGGGTCCTTCTGTGGATGTTCGACAAGGGGGCCAAAATGTGCGGGGACCACTTGAGCTGCCGCAACGTTGACAAATGGATTTGGGGGTCTGTCCTCTGGAGGTTTTTTATTGTTCCCCTGGAGCTTTTGTCTCAGACACAGTCCCCCCATGAGGGTTAATGAGGACAAATTGCTCCGAGAGTAACAAATGGATTATGCGCCGGGACAAAAGCTTGTATGCGACGGCCGGGATCCGCCCATCGTGCGCCCATTGAGCACAGCGTCCGCCTCAAGTGGCTCGCCAAATATCTCATTATCTTCATCCTGCCTGTTTTTAGTCCGTGTCGAGGGTTGCGGCCTCCTGCGGTGAACTTCAGCAAACCGGCCTGGAAATTTGTGCCAACGGCCCGTTATAGAAGGTCACAGCTAGCGACTGAGACTCTCGAGCGAATAATGTTACGAGTTACCGCGAAAGTGTTATTTGCGCTACGTGTAAGATTTGAAACTGTACACAAAAAAATACCATATGTATGTGTGTGTAGACATAAAATCTTTGATTGTATTATCAGAATCGCATCCTAACATGTCGTGTATAGTGTTGTTTGTGGCTGTCCGGCAAAAATCAACTCAGAGGACCCGACCGTTTTGGAGTCCCGGAGGTGTAGCTGGAGCGGAACCCCCCTGGGACTCTCTCATTCTGCTGGGGGACTTCAGTGACAGTAAAACCCGGAAAGGTGCGATCGGGAGGAGCGTCCCCCTAATTGGACCCAGAGTGTCGCTTTGCTTTCGGACGTCTGCGGCCATCACGAAGTGTCCCAAAGGCACGTCGTGTTCTAGCGGAAGTCTGCCCGCATGCGTACTTAACACCAGGAACCCGAGGTCTCTATTCAAAGAGCGACTGCGACTGTTTCAATGGACTTGAGGCGGGATGTTTTTCACGCTTGGGTGAAGTGAGGGACGGCGCTATCAACTGATCACTAAGTAACTAGTGATCTGAGGGCTTCGATGATTGGGAACAAGCTGGTCCAGACCTGAAGGTCCAAACCTATTGTGCGTGTCCCCTGTCGGGAAGAGCTTCACTTCCCACTGACAGAATTTTGACCTTGGTTCTATGCGGTCCGTGTTCCGAGCCTCGATTGTTGAGGCGGCTGTAAGGTGGTTCAGGTCGCTCAAATCCTTTCGAAGAAGCTGAACCCTCACATGTAGGAGGAGCCAGACGAGGTGGTCCGGGCCTCTCTGGAGAAAGTGTCCCTCAGCTGGTCTGGGAATGCCTCGGGACCTCCCCCTTTGAAGAACTGGACAAGGGAAAAGTCTGGGCTTCTTCGATTGGAAGAATGGAAGAAAAAAGTCGGAATGTCACTCAAGGGGGGGGGGGGGGGATAAAGTTGTAGCGTGACTTGGAAGTCATGGACCCTGAAAAGATCCTCACGTTTAATTTGAAGGGTGCGCGCTTGTCCTTCACAGCAACTTTTTCCCTCTTTGCGAACGCGCGGAAACCCGAGCGCGTCTCCGAGGTCACGCGGGCGCCGTTTGTCTTTTTCGCGCTAACAAAGCATCCACTTCCGCATTGACTCGGGACTAATTCCCGCCTGTCAATCAGCCTCATGTCTCACCAAGTCCTTTAGGAACCTCACTCAAAAGACACAGAGGTGTTCCTTGTCACCCCCCACCCCCAATGCCCCTCTTTTGGATTTTTTTTTTTTTTTTTCTCCCCTCGGTGAGGTCGCCAGAGAGGATTCATATCTATTCATATCTTGGCAACTCTTAATGGGCTCCAAGCCCTCCAGAGAGAAAGCTCTTTCCTGTGACTAGTCAGCTCCAGTCTTTATTCAGCCGGTGGCTCGGTGTCAAAAAAAAGACTGTTGCTCGTTTGAGCCTGCGAACAATGCCGAACAAGGCTGAATCTCGAGCGGGTGGAACAAAAGACAGAAAACAGGCTTTTCACTGGGCGGAACATTAGATTCTGACACATTTTGCCGTTGCAGTTTTTCCACCCACCTCCGCCGCCAGCCCCCTTTTCCTTCCCCATCATCCTGAGTGCTGCACCGCTGGTCTTTTTTTTTTTTTTAAGAGACCACCTGTTGGCAACAAGCCTGTTCTTCATTACAGGCAGGCCCATTATCGCAAGGTGAGGAGCGCCACAGGCTAACTTTTTTAGCTTAACCCTGCAAAGGTTTCTTTTTGTAGCTGCTGGAAAATCATTTTTTCCCCCTTACCCCCCCCCCCCCCATCAGTAATTTTCAGCCTTGCCTTTTGTGCTGTGGGAGGAAGTGATTCATTTGTGTTCTTGTTCGTTACAAAATGACGCAAAACAAAAGGATGGTTATAGAGGCCGAATGCTTACATTGCTTGACTGCGTAATTATGAACGTGTCCGTACATGAGCGCAAGGTCCAAAGTTTAATGTTGTTTTTTTTATTCCCTCAAAAATCTATTTAGCCATTTTTATTGGCCATAAACACACACACACACACACTCAAGTCTTGCACAATTATCACCGCACTGGACTGAACTGGACTGGAATGTCGCTCTAACGGGCCCTCTAAGTGCTCCGCATCCTTGCATAACTGTGAGTTATTATAAGGAAAAAAAAAAATAAGTTGCCTGTTAATTAACCGTTTATTGTCCTTTGTTCTTGTTCGTTCATTTGTTTTGTTCTTCGTACTCAACATGTACGTTATACTAGGGCGGCGCCAACTACTGGAGACAAACGAAGCTGATTCTGATCATTGTAAATATATATTTTTGAACAATCAAGTACACGAGCGTATACAGTGAAGGAACAGGTCATATAAATAGTCATCGCTCCATCTTGTGATCGATATTTTTTTTTTTTTAAACTCGCTATCGGCCCCAAAAAAATCTTGCTTGTGTAACGCCTTTTTTTCTGCAAATATTCATTCATTTTGCATTTAATGCATGCAAAACCTTCCCAAAAAGTTGAAAAACGGACTTGTTTACGACAATGTTACATCACCTTTCCTTGTATGAACACTCAATGAGCCTTTTTGTATCATTTGGAATGTTTTGTTTGGAGTAACCTTGCCTATTTTTTTTTTTCTTCAACCTCTTAGTTTGTGCCATTTCAAGCAAATCGTTGGACTTGAAACACTTGAAATTCAATTAACAAAAAGTAGAGAAAAAAGGAAAAAAATTGGTTTGTAGTAAAACTTTTGACTGAAAGCGTGAAAGCAAAATTATGGCAACAGACAAGGTTTACAAATACATTTTTTGTTTGTAAAATAACGCCAGGATTTCTTCTGTAACTTGAATAGGTTGTTCCGTGCTTTCATTTTAGAGTAAAACGAGAACTTGAACTTCATAAATTTGAACGGAAAAAAAGATGAGGAAATGAGTGACATTCTATTTGACCCCGATGGTGACGACTCTTTATTTTTATTTTCCTTGATTTATTTACTCCCCAAAACAAAGCCCCTTTTCCACTCATGACAGTCTGGGAGCTTTGGTTGCACTTCTCAAAAGATTTTCCCCAATAACTTTGAGGGCACGAGTCCCACTTTTTTTTTTTTGCACATCAAGTGGCTTTCAGGGTGCTCGGCGAGGGGGCAACATTTCCGCATTCGGATCCCGAGCCCAATTGCGTCCGCCGTGCCATCGCGCGCCGCGAGGGATGCGGTGAAGTTGTTGCGGTGCACCTGTGCCCCCCATGTGCCGCCGCGTGCTAGGGATAGAGCGAAGCGGACAGACACCCCCCCCCTTCCCACACAACAAGTCAGCTGCTCCACGCCGCCGCCGCCGCCGGGCTGTGTGGAGTTAAATGCGGCAGCGGGGAAGCAGCGGGAGCGGAATTCAAGCAATTACAATCAAGTCGGGGTATAGTTTGAGCGTGGGCCCGCCAGCACCTGAGCTGGATGCTGATGAGACACTTAGCCCCCACCGACAAGCCCGAGACCTCCCCTGCCCTCCGCCAATGGAGTACAAATACTTCCTTACTGTACTTCATTTGGTAGCATTTCTCTCGGCTCCACTACTTCCACTTCATGGATGCCAACGTTAGAGGTTTTTTTTTTTGGGTTGTTGTCAGATCAGATTTCCGCCTTTCAGTGTTGCGGTTTTCATCCACGTCCCCGAAAACCTTCAAATCTGCAGTTTTGTCTAATGCAACCTGAACTGTTATCTTATCAAGGGGCCTTTTTTTATTGCAGCAACTTCATTTCGAATTTACCGGCATTTATCCCTCACCGAGGTGCGTACAACAGCCACAAAATGTACTCAAGAAAACAGATACTTTAGAAAAATATGACGAGTAAAAGCACAATGTTGTTGTACAAATAATTACTTCAGTATTCAATGAAATAAAATACCCACATGCTAGCCTACAGGGCTGCACACACTAATTTTGCACCCTGACACACACACTTCACATTACATCCATGGTTTCATATTATTAAGATTATTCATTCAAATTTGGCATTTTTTTTTTTTTTTTTTTTTTAAAACACATCTCTATGCTGTGTAAAATATACAATATTTTTTGGAGCCTCTTAGTTGCATCATTAAGTCCATTTACACCCCTCCCACCCTGTTCTCGCAGACCCCCTACTGGACACCACTGGCGCTGCACCGCAGTCCCTCCGCTTCGACACGAGTGGCGGGGAGTCAATCGCTCTCCAGCCGCCGTAATCGGCTCTCGTCGGTCAAGCGTCGCCGAAAGGTTCCGGACGGTCCCCGGGAAAGTTATTTGCGGTGGCGAGCCTCTTGCCCTTTATTACGTGCTCCACGCTTCCCGTGCGACGCTGCTCAGGAATATCGATGACCCCGGGAATACGGAAGGAGGCATCACGACGACGCTCTTACCCTCTTAAAGCTCCCCCCCCCCCCCCCGACCCACTTTTTATCCCTGTTCTTAGATCTTTTCCACGAGAGGAGGCGGAAGTGAGACGGGGCTCCCGCTTTCTCTGTTAGCTGCCGCATTCGGCTCAAGCACCATCAGGGTCGGGAAAGGGCCCGCTCGCTATACGAGCGCCGCAAACAACGCGCTTTGTCATGGAAAGAGCCCAGTCGGACCAGATGCTTCTCCGGAGGCTTTAGACTGCGGAGAAAATCGGAACGGCGGTGAACCCCTCGCTATTTCGGACCACGTCTTAACGCAAATAGCGAAAATTAATGAGTAATACAACATCCCCACCATGTTTAAACACGAAATATGGAGCGAACCCCCCGTTAATCGCAGGGGTACGTCGGTGGCTTACGTGAATGCGTGATATAGAGACCTTTTTTTTTTTTTTTTTTTTTTTTTTAATTTACGTAATTGGGGACAAGGAGTAACTCTGCCTGACCCGAAAACCGGATTCATCACGCAGCCAAGTTTTACACATTCCACACACATTTAAACTAAAATCAGATATGAACTTATTGAACAAATTTGAAAGTATTCCGTAGCACTGTCCTACTCACATTTCTGCAAACAAGAGGCCCGGCGTGCTTGCTTCAAGTGGTTTCTCTGTTTCTCCCAGTTGATGTTTACTGCAAAACGCACACAGAACAGAATTAAACGACCACAATTTTAAAACTTTTAAGGTTCAAACAAATCATGTCATTTTGTTGAAAGCCTGCGAGCTTAATTAGCCACAAACAGGCCAATAAAAATGACCTGAGCTGTTATGCCAATTATACATTTTTTTAAATATACGGCTGACAGGAAAGTAGTAATTGGTATTTTACGGGTCACAACATGGCAACTTTATCCCAAGTGTCGCAGCACTTCAAATCAAATGTAAGGCTTTATTTTTTTTTTTTTTTAGGACAACACAAGATGAGCTATAAAAGAGTTTTGGCATCATTGTACGAGGTATTTTAACGAATAAATGAACTATTAGTCATGTTCTCCTGCATACGTGCAAATCGATGTTCACAAATTCACGCGGTCGCAATTATCCCCATAATATAATATTATTGTGTTGACGCTATCTTTGTGGCTAAGGAATCATGTTGAAGTGAGTTTAGATTAGTCAAGCCATAGCTTTGTCTAATAGTAAAAAAAATACTTTGCTGCCATCTTGTGTTTTTTTTTTTTTTTAAAGTAATAATAGTACAAATCTAATTACAGAAGTGTCAATTGCTCATTTTCACCACTGGTGCTCGTGTTTATTCTTTTTTGGGGGGGGGAAAATCTATATATATTTTTAAACTTTGGGGTTTGTATAACCAGCAGATTTTTGTTACTGGTGTCAGGGTTGTCTTTAAATTTAAACTATTAATGGGACCAATTGGAAACTTTTTGTTACTTTTGCTGGGTCCCGAACTGCCGCAAATGGCGCGGCTTCCCGTTTGAGTTTTCGTCACTGAGCGCGGCATCTGAAATGTCCCAGTTTCCCGCAATGCAGCATTCATCCGGCGCTCCTCGCCGCACTCGGCTTTGCATGTTGGCGGGAGACGCGGCAAAGTGTGTGTTTGCTGCTCCCCAAAGAGGAGGGCAAGAACAAAAACAAGGTGGACCGCCTCTCCTGCAGTTTCTGCGCCATAATGGTCGTCTTTTGATTCTCCGCCCGAAGGCTTCGGGAGCTCCGGGGATTGTCTCTTTGAAATTATTCCATTTTGCCAGAGAAAAAGAAAATGGATTGCACTGATCCTGTTTTGTTCCAGAGGGGAGAAGGACGGCGGGGGGAATTGCAGGGGGGGGGGGGGCGCGTAGTATTATCCGGGGCTGACACCGGTGGCGAAGAGGCAATCACAGTGGCCCTCGCTCCCGACAAAAACACTCCATCTGCGAGGAGAGGAAATCACACCACAATGATGGCCGACTCGTCCCCGCGCCCGACTGGCAGCTGGGCCCCGGGAGCGGCGCCGCGGCGGCAGCTCGCTACGCTAAATGCTAAGAAAATCAGCAGCTGGAGCGTACAAAAGGACGAGTGCCGCACCTGCAGCAACAAGCGCAATTCGGAGAGGAAAAATTGTCCCCCCCCTGACCGCATCCCTTAAAGGCTTTGCGTATCATTGGTGATGTCCAACGGTTTGGAATTCACTTTTTAATGGAGGTCTGAAAAAAACGCGGAAATTGTCAAAGTTGGAAACTTTCAATGGGAACCGCTACCTTAGTACAACACTTTGGGGGAATTTAAAAAAAAAAAAAAACACTTTTTATGGAAGTGAAGACATCCCTCACCATAACACGGTTTTTCACCTTTTATGGATTGACTAAATGTTTTAAATTGCACATCTAATTGTATATTGCAGAATTTTCACCATATCGCAGGATTTTGCAATCATTTTTCCAGTAGACTCGCATAGCAACAGATATCAGCAAAGATCTCTCCTGACAAAAATATTCATTATTACAAATATATTTGTATTAAACACGACGATTTTTTTACTCGTTCTCACAAAACAAAACAAAAAATAAACAAACGGGGAAATAGTGCCACCTAACGGCTAAATTAGAACAGCGCACGGAGAGGAATTAAGAGCAACCAAACCCCCCAAATTAATAATTTTAAACAAAGATAACACTACTACAGTACTTTCTGCACCTCTACCATCGAAGTACAAAAAAATAACCACGTTTAACTTTGGAAACGAAAGCTTGTTGAGTGTTGAGTAGAGTTCACCTGATTACAATTCGCGCCGAAACTGACAATCGTCTATCAAACTTATATTTGCGGCGAAAATGAAAGAAAGATATGAAGATATCATAATAACGAGTCTTGGGAAACAATATTTACATCAAGCTGTAACATATATGGCTTGTTTTCCGAAGAAAAACAGATAAAAAGACGCAGCTTTTTTCGACTTACATCTTCGAGTAACCCGGAAGCGGAAAAAGCTACGGAAGTTCAACAGGTACATACGTAAATAATTGGAAAAATAAAAACAAATATGAAAGACTCATGACTCATTGGGATTCATTTACAACTACAGTCCTCAAAATAGTCATGTTATGATTAATGCAAACCAAAGACACATAATAATACTGCATACATACGTTTTTATTTACTCCGAGGGAACACTGTACAAGCTGTACCCTAATATACAATTTTAATAATTTTCATGAACAAGCTCGTAACATCATTCATTTGTATGTAGATTTGTAAAATTATGTGGATTTTCACAGTTGGAAAACTTACATGGGAACTAACGGAAATGCGCTAAGAATTCACTTCACTGTAGTTTGGGCCATGATACTGAAATTATATTTAAAGCTAGTGCAAAAATATTTAAAAATAATCATCATCATAACAAGCAGATTTCACACAAGCACCTTTTATTTTTATTCACGAGTTTTTCAATTTAGGGTCATCATTTGCTCGATTCTGTTGTCTGCTTTTTTAACGATGCTATTGTTTAAGGCAATTAGAAAACAATTTTCAATATAATAAATTGTTAGTCACGTCTTCATCTTGCAATGTCTTTCCCAGACAGTTTTAAAAGTCATTTCAATGTGGGGGGTTGGAATTACAAAAAACTGCAAAAAAGTACTGTAGGGGATTGGTTGGGAAAAAAAAAAGCAAATAAGTGGCGGTTTGGGTTTGAAAAAAAAAAAAAAAGCTGCATTTGGTTCCGCTTTCCCCAAAACCAGCGAAGGTAAGAATGTATTCAAAAGACTACTGAATGATATTGTTCATAACATAAAGTTGTGCTGGCGAGTCTTAACTTCTGAATCACAGTACCCAGTTTTTCTTTTGCCCCCAATTTAAAGTGCCGGCCCTCCGAGCTGCTTGCCGTCAAAACAAACGCCATCAGAATGTCGTCAAACTCAGCCGAACCAGGTAAATATTCAACCGGGTCGCCTCTTTCCTGTCCCGTACAGTATCAGAGCCACAAAATTGACCGCCCTGAACCGTCACCCCGGCCGACCCCCGCTATGAGCGAACAGACCCGAACGCAGCTGACGGCGCTCTCGATACGGAGGCCGGCGATCACGGAGCCATCCTGGGGCGACCCCCCCGCCTCACTTGGACACACGCAAACACAAGTCGCCCATCTCTGGAATAGATGTTCACCCCCCCCCCCCTCCATGAATAATCGATAGGCCGCCATTTTCTTCCACACAACAGGTCATTTCTGAAAAGTGCTACTCCAGCAGATTACGACCCCAGACTGGAATTTCAGTTTTGTGCCGCCGGGCGGGTGGGAGGGGACGTCCGTATGTACAGTTAAGTCCCAAAGTGCTTGTCCTTGCTACTCCCGGGGGCCGTTTTGAGGGCTTTCCCCGACTCGAAAACGCCGTGTTTTGGAAGCCCCAACCCCCCCCTCCCCCCCCCCGTCATATTTTGCGGGGGGAATTCAACCCCTCGAGAGACATCTCGGTCAAAACTAAACAAAAACAAAAAGTGCCAGAAAGCCATGCCTGAAAAGAAACGACAATTCTGCCATTTTGGTTCTAAACGGCCACTTTGGCTCTGAAGAACCCTCCGGAATATGAAAATAATTCACCCCTCAACACCATTTTTTTTTTAGAAACCTAGCATGTCTACCAAGATAAACCTCACAGTTTTGAGGTCCCAGGTTCGATCCCGGACCCGCCTGTTTGGAGTTTGCATGTTCTCCCCGTACGTGCGTGGGTTTTCTCCAGGTGGGCACTTCGATTCCCTCCAAAATTCCCCAAAAATATGCAACATTAATTGACCACTCTAAATTTCCCACTAGGTGTGATTGTGAGTGCGATTGGCTGTTTGTCTCCATGTGCCCTGCGATTGGCTGGCGACCAGTTCAGGGTGTGCCCCGCCTCCTGCTCGTTGAAAATCCGGGATAGCCTCCAGCACTCCCCGCGACCCTCGTGAGGATAAGCGGCAAAGAAAATGGATGGATGGATGTTTACCAAGATAAGATCTGTCTCAAGGGGTCATCCCCAAATGAACACACGAGGTTTGCCATTTTGGTTTCAGGCAGACATTTTGGAACTATAGCCCTTTCCCCCCACCCCCCCAATCTAAAAAAATGTAAAGAAAAAAAATTGGAAAGATGCGAACTTGGTAGACACGTCGATCGTGAGCGGAGCTGCAAAAAAAGTCTCAAGAATCCCTGACTGAAAAAATGCACAACGTCAGCCATGTTGGTTTGAAGCAGCCATTTTGGCACTGTGCCCCCCCCCCAATGAACCCCAACTCCAATTTCACTTAGCAACATGAAATATGGCTGCCATGTTTCTCAAGAGTAGACCCGCAAAACAGTCATGAAATCTGCTATTTTGGTCTTGTAGGACCTGTTACAACAGAAATGATGATTATGATGATTACTTTTTCATTTTTTTTTTCAAGTTTCGGCCTTACTCAAATCTGCCAAAGAACCTTCAGAATTATTTTTGCAGGTCAACACTTTTCGCAACGCGAGAGTTCAAGTTCGTCCTCTCTGGGGTCAACGGGGGTCAGCGTCCACCCAGCGATCGGCCGGCCGACGGGAAAAATTATCTGAATCCCTGGCGATAATGGTGTACTTTATCCACATATATATTTTTTTAAATATATATTTTTCGCTTCTGTAATTGGGATGCGATCGTGTAGAATGTTGAAAGGTGGATTAAGTTGTGTAAGGCGCCACTAAAGAGCCGGGTAGCTAATGCACACGAGGCCATTTACACACTCACACGCACAGACCCGACCCCCCCCCCCGCCCCCCCACACAGCAAGAAATGTCCCAATTTGTTCTGTGGCGGGGGCATAAATCAATCCCCCGTCTCTTTAGTTAATCCGCGATGGCTCTCGCAGATCCTGACACTAATAAGGTATCGAGCAGGTGAGGCCATGAGGCTGCGAAGAGGAGCAGCCTGCCATTTATTGGGGGGGGGGAATGGGGGGGGCGACGCTGGCACAAATCCAGCGCAATTACGTGGAAGGAGAACCAGAGATGGAGGAGAAACCGCGGAGAAGAGGAGGTGGGAAGGGCAGGAGGAGGGGGGGGGGAAATCGATCCCATCTGTGCTATGATGGTTAATTAAAGCAGCTTTTGAGCGGTGTGTGTGTGGGGGGGGGGGGGCTGAAGATGAGAAGCAGGGACGGGGGGCCGGGGGGCCGGGGGGCCGGGGGGGCTCCTGCCTGCACGGAGGCGCAGTTCTGATTACTGCCGCAGAATGGAACGTTTCGACGGCGGCGGAGGGGAGCGGCCTGCGCGGGGGACGGGGGCGGGGGGGGGGGTCGCCCATACATCGCAAGAGAGTGCAAACATTGAGGATAAGCGCTAATGAATTGTCGTGAGGAGTCCCACGACAACATGAACTTTAAGGAGCTCACCAGCAAAAAAAAAAAAAAAAAAAAAAGATATCTTGACACTTGACTCGGGCCAGCCAATAGGAAAGCTCCAATTGTTCAATTTATTAGGAACAGTCATGCCAGCCAATAGAAAAGCGCCATGTCCTCCAATTCATGCAATTGATTAGGTACGCTTGCGGCAGCCAATAGAAAGCCCCACGTCGTCCAATTGTGGCAATTTATTAGGTACGCTTGCGCCAGCCAATAGAAAACCTCCATGTCCTCCAATTGCTTCAATGTATTAGGTACGCGTGTGTGCCAGCCAATAGGAAAGCGCTCCATGTCGTCCAATTGTTGCAATTTGTTCGGATCAGGCATGGCAGCCAATAGAAAAGCTCCAAGTCCGCCAATTGTTGCAATTTGGTAGGTACGCTTGTGCCAACCAATAGAAAAGCTCCAAGTCCTCCAATTGTTGCAATTAATTAGGTACGCTGGTCCCAGCCAATAGAAAAGCTCCATGTCCTCCAACTGTTGCAATTTATTTGGAACAGTCATGCCAGCCAATAGAAAAGCTCCGTGCACTCCAATTGTTCAATTTGTTAGGAACAGTCATGCCAGCCAATACAAAAGTGCCATGTCATCCAATTGTTGCAATTTATTAGGTATGCTCGCGCTAGCCAATAGAAAAGCTCGATTTCCTCCATTTGTTACAATTTATTAGGTACACTGCCAGCTAACGGAAAAGCCCCATGTCATCCCATTGTTGCAATTTATTAGGTATGCTAGCGCCAGCCAATAGAAAAGCTCCAATTCCTCCAATTGCTGCAATTTATTAGGTACGCTTGTGCCAGCCAATAATTGTTAACTGTAATAAAATATTTTGTTCACATTTGTTTTCTCTTTTGTTTTTCTTACTATTTGTTAAAAAAAAAAAAACAGGGATTTATGACTTCAGTGTTTTAAAAAAATTATTGCACTGTGAACAACTAAAAAATTGGTTATCTTGTGTATAAAAACAAACTCATTTTATCACAATGTTAGCAAAAGTTAAAGCCGTTTACTTTCATGCATATGAAGCAAAATTGAGGTTATTATATTGACAAACAATAAAATGGTGCTTCACATCAATTATTATAAAATAACACATGATGGCTTTTATGGATAAAAAAAACACTTTTATCAAACGATAAAATGGGATTTCATAACTTTCATGCAAGTAAAAAATCTATTTCTCAAATTGTTCCTGAATGTAAAACAAGTTTTTGTTTTTTTCTCGTCAAAAACTTTTTGTTTATCTTGGAATATTGAAACACAATTTTTTAGATATATGTATTTTTGTATGTACATTTAGAACTTTCTTTGATCTGCTCCTTAATCGGGATCGACACTTAAATTGAACATCTTTAGTATCCGAAACTAAAATAAGATAAATGATATGAATGTCACAGAAGAAAAAATATCTACAAAATATTAGAGGAAATACACCAAAATTTATGAACACAAATATTGATGACAAAAAGAAAAAAATCTGAAATCAGGTATGAATAAAAAAGACAAAAATGATCAAAATCAAAAATAATGGAAAAAGCACACAAAAATAGGAGTTAATGATGTGAAATATTAAGTGGAAAAAAACTGTTAAAAAAGTTCAATATGAGAAAAAGGAAAATCAGAACAAAAATATGAAAGAAGGGAAACGACATTGTGGGGGGAAAAATTGCCAAATACGTAAAACCGACGCCCAATCATTGCCTTTCATCCCGTTTGAATTATGTATTCGCCGGCGATGATTGGGTGCAAGCGGCCTGATTAAGGCGACAGATTGTGAAGAAGACGAAGGTGCGCCGCCCGCGTCTGAGGTCAGCGCCTGACGCTAATTGGCGCCTCGCCGGCTTAATGAGCAAATGACACGCTACGTCGCACGTGGCGCTCGCCCGTCCGTGCCGAGAAGGACGAGGACGCCGAGCGCCGAACGCCGACCGCCGTATTGAAGCACTTCACCTATCCCGACTGCGCCCCGGAGGCCAAACGCGTTAGCGACGCACGCGCCGGTCCAATTTTCACACGGACACGCAGAAATGGGCCGCTGAGGACGAGGGCGGGCCCCTCCCCCGAAGTCATTTTGCAGGAGAGCTACTTAAAATTGGACAAATCTGCGCTGTTTAACACCACTTCCAAAAGTACCGGAACGGCTTCGTTTTGTCGGTTTCGGATCCACAGACGAATGAGACGAAATGAAATGCATGAATAAAGCGACTAATATGTCATATTTGGTAGCGGAACCCTTCCTTGCACTCATTTGAGATCCGTTTCACTTCCTGTTTGTTCCTCCCTTTGATCTTCTTTTCAGGAGGTGAAACGCATGCTCTGTTGGGTTCGGGTCTGGTGACTGACTTGACCACGAATAGACTTTCCCCCTTTTCCCGTTGTTGCGTTGGCAGCGTGTTTTGGGTCAGTGTCGAAGCTTCTCCTGAATAATTTGGTTGCTTTTATCCACCCATCCATCCATTTTCTTCACCGCTTATCCTCACGAGGGTCACGGCGAGTGCTGGAGGCTATCCCAGCTGTGAACGGGAAGGAGGCGGGGTACACCCTGAACTGGTCGCCAGCCAATCGCAGGGCACATTGAGACAAACCGCCGCACTCACAATCACACCTAGGGGCAATTTAGAGTGCCAAATTAATGTTGCATATTTTTGGCGGGGGGGGGGGGTGTGGGAGGAAACCGGAGTGACCAGAGAAACTCAATACAGGCGGGTCCCGGATTGAACCCGGGACCTCAGAACTGTGAGGCCGACGTTTTACCAGCTGAGCCACCGTGCGGCCTGGATGCTTTCATTTTTCTTGAAATTAATGCAATACTGCTCGCACCCCACAGATGAAATTTATCATCAATTGATATTGATGAAAGATGCCGAATAATATTCCCCTGGCAAAAAAAAATAAAAAAAAAAAATGCTAATGCATGACCTACTTTATGAAAATTCTCCCAAACTCGGAAGCTGACGTTGGCCCGCTGTTTGCGCTAACAAATCGGGAAACGGGGAAACAGTAATCTGCTGCCCCCTGTAGGTCAACACAGGAACTAAAGTTTGCTTTTGATTGCCGTTCAGTATTCGGCAGGAGTTAGAAAAATACACAAATGTTCAAAGAATGTTCCAAGAATTGAACAGAACAAACCTTTGCGGGTGAATGATTGACGTGGAAACGCTTGCGGACATTCCGCACGCACGGGCGGTCGGGTGTGCCACACCCGACACACAAACAAGCCCGAGTGACTCAAGCGTGTGTTTGCGTATTTGCGTACTCGGGGGGGCTTTGTGTCACTACCCGCTGTTTTTGTGGCATGCTACGCCGTTGAAGTCCACAGGGCTCGACCACACCCCAAAAGTTCTATTGTTATTATCATCATCATCATCATCATCGAACATCCATTTTCCTTACCACTTATCCTCACGCAGGTCGCGGGGTTGCTGGACCCGATCCCAAGACGGGGACTCCGCGCAAACTCCACGCAGGCGGGGCCGGATTTGAACCCACAACTCTGAGGCGGCTATGCTAAGCGGCCCCCCACCGTGTTGCTATTATTGATAATATTGTCATTACTAGGGCGGCACGGTGACTTGAGTGGTGAGACGGTCGGCCCCCACAGTTGTGAGGACCGGGGTTCGAATCCCGCCCCCACCTCTGTGGAGTTTGCATGTTCTCCTTGTGCCTATGTGGCTTTTCTCCGGGTGGGCCCTCCGCTTTCCTCCCACATCCCAAAAACAGGATTGCATTATAGCGCCCCCGGTGGCCAAGACGGGCACCCCGGAAGGAGCGCCAAGGTGACTTGAACTGAAGCATGAAATCATAATCCTCCAACTGTTGAATCCTTGAAATTCCTCCAAAATATTATACAACTTTTCATTTTCAAGACGGCTTATCCTCGTGGGGGTCGCGGGACTCCAGCGCTGATCCCAACTGACTTGGGGCCAAAGGGGGACCGCACCCTGACCTGCTTGCCCGTCCGTGGCAGATATTTGAAAATATTGTAGCAATTATTACGCAGAGAAAAGACATTGTAAAATATATAGTTTAATAAAGAACATTACCGTAATTTCCGGCATACAGAGCGCACCTGATTATAAGCCTCCCCCAGTACATTTGTAAAGGAAATACCATTTGGTACATACATACGCCGCAGCTGTGCAAAAGCCGCCAGTGCCCACATTGAAACCCACTTTGAAACACGAGATATTTACAAAGAAAGACGGTACACAGAAAGAGTTTCCAAAGTATTAATACCGTAGCTTAGCTAACATGGTAGCACAAACAGGGCCGGTTAAAAAAAAAAAAAAAAAACATACCTAAATCACAGAGACGTCGCAGTAACACAGCCGCAACACACTAGCACGGCGCTAATGCTAGCGTGGGGCTAACAAGGCCAGTTAAAAAACACATACCGGTAAAAATCACTGGGACACGGCAATAACACAGCGGCAACAGGCTAGCACAGCGCTTACAGGGCAGCTTAAAAAAAACCCAATACCGGTAAAAGTCACTTCCTCGGCACATATATTCCACCAGTGTCACTCTGACCTTTTCTGCTTGAGTGCCCCCTCGCGGCCGCTAGAAAAAATGCACAAATTAGCCGCGTCACAGCAAAAAGCCGCAAGCGTGTAAAAAAAAGTCGGGGATTGTACGGTCCGTTTTTTTTCGAGCAGAACTCTGGATCGGGTTAGCGTCTGTTTTAGTAGGCTTTTCATGTCATCACGTGCTTTGCATTTGCGCTCGGAAAACGTCTTCCCTGGCACACAAAAGACACGAGAGGCAACCGAGGGCGACGCGCCGGCGCTTTCGGCGTCCTCGCTCCCTCTGCAGCCGGCCGTAAGGTGGTCTAAGAATAGTCGGAAGGCGTCGGGGAATAAAATCGGGGGCACGGCGGCGCTCCCGCCCCGCGGCGCCGAGTAAATACGAGCCTAATGGCCTCTGATTAATTCTGCTTGGCTGTCGTCGGGGCTCCGGGAGAAAGACGCGTAATGACCCGCATCTCCGTCGTTTCTCCGGCTCGCCCTCATTTGCTACTTGCTTGCTTTTGATTAGGAATTTAAAAAAAAAAAAAAAAAAAAGGATTGCAAATGGCGGCCCCCTGATTGCCATATTTGATTAAGAAATGTCAGTGTGAATGTTGCTCCTTTTTTCCCCCCCCATTTCTAAAATATATCTATATAAATATATATATTTCTTTCGGCCGGGTGCGAGGGACACAATGGGCGCCGACGACGCGAAACTTGCGCTAATCAAAATCATTCTTCTGCGGAATCGACCGACCTTTGAGCACATTGTGGCAAATTCAAGCGCGTTATTATGGGGCGGTTATCTTTATTTTCTTTTTCATTTTAGAAAATTTGCATGTTTTTCTTTATGACATATTTTACAGTTTTCTCACTGTATTATTCTTTTTAGATTTTCTCATAATTTATTCAATTGATTAATTTTACGAGTATTATAAAAGGAGCGTGTTATTATGTCAGCAATATATATATTATCTCATAATTGAATCCATTTTTTTTCATTATTACATGTGTTATAGTTTTCTCATTATATTATTCTTTTTAGATTTTCTCATAATTTATTTAATTGATTAATTTTACGAGTATTATAAAAGGAGCATGTTACTGTATAATAACATAATTGAATCCGTTTTATTTTTTCCTCTTTCATTCTTTTTAAAGTGCTTACTAAACCTGCTCTTTGTTTGATGATTTATTATTTTTTCATTCCCTTGAATTTTATAAAACGATTTTAAAAATTATGGCTACCCATTATCTGATGATATTATTGCTGAATCATTATTTTTAAAAGAATCTTTCATTAGATTGAATTAAAGTGCGTTTCATTGTATTATTTTTTTTAATATAATTTTAAATCCTGTTTCATTTTTTCCAAAACTTTATTTGCTTTTATGACATTTTGACTATTTTGTCAATGTATCATTATTTATATATATTCTATTCCATTTTAATAGTTCTTAGTCCTGCACCGCTGCTCTTTGTTTGATGTGGTATTATTTTTTCATTTCCTTGAATTTTATGAAATGATTTCAAAAATGATGTTTACCCATTATTTGATGATATTATTGCGGAATCATTATTTTTAAAAGAATCTTACATTTGATTGAATTAAAGTGCATTTCATTGTATGATTTTTTTTTAATATAATTTTAAATTCTGTTTCATTTTTTTCTAAACTTTATTTGCTTTTATGACACATTTTGACGAACCCGGGTCCTCAGAACTGTGAGGCTGATCCACCGTGCTGCCAAAACTAAATATGTACCACACAAATATGAAAGCGATTTGGCTGTCAGTGGAAAAGCAGAACAAGTGTCTGAAAACATGATATTGAAGACAAAAAGAGAGAAAATGTGCATGAGAAGAGCCCCCATTGTTTTATCCATGCATGTATTTTCTGAGCCACTTATCCTCACAAGGGTCGCGGGATCGCCGGAGCCTATCCCAGCAGGGCAGGAGGCGGGGCACACCCTGACCTGGTTGCCAGCCAATCGCAGGGCACACAGAGACAAGCAACCAATCAGATTCCCGATCACAACTAGGGGCAATTTAGCGTCTCCAACGCAAGCCCGGAGAAAACTTGCACACTCCACACAGACGGGGCCGGGATTTGAACCCCGATCCTCAGAAGCGTTGGGCCAAGGTCCTAAGCAATGTAAATCAGATAACATTTGTTGGATTGCCATCATGATGCGCGGTTGTTGTTTTTACTTTGCAGCCAGCCGCCGAAATTGTTCCTGCGCTTTTTCCTTTTTCTCGCCTGCAAGTAATCAGCATAAAGGTTTTTTTAAGCCTTTGTCAGGAACGCCGTTGGGGACGGGGAGGCGAGGCGGGCACCTCGTCGGCACGCTCGGGGCCGGCGTGTTTGTGTGACAATGGTCCGTGTCCGTCAGCGCGCACTTAAAGCTTGTCACAGGGTCAACTCGCGTGTGTACAAAAGCGAATTGATTCCTTTCAACGCACAAAAAAAAAAAAAAAAAGGAAGAAGAAATTCCCACCAAGGACAGCTTTTCCTTTTCCCGAGAAAGCGCGATGGCGGAGGGGGAGAAAGAAATGAAAATGTGCGGAGATGAAAAGCGGCGCCGTGGGAGGAATGGCGGCTTTCGAGGAGGGAGGGGGGGGGGGGCAAGGTTGGCATCCCGCCCCCCCCCCCCTCCCCTTTCTCTCCGTCCGTCCTTTTGTGCGGCTCCCGTCGGTGCAGAGGCGCCCGTGCTCCTCAGATTGGTGCACTGTTCGAACGGATGGTTCGTGCGGACCGCGGTTCGAATCCCGGCCTGCTCCGCCGATGTGGCGTTTGCATGATCTCCGCGTGCCTGTGTGGCTTTTCTCCAGGTCCTCCGGTTTGCTCCAGCCGTCCATTTTCTTAGCTGCTTATCCTCACAAGGGTCACGGGGAGTGCTGGAGGTCCCAGCTGTCAATGTGCAGGAGGCGGGGTACAGCCTGGACTGGTCGCCAGCCAATCGCAGGGTGCATAGAGATGGACAGCAGCCGCACTCGCAATCCCACCTAGTGGCAATTTGGAGTGTCAAATTAATGTTGCATGTTTTGGGGACGTGGGAGTGTCCACCCGGAGAAAAGCCACACAAGCGCGAGAAGAACATGCAAACTCCACATAGGTGGGTCCGGGACCGAACGTGGGACCTCAGAACTGCGAGGCCAACCCCGGTTTGATCCCTCATCCCCCCAAAAAACATGCAACATTAATTGGACACGCTAAATTGCCCCTAGGTGTGATTCTCTCAATGCGCCCTGTGATTGGCTGGCAACCAGTTCAGGGTGTGCCCCGCCTCCTACTTGTCGACAGCAGGGATCGGCTCCGGCACTCCCCGCGGCCCTCGTGAGGATAAGCGGCGAAGAAAATGGACGGACGGACTTTCCAGATGCACCGAACCCGACAAGAAGTTCCACGAAGATTCTCGACCCCCCCCCGCCGCTTGCTTAGCGCATCCCTAAACAAAATCAGGGGCTACAGTAAGTCTTCTAATCAAGGCAATCAGAGATGTTTTCAGAGGTGCGATTCCACCGCCGCCGCCGCGATGGTCTCATCTTCGTCTGTGTTTTAATTACTTGATGCTGGAGGTGGCGTTGAGGGCGGGAGGAGGGTTCGGGGGGAGGGGGGGGGGGTCTTGTGATTGTGCCTTATCACCTATCTGTCGGAATAAAAGACGAGCCAATTACTTTGTTTGGATGCTAATGATCGCGTTTCATTAGCCTCCGTTCTCAGCCCCCCCCCCCCCAGGCTAAATGGATGAATATGTCATAATTCCAATTATTTGAAATCACGAAAATTGCTTTTTTAAAACGGGGACGTCGCGGGTATCATCAGCGGTGCCGTACTGCCGCTTTAATTCCCATAATGGTTTTAATTATAAGCGTCCCACCGCGCATTAATCATTTAATTGTATTGTCTAAAACACGCACAACCCCCCCACCCCCCCCCCCACCCCGCCCGTCAGGGGCACACCCACCGGAATTTTTCAAAGACATTTGCGTCAAGGCGTTGGAGAGAGTTTTCCAAAAAACAAAAAAATAATCATACCTGGTTCGCTCGTGCACCTGGAAAGAAATTATGGTTCTGAAGGTGGAACCAAACCCTTTAAGATGGTCTCCGTTGTGGTCTACGTGTCTTGGTCAGGGACAATGAAAAGCTTTTTCGAGCTCATAAACGTGGAACCGTAATCTTGGTAATTTTTTGCAGCGGTGGAACCAAATTCTTCGAAGTGGCTCGGTCGGAAACCATGAAAAACTTTAGCGAAAATTAGCAGGTTAGCTTGTAAAAATGGAAGCTTAATGTTGGTTAGCTCACGAAGGCGCAACCAAATCCTTGAAGATGGTCTCTGTAGTGGTCTACGTGCCTTGGACAGGGACAATGAAAAGCTTTTTTCGAGCTCATAAACGTGGAACCGTAATCTTGGTAATTTTTTGCAGCGGTGGAACCAAATTCTTCGAAGTGGCTCGGTCGGAAACCATGAAAAACTTTAGCGAAAATTAGCAGGTTAGCTTGTAAAAATGGAAGCTTAATGTTGGTTAGCTCACGAAGGTGCAACCAAATCCTTTAAGATGGTCTCTGTAGTGGTCTACGTGCCTTGGACAGGGACAATGAAAAGCTTTTTCGAGCTCATAAACGTGGAACCGTAATCTTGGTAATTTTTTGCAGCGGTGGAACCAAATTCTTCGAAGTGGCTCGGTCGGAAACCATGAAAAACTTTAGCGAAAATTAGCAGGTTAGCTTGTAAAAATGGAAGCTTAATGTTGGTTAGCTCACGAAGGTGCAACCAAATCCTTTAAGATGGTCTCTGTAGTGGTCTACGTGCCTTGGACAGGGACAATGAAAAGCTTTTTCGAGCTCATAAACGTGGAACCGTAATCTTGGTAATTTTTTGCAGCGTTGGAACCAAATTCTTCGAAGTGGCTCGGTCGGAAACCATGAAAAACTTTAGCGAAAATTAGCAGGTTAGCTTGTAAAAATGGAAGCTTAATGTTGGTTAGCTCACGAAGGTGCAACCAAATCCTTGAAGATGGTCTCTGTAGTGGATCACGTGCCTTGCTCAGGGACAATGAAAAGCTTTTTCGACCTTAGCTGGGTAGCTTGTAAAAGTGCAATCGTAATTTTGGTAAGTTAGCGGCGTTGGAACCAAATTTTTGGAAGTAGCTCGGTTGGAAACTATGAAAAACTTGAGTGAAAATTAGCAGGTTAGCTTAGAAAAGTGGAAGCTTAATGTCGGTGAGCTCACCAAGGTGGCATTAAATTCTTTCAGACTATCTTGGTGAGGTACCTTGACGAGTATTTTTCCTGGTGACCTTTCACCTTGTTAGCTGATAAAGCAGGAACCTCAATCATGCTAGGAATCAATAACGTTTGTTTTGTTTTTTTTCCCCCTCAAGAGACATCTATACTGGTCGATCTCCTAAGCCGCTTATCCTCACTAGGATCGTGCGGAGTACTGGAGCCAATCCCAGTTGTCAACGGGCAGGAGGCGGGGTTACACCCTGAACTGGTTGCCAGCCAATCACAAGGCACATGGAGACAAACAACCAATTGCACTCACAATCACACCTTGGGGCAATTTAGAGTGTCCAATCAATGTTGCATGTTTTTGGCATGTGGGAGGAAAGGCACGCAGCCACGGGGAGAACGTGCAAACTCCACACAGGCGGGTCTGGGATCGAACCCGGGACCTCAGAACTGCGAGGGCAAACGCAGTAAGACGAGACGAGACATCTAACGTGGTGAGTTTATTAGGGTGGGAGCAAATTGATTTCCATTAAATCTTTTCATAACCTCTTCTTTTTATGACTATTATTAGCATCAGAGCTTGGAGTATTATTTGAAACTGTTACATGGTTAGCTGGGCGGCACGGCAGTTCTGGGGTCCCAGGTTCAATCCCGGAACCACCTGTTTGGAGTTTGCATGTTTCCCCCGGGCACTCCGGTTTCCTCCCACATCCCCCCCCCAAAAAAACATCCAACATTAATTGGACACTCTAAATTGCCCGTAGGTGTGATTGTGAGTGCGACTGTTTGTCTCAATGTGCCCTGCGATTGGCCGGCGACCAGTTCAGGGTGTACCCCGCCTCCTGCCCGTTGACAGCTGGGATAGGCTCCGGCACTCGCCGCCACCCTCGTGAGGATAAGCAGAGAAGAAAATGGATGGATGGACATGGTTAGCTCTTGAAGCAAATTCTTTAAGATGGTCCTCATAATTTTTAACTTTGTAGTCAATCGATAGGTTTCCAGTTACCGGTAGTGACACACAAGATGGCGGACGAGGGAATGATGGGACTGTGGTGACGTCATCGATAATCAGTGTATTAGTCATAATATAGAGAATATGCGTTACCAGGTTAGCTCGTGACGCCGGAACCAATTTTTCTTTTTATGTTTTTATGCTAGCCTCATTGATCTTTCATGGTTGTCTTTGTTGGGTAGTGCCGTACACCCGATTATGAATGCTATTATTATTATTATGATCAGGATTTTAATTTTTCTCATTTATCTCGGAACCGAATTCTCGATGGTTCGCTCGGATCGGAGACGTGAAGTCAAGAGACGATAAAAGCGGAGAGAGCGCAAACGTCGGCGGATGAAACAAAGGCGCGGCGAGTAGAGCGCCGGGGTTCCGGGGGGGGGGTCTTGAGTGACAACCTTGAGAAGCTCTCCATCGTCTCCTCCGCTGAGAGGGAGGTCAAGTGCGCCCCCTCCAACAAACACATCTCGGCATGAAGAGAGAGTCGCTACCCCCAAATGTTTCCCACTTTACTTAATGTAACAATAATAAACACACCTGGTGTAAATATCCAGCGACGCGTTCACATACGCGCAGCACACAAATCCGTTGAGTAAATACGCAAACTGGGAGGGGTGCGGGGGGTGGTGTGGGGGGGTCACAATTGACATCAATTCATCGAAATCAATGAGAATCCAGTATGATTAGATGATAAATCATTGCCAGTCCTGTAGAAATTAAATGGATACAAGTACACAATCCGATAAGTCAAAATCGGTGTGAATCAAACGAGAATCACATGTGAAACAAATGCCAATCTCGTGGAAAACAATGTGAATCCAACAGGAAGCAATTTCTCCAATTCCAGTTGAATCCGATCCGAATCAACTGGAAGTCTGACGGAAATCAAATCAAAATCCAAAAATGTAAACATATTTATTTTCGGCAAGTCTCTGTTAGCTTTCATGATGACTCGATGCGTTGAAATAAGACCGGTGAGAAAAATGAGAATTCACAACTCAAACATCATCGAAAAATGACTCAAGATTGAATCACATACCAATGAATGAATCGATCCAAATTCAAATTTGAAATGATCCAAATTGGAATCACGTTGAATGAAAGCAGGAAATGAAAGGTGAATCCAAGTAGAATCAAAGTGAATCAAATGGAATTCATGGCTCCTCAATTCATTTGAATTGGAATGAAATCTGTCAAAAGAGAATCGAATAGGAATCAATGGGAATCAAGTATTGGTCACATGTCAATCAAATACGACTAAAAATCATATTAAATGTGACGCAAGTATGAATTAAATGTGACTCAGATATGGGTCCGATTGAGAATTAAAATGGAGAGAGTGAAGGATGAACTAAATCTTAATATCACGGAAATGAACGTGAATCACACAATCAATGGCGACCCCAAACGGGAAGCAAATATTGCAATAAATTGGATTTGAACGGGAATTCACGCGTACGTACAAATGGGACTCAAACGCGATTGTGGCCGATGAATAAAAACCGCAAAGAGTTTTCAGCTGGTTCCTTCCCCAACGCGGGCGGCGAGAAAAACACGCGAGCGACGCCAGGCTGCGCGCGAAGGCCGACAAGAAAGAAAGAAAGAAAGGAAGGAAGGGAAAAAAAAAAAAACGACAAGGCAGGCGGGCAGAGTGCACTTGGCTGACGAAAGCGCGGCGCCCTTGGTAACTTTCAATATCCACATTTATTTATTATTATTATTATTTTTTTTTTTTTAAATTATCATTCACATGAATGTGGCCGTGGCATTTTGGCAACTTGTCAAAACTGTCACGGGGGTCACGGGGGTCAAGCGGCGCGCAACAAAGATGGAGGCGTCTGAGGGACGAGACCTCGCCCCCCCCCCCCCCCCTCCCTCCACCTCTTCCTCTTCTTCTCTGGCCTTTGCAATCAATGGCCGGCGTGGACCAGCGCCGACACAATTGTGCCACCTTCTGGAATAAATGGGCCGATCCATCAAGGCCGCCTCCGTGCGAACTTCAAGTGGCACTGCAAAGAAATTTCCTTTTTTTTCTTCTTCTTCTTCTTCTTTTCTTTTCTTTGCCAGAAATGTTGAGCATGTTCTTTTCAGCAGCGTTCTACAACCCACCCGGGAGAGTACGGCGTGTTCGGCGTTGCCGTTTAGTCCCTTACAAAAGTGAATTTCTAGATAAATATATATATAGATATATTTTTTTTTTGTAAAGAAAATGTAAATCATCATTTTAGAACGAGGAAATAAAGCGTCCTCCCAGGTGAGTACAACGCATTACTAATTACTACAAAGGAGTGAATTCAATTTCGAACTGAATTCAATTATTTTGAACGGTGATTAAAAACAAACAAATGGGGAAAAAAAAAATCTAAATAAAATACAATAAAATTGGTAACAAGTAAACACTCAAACGTGACTGATGCATCCATTTTTTTTGCGTCAACATATAATCACAAATGTCGTATAAAACATTGAAAATTGAAAATGCAAAAAAAAGCATCAGTTCAAGGCGATGAATTAAACCCTAAAGAATAAAAGATTGAGTGCATTTTTTAAATATAAATGACAAAAAATGAATAATAATGATGCAATAAAACATCTGTTAGAAAGACTTAGTCCCTCAAAAGCGATTACTCTTTACATTTATGTCATGAAAAAGTATGATTATTAATGAAGCAATTAAAGATCCTGTGCAAAAATGATAAAACATTCTTAATAATTTAGTCCCCTGTTCATCAATCATATGATGCGCATACTGTGTGGCTGCGAATTAGATTTTTTTAAAATATAAAAATACAACAAGGCGGCACGGTGGATCAACTGTGGAGCGTTAGACTCACAGTTCTGAGGTCCCGGGTTCGATCCCAGACCCGCCAGTGTGGAGTTTGCCTGTTCTCATACATCTCAAAAACATGACACATCAATTGGACACTCGAAATTGCTAATAGGTGTGATTGTGAGTGGGATTGGTTGCCCGTTAACAGCTGGGACAGCCTCCAGCACTCCCCGTGACCCTTGTGTGGATAAGCGGCGAAGAAAATGGATGGATGTATAAATATACAACATTCATGAAATGACTCATAACTAACTAAGTAAGTCATCTAAGTTGGAATCCCAACTCAGTTTTGAAACCGCAGGAACGGGTCAGAGCTCGGGTTCGAACCCAAGACCGCTGAACTGTGAGGCGACGACCGCCGTTGCGGTGTTTGATTCTTTTTGATTCGGTAATCAGGAGGAAATCCGTTTTCTGCACTCTTTTGATTATTTTGGGATTGCGACTACAAGACCTCGTCTCTCATCTCACGACACGCGAGCTTGTAGCTAACGCCCAGGTGTCAAACTCGAGGCTCGGGGGCCGGATCCGGCCCGCCCCGTGAACTCACGTGGCCCACGGTGGCAAATCGCGTGCGTCAATTTCCATGATTCCAAAACGAGTTCATATATTTCACGTGTAAATACGATGAGGCGATTAAAGATTTTTATGGTTTCAGCCATAACAGCCCTCAAAAGTAACTGTGACACCCTTGACTGCTAACGTAAATTTGGAAGCATAACTTTCTTTAAAAAAAAAAAAAATCCTTGAAACCTTAAGCCTGAGCCAAATTTTGAAACTTTACTCGGCGTTGTGGAAACAAGTCGACAACTTGGTGCGCGTTTGTCAGCGGCGCAGCAGAGCGGGCCGAAGGCCGCCGCGTCACGTGACGCGTCCTCCCGCGTTTTGCGCGCATTCCGGCGCCGCACGAAGGGGCGCCCGTACGCCGACGTCCTTGGTTGTTTTAAACCCCCCCCCCCGTGCGTTATTGTCGACGAGGCGAGGAGACAAAACTTATTGGAACGGCTCGCCGTCGTTCGCCGCTTTCGGCGCCGGCGTCTTCTTGCGCTTTTTACGCGGAGCCCGGCGGCGGCGCTCAAGGACCCAACCAGCGGATTCGGGACAATAGACGAGCCGCCTGTTTACCCTCTGCCAGCCCGCGCTCATCATTTATGTATTCATCCAGCTACTTCGTGAGTTAGCTTCCATTTGCTTTTTTTCCACCCCGTGCGACGTGACAGCTGCCTCCTGCACGCCATTATTAGCAACATCCATCCATTTTCTCGGCCGCTTATCCTCACGAGGGTCGCGGGGAGTGCTGGAGCCTATCCCAGCTGTCAACGGGCAGGAGGCGGGGCACACCCTTCACAAGGATGTCCAAAATATCACTTGAAATGCTGCCTGGAATATTAATAAATGTTTGAGGCTTAAGTCAGTCAGTTGTTTATTTTTACCTTTTCTCACTAAATTATTTTTCTAAATCTAAAAATAGTTATAATTACAAGAATTTTGTAACTGATTCATCTTTAATCAATCATCCATCCATTTTCTTAGACACTTATCCTCACGAGGGTGGCGGGGAGTGCCGGAGCCTATCCCAGCTGTCAACGGGCAGGAGGCGGGGCACACCCTCAACCGGTCGCCAGCCAATCGCAGGGAACTTTGAGACAAACAGCCAATCGCACTCACAATCACACCTTGGGGCAATTTAGAGTGTCCGATTATTGTTGCATGTTTTTGGGGATGTGGGAGGAAACCGGAGTGCCCACCCGGAGAAAACCCTCGCAGGCACGGGGAGAACGTGCAAAATCCACACAGGCGGGGATCGAACCGAAGTCCTCAGAACCGTGAGTCTAAAGCTTTACCAAGTGATCATCAATCCAGTACCGATCATACTTTTTCTTGACGTAAAAGTAAATAATAACCACTTTTGAGGGTCGTTCTTGTTGCTTTCAAACGGATGTTTTATTGCCTCGTTGTGATTCATTTTTTGTCATTTATATTTTAAAAATGCTCTCAATCTTTAATTTTTTAGGGTTCAATTCATCGCCTTGAACTGATGCGTTTTTTGCATTTTCAATTTTCAATGTTTTATACGACCTTTGTGATTCTATGTTGACCCAAAAAAAAAAATGGATCCATCAGTCACGTTTGAGTGTTTACTTGTTGCCAATTTTTATTGTATTTTATTTAGATTTGTTTTCCGTTTGTTTGTTTTTAATCACCGTTCAAAATAATTCAATTCATGCCGCCATTTTAATTGTTATTACTATTTTTTTTTTGTTTTTTTTTTTCATCTCTGGTATTGGTGGCTTGTATCGACAGCCTTTCCAAGTATCCAATACTTTGAATATCGCATGCATGTTTTTTTTTTTTTTTTTTTTTTTTTTTTGGGTGCTGGTCCACGTCAACTTCTTAGAAATAAAAAAATGAACTTTTTGTTGTCATCCCCACTGGCCCACGACTACGCCGTCATTATGTTCACGACGGTGGTACTTAAGTACATATTGAGGCGGTACTCGGTGTAATACGTTGATACTTTTGTACTTAAGTGAAAAGTCGCAAGCGTCGAGTGTTAGGAGGGTCCCTTTGCCGTCGCCGGGGCAACGCTCGGGCATGTGGGAAACGGGACAGAGCTGAGTCGACTGACTCAAGGTGACCGAGGTGGGGGGGGGGGGGGGGACAATGGCCGCTCCATTGGTACAAATGGGGGAAGACACCTGGGTGTGTGTGAAAGCTTTTTTTTTTGGGGGGGGGGGGGGCGGCCCACTTGGGAAGACACCCAAAACATCCCCATCAATCTTACCCCCACGTGGGGGCCGCCGCCTGCCGACAATCACTCAAACGGCTCATTCGTTACATTTAAATATAGATTTTTTTAAAAAGTGTATTGTTAAAAAAGCTGACTAAATAAAAAATATACATTGTTTCCATTTTAATTTGTACTTTTAATTAAATAAGTTTAAAAAAAAATAATAATTCAATTAAGTAAATGCTAAAAGAATGTATTTTAAATGAACTGTAATTAACAAAAAAAACTGGTTAAAATAAATGGAGTTAAATAAAATAAAACATTAAAATAAAATGATCAAGACTGGTTGGACTCACAGTTCTGAAGATCCGGGTTCGATGCCGGCCCCCCGCCTGCGTGGAGCTTGCTTGTCCTCCCCTGGCTTTTCTCTGGGTGGGCACTCCGGTTTCCTCCCGCATCCCAAAAACATGCAACATGAAAAAGTACGATTATTAGTGAGGAAATTAAACATCTTGTACAAAAATTCTAAAACATTATTAATGATTTAGTCCCCTGTTCATCAATCATATGATGCACATACTGTGTGGCTCCTAATTAGATTTTTTATTTTTTTTTTTAAATACAAAAATACTCCAGCAACGGCGGCACAGTGAATAAGATGGAAAGCGTTGGCCTCACAGTTCTGAGGTCCCGTGTTCGATTCTCCCCGTGCATGTGTGGCTTCCGGCTTCCTCCCGCATCCCAAAAACGTGCAACATTCATTGGACACTCTAAATTGCCCCTAGGTGTGATTGCGAGCGCGATTGGTTGTTTGTCGCTATGTGCCCTGCGATTGGCTGGTGACCAGTTCAGGGTTGGGATAGGCTGCGGCACTCCCGTGAAACTTGTGAGAATAAGCGGCAAAAAAAAATGGATGGATGGATAATGAAATGCTACATGACCACCTTTTAATCACGTGCACACCCATCCATCCATTCCCCATCGCGCTTATCCTCACGAGGGTCGCCTATTACAGCTAACTGGGTAAAAAGTATACGATACTCATCAAGCGTCTAAAAACGGGACGAAAACCAATCTCCCAATCAAACGGCCGCCGGATGACGACGCTGACTTCATCCTTCACTTTTCACCGCCCCCCCTCCACCGCCTCCCCTTACTTCAGTCGCGCCCCCCAAATTCCTGCACTCCACTGAGGACGCCCAGTCAATTAATAAGACATTGTCGCCGCCCCCCCCCCCCCCGCCCCCCCCGAGGGACGCCGCATAAGGGGCCACCCAGGAGCCGCCCTCCTCTTCCTCCTCCTCCTCCTCTAAAGCCGCTTCACTGGTGGCCCCCAGGAATGCCAATCGCTTTTTTTTTTTTTTTTTGGGGGGGGGGGGGGGCAAAGCCGGTCAAAAATTGGAGGGGCAACTAATGGGAATGCTCTACATCTAAGGAGTAGCAAACACTTCAGCAACATCCTAGGAACCGGGGACCCCTCCCTGCCCCCCTGCCCCCCATCCCCACACACACCGCCAACACACCCACACAAACACCACTGAACACACACCTTTTAAATGGTGTCATTCGAAAAATAACAGCCGCAAATACAAAAATACTAGCTATAAAAGAGAAGCGCCACACAAAAATAGCAGACCAAAAAATGCATAAACATTATCCCAAAACACAAAAATATGGGACAAAAAAGAGAACTAATTGGAAAAATGTTTGAGCTAAAAAAAATGACATGCAAAATGGATACAGCAAATTTGAAAAAAAAATGCTAGAAAACATGGCAAAAATTGGACACAAATATTTAAAAAAATATGAGGAAAAAAGTATGGATATTAGAGATCAATTTAAATGCAAAAGTAGGTGAGCCAAAATCCACAACTAGATAAAAACTCATAAATATCGAATGAGAAATATAATTAAAATTCAAGACAAAAAAAATACTGAAATATTGGGAAAAAAAAAAACAAAAGGTAGTGAAAAACAAGTAGAATATAAAAAGAGTAGAGGACATTTTAAAATTCAAAATAGACCCCCCAAAAAAATATTGGAACTCGTCCTGACAAATATTTGATGAATATGTGACAAAAAAAGAGACCAAATTGGAAAAATGTTTGAGATTTTTTAAAAAATGACATGCAAAATGCACCGCAGTAAAATTTAAAAAAATGCTAGAAAACGTGACAAAAATTGTGTACTAATACTATAAAAATGAGAAAAAATATATGCATATTAGAGAATAATTTAAATGCAAAAATAGGTGAGCCAAAATCCACACCAAGATAAAAACTCACAAATATCGAATGAGAAATATAAATAATATTCAAGACGAAAAAATACTGAAATATTAGAAAAAAAAAACAAATAGAATATAAAAACAATAGAGGAAATTTTTAAATTTGAAATAGACCCCCCCAAAAAATATTAGAATCCATCCTGACAAATATTAGATAAAAAAAGCAAACATATCAGAAAAAAAGACACCATAAAAATGAACAACTAGTACACAAATATTAGTCACAAAAAAATTGCAAATAACAGATGAAAACATAATGATCCCACCTGGGCCGCCTTCCACCACGTGTCGTAGAGCTGACCTCTGACCTCTTCCCCTGAGTCGGCGTCGTCTTGCTTTTGGTTGCTGGATGGAAGCAGTACTACTACAACGACGGCAGTGAAAGTACTTGCAATTGGATATCGGCGGAGAGGATCATAAAGTATCAAACGGCGAGCTTGGAAACGTGAACGTAAACGAGGACGTCCAATCGCTACCATCGGATGAATGAAAGCAAATCGGGCCACTGACGCAAGAAAGAGGTTGCAAAAAGTGAATGAGGCGACGCTCACGCAAGAATTATTGGACGATTTCTGTGCGTGAAGAGTCGCTATTGTTTAGCCGAGTCATCGCGTTTTGTTCCTGAAAAAAAGGAGATTTGGCGGAGCTCGGCTTCACGAGCGCGCATTAGCCGATAGCGTTTGGAGTGGCCGGCCGCCGTCATCACACTTGACCGCAGTAATGGAAGACACGCACGCACGGCTCAATTATTGGAGCCGCTTGTGCAGCAGCGACAGTCTCCATTGTCCAAAAATATGAAATCCGGGGTGATTTATATCTTGACAATGATTAAACTGCGATTTTACTCAGATTTTGACACTTTGTCACATGTTTGATTTGGATTTTTGGCTATCGGGCGGAACCCGGACGTCCGAGTTTGGTCAATGTCAAAGAGTTTTTCCACAAATCGTGGTTTGCTCCAAAATGTCTGACAACTTGCCTCGTGAAACTCCGCCCACTTCCTTCTTCTGGGGAAGCCCTCCGGCGTAACTGACCCCTAGATTGAAATTTTTTTTTTTTTTGAGTGTAATTAAACTACTGAGGCCTTTTTTATTTTAAAATTGTTTTTCATTTTAAATTTAAATATATATATATATTTTTTTTAACATTTGTTTATATTTTTTAGAGAATTCAACTAGTGAGGTTTCACTCATTTGAGTAGGTTTGTTTTGATGGCTTCTTTGCAGAAGGAAGCCGCAAAGGAACCCGAAAGCTAATAAGTATTCATCCAAAAGATACTGCATGCCCTTTTCTTTTTTTTATGTGTGCATTTTTTTTTTAAATTCAAAAATGGAGTTACCATAGTGTAGTTGCCAATGGCCCAAATATGCAAATAAGTCCAACAATGCACCCGAATTAAAGCGTCAGTGTGACACTTTCAAACACGGTGAATCATGACAATTCTATTTTTAACAATACTGGATAAAATTGAAAACAATAAGAATAATAGTTTTGTATTGGTAAACCTGTATTACACAATTTTAAAAAATACTGCATAAAAAATTAACAATTACACTGTTTTTGGGAGATGAAGAACGCCCTCTTCTGTCCATTTTAAGTTCTACACGAGCGCCTCCCACCCCAACCCCCAAAAAACAAAGCATTTTCATTTTGTACCATGTATACTAAATTTTTGCCTACAAAATATAAATGTAACATTTTTTGTTCCAAAGATTCCAGCTCCGTTTTTGTACATTTTGATATTTTTTGCTTAAAAAGTTACCTCTGCTGTTTTAGTTCACTACATTTACAAGCTTTTCATCGTCTTACTGTGCTATTAGTGGCGATATTTTATTGTTTTTGCTTGTTTTTTTTCCACAAGTCCAAAAGTTAATTGCAAAAAAAAAAATCATTATTTCAAATAATTTATTATGGTTAAAATAAAATTGTAATTGCCCGGCCCTTTCAAGCGCGAATTCGGCAATTTTATTATTATTTTTTTTACATCATTGAAATTAATTTTCCGTATGAAAAAGACGTAGAGCAGAAGTGTTTAGTAAACACTGAGGACCATTTTTATTGTGACGTGACAAACAAATAGTTCCCGGGGACCTTCAAGGTCTCAAATAAATAGAAATAGTTTTGCACATCACACAATGGTCGGAGGGGGGGCGGTGGGGCCAGAAAACAACTCCAGACAACAAAATCATCAGTCAACAATTATTACAGTAGTTTTGTTACTATTTTTCAAATAAACAAACAAACAAATAAACAAACAGTAGCTTTGGGACTTAAATAGCGTCATATTCCTTCTGCGTGTGCTTTGCTGCCATCTGGCGGCCGCCTCTTAAAACAACACAACTGGGTACCGTTTATCTTTAAAGTAGGTTTGTAACACACACCCCCCCGACCCCCAATAAACAAAACAAACGAAAAAAAAAATACATTTAAAAAAATTACAAACAATGAGCAAATAAACGTACAATTTAGTTTAAGAGGAGAAAAATGTATTTCCTCCCGTTAAGCTAAAGGTCTCAAAACGATTCACAGTGGACGACAAGTTCAAGAAAGAAAGAAGCAAAAACTCTTTGCAGAGGTTCTTGTTGATGCAAATTAATTGATAAACATTAAAAAATAGATATTAGAGTGCAAAGTGCGGCATCTCAAAGGGTTTTACTGCTACAGTACTTTTTGTTTTGTTCCACTTGGGAATCGACGTGGAAAAGTTAAAAAAAAATGGAAAATGAAGCAGCTGCGAGTCTCACGGGAAATGAGAAAGATTTTGTTGATATATATTTAGTATAATTTTCTTGTCTAATTTTGTGGAGGGGGGGGATCAAAAATGTGGAAGCGTGATCATGACTGTGGATTATTCATCTGGTTTTTAATCTGCTCTTTCTCTCTATTTAATTTTTTCTCATAATCCAGCAAGTTTTCCTCTACCTTTTGGTATTTCTTTTAAATGTTTGCAATAATTAATATCCTTGCCTATTGCACTGTATTTTGCAAGTTTTCAAATCTTCACACATTTAATTTTGATGAAATGATTTATGAAATTAAATTGAAAAGCGTGGATCCAAAAAAAAACGAACGGGTTTGATTAGACTCCACCATGGTTATTTTTATTTTATTTTTTTTAATATGTACGACATTTAAAAAGGTTCAAATGCTACTTCACAGCCTGTACCATTGAGGAAAAATATCACTTTAATTAAAAAAAATAATAATAAAATGAGAAGTGATTGTGAAGTGGACCCGATGCAGTCATGGGGCTTCAAGAACTCGATTTTCTTTCTTTTTTTTTTACGAGTTTCCTGCAAGCTGTTTGGTGTCGAGACGTTTCCAGGTGTTCTTTATAGATGCGACACCCCCCACCCTAAAAAAAAAAGCCACCACATGCTGACAAGTGGCCTACTTGCGGCGGGAGTGAAATGTTTGTGATTTTCACAGCTTTTCGGAAAAGAAATCTGAATGGATTGAGGGCAAATTATACATTTTACGGAGCTTTTTTTTTTTTTTTTTTTTTTTTGCTCAAAGCGTGAAAATGTCATGTTTCAACTTGATTCGAGGCGCGTGACGTCCATCCGTGACATAAGTTTGCTGCAATATTTATGAAGCCCAACAATGTGATGCGGCCAATTTTGCATCACGGGTTCTTGTGCTTCACAAGAATGTTGAAAATATCACTTGAAACGCTGCCTGGAATATTAATAAATGTTTGAGGCTTAAGTCAGTCAGTTGTTTATTTTTACCTGTCCTCACCAAATGATTTTTCTAAATTAAAAAGTTATAGTTAAAATAATTTAAAAGTTTGTAACCGATTCATCTTTAATCATTATTAAATCAATCATCCATCCATTTTCTTAGACACTTATCCTCACGAGGGTCGCGGGGAGTGCCTAACCCAGCTGTCATCGGGCAGGAGGCGGGGCACACTCTGAACTGGTCACTAGCCAATCGCAGGGCACATGGAGACAAACAGCCAATCCCACTCACAATCACACCTCGGGGCAATTTCGAGTGGTCAACGAATTATGTTTTTGGGATGTGGGAGGAAACCGGAGTGCCCACCCGGAGAAAAGCCACGTAGGCGGGGCCGGGATCGAGCCCGGCACCTCAGAACCGCTTTCTAGCTGACACACCGTGCCCCCCATGATTAAATCATGATCAAAAATGTGATTTGAACAGTTTGTGTGTATATCCACTGAAAGTATATTAAAAAATGAGAGTTATAAAAAAACAGAATGAAATCACAAAATCGATTGGTGAATTTTTCTCCCCCCCTCCCGACATCCGATCATCCGTGAGCCTTTGATTTTTCAGCATAATGTCGTATATGTCTGTCGTAAACATTGTCGTTACTCTCGGGCCAACAATTAGCCTGCTCGGTGCGGAGTCTGAAAAAATATTTGGGAAAAAACACCCACAATTTAGCCCGCCAGGGAAATGTCGAGAAATGTCCTCGTGCGGAGGAACGATCGCGCTGGCTCATTCAAGGCTACATCAAAGGGTCTATAAGGGTGGGGGGGGTCCTTGGGGTGGGTATAATTTCAAGCGAGCTTCTTTCTGGGGACGTGCTGCTGGATGGATGGAATGATGGAAGAGGCTCGTGTTTGCTTTCGAACAAACACAAGTGGGGCACACACATCATCTAATGGAGCCTGGCTCCCGGAGTGGGGGGGCTTCAATGTAGGACACTCTTCCTCACTCTTCCTCTTTGCGCCACTTGAGCTATTAATACACCCAAACAAAAGGATGGAGGGCGGGTGGGGAGGGACCGCCAAGTTAGACGAGAGCGTTGCAGCGCCGCCGCCGTTGCGAGGAATCCGCCGTTGCCGCTTTTCGCGTTCCCTTTGTGGGCGACGGATACGGTGCGAGTGCCAACTTTGGTCGGGGCTTGCGCGGTGAGATCGGCGACAGCTCGCCGGCGGGACGAAAGCGAGGTCCGAAAAAAAAAAAAAGGGTGTGTGGGGAGGGGGATGCATAGTTCAAAACAAAAAGATAAAGATTGGCGCAGTGAGACAAAACAAAAGCGGTTTTGCATAATTTGCACGAGAGATGCGGCGCAGCGACCTCGAGGTTATTGTCAGCGGTCGTATCGCACTTTGGTTTCCGACTGAGTGCATCCGAATGGAAGACGGGGAGGGGGTGGGGGGCGCTCCCGCCGAAACAAAATAAACCGGGGAACACAACCACGGAACACGGAGACGACAGACACGATGGCCGGCGTGCGGGTCGCATGCATCGCTTCTAAAACGCTAAAACCGGCGATTTGGCGTCAGCACGCAAGCGTCTTCCTCCGAGAAAAACGAAGCCATCGCAAACGAGAACCGGGACCACTTGGAGACGAGTTTGCAGGTTGACTAAAATCCTCCAAACAATCCACGAGCTGGGAAAGAGACGGGCTCGGAAGTTACGGTCCCAAAACGTTTCGGCGAGCTTGAAACTGACCAATCGACTTCAATTCGTTGGGGATTTAAACGGACGAGACCGAATGAACGCTTTTCTTTTCAGTTTAGGATGTTGTCTCATCAAGAGAGTTGGACCGGATTCAAACCTCACCAGACGGGAAACTCAAACATTTTCACCCCGCTAACAACTCGGAAGCCCGTCGGGCTCGATGCGATCTGGCTCAAGCTTGACGATCAGTGGAACCTCCCTCTCGAAAAAATAATTTTAATCGCGCAGACGATCCCTCACCCCCTTAAGCCCGTTAAATCGAGGTCCCACGGCACCAGGCGATCAATTTCCACATCTATACTGGCGTAAAAGAGCTGAAACTGTAAAAGGCTCATTTTGTGCGTTTAAAAATTCACATTTCAAAACGGATTTTTCAGTCGACAACTGACGCCTCGGGGAGGTACGTCGCTCGTGCGACATGCTACATTTCCAAGATTCGGTGCTGATGTCACGAACTAAAAAAAATAAAAATACACAAACAAAAACAACAAAATAAACACTGCCACCTTCTGAGATGGAGCTTAAAAGCATGAAGAACGAGCATGTTTTAAAGTCCCTATGCGCGACCGCCATCATTTTTATGGCACAATTTTGATATGAATCAAGCACAAAAAGATGACCGAGTCGTCTGCTTTGCGACGTTTAGCGCACGTCGACTATTTTGAGATCATCAAGGCTTCAGCGTGGAGCCCCAGAAAAAAATGCTCAATGTTGGCCACAAATGAAGAAATTGTGCCCAAATGATCCTAATTTAGGCCCATAACAGAGGAATAAGCATTCATTTGTGGTTTAAATATCATTCTAGTTCACATTTTGGACACATTGGAAAACAAATGGAACACATTTGCTAGAAACTGCAAAAGTCAATGTCTTATAATATATTTATAACATAATTTGCTTAGCCAATGGTTAATCAGTGAGATTTTTTTTTTGTGCGCAAATTAGCATTTCGGAGTCACAATTTTAAAAAATATATACATCCATGTCTAGCCAGTCTGGGGACAATTTTAACGATATTAAGTGCAGCTTTTGGGATCCGGCGACATAGCTTCGACTCTCGCGCCAACGATGCTCACGTTATCCTCAAGAGGCCCTCGTTAGCCAACTGGCGTTGACGCGTTCTATGAAAAGGAATCCGCCACTGATGACAAACTCATCTTAGAAAAGTCTTTTCCAGCTTACACGCACGTACACAAAATAACTTTCTCGTAAAGACTCGCAGTATTCACACGCGCGCTCTTCCCTCCGAGTGGCAAATAAGTTAACAATACATCTGATCATAAATACTCTGGCGTACAAACGGCGTATAAATACCTTGCTCCGTCTCGCAGGAGACGCGGCCGAGCGTTCGCGTTTCCTCTCTCGCAGTAACCCGCTGGGGGGGAACGCAGGCGGGGGCCGACACGCAAGGCCGGGACGGGGTTGGTCAGAAGCTGCAGGTGGCGGGAGCTGGGACAGGAGGGCAGCCCTTGCGGGGGTTTTGCGCCCATGACAACTCCTTCCGATTCCAGTCCCTGATTCACACAGTGGATGTGTTTCTGTGTTTTTGTGCGCGCCTTCATGTTTCTGTCTCCATCTTTTCGGCTGTTTCTCTGTGTGCATATTTCAGTGTTTCAGAATACTGCATTTCAGTTTCTCGTGGGTTTTTTTATGTGTTTCATTGTGTGCGTGTGCGTTGGAACGAGCTATTGCTAGTGGAGGTTTTGCTTGATATTGAGGTTGCCGCTCCTTGTTGCATGCTTGCCATGCAAAAAAAAACAAAAGAAAGTGGGGAAAAAAAAAGGGCGGTCACTTCCCGTCGGAAAAGTGAAGGGAGGGAGGCGCCGGCCACTGCTGCTCAGAGTCCGTCGCGACGGGCGTGCCCACGGGCGTGGTGCCCGGCGTGCCGTCGGCGGGCCGCAGGGCGCCGTCGCCGCCCTCGGCAAAGTTCTTGTCGCGGGACTGCGACGAGGAGGACGAGGAGTGGGTGCTCTCGCCGGAGCTGCTGCGCGTGTCCGTGCTGGTGCTGGTTTTCTTCATCTTCCGCCGCTTGGCCAGCGGCGCCTTGTCCACCGTCTGGAGGCGGAAACCTTCCCGCTTGCATTTGTTGAACGCCTGCCGTGCGAGAAGCCGGTTCAAGTTCTGTACCGTTTTCTAACGTATTCCAATGAAATTCAATGTGATTATGTTACACAATGTTCAATTGTAAGGATGTCAAAGGAGGTCGATTTTCACGTGAAATTGCACCCAAAGCAATGTTTGGCCATGACCGGAAGTTGAAGCCGAATTACCACGTGAAAGGGCCCCGTGGGCAGTCCAGTTTTTATCCTACGTCAATGGTCATAGACGTTGCAATGTTACATGAAGGCCTCGGAGTTCATCAAAAAAAAAAAGTCGGCAGTGTTTTGCAGTCGACAGTCAGGCTGTTCTGTGCATTACTGCCCTCTGCAGGATCAGAACGAGTATCGCAGTTGCATCCATCGCGTCATGATGGAAGCCCGTCATTATATTAACTACCGGTCGTAGGAGTAAAACCCGACGATGAGACAGGAGGCGTCCCGCAAGCTTACGTTAAAGGTAGCTTTGACGTAAGTGTGGACCGACGCGGTGGATGAGCCCAGGATGTCCGGCGTCATGAGCGGGTTGGAAGACAGCTGGCTCTCATCCTGGAGCCAGGCATTGTAGCGGAGGCCGCACATCTTGATGCGCTTGCTCGGGTCCACGGTCAGCAGCTCTGCGGGACCACGAGAAAGTTATTTGAGGGGCGCGAGGATCCAGAAGAGACGCAAACGACGGATTTTCTTTCCGGCTGCAAATGTGAACTTTGCTACGTATTTGCTTGTCCGGTCGCATCGCGGCCCCCCGTCGTGCTCTTGCGCCACAGCCGTCCGACGGCTGCTGGCTCTCACCTTGGATGAGATCTTTGGCCTGCTGCGACACATTTCTCCAGGCGTCGCCTTCAAAGGAGAACTCCCCCTGTTTGATTTTCTTCATGATCTCCTCGGCGCTGGTGTGGGTCACGCTCTGCTCCTGACACTGGAAAGGCACCTGGCCGGACAGCATGGTGTACTGCCAACGACATCATAAGAAAAATATATATAGATGAATAGAAAGCAACTCATTAAGACAATGGGAATGTACAGTTTTTTGGGGGGGGATCTATATCATTTCAGCGCCGCATGGGCTAAAAATGCTGCAAGCCAAATCTGAGCTATGCACTGCACGCTTCTAACCGATTAATTAAAATGAGCAAGAAAGGTCAGCGGAGGAGACGTCCTGATGTGTTTTCCCTTCCGTTTGCCCCCAGGAAAGCGCGCGTACGCCGTTTCAAAGACTTTTTCACCACTTCATAACAAGGTCGGTTACGTCCCGCACAATATGGAACATTACGGGACAAAATGGCGCATAATGTGACAAGATGATGTGGGGGGGGGGGGAGACTTCATTATTTTGCTTCGACTCGCCGCTCACCAGAATGACGCCCAGACTCCACAGATCGCATGATTCATCGTAGCCGTCGTACTTGAGAATCTCGGGCGCGGCGTACTGCAGAGTGAAGCAGGGGGTCTTCAGCAGCTGATTGTCTGGCGGCTTGAGGCGGGCGAAGCCAAAGTCGATGATTTTGATCTCGGAGCTCTCGCTCTCATCGGTGAAGAGCAGGTTCTGTGTAACCCAGCGGTTACACACACAGGGTCATTTTTTGGGGATTCTTTTGGTTGTTTGAAAAACGCCAAGCGGTGGATGGCGAGCACGGCCACTACCTCCGGTTTCAGATCCCGATGCACCACGCCCACGTCGTGCATGTGGCTGACCGCCGACACCAGCTTGCGCATGATGCGACTGGCCTCCGTCTCGCTGAAGTGCCGCTTCCGGCGGATGCGCTCCAGCAGCTCTCCTCCGCCGAGCAGCTCCAGGACCAAATACGTGTGGAGCTGTGACAAAAATAAATAAATACAGCCAATCCCCAGCAATTTGTGATTCATTAGTGGCAAATTCACCTACTTCCACATTTTACTGTACAACTATTTGCTGAAAATAGCACGAATATGTGCTCATACACTAGATTTATTTTGAACCCCGTTTCTAACAGTTGTAGCAAACGTTGGTGGTAAACCTCCCAAGATGATGCAGAGAAAGACGCGGTCGGCTCCCTACTGCCAGGGTTGCACGTCAACAGCGGATCAGCTTGCATAGTGGCCTGCTGCCCTCTCCAAATGCCAAGTTTCCCCAAAAACGTCAGGAAAAGCCAACTAGAACATGTGAACTACTACATATTATTAAGTCACTGATGGTGTAGTGGAACACACGCCTGCCTTTGGTGCAGGCAGCGTGGGATCGATTCCCGCTCAGTGATGGTGTCGATATCTTCCCTGCGACTGACTGGCGACCAGTTCAGGGTGTAGCCCGCCTTTTGCCCGAAGCTAGCTGGGATAGGCTCCAGCTTATCCTCCAAACCTTGTGAGGATAAGCGGCTTGGATAATGACATGATGTATATTCTTAAAAAGTCCCAGGTATGTGCTGACTTCCATTTACATTTGTGAATTTTACAAGTCACATTAATGGTGGGGAAAAAAATGTAAATAATGTCTCTGGGTCTCAATGTTTTTATATGACAAATACATTTGAATTGGATATTTGGGGATATTTGAAAAAAATGAAAGTATCTGTCATGAGCCAGCGGCACGGGGGCGAACCCAAATGCAGGACTCCGAGGCAAGGGCATGATCTTAAGAGTGTTTTTTATTACGGAAGGACTCCAAGCAGTAAAAGGCAGTTCAAAACAGGCAGAAGCACAAAAACGCTAGGCAACAGGCAAGATACAAAAACGTGCACAAGGTCCGAAGACTATGAGGCAAACTAAGAAACATGGACAAGATGTGGTCAAACTAAAGAGGCACAGACCTGCTGTGACAGAAGCCTGCTCTACACTAAACGTGCGACTTAAGCACAGTAGCGGAGTGACCCAAGATCTAGTCAAGCATATGCAATGCCGGTGAGACATTCACCACTTAAGTACTTGGTCCATTAATGTCCAAAATGCAACACAGCTGTGACAGCTGTCAGAGGTGGCACCGCCCAGGGCAGCGGCCTTGCCACGCCTCTCACAGGAAGCACCGCCCACGGCAGTGTCCAGGCCGTGCCCATGACCATATCTATGTACCACTGGGTGGAAAAAACATCAGAAAAGAGCTAATTGGAAATTATTGGTATTTTGGTCATTGGTATTTTTTCCAGTTGGGAAGTGGCGACATGCACACCGGTGTCTTTGCTCTTCTAGTGATTTTTTTTTTTTTTTTTTTTTAAATTTAAAATGAAAACATCTGTGGGATAAATACTTTTAATGCTAATTGTCAGGTACTGCCCTGCGGTTCCATCATCATCGTCCATCCCTTGGGTCCAACTGCTCTCCATTCGTGACACAAAAGCTGTTAAATGAGTTTGAAATAATACTTGTTTTGGGACCATATACTGTACGTACAGTATTTAAGGTATAAACTATTAATATAGGCAATTTCCCCCAAATTTCAGAGGTGTGTCTACAATTGACAGATCGCGGGAGGTTCACATACAAAAACAACAGAAACAGCAGAGGTTAGTTTGTGCAGACTTTGCCAGGGCACTCTTTCAAACACAACCCGCGAGGCGTATCTAGGCCAGCCAGCGCACGAAGACGGATTGTAACTGGATCCCTTGGGCTTTTTTAGCACCCTCATTAATCAGGACTTTTCCACAAAATAGCCACACGGGCCTCACGCAACCCGAGCAGAATTTACAAGTAGAGCAACCAGAGCGGCGGCACGGCAAACGGGTTCGGGGCTTACCTGGTCGTGGTAAATTTCGTGCAACTTGACAATGTTTGGGTGGCCGTCGCAGACCTTGAGAGCGGCAATTTCCCGCTGAGTCTGCGCCTCCATTCTGGAAACAAAAGACGAACAGGACGCGGTCACGAAGACATGTCTTGTCACGTTGTGTCTTTGGTGAACTTTGTACCGCTTGCTGACGATCTTGACGGCATATTTCTGGCCCGTTTTCTTGTGCGTGCAGCGCCGGCAGATGGAGAAGCTGCCCTCGCCCAGAGCGCAGTCCTTCAGGTCCATCTCGTAACTCGCGTAGAAAGGCGAGTCCTGCGCAAAGACAAAACACGCGGACTTTAAATTTAAATTGTATTACAATGCAATAAAATCATCTGGAGAAGTTTAGGGGAAAAACCTTCTGCCAGGCATTTGTATGTCAATTTATTCATTTTGTGTACAGTATATCGTCATTGTCACGCGGACATCATCTACGTCCAAATTTGGTCAACGTAATTATTTTTTTTCAATCCGCACGTGGGTCTGTTATTTATATATTTTTTAATCATTTATAAATTTCAAGTGTTGAAAAGGGCTTCTGCAAAGTTTGTGATGTTTTTTTTTTTTTTTTAACTGAAGAGGCAAAGCTTGACACCGGCAATAAATCATTTTTAATTGAAGTGAGAAGCACGGTTATAAAATGTTGGGTGCAACAACTCACCTGCGGTTGTTTTTTTTTATGGAAAGGATCCAAATTTGGTCACAGTTAATGCCTTCATCTATGTGACTTTTACCAGCCAGTCAGCAGCAAGTAAAGATATGGATTTTAAGGAAAAAGCTAGGATTCAATAGCCAAAAATGTATATCATGAAAAAATAAATATAGTAATTGTTGCTGCAATGAAAATAATATAACCTAATTTTTTTGGGGGTGTGGAGTTTCTAAAACAAAAATATTTTTTAATGTACTACAGCTACATTACGATTGAACTGAGGGATTATAATAAATTCAACAAAATAAAAATAGGATACAAAGGCTTAATTCAAAGGCTTAAAAGGGGAGCAGATTTTTTTCGGCAGGTGAATTTCTAACCCGCAACAATGCAGCCTTTAAATTTAAAAAGAATGACGCTGCGATAAAATTGGCACTGACTATTAAAAATAACAGCCTGCTTGCGCCTTGCAAAACAGCAGATAAGAAAACTTTCACTTCATTAGTGAACGCCGAGCGTCTCTAAAGCAATAAACCGAGGCGTCGTAAATGAAGCGGGCAGACAAACGGATGCCACCGGAGAGGGAGGAGCGAAGACTCTGCCTGGTCAGTGCGCACTCGCAGCACCGCGCCTGACTTGTCGTCTGTGCGTACCTTCATCATCGCGCTCCGGGCCACCGCCACCGAGCCGGGCCGCTCGGAGCCGCCGCACAGCTGGACGGGGTCGTCCATCACCGCGTTCCTCTTGAACAGGATGGAGGGGGCCATGAAGGAGTAGCCCTAAACGCCCCCCCGCAAGAAAAACACACAAACGTGACAGAGAGGGAATTAGCATCGCTTGAGAACTTTGTGACCTGGTAAAGAGACAATATCTACTCTATTAGATGTGTAACAATAGATAAATCGACAACTCATTGATTTTAAAATTAAATGAAAACTATTTTGATAAAATGAACCTCCAAACAATAGTCTCTGATTTCTGTAGTCATCCATGAAAGCAAACTGATTAGCCTTTATTTTCATAAAAAAGAAGTCATTTTTAAACCTTTATTATTTTTTACTTTTACTTTGAAAAACAATAATCAATATTTAGGCCTGTTTTCTGATAGATTGTAAGGACAAAACCAGCAATTGACTCATAATCAATTAATGTTTGTGCACTGTCAAATTGAAATAATGTCCTATTTTCGGAGAAAGGAATAGAAATCCATCCATTCAGCCATTTTCTTTGCCGCTTATCATCACGAGGGTCGCGGGGAGTGCTGGAGCCTATCCCGGGTTTCAACGGGGAGGAGGCGGGGCACACCCTGAACTGGTTGCCAGCCAATCGCAGGGCACATCGACACAAACAGCATGGGGAGAAAATGCAAACTCCACACAGGCGGGGCCGGGATCGAACCCGGGTCCTCATAACTGTGAGGCTAAGACTTTATCAGCTGATCCACCGTGCCGCCAAGAATAGAAATTTTAAAGTATATTTCTAAATAATCTTAAATTGTTCCTCAACATTGTATAACACAAAACTAAACGTATGTAAATGTGACTGCAAAGATTTAATGAGCTCAGGCAATAAACTTTCGTTGATTTTTGCGGCATATTTTTCCAGTCAATGTCTAAATCCGACAGCTTCAAAGGTTGTTTCAGCGAGTGATATTTTGGTCCGTCTTTCCTGGGAAATATAATTGCCGGTTTAATAATCGCACCAATTCTGCACGGAAATTGTCCAGCTGTTCCCCCCTTTTTTTTGTTGTTGTTTTTCTGTTTGTTTTCTCTTCATTGTGAAGAGACGGCTGCTTAATTCCATCTGTTGGGATTCCGGAGGCCCAAGCATTGGCATTAATCTGACACACACACACACACACACACACATGCGCAAATACACGCAGCTGCGGCATGTATGAGTGACAGCCGCGGATGGACGGAAGGATGGCTGCATAACTGAATGCGATGCCCCAAATTGCCGGGCTTGAAAATGTGATTGCTGTCAAAATTACAGCCCGGCGCTCTTAATGCAATTTTAATTCTGTTTTGTGAAGCGCCGTCGACGGGGCGCAGAGAACACATGGTGAGGCCCCTCCCCCCGCCCCAGGCTGCCGAGAGCGATAAACGGGCAATCAAAGACGGGGAGGCGTACCCGCGCCAGACGTGCCGACGCTCCACGAGTGTCACCTTTTATTCCGCCAGAGAAGCCGAGCTAATGTGTCTATTGATCGCGCCCCGGCTCGAGCATCCAGAAGGCAATCGAGAGTCGAAATTCCAACAGCCGCACGTCAGCCGGCGGTGGGGAGTTATGGCCTGTATTACGCTTCAAAGCAAAACTATCAAAAATAGTTATTCGCATCTGCGACTTCAATGGGCCAGACTGCGTGCGGCTGCAATTACGCCGATGAAAGGCTCATTGAGGCGCCGTGAATGGCGACGGGCGCGCACACAGACGCCTGTTGACTTACAGCAACCTTTTAAGGACATTCACAACTTCACTCGATGACTTGGATTGCGGCAAAGCGCCCCAAATATAGTTGCTGGGCCAAAGTGGAATAGGAATCAACATTCCACATCAGACAAACAAATACAGTATATGAAAGAAGTGCGCGGTGACACCAGGTGACAATGGGACACGAACGACGTGGGCTATCATCCCTACGCAGCTGATGTTTTCTTTTCACTTTTTCATATCCCACTCAGGCAACTAATATTACTGGAGCTTACTGATGACATTATTTTACTGCCCCCCCCAGTGGTAAAGGGGCACACACCAGAAAGAAAACAACGGGCTGGAACGGATTAATGTCCTTTCCATTCATTTCACTGGCGAAAGATGCTTTGAAATTTTTTGACTGTTTTGAGTTCCAGAAAAAAAAAAAAAAAAAAAGTCGTAAATCATCCCACCTGAAAGATGCGGTCACAGTTCTGAGGCAGAGCGGCGGGCGAGTAGGTGGGATCCATCTCCGTGAACTCCTCCGCAAAGTTGCTGACGTCCAGCTCGTCCCGGATGACCGGTTTGAACGGGGCGGGCACCTTTTTGGCTGCCAGGTCCTCCCAGTTGATCTTCTGCAGGGGGTGGAAAGACAGCATCTTTACATAACGGACTCCATCCAAGGATATCACGATGTACCCAAGCCGATCTCGCTGCACTAACATAAAGCCCCGACGAATTCCAATCCACCATTTGCGAACTCACCCACCTTGCGATTAGTTTCTGTGAAATCGAACTAACAACTACTTGCTAAAAAATGCACTTGCGCCCGTCTACAATTTTTTTTTTTTTCTTTTTCTGGATTGCCACCGGACGCCGCCCAAATGGCCTGAAAGATTCCAGCAGATGCTCGACTGTGTGTGCCGGGCGTTCGCGGGGAAGTAGCTCGCCGACTCGATGACGAACAAGAGCGTGACGGCAGATGGTGCGACAAGTTCAACAGGCCGGCGAGGCCCCTCTAGCGCCAGAGAAGCCAGGGCGGTTAACGTCTCAAGATGACGCTGAGACACGTCCGGATCTCGACATATTGACAGTGGTGGAAGTTAACAGCTCATCAGCTGCTAATGGCTCGCGCCGCAACACAACGTACCGTGCCAAACACACACGTACACACAATCAAAAATGAGAGTACATTGAAGCCCAGAATATTGTTTAACTTCATTTTTTTTCATGTGGATCCTTTCCTCAACTATTTGTGGCAATACTCACCAATTTACATAATTTTGCGCTCTTTCGATAATGCTCCAAAACACCACAAGATGGCACCAAAAACCTGACAAATAGGAAAGTAGTAATTGATGTAAGGAAATGAAGTGAAGATGTTTGCATCCCAGGGAAGAGCCACATTTAGCCTGGGTTGTTAATGGAAGTTACAGCACGTGCATGTATGCACGCAGTGAAGGTGCATTTGTCAAAATCAAATTATCTGTTTTTAAGGCTAATAATTTGAATTGATATTCAAGTGTTTTGGGGTCAAGGGTTGTGGTGCAGTTACGGTTCAAACCAGGGGTTACCAATATGGCCCCCAGTAGTACATGAGCGAAAACGTGATCACTTCATAATAACATATGCAGAAGGAAGTCTTGCGTATAGATATTTGTCCATGTGAAGTAACGGTTGATAATTATTGTGAGAACTCGTGACTGGAATCAAGATCTTCATGGAAGTAAATATTTTTGTTAATATGTAACTCAATGTAATTTTTGCAAAAGTGTTATTTCATAAGTGTGTATCAAATTTGTAGCCCTTCCCGTTAATCAGTGTCCGAGAAGGAGGAAAGTTCGGCGACCCCTGGTTTAAAATATCGGCGCAAACATCGGGAGTCGACGCACCACAATGTGAATTGATATTGGCGAGATGGCAACGATAACATACGGCAAGTCATTCCTCGGTTCCGCAGGCCACAACTCAGACCTGGTAAAACGGGTGCTTCTTGACATTGTCCACGCCGTTTGGACCCGAGCCGAGCCTCTTCTTGGGGTCTTTGGTGAGCAGTCGCTGGATGATGTCTTTGGCCAGCGGCGCCATGTCTTTGGGGAAAGGAGGATCTTTTTTAAGAATCCTCCTGAGGCGCACAGAACAAGGCAGATGTTTCAGTGCGCCGCACGCGCAGCCGACAAGAGTAAAAGTCAGCCGAGAAGCGTCGCCGTACCTGGCGATGTCCGTGTGCGAGTTCTCGTCGCCGTCGATGGTGAAGGGCGAGCCGCCGGTCAGGAGCTCGTACATGAGAACGCCCAGGCTCCACCAGTCCACCGCCTGCGGGGGAAGCGCACCCACGTTTGACGCAAGCACTCTCGGCGTGCACGCGCGTAAAAGTAGCAAAGTCACCTTGTCGTGTCCGGACTCGCCTCCTTCCACGATCTCGGGAGCCATGTACTCGATGGTTCCGCACACGGAAAACGCTCGATCCACCTGTTTCGTGGGAAACAAACGGGCGGCGGCCTTAATTTCAAATGGAGCATTCAAGGAGTTTTTTTTTTTTTTTTTTTTCCCGTACAGCTGCTGTTGCTCGGTTTGATCAGACCGCATACAAGATTTAAAAAAAAACAAAAACAAAAGCATTATTTTCCATGGAAAAATCCGACTGCTCATGGGAATAGCTGACTGCTCACTTTGATGTTGGAGATCTTTTTTTTTATACCGTGGGAAAGTTGAGTTGATAAAATACATTATACAGTGGTATGATAAATAAACTCTATCACACTGATTATGTTAAGTAGAAAATAAAGTACAGTGTCAATTATGTTTATTATCTATTCATTACACATTACATATATACACATACATATATATATATATATATACACACACACAGTATTTTGTACATATATGTGTGTGTATATGTACACCCATACACACATATATGTACATACACACACAGACAAACGAATACAATAATGAGAGAAAATAGAAAAATAGGGTAATATTGTACTAGACAGACAGACAGACAGACAGACAGACAGACAGACAGATAGATAGATAGATAGATAGATAGATAGATAGAGATAGATAGATAGATAGATAGATAGATAGATAGATAGATAGATAGATAGATAGATAGATAGATAGATAGATAGATAGATAGATAGTAGATAGATAGATAGATAGATAGATAGATAGATAGATAGATAGATAGATAGATAGATAGATAGATAGATAGATAGATAGATAGATAGATAGATAGATAGATAGATAGATGATAGATAGATAGATAGATAGATAGATAGATAGATAGATAGATAGATAGATAGATAGATAGATAGATAGATAGATAGATAGATAGATAGATAGATAGATAGATAGATAGATTTTCAATTATTTTAACGTTTCATTTCAATTTCTTCCATTTACATTTTTTTCTTTAAAATACTTAAAAGCTTTACACGGGCTCATTCTTTAACGTGAACCACAGGACGGAGACGAACCTGGTCAAATTCTTTACTGAGGCCAAAGTCTGTGAGGACGATGTGACCGTTGCAATCCAGCAAAATGTTTTCCAGCTTCAAGTCGCGGTAGACGATCCCGAGCTGCAACAGGAGGAGGCTGTCAGTCATGCCGACCAACGACGGCTCGCTCGCGACCGACACGCGACCGCCGCCGCCCACCTTGTTGAGATGCTCCAGCGCCAGCACGATCTCGCCGCTGTACAGCGCCACTTCCTGCTCCTTGAAGCGCACCCGCTGCACCAAGTGCGTGAAGAGCTCGCCGCCGTTGACGTAATCTGCTCAAGACATAGACGGAGACTTATAGAGCGCGTTTTAAGGGGACCCAAACACGTGTAGGAATAACTCATGTGAGCAACTTAAGTCAAGCTTGCTGACACATTTGGAAAATTGTACCAGGGCCCCAAGCTTGGAGGGGGCCTGACCTTCTATCTTTGGAATCGACACTGATGTCATGAAGTTTAAGACCGAATACACGTTGCAGTAAACGTTCAATAGTCGGGTTGTAAACTAAGACAGTCTTAGACTACCTCGACCCATTTTGGAAAAAAAAATGTAAAAAGGCTCTTTGCACAATCCACCTCCAATAAATTTTCTTTAAGCGTCGCTAACGTCACTCCTGAGCGACGCTGTGTCAAGTTCCCCGCGCAGACAAAAATCGAGATGCTAAAAGAGTAAAGGGGAGACAGGAGAAAGAAGGCTAAAAGTCGTCGGGAAAATTCTTCTGGTGTGTTTGGCGTGGGACGGTGTGAGGGCGTGCGTGCGGCGAGGAAAACGTTAGCCTCTGCTGCTGCTGCTGCTGCTGCTGCTGCTGCTTGCTGTCACTTGTCTCGTCACGCTCTCCTTTGCACTCCTTCAGTGCAGGAATCCTCATCGTTCTGCCTCACTGGAACTTGCCCGCAAAGGTTTGCCACAGGGCTAGCTAACCGACGCAAGGTACAATAAGTGCTTAATAAGCGCTTAATAAAGAATCACGAACTGAATTGTTGCTCAATGTGCGTGGTTTGGCAACAACTTTTTTCAAGTGGCCAACCGTCTGTCACTCTGATTTAAAATTATAATTGTCTGTAAACTTTGTCACTACATCGCAGATTTATCAGCTAATCAAAACTGCTTGAGGTTTCACAACAACAACAAAAATCTGTCAAATATTTTGACTCTCCTTTAGGATCGTCTGCTTCCTGTACAGTACAGTACGTTTTATGTGGAGCCCCAAAAAACTTAACGAGGGTCGCAGTTTTTCCATGTTAACGCGATGTTAGTTGGTGAGCATCAAAAAGTGTCCAATTAATTTTTTTTTGTGATGGTCCACTTAAATCAAGTACAGCACGTCGCTCCGTGTGCGGCGGCCATGAGTGGTGAGGCAGCGATGCAAAAAAAAAAAAAAAAAAAAAAAAACCTGAAATGAATAGTCGTCGTTATAACAGAAAAATGGCAAAAGAACAATTAAAGAGGAAAAAAAACAGCTTTCCGGAACGTAACTTGTAAATTGCAAAGTCCTCACGCTTCCAGTACAATTATGATATATTTTTTTAAAAATCCCACACGAATAAGGGTAAACGCAAGGACAAACGGACGGCGTGGCCGCTCACCGAGAATGAGGTGCAGCTTGGTATCGGTCTGGAAGGCGTAGTGGAGCGTGACGAGGTACGGCGACTGGCGGATGTGCTCCAGCACTTGCCGCTCGCTGCGCGTGTGCTCCGCCGTCTTGGCCTTCTGCACGATGGTGGCCTTCTTCAGGACCTTCATGGCGTACAGCTTGCCGGCGTCGTGGCCGCTCACCTTCCTCACCAGGAAGACCTTGCCGTACGCTGGCGGACGAGCGGACGAGAGAACGCGGTTCGGTACGCGCAAATGGATGACGCGAGGAGGACGGCTTCGTTGTTACCTCCGGTGCCGAGCACCTTCAGAAGCTCAAAGTTTTCTATTCCCACCCTCTCCACGTGGCCGGTCAGGTTGGCTGAGGGGAACATAAACATACACGTAAAAACATTAGAAGCGTAAAACCCTACAAGTCTTGTGTGTAGCAGCTCTCGTTTATCGACAGCAGCCATTTCGAACCACATCCAGAAGGGACTCCGTGACACCGTTATCATTAGCCTCATAGTTATTTTTACTGATACGTAAATATTAATGGGCTCAGTGAGGGAAAAAAAAAATCATTTCAAGTCTTAATGTTTTCTTTATGTGATCTAGGTCACGGAAATCTCGTCGTGAGGTCGTAAAGTACAAAGCAGTGAGCTTGCCGGGGCAGTCCGAGTGCTCGGAATGAATGAACGCGTGGCTAACAAAAAGCAACGGCACATTGACAGCATCCCCTTCGGCGTCTTCCGAGATTGGTGACCTGCAAAAATGTGCGCAACGCTGAGATAAAAAGAGGAAAATGTTACATAAATTGTGTGCTTGTTCTTGACACCCACTGGAAAAACACACGAGAGGATGAGGACGCCACATTAAGCAGGCGCGTCATTAGCGTCCGACTTTGAGGTCTTGAGCGCGACTCACGACGTTGCCGCACGAGCGGATGGGCGTGCTCAACGCGCGTCCTAGTAGGGGCCTCACCCCCCCCTCCGCCAGGAGCAACCCGGCGTGAAAAGGATCGGGGGCCGTACGCCGACAAACGGCGTGGCCCCTCCGACTGCGAGGTCAGGAGTGTGCGTTGCATGACGTCCTTGTCGCGCTCGCCCCGCCGAGGCCGAGTTTGATCTGGCCGTTTATTAATAGCGCCGTGGCGGAAGCGCGCCGCTGCAACGCAACTTGGCGACTCCTCCTCCGAATTAAAAGCAAAACCTTGTGTAGATTGTTCACTGCTGATGCACGCAGAGGGTCACTGAGATTTTTAGCCATTTCTAAAAAAGAAAAGAAAATATCAGCGGACATTGCTTGACATTTTGCGTTTCCACAAGTTAGCTAACGTAAACATCGTTAACAGAACCTACTGTAACGCCCCCCCCCAGCGGTGATTGAGGGTAGACGGAGCTGCCAGTGCACGTCCAATCACTTTATTCAACAAAAGGAGCACATAATAAGCAATTTCTATGCTGCGATGAGTCATTTGAGGCTGTCGAGATTTCCGTAGGGATGCGGAAATTTCTGCCGATTTAAAATGATTTCTTGAGCTCACGGAATTGTTTTGCACACGGTACATATATAGATCCACTTGACTGCAATTTTCACATGAATATGAAAATGAAAAAAATGATTCATAATGGTTGAAAAATACAATTGTTTTTTGTTAATAAAAAAAAAACAATCAGCGTACTCGTATGATTTGCAACAAGATAGAAATCGAGTCATTTGAATATTTTCTGAATGTATTCGTATAGATCTGAACTAAAACAATGGGAACATTTTGGAATAATTGCAATTCATAACTTATTAAGACATTAATATATTGGTCGGGCCTACTTAAGATATAATTGGGGTGAATGTGACCCGTGAATTGAAATGTTTTGACACATTCCCGAGTTAGACGTTAACAGTCCGCCGCAAACCTGACCCGACGACGCTCCCATTCGATGACGCACACGTCACTCAAGTAGCTCGGCTACGCATTTTAGAGACACACACTTCAAGTCGCAGATACGAGAGTGCAAAACATGAGAATGGTGACCCCAAGTGGACAAAAATTAAACCTCCACTTCAAATGCGCTTTCCACTAGATACTGTGTATACTGTACTTTATATTTTTAGGTAGAACATATGGTTTTGGGCTATTTGTATCACCACCGCTCGAGCTCTATCCTTCCAAAAAATTTGAACTGTCAACAAAAACTTGTCACACTATTGGTATCGTGGGAAAAATATACTTCTCATGTTTTAGTATTTAAAACAAATAATCCAAATATTCGACAAATGTTTTAAAAATGCGAAGTACAATTGGTAATTGTACTCATATAGCTACTATATTACTTTCTAACCAATGAATTATTCAATTATCAACTAGATTAAAGTGGTGAACTAAGGACACAAGTGACCTGATTTATGAATTTTTCAAGATATGCGGTGTCCTTCGACCGAATTTCTGCTATGACTTGTCGGTCCAAACTGGATGGTGGCAAAAAAATTAACTCAAATAGCTTCACAACAAGCAGCACTTGGCAGGTAAAGAACATCCATCCGTCCATTTTCTTTGCCACTTATCCTCACAAGGGTCGGGGGAGTGCTGGAGCCTATCCCGGCTCTCAACGGGCAGGAGGCGGGGTACAGCCTGAACTGGTTGGCACATGGAGACAAACAGCTGCCTTCACAATCACACCTAAGGGTAATTTGGAGTGTCCAATTAATGTTGCGTGTTTTTTGGATGTGGGAGGAAACCGGAGTGCCCACCCGGAGGAACCCCGCGCAGGCACGGGGAGAACATGCAAACTCCACACTGGCAGGCAGGTCCGGGATTCAACCCGGGACCTCAGAACTGTGAGGCCAAGACTTTACCACCTGATCCCACTGTGTCACCATGTAAAGAAAATTTCTTCCCAAAAGAAAATTGGTTGTGCATTGAACCAAACGACTTAATTTACGAAAGTAAAGCTAACACGCAACACAAAATTCCACAGACGGGTTAACAAATAACATCCATGTAGCAGTGTTATAATGCTTGAAGCAACAGCTATTTGAATACAAGTGGTGCATCAACACATGGAGACAGAAGAAACACTCACAGGGATGTCTTATTTATCCCAGAAACAAACTGTTACTGCATCTTACTGGATGACATACGGTAGCTGTGAAACTCTTCTTTGTTTGTCTGTGTATGACACTATTGTATTGTCCCGCTGCGGTCAAATTAATAATTGTTGTCAATGGAGGGGCCTATCGACGCCATTGGAATGACTTAGTTATATTTCTGTGAATTGGCTTGAATAGAAATCACTTAATATCTGGGATTTTTTTTTTTTTTACAACAGAAAATGTTGCACGACTCTTAATAATAATGTAAAAGCTTATGTTGTTATGTTGCTGATTTTGCCGCCGCGAGCCACACCGCTAGCTCGGCTCCACTTGACAGCTTGACACTTGACTGGCTCGTTTTGGCGTTTTGACAGCGTTCCTAGTTTTCCACGCGACTTCGTGGGTGGGTGGATGGGTGGGTGGGTGTGGACGCCATACGAGCATATCGGACTTATTATGAAAGGCGTTTGCGCTTTATTCCGGTGAAACGTCACGACGAGGCTCGCGTAGTTGTTTATTAGCCGTCGCTTCCGAGTGAGTTGAAGGGTAACGTTAAGTCCACAAGCGACTAGTTAGGTTAGTTAGTGGCGACTAGCACGGCTTCACTCAGCTAACCCCCACGTCTCTTTTTTTTTTTTTTTTTTACCTCCTTTAAGTAGCTCGCACGGACAGACACAGGACGACTCGCTTTTCCACACATGGATGGAAAAAGACCCACTCACCGTTCTTGAGCTCATGTTTCACCGTGAAGAGGTCCCCCTCTCTGGACGGTCCCTCCATCGGCGATGGCATCGTAATTTCTTCGGGCTCCAGTTCCGGCGAGGCGAAGAGGCTCGATTAGCCCAAAAGGCAAAAAAAAATATATATATATATATATTTATATAAATATTCTCCCCCGCGCCGGCACCGACATTTTGACGTGCCCGTAAGTTGGCAGGTATTCGGGCAAAACGTTGCCACTCGGGATGCCAACGAGAAGCCAGTCGGAGCTGGCAGGCTTCAGGCAGGCGGTCGCTGGGAACACCACTTTGCCTCTACCTTCGCAACCGGCCGGCCCCCGGTCGCTCATTGGCGTTGCTATGTGGGAGCACTGCGCTCTGATTGGTTGTTTCGACAGTGACGACGGACAAGTCCCTCCCCTTTCGGGGCTGCCGGTCTTATTGCCCGAGCTAATAATAAGGGGGAAGTCGTTTAAAAGCAAAACAAATGACAGCTTTATAATATTAAAAATATATATATATATTCAAAATGGAGGCGCAATAAATTGAAGAAGAAGAAAGAAAGAGTGATAAATTTGTAAAAAAATTACGATACTCGTTGCAATTCAAAACTGACAGACGATGTCAAATAAGAAGTACTGTAATAGCACGGAAATAATACAATAAATATTTTATACACGCATTTAACAATGTTTTTCCACATTTGATCACTTGATTATAATGTTTGAACATTAATTGCTGTGTTATAAAATATGACAAGAACAAAATGGGCTTTATAAATATGAAATAATAAAACAAATGGGAAAAAATCAGATGTCAATCACATAATTTTACATTTTCAAAAGTGAGAAGGAAGAAGTAAAAGAAGGTAGTCTTTTAGTCTCCAAAGAAATTTCAACCAACAATACCATACAAACAAAATAATGGGTTATTCATATGTTCTTATATATATATATATATATACATATATATACATATATATATATTTTTTTTTTTTATAAAACATACATTTTTCTATGCTATTTAAAAATAGTTACCATATTTCGTTTTTGTTTTTGTTTGTTTTTTTACTCTGTATAGTTACCATATTTCGTTTTTGTTTTTGTTTGTTTTTTTACTCTGTATACAAATGTCCTGACCAGTCTGTGTGTGTATATGTATATATATATATATATATATATATATATATCACACATTTTTCTGTGCTATTTTAAAAAAATATTTACCGTATTTCGTTTTTGTTTGTTTTTTTTTACTCTGTCTACAAATTTCCTGACCAGTCTGTGTGTATATTATATATATATATGCTATTTGAAAAAAAATGTTTGCCGTATTTCGTTTTTGTTTGTTTTTTTTTACTCCGTCCACAAATGTCCAAACCAGTCTGTCCGTGTTAAAAATCAAATGTGGTTTTTGCGTACAAACGTTTACACCCCCCCCCCAATATAAACGTCGGAAAGATTTGTTTGACCACATTATTTGTATGGATATCTATTTTACAATCCATTATAGTTTTGTTTTACATTATCGTTCGTTTCATAGTTTGACTTGATGCACACTCCAATTTACTAGATGGCGGTCGTGCACATAAGCGCTTGTTGCTTGCCGCTCATTCAACACAAACAAGTCGACGAAGAAGAAAAGCGGGCGAGCTAACTTTGCTTGCTAGCTCGCTAGCCGACGCCGACTGGCGACTGACCTCCGTCTTCCAGCAGCTTCCGCAGCATGGCTTGTGTTCGATCCGTCGGCGTTTTGTCGAAATTGACATTGCGGAAATACGCTACCGCACCGGGTAAAAAAAAAAAACGCAACGGAAAAGTTTGTTTTTTCATTGACTTTCCATGCAGGTTGATTTCTGTAACGCTGATTGTTTTACTCAGTTTGACAATTTTTTTACGAAACGCTGCTGTTGTGTGAATTAACATGAGGCTTGGAGCCCCTTCTCATTTTATTTTCCCCATTTAAGATTCACTTTCCCCGTGTTTAACATTCACATTTTAATTTAATTCGGGAATATCTAAAAGTGAACTTGGGCTGGGCGTGAACTTTAGCTTAATGCTAACGATAAGCATGTATTACACGGTAAAGCCTAGTGACGCTGTCAATGATGGGAAATTCTACTCTTAATTCCAAAACCTAAGATTTAGGTTGCTGTCTGCATTTGGATCATGTTTCTTTTCAATCTGCATTGTAGTGGCTCCAATTAGACGTCTGGCGTCTTAAATGTGGGTGAAGGGTCAGTATCACAAGAGGTTGGAGGGGGGGCGGATTAAGGTCGTTCACTTTCTTCCGAACACATATCAGATAACAGATATCTTGAAGCAATGCACATGTGAATCAAGGTTGGGAATTATTGTTATAGATCGTGCAAGCTAGTCATCGTTTTGTGATACTTTTCCTTCCCGTCATATTACGAATATGTAACCTTGCTAAAAGTTTGTTTTTTTTTGCCATGCAGGAACTACCTTTCGAACTTTCTCAGTGGCCACGCCAATGCTAGGTATCACTTTATTTATTCATTTTATATGTTGGTATGGCAATGCAGTATCGTGAGTCGGCATGCCTTTTATGCCAGAGCACTCTTAGTGTGCAACATGGGAGTTGAATGTAAAGCTGAACGCTCGGTATTTTCAAATTTATGTCATTAGGAAAGCCTTTTTAGTTGTGTAGAGAGCTCTACTATTCTTGAAATGTTGTCATTCTTGGTGCAAAGACTTTGCAAATAGTGGGTGATAAAATTGTTGCCTCACTGCGGATTATCTCCCTTGTCCATTTCTAGCTCGAACCCATGTCAACTATGAAGTCAAGGAAGACGTCGCCGTGGTTCGAATCAATGAACCCAATTCTAAAGTAACGCGCCGCCGTTTTTGTCACTTCGTTTGTGTGGTTAAACAAACAGCGAGTGTTCAAGCAAAACGCTAATCTTCCTTTGGTGTAGGTCAACACGCTGTCAGTCCAAATGCAAAAGGAGCTGGCGGAGGTGATGAATGAGATGTGGGCCGACGATGCCGTTCAAAGCGCCGTCCTCATCTCATCCAAGCCGGGCTGCTTCATCGCGGGAGCGGATATCAAGTAAGAGAAGAACCCAGTCACGTCAGAACTTTGAAAACGTCCAAAGGTCTGTCTTGGGATGCTAGGTCAACTCCTACCTATTCTATTTTTGTTCATATGCATGGGAAATAATTTGGTCCAGAGTTGAACTGTTGCAAAAAAAGTGTGACTAGAAACTATTAAATTCTTTACATTCTGTATGAGCAAGTCGTTGCTCTATGCTACAAAGCACAATATTGTAGGGGGAGAACAGATTAATGGCATTTCCATTCATTTCAGTGGGGAAAGATGATTTGAGATGCAAACGCTTTGACTTACAAGCATGGTCACGAAGCAAGCTAAACTTGTATCTCAAGGCAGGACTGTATTTTGTTTTTTGCACAGTGGTCCATCTTTTAACACTCATCCACGGTTGACCTTTGCCTGTGGCGTACGCCAAGGTTTTGTGATTCATTCATACTCATTGGAATTCCCAAGCAACAATTGCCAGAAATATTAGACATTAAAGGGTCTTCTCTCATTTATAGTCCCATTATTCATTTTTTTTTTTTCTTTTTGCGGTTTTCCATAAATAATCCCGCCCTGGCCGTAGTATGATCCAGGCCTGCGGCAACGCCGAGGAGGTCACGAAACTCTCGCAGGAAGGCCAGAAAATGTTCGAGAGGATCGAAAAGTCCCCAAAGCCCATCGTGGCCGCCATCAACGGCTCGTGTTTGGGAGGAGGCCTGGAGGTCAGCCAAGCCACTCCCTGTCGCGCTCATATTTTTAATTAATATTACTTTTTAAATTGTAATGATGGGTTCTTCTTCTTGTAATTCTAGTTTGCCATCGCGTGCCAGTACAGGATCGCGACAAAGACCAAAAAAACAGTGCTGGGTACCCCAGAAGTCATGCTGGGTCTTTTGCCAGGAGCTGGTGGCACGCAGAGACTCCCCAAAATGGTTTGTGCAAATTTTATTACTGTATTTTCTTTTCTTCAGATGAGTTTACTTTAGTTGGGTTCTACAGAAAAATTCACAAGAAGCAAATCGTAATCAACAGGAGTTTGCTGTACAGTGGAAGGTTTTTCTGCTTTCATTTTGTAATACATTTTCCATCGTGAATTGCACATTTATTCCCCCCAAAGGCTCTTATTTCATTTAAATATTTTGAGGCCAAAAAAGTGAAAAGTTGGATATTTTGCATGTGGGGGGAAAATGTGTATTTTAAATGATGTATTTTTTGATACAAAGTAGTATATTTTTGAAAAGGAAAAAAAAAGATCACCTTTTTTTTTTTTTTTTTTAAAGAGTGGTACATTATTGTATATTCAGGAAGGATGGATGAATATAAAATATTGACCTGCCAGAAATATCGACTTTATCAAGTATACATTTTCCAGTTTTCACAGAAAGTCTTTAAAAATTGACCAGTATAGTTAGTACAGAGTATTGCTGTTCATTTTTTTTCGGTCTTTTGTTTCTTCAACACGTTGACCTTTTTCGGTATATTGTACGATTTTAACTATTTCCTGTATGAAGGACACAATACATCAGGGGATCAGAATATTTGAAATAGTGCAGTTCTACACCAAGCACAATCAGAATTGAAGCGAACACGTTAAGATATTTGAATATGGTAGTTATATTACATTTGAAAACAGCAAAATGTGCACTTTTTAATTGCACTGCTGTTTTACATGAATATGAATCAATAGTTTTTGTATTGTTAAATGAACTGCTTCCAGCTGGGTCTGCCCAGCGCCTTTGACATGATGCTGACGGGACGAAACATCCGCGCCGACAAAGCCAAGAAGATGGGCCTCGTCGACCAGCTTGTAGACCCGCTTGGTATTTAAAAAAGAAAAAAAAAAAACAAAACCATAAAAAGTCACGTTTGATTTTGATAAAAGTTGCCTGAAGTTCCTGCTGTTCATGAACAGGCCCAGGTCTGAAGAGTCCCGAGGAGAGAACCATCGACTACCTGGAGGAAGTCGCTGTGGAGTGCGCCAGAGGCATCGTGGGCAAGAAGGTTCCTCTGGGCAAGGAGAAGAGCGCCATGCAGAGTTAGTCGCACGCATTTCTACGTTCTCTGACGTGATTTTTTTTTTTTTCAACGCTTGAGCGTCTCCTCCGCAGAGATCCAAGACTACGTGATGAGCTTCGAGATGGTGCGCAACCAGATTTACAAGACGGTCCAGGGTAAAGTCATGAGCCAGAGCAAAGGGCTTTATCCCGCACCCCTCAAGATCATCGAAGTAAGTTCGGGTCGTCGTGCTCGCGTTTGACGCGAGCTTCGATGGAACTCTTTGTTTTTGTTCCAGTGCGTGAAGACCGGCGTGGAGCAAGGTCCCGTCGCTGGATACCTCGCAGAGTCACAGGTGCCGTTTGCTTTTGAACAAAGTCGTGCGGCTGACCTCGCCCAAGGCCGAACCATCGCAATCTAAATCGTCGTCTCGGTCGGGGGGCAGGAAAACTTTGGAGCTCATGGGATGCCTTTTGACTTTTAATACAAACAGTTGTAGAGTTAAAACTGATATGTAAAATTGCATATTTTATTCATGAAATAGTAATTCTCATTTTAGAATTTCATTCATAAACTTCAAACAATTAAACTAAACTATTCAATTGTAGATGTTACATTTATTTCCATTTTTTTTATTTGCAAAAAATAAACTAGTTCTTGAATAAATAAAGTTTTTAAATGTAGAATTATTTTTGACTTTTTAAAAAAAAAAAAAATTCTTTATTGGTAATAAACCAGTTATTCAAACAGTACATCAATATTATTGTTGGGACAAATTTTAAATCCATCCATATTCTTAGCTGCTTATCCTCACAAGGGTCACGGGGAGTGCTGGAGCCTATTCCAACTGTCAATCGGCAGGAGGCGGGGCACACACTGAACTGGTCGCCAGCCAATCGCAGGGCACATGGAGACAAACAGCCGCACTCAGAATCACACCTACGGACAATTTAGAGCGTCCAATTAATGTTGCATGTTTTTAGGATGTGGGAAGAAACCAGAGTGCCCACCCGGAGAATAGCCACACAGGCAGGGGGAGAACATGCAGGTCCGGAATCGAACCCGGTACCTCAGAACTGTGAGGCCAACGCTTTACCAGTTGACCCAACTTGCCGCCCAAATTTTAAATGTAGTGCTTTATTTATTTTTTTTTTATTAACAGTTAATCAGTCATTCACTGAGGGTTTTGGAAAACCGTCGCCATCTTTGATGGCGTTAACGTTGTCGCCATAAGTGTAACGTCTTCTTCGCCTGCAGAATTTCGGACACTTGGCCAAAACCAGCGAGTCGGCAGCCCTCATCGGCCTCTATCACGGGCAGGTCGCGTGCAAGAAGAATCGATTTGGGACCCCCGCAAAAGAAGTCAAGTATGTAGACAAGGAGGAAGTGGGTGCGGGGGGGGGGGGATGTTAAAGGTAGACCTAACTGGATGGTTTGTCCGTTACCAGGACTCTGGGAATTTTGGGCGCGGGTCTGATGGGAGCCGGCATCGCCCAGGTGACGGTGGACAAAGGCATGCGCACCATCCTGAAGGACACCACCGAGGCTGGGCTGGCCCGTGGCGAGCAGCAAGTGTACAAAGGGTGCGTTTACTAGTGCGGTGCGCATTTCTTTTCAGTGGATCAGCGAGTTGGGCAGGGATGCCTGGGCCCTTAATCGCTGTTCGCAGCTCTAGAGTTTGTCATATTTTGCTGGAAGTTGATGGACATTAATGCTCAAGAGGTGGGGGGAAGGCTTGTTTGGGATCAGGAGAAATAAAGCAATTCTCCCCCCACCAAAAAAAGGGGGGGAAGCGCCTGTATACCTTAATTCCCGGCCTACGGCGCGCACCAGCTTATAAGCCTCACCCAGTACATTTGTAAAGGAAATACCATTTGGTACACACATAAGCCGCAGCTGTATAAAAGCCGCAAGTATCCACATTGAAACACGAGATTTATAAAGAAAGACTCAACACAGAAAGTTTAACGCTAGCGCCATGGTAGCGCTAGCAGGGTCGGTTTAAAAAAAAAAATATATATATATATATATATTTTCTGGTAAAAATCACGGAGACACGGCAGTAACACGCTAGCGCAGCGCTAAAGGGGCCGGACTGAAAAAATGTGAATTATTTGTGATTTGTGTGTGTGTGTTTTTTATTTTTTTTTTTTTAACACTATTATGTCTGTGCATACTGTAAAAACAAAACAAAACCGGACTGGTAAAAGTCACTTCCTTGGCACATATATTCCACCAGTCTCACACTTACCCCCCCTTGCGGCCATTAGAAAAAAAATGCACAAATTAGCCACATCCCCGCATAAACCGCAGGGTTGAAAGCGTGCGGGGGAAAAAAGTCGCGGCTTGTAGGCCGGAAATGACGGTGGTTTGATTGGAAGGGCTCGCCACCCGGCCTGAAAACGATTTTATCAGCGCCGGATCTCCTTTCAACGCCAGGCTAAACGACAAGACCAAGAAGAGGAGCATCACGTCCTTCGAGAGAGACTCAATTTTGTCCAACCTGTCGGGCACGCTGGACTACAGCGGCTTCGAGAAGGCCGACATGGTGATCGAGGCCGTCTTTGAGGACCTCAAGATCAAACACGCCGTTCTCAAGGAGGTGGAAGCTGTAAGTGCAACGCCGTTTTATTTTGGATGCATTCAAGGAACACAACATGGCAGGCTAACTCCTGATTGAAAGTCCTGAAAATGTTTCGCATTTCTAAAGTGAGTGAAAGATCTCGAGTTTTCTTCCCTGAAGTTGAAAAACTGTTTACGTGGCTTTGCAGGTGCTCCAGTTTTGGCTTGCTACTGACTTTTTGTGTTTAATTTCAATGTACCTGCTCAGGTGGTTCCTCCCCATTGCATCTTTGCCACCAACACGTCAGCTCTCCCCATCAAGGACATCGCCGCCGCCAGCAAGAGGCCGGACAAGGTTTGCCCGTTCTTCCTCCTCTTCGCCACCGAAATTTGGGAAAAGAAACAAACAATCGTCCTCGTGGTCGCCCCCCGCAGGTGATCGGCATGCACTACTTCTCCCCAGTGGACAAGATGCAGCTCTTGGAGATCATCACCACCGAGCAGACCTCCAAGGACACCACGGCGTCGGCGGTGGCCGTGGGCCTGAAGCAGGGCAAAGTTATCATCGTGGTCGGGGTGAGGCCTCGGCGTCGTATATCCAGAAATAATCCTTCAAATGAGGAAATATCGAAGCCGGCGTCTGTGTGCAGGACGGGCCAGGATTCTACACGACGCGCTGTTTGGCTCCCATGTTGGCCGAAGCCGTGCGAGTATTTCAGGTTCGTCGCCTTGCTCAAGGGCACATCAGAATATTCAGTGTTATCGCTGGTATTGCAGGAGTTTAATTTTTTTTTTTTTTTTTTTTTTTTTCAAATTTGTAAAAATTAAAATAGTCATTCAAAATCTGAATTGAAAAAAATCAAGAAAATGTTCCTTATTGGATTATGACTTTTCCTTGAATCTACGTATCTTTGAATATACTTAGTACAAGGATTACAGTTTTTTTTTTTTTTCTGGAAAAATATTTTACTGTAGGATTTTTTTTTTTTTTTTTTTTTTTTTTTTTTTTTTTTAATTTGACTTAATTTTTGAGGGACTAAAAAAAAAAATCTCAAATGACTTGTGGAAAAATACCAGTAATTCTCAAATGTAAAATTTTCTCAAATAATAACCTTTTTAAAAGTAAACAAGATGGAGGCATTTTCATTCCCCCAAGGGGAAATTATTATTATTATTATAATTGTTTTTTTTTTTTTTTTTTTTTAAACTACTGCTGCTTAATTACTGTACGTTCCCCTCCAGGAAGGGGCGGACCCCAAGAAGCTGGACGCGCTCACCACGAGCTTCGGCTTCCCCGTGGGCGCCGCCACTCTGATCGACGAGGTGGGCATCGACGTGGCCGCCCACGTGGCCGAGGACCTCGGGAAGGCCTTCGGGTCGCGATTCGGCGGCGGCGACGTGTCGGTCCTGAAGACCTTGGTGGATTTGGGCTTCAAAGGTGAGCCACATTGCAAATCGGTACCATATCGCAGGAACTCAATTTTTCCTTCCTTAAAAATGTGGACAGCTGTTTGTTGTTTGTCTTTACAATGATTTTCTTTTTTAAAACAACTTGCTTGAAGACGCACCAATGTTTATAAATATAGAACTATCCTTGTGGAATTGTTTTTATACCCTCATATGAGTTTATTCTCCTTTTACCTTTTTCTCAGATTTATTCACGCTGTCAAATTACCACTTTTTTACATTTTTATCCCCCAAAAGATAATGGACTTTATTGTTGTAGTTGGTGAATTTTCTCAAACGTATGTTTTTTTTTTTTTTTTTTTTTTTTTTTTTTTTTTAAATATAAACTCAAGATACCTCTCAAGTATACAACTATTTTAATTTTTTTTCTGAAAATAAATGACTTTCTTCCCACATTATCATTCAACTAATTTTCTCAAAGCCATATGATTTACTTCTCCAAAGAGTTTTAAAAAAATATATAATTTTTTTTAAATTCCTAAATGCACAACTTTATTAGTTATTTTATTTTTCTCTTATTTTCAGATATCTTTACTCTTGCAGGATTACCACTTTTCTTAAAATAACATCGGTTACTTTCTCCTGTATTTTTTTTTATTTGCTTATATATATATATATATATTTTTTTTTCCATTTATATATATTTTTGCTGTAAATTTTGTCTTTAGGTCGTAAATCAGGAAAGGGTTGCTACGTCTACCAGCCGGGCCTCAAAACCAGAGAAGTCAACCCAGATCTCGGGGAAATCTTGGAGAAATACAAACTAGCTCCCAATCCTGCTGTGTGAGGTTCCACTCGCCAATTGAAGTACCGAGCTGTAATTCAATCATAAAATATTTCTTTCCCATAATTCCAAATATTTCTTCAGTTCGTCCGACTACGACGTCCAATACCGACTGGTGTCTCGCTTTGTCAACGAGGCGGTGCTGTGTTTACAAGAGGGCATCTTGAACAGTCCCCTGGAGGGAGACATCGGAGCTGTTTTTGGCCTGGGATTCCCCCCCTGCCTTGGAGGTCAGAATTTGCTTTAATCTGTTGTGACGAAAATTTTAAAATATGATGGAAAAAGTGACCCGTGTTTCAAATGTGAAATTAGGTTAAGAAGAGTGTGGGGAAGTTAAACATAGGCAAAAATAACAAATAATCTGGTCGCTACTTCCTGGATTTCACCTATTGTAAATAAATGAGGGAGATATATATATATATACACATACAGTAAATGACGGCAGGTCAGCACCGTCACTCCCGAGTCGCGGTCGTCCACAAAAAGACGATCTCAGCGTCCGGTCTGCACCCGTTTTACTAATTGTTCTCCGTATGGACTCGCAGGCCCGTTTCGCTTCGTGGACACCTTTGGCGCCGACAAGCTGGTGAAAAAGATGCGGCGTTACGAGGCCGTCTACGGGGATCACTTCACGCCGTGCCGGCTCCTCCTGGATCACGCCGGCGACCCCGGCAAGAAGTTTCACAAGTGACGGCGCCGGTCACGTTGCGCCTGACCGCACTTAACGCGACTGCAGTCCACCGCATCGGGAACCGTTGGATTGCTTTTGAGTTTTACCAGATCAACGCAAGCATTTGATGATATGTTGCACACGCATTCAAATATTCCTGAAGGATATACTAATTCATCCTGCAATGTACCCGGTATGGTAACATTTGTTTATTTTGTACCTGAAGACTTGATGGGTGGATAATGTAAATGTAGGGCCTTAACTAAATAAAATTTTGTTATGGAATCAAATGCTTTTTTGCTATTTTTTTTTTTTTTTTTTTTGTACATGAAGGTACTTTTGGCCTCAAGTGTGATCACAGCAAACGGAGGAAATAGTTTTTAATTCAATAAATCTGCTTCTTTTGCAACTGAAAAGTTAAAGTCTGGCGAATGGAACTGAAAAATAGAAATTGAACATTAATTTTTACAAGTGGAAAAAGGTAAGAGGAAAAAAAAAATCGAATTTTGTTCTGGATAAGAACTTGTGATTTTTTTTTTTTTTTTCTTGCTTTGATTTTGAGACTTTTTTTTTTCAAAAGTATGCTGTAAGTATTTTTGAGAGCAGTTTTTTAATGAAAATACTTTAGAGGAAAAAAAATCCAAGAATAAAATATTTTTCAAAGAAAATCATTTCTGATGAAAGGTGCAATCTGATTTGGAAATGAAAAATGTCACTTGTTTCGGTAAATCTTGGAAAACTTTTTATTCTCATGCAGTTTTTAAAATTGAAATCAACCACCTCGATTACATCATTTTAGATTTTAATTTAATGTAGCTGCAGTTTTTTAATCCGCGTTTTGGATGTATTTAGTTACAAATGATGTAATAAACACCTAAGTGTGGGGAAAAAGTTTCTTCTTTGTACTCTGCATAAATGTGGCACCACGGCGGGACCGATTGCCGAGACAAATTCCTTGTGTTGTTCCATACTTTGACATTAAAACTGATTCTGAAATAATGCAGCAACCACATCGATTCTTGTTTGGCCCCCAGTACCGAAAGAACGTGATTGGTCGTGGGCGGGTCACGTGTGTTTGCCTCGCCTGCCATTGTCCGTCGTCATCCCGTCCAGGGCGTGTTTTGGGTGCTTGCCGGCGTGTTGACATCTTTGCAGCCGCGATGCCGAGCCTGCGTCGCGGCTGTGTCACTGCTCGAGGTCGCCGTGACGCGGCTGGAAGAATGGAACCATAAATTAAAATAATAATAATAATAATAAGCGCGAAGGCGAGGTCTGGTCCTCCTGCATCGGTTCGGTTTTCCGCCGCAACATGGCCAACAACAAGGCGAAGACGGCGTGCGAGTCGGTCCGGGTGGTGGTCCGCTGCCGGCCGCCCAACAACATGGAGGCGACGGCCGAGAACGGCGGCTCAGTCCTGGACGTGGACGCCGAGCTGGGCCGCATCTCCGTGCGGAACCCGAGCGCTCCATCTGGCGAGCTCGCGAAGGAGTTCACCTTCCATTCGGTGTTCGGCTGGGGGTCCACCCAGGGCGAGGTGTACGACGACGCCGTCAGGCCCCTGGTGGACTCGGTTCTGACGGGCTTCAACGGGACGGTTTTCGCCTACGGCCAGACCGGCACGGGCAAGACGTGGACCATGAGGGGGTTGCCGGGCGACCCGGAGAAACGGGGCGTCATCCCCAACGCCTTCCATCACATCTTCACCCACATCTGCCGCAGTCGGGGCCACAAGTACCTGGTCCGCTCCTCTTACTTGGAGATTTATCAGGAAGAGATCCGAGACCTGCTGTGTAAGAACTTCAACGGCTGCGTTAGAAGCCACTGATTCATATCAAAAATATAGATAGATGCGCCACACCCCCAAAAAACTATAGCTAAACACCTCCAAAATGTCTGCCTTTTTAAGAAAAATGAACACAACTTGACATTTTCCAATATGTGTCTCCCGAACTCCTTAATTACACAAATAAGTCCTCCTCGCCAGTAGTTGGCGCTGAACTGCAGCTGCTTGATTGTCATGTGCGTCAGCCAGAATGGAGGTTCGGAGTAATTTTATCATTTAATTTTTTTGTTTTTTTTTTTCTCCAGTGGAAAGCAGCAGAAAACTGGAGCTGAAGGAGAGCCCCGAGGAAGGCGTCTACGTCAAGGACCTGTCTTGGGTGGTCACCAAGGACTCCGCCGAGATGCACCACCTGCTCGCCGCGGGCGACCGATCCCGCTCGGTGGGCTCCACCGACGCCAACAGCCGGAGTTCCCGCTCGCACGCCGTCTTCGCCGTCACGGTGGAATGCCAGTCCGAGTCCGAGGACCCGGTCCGGGTGGGGCGCCTCAACATGGTGGACCTGGCCGGGAGCGAGCGGCAGAGCAGGACGGGCGCCCGGGGCGAGAGGCTGCGGGAGGCAGCCAAGATCAACCTGTCGCTCTCCGCCTTGGGGAACGTCATCTCGGCGCTGGCGGACCGCAAGGGCGGCCACGTGCCCTACAGGGACTCCAAACTCACCCGCCTCCTGCAAGACTCCCTGGGCGGCAACGCCAAGACGGTCATGATCGCCACGGTGGGGCCTTCGGAGCGGGACCGCCACGAGTCCCTGGCCACCCTGCGGTACGCCAGCCGGGCCAAGAACATCAAGAACAAGCCCCGTGTCAACGAGGACCCCGAAGCCGCCCTCCTCAGGGACTTCCAGAGGGAGATCGCCAGACTCAAGGCCCTCCTGGAGGAGCGAGGCGCCTCGGCCAGGGAGCGGCGGCAGAAGCGAAGGGACGGCAAGAGACTCAGCAGGGACCTCGCGCAGCTTTGCGAGGAGGACGAGCCGAAAGAAGCCGGCGGCCAGTGGGATCGGGAGGCCGTGGAGAAGATCATCGAGAAGTACAAGGTGCGTCACCCGGGCCGGCGGTGCGTTCCAAGACCGACCCGACGCAAGATGGCGCCGTCCATTTTCTTAGCTGCTTATCCTCACAAGGGAGTGCGGGAGCCTATCCAAGCTGTCGACGGGCTGAACTGGTTGCCAGCCGATCGCAGGGCACATCGACACTATTTGGGCGCAAGACAGCGGCTCGCGAAGAGTTTTAGCGATGGCCGTGTGGCGCCATCTTGTGGCAGCTATAGAACATTACAGTACACTGTAAACAAATTTCCCCCCGAATAAATGCCTCAAATATAAAACTTGGCAACACGGTGGGGTCACTGGTTAGAGCGTTGGCCTCAGTTCTGAGGACCGGGGTTCAAATCCCGGACACATTCTCCCTGTGGGTTTCCTCTGGGCACTCAAATTTCCTCCCACGTCCCAAAAACATGCGACATTAGTTGGACACTCTAAATTGCCCATAGGTGTGATTGTGAATGCGATTGGTTGTTTGTCTCTATGCGGCCTGCGATTGGCTGGCAACCAGTTCAAGGGTGTGCCCCGCCCCCTGCCCAAAGGCAGCTGGGATTGGCTCGAGCATTGCCACGACCCTCGTGAGGATGAGCGCCTCAGAAAATGTTTCAATTCAAAACTTTTTTTTTATCAAAAATATTTTAAATATTTACTAAATCAAGTCATTTTTTTTTATTTGTATTTTTTATGATTTCAAATATTTCTAAAAATATCCAAATTTCTCAAAAATATAGAAAAAAAAATCATTTCCGCTCTCATTTTTCTTCCAAAATATATTTTTCATTATTTTTTGTTTTCAATACATTGCGGCGCTTTTCAACTTTGATGTGCGCGGCCAGGCCATGGAGAGCAAATTGCTGGAGGGCGGCAAGACCATCACGGATCACACCAACGAGCAGCAGAAGTTGCTGGAGCGGAAGAGGCTCGAGATCGCCGAGCAGGTGAGGAAACGTCCGCCGACCGCCGACCGACGCCGCCGCCGACTGACCGAGCGGCGTGCCCTCCGAGATCCGGCGGGAGAGGGAGATGCGGCGGCAGATCACGCTGCGGGACGAGGAGACCCTGGAGATGAGGGAGACCTTCTCCTCGCTGCAGCAGGAAGTGGAGATGAAGACCAAGAAGCTGAGGAAGGTGAGGCGGGAAACGTCAGCGCCCAAAAAATAAGCGAGACGGAAGGAAAGAGCTGCAAAATGGGTGATTTTTGACAAGAAAATGATTTGTCATGCGCAGGAAACGTTGCAATATGTGTACAACTATTTCTCAAAAAAAAAAAAGGCTATATTTATTTCTTGAAAATCTCCTCAGAAATATAGCACTTTTTTTTAAAACCCATAATTATCTGTGAGAATATAACAGCGCAAAATATGACTTACTTGTTTTTGAAAAATGTAGGGTTTTTTTTGTTTTTTTCTATCTCCTTGGATTGTTTTTCTTGAAAAGAAATATAGATTTTTTTTTAAAGTTTTGCTGCAAAAAATATACATTTTAATAGACATTTATTTTAATCTACCATTTTTGGGGACTATATAATTTTTCTTGTTCAAAAATAGCCAAGCTTCACTACAAAGATTTCTTCGTTGTTGTTTTTTAAAAATATTTAACCATGTCTCCAAAATGTTCTTTTCCCCCAAAGATATCCATTTTTTGTCTTGAAAATCTACAATTTTTTTTGTGAAAACGGACGACACTTTTCTTAATTTCTTGCATTTTTATGAGAAAGATAAAAAATTAAATGTTTTTCTTTTTTCATCAATTTTCCTATTCCTTGAAAAAATGTATTTTTTTGAAATCTAAATCTAGCGTGAATGTAGACCCCTCCCCCCCCAAAAAAAAGTACGACACTATCGTTCACGTTTTCCTTTGATTCCATTTCTTCGACACTGACGATCTATTGCGCCGTGTCTAGCTGTACACTAAACTGCAGCTGGTGTGGGCCGAGATGCGCGACGCGATCGACGAGCACGTCGCATCCCGCCAGGAGCTGGAACAGACGCAGAACCAGCTGACCCGAGAGCTCAAGTACAAGTGAGCGCCCGCCACCTCCCAACGACCGCCGTGTACCTAATACTTTGACGTGCGCGCATAATCACGTCTGCCATATTTTCAGAACCCTCCTCATGGAGAATTTCGTCCCCCCGGCCGAAAAGAAAAAGATCCTAAACAGACTCGACTTTGACGCCGACGAAGAGCAGTGGAGGCTCCTGTCGGCCGTTCCGTCCGAAAGGTAACGCGGCCGTGCCGGACGCGGCTACGTCTGCGGATGCGGATAAGATCAACGGGGGATAAAATGATTTGCCAAGAAACTTTGAAAGAATTTTTTGACAGATACCGTTGTTGTGTTGAGAGAAAAAAGAAAAATGGATCCGGCGGATGCGACAATGACTTTCGAGCACGGGTGTCAAAGTCAGGGCCCGGGGGCCAGATCTGGCCCGCCGCGTGATTTCATGTGGCCCGCGGAGGCAAGTCACGTGTATCGACTTCCATGATTTTTGTTCAAATCTATCCCAAAATTTCAAATTGTCATGTCGTAAATGGTAACGTTGAGCTATTGCAAACATTTTTGTGTTACCAAGCAACAACAGTTGGAAAAGCTCGATTTCTGATTCCAAAACTATTTCATGAGTTTCATGTGGAAATATGATGAGGCAGTTAAAGATTTTTGTCGTTTTACACGGCGGAAACCCTCAGTAAAATGTCGCCCGTGACAAAAATGAGTTTGACCCCCGTGCTTTACAGTAAGGACAAAACGCTTTACAATTTGTTGATATGACACGTAGCGATGAAAGTGAAAAATATGATAAGCTATCAAACGGTTTCTTTCGGCTTGTCCCTTTCGGGGTCGCCACAGCGTATCATCTCAGATGAACGCCTATATATGTTTGGCACAATTTTTACGCCGGATGCCCTTCCTGACGCAACCCTTCTCAGGGAGTGGAGGCCCCAGTGGGATACGAACCCACAACCCCTGGATTATCAAACCAGTGCTCTAACCACTGAGCTACAGGGCCTCCGATAAGCTATCAAACGGTATTATTATTTTTTTTCTAATGCTTTCACCGGTGAGTTTTAAATAACAATAATACAGCTGTGCCAGATGCGGCTACGACTCGTTTCATAGGGACAAAAAAGGTTTACGGTTTATCAATAACCGGTCGTGGCGGCGCCGGATGTTACTATTACTTCTTAATAACGATAAAACAGTTCGTGGTTCATCGATGAATTGAGCTGAAATTGCAGACTGCTGGTACTTTAATACCATGTGATGAAAACAAAAGTTAGCGTTAGCGGGTCGGACATGACGTGCAGAAGCGGTGGTGGTGGAAGGTTTTGGTTGTTTTGGTGCCGGATGCGGATGTGACGTTCCAACAAAAAAAAAAAAAAAAAAAAATGCCATCGTTCTGTGCTGGCTCAGCTGGAAAGCGTTGGCCTCCCAGTTCTGCGGTCCCGGGGTTCGATCCCGGACCCGCCTGTGTGGAGTTTGCATGTTCTCCCCTGTGCCTGCCTGCCTGCGTGGGTTTTTCTCCGGGTGTGCAATCCGGTTTCCTCCCACATCCCATTGATAGGAGACGCTAAATTGCCCCGAGGTGTGATTGTGAGTGCGATTGGTCGTTTTTCCTCCAAGCGCCCTGCGATTGGCTTGCGACCAGTTCAGGGTGTACCCCGCCTCCTGCCCGGTGACAGCTGAGATAGGCTCCGGCACTCTTGCATCCCTCGTGAGGATAAGCGGCAAAGAAAATAGATGCATGGATCTTCTGTGCTGGATGCAGATATTACTTCATTATCAAGATGAAATGGTTTACCCCCCCCCCAAAAAAAAAAAAAAAACCTGACAACTTTTCATACGGTTATTGTTATAATATTCTGGGGAAAAAAATAATTTCTCAAATGTTGGACTGCTTAATAGTTTTTTTTTTCTGACTGCGTTCAATTGCCCACACGTGGCCGCCAGCGCGCCGAAGCGGGTGAAGAGGCGACCTCTCTCCGCCGTGGGATACAAACGTCCAATCAGCCAGCACGCGCAATCCGCTGTCGCCACGGCAACCGGGGACCAGTCAAGATATCAGGTCAGCACTTGCGCAGATGAAATATGAAACATGTTACAATGCAATACAGAGCCGTCACGGGAGTCTTCCCAAGAAAAACGACCAAAGCTTTAACCATGAAGTGAGCGCAGAAAACAGGAAGTCGTTGTTTGGCGAGCAGGCGGAGAACATCATGCTGCTGCAGCTGGACGTGTCGCCGGCCGCCATGTTGGCGCTCGACCTGCACGGGGCTCGTCCGGGGAGCGGCGCCCTGAGGGACGCCGGCCCCTCGGCGCGGCGGCTCAGGAAGTCCGCGTCCTGGTGAGGCCGCCTGTGGAATGTTTTCGGCGTGCCAAAGAAATTACAGCTATACGTACAAATCGTAATGAAAACAAAAAAAAAAAAAACATGATACAGAAATTTCTCATACATACCTTAGTAATTAAAAAAATAGAAATAAAAAAAATCTCAAAGTTATTCAAGCAAAATTACAGTGAATCTGTGGAAATAGCAATATGGAAAAAAATTAAGTCTGATTTGTAAAAAAAAAAAAAAAAAATCTCAAAATTCAATATTTTTCTTAAATATTCAGAGTGAAGAAGAAGAAGATTCATTAATGTAATTCTTGAAAAAAAATATATTCATTCATGTTTGTACACGCATATTTACCAGTATTCATTTACCTCATTTGAAAATTAAATATTCGAACATAAGAAATAGACACTACAGTTAATGAATACAATAAAATGGAAAACTTTTTTAATGTAAGGTTATTTAAATACAAAAAATGAATATAAAACCCCAATTTTTATTTTGTATCGTGCATTAGAAAGACAATACTAAAATTGACAATAAGTAATCATATTATTCAAAATATTACACGTTATATATTGAGATCAGATGCGTATACATTGAACCTATTGATTATTTTTTTTACGACATCTGTGAATGACCTTGCCCTATTTCATGTAGTTAACCTTTTCCCGTAAAATTGCCCAAAAATGTATTTTTTTGTTGTTGTTGTTGTTGTTGTCTGTGGGGGCGTGTTCCAGGTATCAAACCCCACGAGCGGCGTGCGTTTCGGCGTCCGCGTCGTCCGGCGCCGTGACGTCACCGTCTCAGAGTCGGCGTCACGGACCCAGACCCTCCTCGGTCGCGGATCTCCCGCCGGCCGCCTCGCTCGGGTCCGACCCCTGACCCCGTGGGATCCCGACCCGTGTCGGTCCGCATCGCCGTACGCCCTCGGCGGCTGACGACGACGACGGCGTCCGGTGAGCACGCGGGGCCTCCCTGTCCAACTGCTGCGTTCCAACAAAGTTCTCTCGACGTAAGCGAATGTTTGCAAAAAGCACAGCCAAAGCTTGCGTGATTCATATTGCGTTTATTTTGCCGTATCGGTGACGTGAGTCGCTTGCTGCTTTTATTGTGACAGAAATCCGCTTCGTACCAAGAAGCCGCGCTGACTATTTAGCTGACGTTTTTTTTTTTTTTTTTTACTGTGGCGGAAAATATTGTGAATAAGTGAATTGACTGCACTGCACATCAATGTGAAAATAAAAATGATTGTGGGGGAGAAAGTTTTTTTTTATCCGCCTTCCAAACGCAAATCCAGTATCCAGTTTGTAAAATGGATTTTTTTAAAATAACATGTAATTAATTGGATATTGCAAAAATGCAACAAAAAATTGGTTTGGGATGTCAAGGATGTAAATATAATATTTCTTATATATATATATAAATATACATCTACAGTGTATACCAATTTTAAAATAATAAATTACAAAATGAATAATAATACCAAAAACAATATTGAATGAATCAATAAAAATGATAAGGAAAGTGTAAAGAATGTGTATTTTATGCATGAAAATAAGCCAGCGAAATCGCAAGCGAGTTCAAATACAAATAACGGCATTATGTATCATTTTATGTACTGTTGCATTCATTTTTTGAGAAGTGCTTTACAAATTATTTTTACAGAAGTATGTTTTATTAATTAAATGATAATTTCCATTAAATCTACAGGTAGGAAGTATTATACTATTGTACACATAAATGTAGCTTAGCCGAATATAGAAATTCAAAAAATACAAAAGTTGAGGCGACGTTTCCGCCCCGGGAGGCGGTCACGTGACCCCCACGCCGGCCCCGCCTTCCGTTTACAGGAGATCAAACATGGCGGACGGAGCGCGGCCGACGCGTCGTTGGCGGCGGCCTCGGCGACGACATCAACATTTCGACTGAAGACGAGCGTTGCACGACAACGACGACGACGACGGCGGCTACCATGAGGGAGCGACAGAAAAAGAAAGGAAGGACGTGGGCGGAAGCCGCGAAGACGGTACCAAAAAAAAATCTCATTTGCGGCCCTTGTGTTGTCGCAACGTCCATTGACACATACACACAGCAGGCCCGAGCACGTGACGTCGGGCGGCTGTCACCGCGGAGGCGATCAATAAAGTTATTCGTGTGTTGAGAAACTGGAGTCGGTTTACGGCGCGAGGGGCGCGGGAGCTAACCCAGCTAGCCTAGCATGATGATACCCCGAAGTTTTGACGTTTTGTCACTAAAACGCCCCCCCCCCCAAAAAAAATAAAAATAAAATAAGAATAATAAAAGCATTAAAATCATCGCATTGTGTTCTGCACTGCTGCCATTGTTCGTTTTGGAACGTAGCCTCCATGGGCTTTGACAGCTTGACTTGCTCCCGAAGTCAAAACAAGCGTTGACATTAAGCCAATAATAGCGCTCCAAGCTTAGTTTGCGTTTGAAATGCTTACTAATACCTCAAATGCAGTAGATGTGCTAACCTAAAAGGTTGCAAATTCAGCAGCAACAAAAACGTTTTAATATCAACAACAAAGCTTTTTCAAGTTGACTGCACAAAATGGACAAGTTGATTATCATTCAGTCACTCGGTTTGTCCATAACGTGTCAGAAAATGGACAAAATGTCTACTTTCATCTGAGAATATTTCCCCTTGAGAGGATGAAATCACGAAGATATGGACGGTTTAAGGTCTCTCAGGTATCACTGCGATGATGTTTAATGGAAAAATGTTCACGAAATGGCGGGAGGCAGCATTCCTACAACAGCATACAGCTAATAATTACACACTGAAGTGTAAGAGAATATAAATTTAAGTGTAATTTGATGAATGGGAGCAAGTTCATGTTAATAACCAAGTAAGACTATAGTTCATAAATGTTTCATTACATTTGCAGTGTTATCAATGCTTGATAACTGTTTGCATGACAGTTCCATGTTTCATATTTCACAATTTTTAGTGGTTGCAACTTTGTTACACTGATGGATCTGTCTCAAATTGTCTTAATAATGCTAATGGTTTGTTTATCGTTGCATTGCAGTGTTTTGGGGCGTTATTACACTAATGGAAAGCTTTTATTACCCTTGCAATTCATGACAAGTTACAAATGTAAAAAAAAAAAAAAGCTGTTATTTTTTTTTCAGCAAGTTTTGTACTTCTTGTGCAGGCATACGTGATAGTCATGTTGTTGTGTGTGTGTCGCAGGTGCTGGAAAAATACCCCAACACACCTATGAGCCATAAAGAAATCTTGCAGGTCATCCAAAGAGAAAGACTAAAGGAAATCAGGTAAAAAACAAAAAAACTATGAATCTTTCTTTTGGTGTCCACTATATGTACTGTATTGTCACCTCACTGTGTTGCTTACATTTCCTGTCATCTCAAATATTCTTCTAATTGTTTTCATTTCTTTCTGTTTTTTTTTTTTTTTTTTAATGTTATCATTGTCACTGTTTTCACCCAGAAGGTAAGAACAAGTTAGTCCCCCCCCCCCCCCCCAACCTCCACATATCTAACAAACTCATTGTTTTGGATGACTTTTACTAACATTAACCTCATTCTAATCTCACAGTGTTGTAATATTATTGCATAAAGACTGCAGGCCTCTGTTGAACTAAAACGCAACGTTATTCAAAGTCATTGCAGCTACTTAATATTCAAGGAAATAAATTAGCATGTTCTCTCCACGCGTGCCTACGTGGGTTTTCTCCGTGCACTCCGGTTTCCTCCCACATCCCAAAAACATGCAACATTGAATGAACATTAAATTGCCCCGAGGTGTGATCGTGAGTGCGGTTGTTTGTCTCGATGCGCCCTGCGATCGGCTGGCGACCAGTTAAGGGTGTACCCCGCCCCGTCCTGCCCGTTGACATCTCGGATAGGCTCCAGCACTCTTGCATCCCTTGTGAGGATAAGTGGCTAAGAAAAATGGATGGATGGACAACAAATTCAACAAACGAGATCCCAAATCCCCTTATTCAACCGTTTTGTGTTACTACGACCTGGATGACTGACAATCTTGAGAGGCATTAAAATAAATAAAAATGAATTTTTAACAAGCATGTCGGTATTTTTTACAATCTTGTCGACTTAACACGATAGTATTAGGCCCTTTCAAATCCTCGAAAAAATTATGCTTGTAATTTCTTTATTGTTGCAAGTGAGATGGGCCCAAAATATTTTTGTAATTATTTTTTATTTTTTAATTAAGCAGCAGTTTTTATCCCGCCAAATAACAGAATCGACATGGATTATTGAATGGATATTGGGCAGGCCTTTAGTGTTTTGTTTCACACGTTGATAATAAGGTAGAAAAGGCTTACGCAATTCTGCTCTTAGGGTAACAATTTGTCTTTTTCCACTGACGACAGCGGAACGTCGCCGTTAGCATGTCTGAACGCAATGTTGCACACAAACTCCCGCGGCGACGAGGGGATCTTCTACAAAGTTCCGGGTAGGATGGGCGTGTACACGTTAAAGGTCAGTTCAGCCTCCGCATTGACAAAAAAAAAAACGTGGGCCGCAATCCCCTGGTCTGTTTTTGAAGAAGGACATCTCGGAGGCGGCCGCCGAATTGTCGGAGGACGAGTCCGAGGACAGCAGCGACGACCTGTCCGACTCCCGAAGCTCGGAAAACAACGGCGGCCCTCGGGAAGGCGGGAGGAGACGCTGGATGAGACCAGGTAACGCCGTGCGGTCACGGGAACGGGTCAGTCGACACGGGCACAAACGAGTGAGATCCAAGACCACAACGGTAGCACAAGTTGGGAGGCGCTACAGTTTTGCTCACTCGTTGAGGTGACTCACCGGGAAAAGTTGCCATGTGCGTTGTTGCTATTTGTGGCAGTGAAAAATGCGAGATAATAGCCGACAGATGAAATGCGTGATTGGACTTTTGTCTGCAATGACATGATGTTTTGTCAACGCGTAGCTATTCCGATTGTGACCTCGCTTTTGAGCTTCAGGGAAAAGTCCGATCTTTCGGAACACGCTTGAGATCCAAGCCCACAAATGAGACACACGATCGAAACGTGGATAAAAGTCGGCAACACGTCCCGTAAGAAATGCGATCGGCTGTTTTCAGTCAATGCGGCCGCGTTCTTGCTCTTCTCATCACGATATTGCTTTTGAGTTTTCAGGGGGGAAAAAGGAGACGTTTTGTAAACAAATCCGAAATGAATTCACGAATCAGAAACATTTTTGAATTTTGGAGAAATGGCTGCTATTCCGATCATGACAGTACCTGGGAAAAAAAAAAAAAAAAAAAATCATTTTTTTTGAAAAAATGCAAAATTTCATCTAATGAACGAGACAATTGGAGTCTTTAGAAATGGCGAGATGGCGGCACATAAGCAATCAAATCGGGGCACGTTGGAGCAATGTTTGGACGTCGCCACTGCATTGTTGCTAGTCCGATCGCACCTTCAGTCGTTAAGACCACGTTGAATATTTTGGATTTTTGAATGCGCCATGCAAACTGAAATGAGTTTGACGCCGCTGACGGAAGCCATCAATCGCTTTGAGATCATTTTTTGCCGCATCCTCGCTTTGCCAACAAATACGCTCTTAGCTATCGATTAAGACACACGTGTTGTCGGATGATTCCGTGAAATGTGAAGAAATGGCAACATTACTCTGTTCTAAATCAGAAAGCTGAATTTTTATTTTTATCCCCCCCCCCCCCCCCCCCCCCGAATATGGTCCGCTGAGATTGTTCCCAAGAACGGTCCCGCTGCGGGTTTTTACTTATCGGTATTGTCTGCGAGGTAATCCCATCGGCGCGTCTTTTGTGCTCCCGCCGCGGTTTCGGTTTCTTCACGACAAAAGCCCGGCACATTTTCCAGTGGGCGCGCCGCCCCGCGGACGTGTATTTTGTAACATCTGCGTTTTGCGTCCCGACAGTTCCCTCCAAGCTACCTTCGCAGCAGCAGCCGATGTCGCCGCAGCCCCGCTGCTCGTCGCCGTCCGTTGCAGCCGCCGCCGCCAAGCTCATTTCGCCCTCACAGAAGCACAGCAAGAAAGCCCTCAAACAGGTAGGCGGCGGACCAGTGCCTTTTCTCTTCAAAAGAGGCTATTCACGTTCAAGTGTTTGTGCACTCTGCGGCGTTAAACACACAAGGACAGACTCCTGCTGCCATTTGAAGACGAGCGATTTTGAGTCAGCTCTTTGTCTGACTTTGTTGTGATTGCAGTTTATTTTTTTCCCCCGACGCAGCAGCATAGCAATGCTAACGCGCTAACGTCCCAGCTTCAAATGTTTGTGGACATTTTTCATGATATTATCAGTTAGTATCAAAAGTTTTAGACAAAAATTAACAGGGAGCACCCAGGAGCTAATTAGGGGGACCAAGCCCTGAAAAGGACTTGATGCTTTCCCCCCCACTTCCTCAATTTCTTATGCTTATAGCTTTAAATCTACCCCAAACTTTGATGCCCAAACAGTGTTGATGTTTGAAACTGTTGAAAAAAAAAAAAAAAAAAACAGCTTTAAAAAAATGCACAAGTGGAATTTATGTTGGTGACTTGCAACACACAAACAGAAGGTACTACGACTTACTACCAATTTTCCATTTTATTCCATTTTCAGTGATCAGCAATGTTCCCTTGAGACTGCGCATTTGCGCACTTGTCACACACTCAGTGCAGAGGAAAACAGATCCAGGGCAGTCAACTACAGCCTGACGTGGTTTTTTTTTTTTTTTTTAACACGGCAGGGCAGCACACCGCCTCTCACAAAGAGCTGCTGCTCAGCCACAACGGGCCACACACGCTACTTCCTTGTTTACCTGACACCGCCCCCCCTTCCCCTCCAATTTAAAGGGGTAGACTCATAATTACAAACATCCGGGTATGTGAATAATAGAAGAAAAAGTGGTGAAACTGGATGAGATTTTCTCTTTTTTTTTTTTTTTTTTTTTTGAGTAAAAAAAGATCCGGTCTGAAGCTAAAGTAAAAAGTACAGGATGAGATGGTGTATAATATTAAAATTCCACCTTGGCACAGCCTGATCAGGGGTGAAAGCGCAGACGATACAGTGCTAATTCTGTATTTTAAATATAGGAGGCAACATAACATTAACCCTAAAACTGTTTGGGAGCATCATGCATTGCAAACGATATCATGCATGCAATAATTCAGTTTGACACCAAGAAAAACAGACGGCGATGTCATTGTGTGTTCAAAAAAACCAAATGAAATAAAGTTGCAAGCGACGTTTCAAATTGATAGGCTTGGTATGTATTTGTATTGTAATGTTTTTGTTTGTCGACATTTTCAGTGTACGTTAGCAAAAACACAAAATAGTTTTTAAAAACGTTCTGATGGGAATGTCCTCCGAACCTTTGTTGCTCATAGCAGTCAAGCGGGGGGGGGGGGGGGGGGGTTCCCACGGGCTTAGTGTGTTTGCTTTTGGTGATCAGTGATGTCAAGTTTCATTTTTAACAACACATATATCGCATTTGTATATCTAATTACCGTCGCTGATGTTGCGCATAAAAACACGGCCTTGGGTTTCAATGCGTGTTTTTCTTTTTTTACCGGCAGTGTTAAACGGGCTTATGTTATTATCTCAACACAGACACGAGTGTATTTAGCATCCCGTATTTTTCTGTTCAGCGAAGAAAAACAAAAATGCCTCCAGTCGTCATAAGCCACCCGATCAGCATTTTCCTCTCTTTGCGCGCGCGTGCATTTGCGTGTCTGCATTCCATAATGAGGTTGAACTGTGAAAATCATAATTCGCTCCATCTGCGCCGCCGAGGACATTTCGGCACCCGACTTGCGCCATTTACACGTCGCGCATTACGTAATCCTCGTCACGACTCAAGACGAGCGGAGTAGCCAGAGGGACGGATTCATTGCTTGTTACGCACGTTGACGCATCATCACACATGATTATTATTTTTGTTATTGTTATTTGTTAGGCCTTGAAGCAGCAGCAGCAGCGGAACCAACGCAGGCAGGCGGCGATGCCGACCACTTCCACTTCCAGGCTGCTGCTGAAGACCATCAAAGACATGGCGGACAACATCACCGCCAAGAATGGTGGGTGTTGGCGCAAAAGCGCAAAAGTTGTTTAGAGTTTGCTGATCAAAGACGGCATCTCAGTGTAAACAAATGTCACCGATAGATCTTTGCCTCCCCGTTGGATCCAGGAAGGTTACTCAGCGGTCCGGTCGCATCAGTGCAGGTAAAACTTGCACGCCTGTTTTGGTTTCGCAAATATGTTTTATCTATATTTTTAAAGAGTATTTTACACGCAAAATTATCAGCGTGTGGTGAGGTAAATTGTAGTGAACGTTCAATGTTTGCCGGAGTCCCAAAAAAAAAAAAAAAACATTTTTAAAAATGTTTATTATTGAATTTTTATTTAACAGTTTAAAAAGTAAAAATCTTCCCAGCTATGATACTGAAGTACTTGAATGTCATTTTCATGTCACAAGATCACCTTGAAAAATACATATTTAACAGGTGATAAGCTACGCAAAGGTGTGGATTTTGCTACTTTGGGGGCCTTAAAAGTACCAGTTACTGATTTTTTTTTTTTTTTATGTTTTTGATTCAGTAACTTGCCAATAACGAATTTCTTAAATACATATACTGCACAGTTGTCCTTCGCAACTCTCTGGTTCAATCACACATATGCTGATTTTTAGCTAAATTGTGGGAGTTTCCAGTTTTCCAAACGTACGAATGTTCCTGCACATTTTTGTCAAAAAAAAATAAGTGAATGTCCAAATTTTGGGATCGTTTAAAAACAGAAAATGTGCAATGCGTCTCCTGCAGAGCTTTAACCAACGACACGCCTATAGAAAATTAAACTTTATTATATCTATATAATAATAATATATATAATCTATATTATATCCATATAGCCCGCCACTGCTCGATGGGACAAATTGTAACCCCCCCCCCCACGTGGCCGTCGATACATACTTCAAATCGCTTCATTGAACAAGCGGTGTGAAAATACACAAAGCGACGCTCGCCCAGTGGCACACAACATGCAGACCTGCTGACGGGTTCGCCAGTTTACAGCTGGGGCCCAAGTGCAAAATAATAGCTGCACCTCATAACCATATTTTGTATCGGTATTATGCATAAAGCTTTGAAATCGATCTAAATAAAAAAAGATACAGCTACTTTGTGGATTTTTGTTCTTGTTTTAAACAGCGAACCCCTATTTTTTAATTTTGATCTTTTTTGGGGGCTTTGCAGGCCACCTGAAACGCAACAGGTGCAAAATCGACGTGGAGACGCCGGACTCAATTTTGGTCAACACCAACCTGCGGGCCGTCATCAACAAGCACACCTTCTCGGTCCTGCCGCCCGACTGCCAGCAGAGGCTGCTGCGACTTCTGCCCGAAGCGGACCAGCAGGTGCCTCGGGTGGTAACGACCCCGCGGCGGTTTGCGATTACTGACGCGCGCGTCTCTCGCGGGCCAGGCCTGCGCGGACGGCCTCCTCAAGGTGACGAGCTCGGCTTTGAACAACGAGTTCTTCACGTCGGCGGCGCAGTCGTGGAAGGAACGGCTGGCGGAGGGTGAGCGCAGCTGCTCCTGACTGATAATGACGACGTCCGATTAATATTCCACGCGTGGTCGCCCGGGATTTTTTTTTTTTTTTTTTTTTCTCGGCAGGTGAATTCACGCCAGAGTTGCAGCTGCGAATGCGCCAGGAAATCGAGAAGGAGAAGAAAGTGGAGCACTGGAAGGAGGCCTTCTTTGAGAGCTACTATGGTAAAAAGTAGGTGGACTGAAGACTGGAGGCTACCTGAAACACCGACGGAGGACTCCAAACTCTTGATTTCACTAGAGCGAGACCAAGTCGAACATGTTGCGACTTTTTAAACCCACTCACGTAAGGCTTGACGCGGACTTGAACTACATGACTTGACGTGCCCCGCCTGTTTACATTTGAAAATCGTATTTTTTGCGCTCGGTGCGCAAATTTGCCAAGTCGTCAGTATGGATTATGTCTTTGAAAAAAGCGGGTGAAGGAGAATGGAAACAAGCAAAGTTTGCAACTCAGAGTTCAATGTCGAAGTTCACAATTCCCTGTAAGACCAACAAAGACACTTAAGTGATGTTAACTTAGCAGTTTAGCTCACCGATAGCTAGTCAAACATTAACCACACTTAATGCCAGTTGTGTGTTCCACTAGGAGGAGAATAAAGTCCTGGATGAAACACAATCTGGTTGGGGAACCATTAAAAGACTCAGATTGTGAATGTGTTCGTACAGCTTACTAACGTGCAAATACATCTTGTGATTGAGTGCATGACTTGACTTGGGACTTGTTTATCCCGTCACGACATGACTCGTTGACTTGTTTGAAACGTAGCAGGGACTCGACTTGACTGATTGTTGGAACGGTAACCCGGGACTGACTTGAAACTTGCACATATGTGACTTACTCCCACCTTGACCTAGAGTGGTTTCTTTTCCTACCACACCTTTTATGCTTTCTCATTGCGCAGTTCTGGACTCAGTCTTGAGGAATCCAGAGAGCTGACGAAAGCTGATCTCAAATGGGAGCCGAAGCCTCGTCAGCCAAGACCGGCCTCGAGGTTGTCGGAGGAAGCGAAGGGAACGGACGACCGCAGCCGGACCGACGGTGGCGCCGTAGCGAAAGACTCAAAGTCAACGCCTTCGGAGGAGAAGACGCCACCTCCTCCAAAAGAATCTGTCTCCGTCCCAGAACTGATGAAGACCAGGCGCTCTCAGCATGCGGAGGATTGTAGGATGCCCGCTCCGACCTCGAGAGCAGAAGCGGAGCAGCAGAACGAACGCGTCGCCGCGGAGACGCGGGCTAAAGAGGCTACAACGGAGCTCAAGACCAGCCCGCCGCCACGAGCCGAAACGGAGGTAAAACAGGATCCACCGTTGCCCGGGGTCGAGCCCCCCGAAGAGATGAAGGTCGAGCCGGAAGGCGCCTCAGAACCGCAGAAAAGAAAGCCTCCCGGCCAGACGGAGGACGAGGCCACGCCAGAAAAAAGACCGCGAATATCCTCAGTTTCCTCCGTGTCCTCCATCTCCTCCGTTTCTCCACCGGCATCATCCATACCGAGCCCGGCCACTCCGACTTCTGCAAGCAACCACAGAGTTCCGCCGCTCAAGGTAGGAAAAAGATTCAAGGAGTGTCTTTTACCGGCTTTGGTTTGTTCTTGTTTGCAACCGAAGGCCGTGTTTTCACCATCGGGGTTGTACAAACCAGTCGACTTGACTTTTTCTCCTCCGCAATGAAGTTTACTGCGCGCTAATTGGAAGGCGGAGCAACATGGAATCTATTTCGCACTGTGCACTTTTGGTGAATGAGGGAGAACCAGAGACGTGGGGAAAAACATCCAGGCCCAGACAGGATCTTTGACCATTTTTTTGTCTTGTCCTGTCAAGGTGGAAGGAGCCCAGGGAATTTTTCCACTGCATCCACCGTCACAGGGCCAAGCACGCCTCGCGGGACATTTTTTTTATTTTTTAATCACGAGCTGTCCCCCGGCCAACGTCTTCCCGCTCTTGTTCTCTCATGTATTTGCTACGTAAATGTAGAGTTTGGGCTGTCCATTGGCGGTGATTCGGTCATTTTTCAATTAATAGTACATTACTGAAAAAACATACCGGATTGAAATAATCTACACTGCTTAAGTGAACACCACATCGCTACTCCTCTGTTTGTATCTGGAAAAGCAGCCGGATTCAGGTCACTTTCTGATTGGCTTCCGCTTCTCGTCAAACACACCGGGAACCGTAGTTCGGCAAAACTCGCTTTTGACATTTTGCGATCGTCAATATTGATCAGGATGACATGAACGATTGCCGTCCCCACCCATTTTTTTCTGTCCGAGCAGATGAGAGACACAAATCCCTTTGTAACAAAACCCAAACCGCACGATAATCTTTCAAAGATGTTCAAGAATTAGGGAGGAAAAAAAGGCTCCGGTTTGCCTCGATTGTCGGTATGAGTCGACGCCGCCAAAGTGGAAAAATGACTGCAATCAAAGTTCTTCCCACCCGGGATCTCGTTGGAACATCTTTTCGTGACTTCATGGCTACTTGTTACTTCATCTTCAAAATTCATATTATCTGGGGGCATACCTAGTATTAGGGGAAAAAAATGGCGCAAATGGGACCAGAATTAGTCAAATGTGTTAGATTCATATGCCAAAGTTTTGTCAGAATTACAATGCACTGCCAAAGACAGCGGGAAATTCTTTCTCGCGCTTAATCCAGACATCGGGTTTAACTTGTATTTTATTTTATCTGGAGTTTATCAGGTCAGACAATTTCCATTGCGTTTACTGAGTCCGCACTCCCTCTGTTGTTTGGTTGCAGATTCCAGTCTCGAGAATCCTTCCCGTCCCCGTGTCGCCGAGGACTCCCCTGCCCACCTCCCTGAACAGCCCGCCTCGGACCGGCGCTCGCACTTTGGCGGACATCAAAGCCAAAGCTCAGCTCGCACGAGCGCAGCGAGCGGCAGCGGCGGCTTCTAGGGGGGCTCTTCCCGGGACCGGCAGAGGCGCGTGCGCTTCCGAGCCCACGAAACCCTCCCTGGGTCTGAGTTTAACTTCCCCGCAGTCGTCTACCACGTTACCACTCAACACCAACAACGCAACTCCCTCTCGCCCTCAGGACGCCCTTGGGCCCCTCAGTCCAAGCCACTTGAACATTCAGGACGTCCGAACGGTCGGCATGCGGCCTTGTAACGCTCGTTCGGACTTAGCACCTGAGTGCCAGGAAACTCCTTCCGGATCGACGCGGATAAGCTCCTGTATCCCCGCAAACAACCCGCTGGTCACCAGACTCTTGCAGGGAAAAGAAGTTCCCTTGGAGCAGATCCTCCCGAAACCTCTCGCCAGGGTGGACGCCAAGACGTCCCACGTACATTCCGGCAAGAGCAAGACGCTTCATTCAGCCACCGGCGGCGGACCTGAGCACCACCAGCGTAGCACCACGGGCTGGGCCTTATCGCACCACACCAGAACTCACAAAGAACCTCTCGACAAGGACACCCAGGAGCAGATCTTACAGACTCTGATGGAAAGAAAACTCCAGCAGCGACAACTCCAACAAGGAGGTCCGACTCGCCACGGCCACCAAGGGGAGCGCGGCGAGGACTATCAGGACCGACCGCGGCTACCCGTCGGCTTCTTGGGCCGCAAGAGAACGCCGAGGCCCGCCATGACGGGACACTACCTCCTCAACGTCTCCACGTACAGGCGAGGGTCAGAAAGCAAGCGTTCCCACCGGGCCGCCATCCCCAACGTGACCGTTCCGAAAAGAGAAGCGGCGGATGACCAGGAGGTGACGCGAGAGGGCGTGTTTGAGTTTAAAACTGAGCAGCAGCGATCGTCCGGAAGCAAATGTGAGCAAGCCGGGAGTCTTCCGCGTCGTCTCGACATCAAAACTGAACCGGGACTTGAGGATATCGCAAATGACGAGAAAAGCCCAGGGCATAAGCAAGTCTTCAATCAAGGAAAATCCGAGCCATATCTTCCCCTCAAGGAGTCCGGTCACCAGCGGTCGTCTGCCTTTCCGACCCCGAGGATGTCCATCCACGACGAGTCGGTATCGTCCCGTTACGGCGGTAGCATCAGCGTCTCCGTGCCGCACGCTTTGAACCGGAACGTCTCGGGCGCCTCCGCGACGGCTCCGGACGACGGGAGCGTCGTCTCCTTTTCGGTGACCGTCACCACCATTCCCGCCGCCAGCCCCTTGGACCCGGGCGACGGCGGCGCGCCTCCGCCGGAGCCGTCCTTCGCCGAGGCCGCCGGCGTGGAGGACGCGCAGTCCAAATGCTACTGCCGGCTGAAGGCCATGATCATGTGTAAAGGGTGCGGGGCCTTCTGCCACCACGACTGCATCGGACCCTCGGAGTTGTGCGTCTCGTGCCTGGTGATTCGATGACACCCGGATCGGGTCGCTCGGTGGCCGGTGGCGCCTTCGGCGCGACGCTTACACTGGATGGTCTTATTTGACGGCTGCACGGCGCATCGCGTTAATGAGTCTCGGGGTCGGAATCTCGACCGGGGCCCTTTTTTGTGTGCCCTTCGCTTACAATTATTGTGGGTTTTCTCCGGGTGTTCCGGCTTCCTCCCACATTCCCACAAATTCGTTCGATTCAAGACCGGCTGTGCATGTGAGTGTGAATGCTGGTTTGTCTACCGAATACATCACTCACTAAAATTAGTGATAGGAGCCAAAAGTGGCAAGTAATGAATGCCTTTGGAAGGGTTCTGCTGACTTCTCGACCGGGGTGCACATAATTTCAGTCTGCTTGTCAAAGGAGGACCATTCCTGATCCGGATGACGGGATAAATTAATTGCAATACGACAGCACAAGACGGCACAATCCGAGCATTTTCCACACTTCTCTCGGGCAACGTTCGCCAATCTTTATGGCACCACAGATCCGTTTTCCATTTTGACGGACGCGGCTAGATCGACGCCCACAGAGCCCCGTGCCGGCGGCGCCGGCTAGCACTTCGTGCGGGAGTTTATCCTACGGCGCGTGCTCGCGGCTGAGCCCAACTGAACTGAGAAAGAAACGCATCAGTTCATGAACTTTTTCAGGGAGTCCTCGGTCTACAACTCAGATCCGTTCCTACCTGGTCCTCAATCCTCTCCATCTTGACAAGTATCAAAGATGGCGGACCGCAGGACGGGCGTTGTAAAGTCTTGGGTCTAGACCGTCTTAACCCGAGGACTCCCCTGTATATCCGCTCAAAAGATGAGTTCATTTGAACGAGTTATGGACAACAAACACTCCATCCACCCCAAAAAAAGATGAAAATACAAAATTCTCAAAAATATGCAAGGACTTATGTGCACCCCTGCTCATAGAGGTCTCGGGCCGGCGCCAGAGCACGACTTTTATATTAGACTGTACTTTGGGTCCTCCTTTCACGTCGCCCGAATTCCTTGGCACCGAGATGCCAGAAATTGACTCCGAGGCACTACTTACTATTCTCTTCGAGCTCATGCGTCACCTGGTGGCAACTCTCGGTCGGATGTTTAAGAACGAGCACCGGAGCAACAAATCGGTGCGTTTCCCCGCAAAAATTCAATAAAATACACAAAAAAGACACAAAAAGGTGAACCTCTGGATGAAATTTCAGGAGGAACTTCAAATTCACCTGAAATTTCAGAACCAGAATCACGGGAAAATTACTATTCTGAACTTTTTGCGAGTCGTGTATGCGCCCCCGCGATCTCACCTGCGACCCGACTGCCGATCAGAGCCGTCGGAAGCAGTTTTTGGAACACGTCGAGATCTCAATCGCGTCGGTCGTCTCGCCCGAGACAATCTGACAACATTTGCACTTAGCATTAGGGTGGTATATATTTTTCAAATATAGCTTTATGAAAACTAGTTTTTAAATGGGGGGGGAAAGGGAGGGAAAGAAATTGAATGTTATTTTTGTAGAACCTCAAGACTGTTCTAGAGTTTTAAAAATCCTACCAGGCTTTAGTCGCTTTCAAAGGGCAAAAAAGGGTGAAATTTCTGCTGTTGGGCATTTGCCGCGCGCGCGATGCCAGGGAAAGTGCAACTATTTTATAATATCAACACTCACCAAGAATCGTGTATAGTTTTAAAGAGCTTTTCAATTTTCACTTTTTAGCCACGTTTATGTTTTATACAAATCAACGACGATTGCACATTTAGGAGAAAAACGCCCAATGGGGGGAAAAACAAAAAAGTAGCAGGAGCGTTTGGCACTTCAATCCGTCGAGGAAATCTTTCTATATAAAAACCGCTTTTTTTTTCTTCGTCTACAGATTGAATTTCAACGTTAAACTTTCTCACATGAATAATCCTATATATTTTTGTGTAAATATTGCCTCGATGTACATGAATTTAGTCGAGGTTGATCACAAATCATCTACGCTAAGAGTCAAAACGCTTCAGCAAACCGCGCCAAGCGGTCGATTCGGTACGGCGTGATTTTTACTGGAGGTGCAATATGAAATATGAAGAGTGATAGAACACTTTGCTCTATAGATGACAAAATCATCTTTTTCTTTTCTCTCTCCGCAAGTAAAACTTAACAGGAAAAACGCCAAAGTCACCTTAAAAAAAAATATATCAGATATAATTTTGAATAGTCTTGCTAATAAATCAAAGTAATATATTTTAATTCAGATATTTTAATATAAAATGATATATTTTCTTTTGAAACTCAACAGGGTATTTTTTTTTTTTTTTTTCCTGTTTTTTTGGACCACACAGGTCGCCATCCCATCGCGCTTTTTACAGTCTTAAGCACCCAGATACATACATGACATTTTTGCGCGGTTGTCGTGTAATTTGTGTCGTACATTTGGATTGTCGTCGTTTTTTTTTTGTTTGTTTTTTCGGTGCCGTCTCCATTTGTGCGGAAAGGCCAGAGTTTTATCCGTTAAATTGGGAGGTGTGGAAGCCCCCTCCCGCAGGTTTACAGTACGAGTGAGACGTGTCGAGTTTTGGCAACGTGTTCACGTCATCGGATTCACTACACGCCCCTTTTTCGGAATTAATTTCAAAACGCGACCGCGCGCTAAGATTTCTTCCTCTGGGGCAATTCGTGTGACGATGCTGCTTTTTGTTCGCGGGAGTTCGAGGTACAAAGCAAGATTGTAAATCAGGGGGCCTGTGGGGCCGTACACGGAAAAAGAAGCCCCGGAACGTTTAATCCACAAATGTTTATAATAAATAGAAATATAGATATGTAAACACACACACATATATATATAAATATAAAAGTGGCCCCTAAAAGGTTACCAATGGCCACCCTTTTCGAGTAAAATGTCCTTTTGTCCTCCATTTTAAATGGGTGAATGTACTATTGTGTGTAAAAAAAAAAAAAAAAAAAAAAAATCTATCAAATGCTATAAAAATATGAAATAAAAAATGAAATATGTTCACATTGTTTTCCCTCCATACTCGGCAAATGCTGAATATATTGTAAATAAATCATACAATTGAATATTTGCATGAATTTATTTTTAAAGTTATGAAATTTACACCGATTACATTGCTTTTAACATTTTAGATTGATTTTATCATAGTTATATTTGATAATGAGTATCAATTTAAAATAACTGCACGTACTTGAAAAAAAGTTCCTGATAGTTGCTTAATCAGAATTAAATTAATGACCGATTAATGTGTTAATATACAGGATTTCACGTTTATTGGATTATTTTATTGAAAAGCCTCAATTAACTTCAACATGCAGTACCAAAATGCCTCCAGAGACCAACAGCGAACAGGTGAGTTTTTCAGCAAATGTAAAAAAATGTTAAAAAATCCCAAACCGCTAACATGCAGTGCTTCACGATTGAATATTATTTGTCACTTTTTTAAACCATAAATACTTTTTTTAAAAAATGCATGGATATTTTATTACAATTGAAAAATGAAAGTGAATCCCGTCCCATTGTTTTGTTTTGAACTTTAGTGACAAAATTACATGAACCTGCGCATACTTGAAAAATGGTCCTGCTAATTGCTTAATTAGAATTACATTAATGACTGATTATTGCGTTAAAATAGAGGATTTCACATCTATTACATTATTTTATTGAAGCGCCTCAAATGACTTCAACATAGATTAAAATGCCACCAGAGATCAACAGCGAACAGGTGAGTTTTTCAGCAAATTGGAAAAAAAAATGTAAATCCCACACTGCTAGTGTGCAGTGGTTCACTATTGAATAGTTGTCACTTTTTTTAAAACATAAATTCATTTTTTTTTAATGTATGGATGTTCTATTGCATTTTTTTTTTATCAAATTGGAACGTGAATCCCTTCCCATTTTTTTTGTTTAGAACTTTATTGAAAAAATTACATGAATGAAAAGTGTAACGATTACAGAGACAAAATACTGGTCATTCAATATAAGTACTTTGATACATGAATATTTCATAATAATTGGAATAAAAAAACTACAAATTGAAACGATTGAATACTGAAATGATTTTGACGAACCTAGGCATAGAAATATACCCAAAATACCGAAATAAATTGGGAAACCATTCATGTGATCAGTAAATTGTGGATGTACATTGGAAAAAAGTTATTAGATGGAATTGACATTTAACAAAATAAACATAAATATATAAACGTACAACATAGTACATCGGTTGTACGGTTAATATGTGGTAGATATCGAATTAGTTTTTAGGGAAAGGAAAATTTAATCGTGAAGATTTTTCCCCTTCATTGTGTTTAAATCATAATAATGAAAAGGCTGCTATTTCTTTCTTTCTTTTTTTTTTTTTTTTAAGGCTCTTTCGGTGACTTTGCTGAGCCCCGCTCCGGCTGGTGGCGTTCATCTGATCAGCGCATGCGCGCGGAGGAGCAGGTGACGGCGCATGGCATCTCCTCCAGCGCCGCCGCCGCCGCCGCCTGGCTCGCCGACTATGCCGAGCAGCGCATCCGTGTGCGCGGCCGCCACCACCGCAGTGCTCCGGGGGCCACCGAAGAGAACCGCCGAGACGGCAACCGCCATGCCGACGGTGACCGACTTCCGCGGACGCTTCTCGGGGTTGCTGTCGTCGCGCGGGCTGTTTTGAGTCGAATCCTCCGGATTGTCTCCATCTTTTTTTTTTTTTTTTTTTTTTTGATTCTTTTCTTTTTTTCTTCTTCTTCTTCTTCTTCCTTCCTGGTGCTGATGCAGCGGAGGACGCTGACGGTGCGTTAACCGCGGGAGCGGAGGCCGGCTTCCCCGGTGGGGCTTCGACGGCGGTCGGTGAGAGGAAAACAAATTATTTGATTTTTGAGATGATTTCGCATATCATAATTGCGGCGGCGGCGGCGGCGTCATGGCCGCCGCACGGGTGGCTGTGCGCGTACCGCCGCAGCGCTGCAACGTCGAGCGGATGCTGAAGGTGCGGTTTGTACGTGAATGCACCTTGAAACAGCAGCAATGATGTCACCGCCGTTGCTTATGTCAGCGAGATGAAGACGCGCGTGAACGCGACGCCCGGGTGGGCTTTTTTTCCACGCAGTCCATTTTCGCGACATAAATCAGCGTTTTGGTTTTGCGGCTGCATTCATCCTTCGTTTTGAAATGAATACTAATGCAATCATGCAGTACATGCATAGCGATCAGTGTTATGGTTTCCCTTAATGTTTTGCTCATTTTCAATAGAACTGTTATGCATTTCAACACGCTGCATACATAATTGGTGTATTATTGCCCATCCATTTATCATTACATTTCACTAATATTGAACTTTGCCCTAATTGCATAGACATTCCTGTAGTGTAATTACTATTTAATACAACGCGTCTGGTCTTGCTTGCTTAGCTTATAGTTTTTTTTCCCCCCTCCGGAGCATCATTAAATAAGCATTGTAATAATTTTTAATAATGAGTTCATGTAGTTGTTTTTTTTTCTGTAATAATACTTTTACATTTTATTTTTGTTTAGAATTATTTACCTTTCATGTTTCTATAATCAACCATTTTTTTCCTAAATTTTTCCATCCATGTATTTTCTATACTGCTTACTCTTATAAAATATATTCAATAGTCATATCATTTTTTTTAAATTCATAACTCGACTGACGTGAAATGTATTTTCAAATAATCAGTACAGTGAAAACATTTATGTATGTCGTACCAGGGCAGCACCGTTTTTACACACACTTGGCCATTAAAGCTGATTCAGATGTATATTTTTCAATTATATGAATTAAAAATCATATTAATTTAATACGGTGAAGCAGCATTATTTATAAAATTAATGCCTTTAAATGAAAAAAGATTTCATATTTATTTAATTGTTGATGTTAGTGATGGAGCAACTATATTGGCATTAAAAAGATGTATTTTTTTATTATCAAAATGTATTTTATATTTTATATAATTTCCTTACATTCAAAAATCTCTGTTACTTTAATCATCCATAATAAAAACGTATCTTCTTCTTTTCCTTTCGGCTTGTCCCGTTAGGTCTCGCCATAATAAAAATGGATATGTTATATATACCTAGTATACATCCAATAAGTAAACTTTATTGGTATAGGACAATAGTATATTTAATGTCAAAATATATATACATTCTGATTACCTTTACAATACTGTATGTCAATAAATATAATTAAAGGAGTCGTAATTTTTTTTCACGACAGCATTCAAATGCAATTTTTGTGGTCTGTCCTTGTTCTCTTCACGTGACTTTTCGAACATGTCTTTTCTTTGCAGGCTCAAAGTTGAAAAAGTTTCAATTCGCGTGACGTTGAACCACCGCCAGGTACGACCACGTTTCGTCGTCCTTCAAGCGCGAGCTAGCGCTAACCCGCTCGCGTCATGAATGGAAAACCAAAGTGTCGTTCGCAGCCCATCTGGGAGTTTTGGAAAAAAAAAAAAGCTAAAATTAATCCACCTACGAGCGCTCCCACGCGTCAGATGAGCAATTAGTTATCGGTTAATAAGAGTCACTTGTTTGTTGTGTTAGCGTGACTCGCTTTTTAGCATTAGCGGCAGCCGCCGGCGGTCACGACGAGCCGGTTAGCTCAGCCTCGGCGCATCAAAAATCGGCAACGCTTCGGAAACACGGCTAAAGGTTCGCTAAACGCGCTTCTGCAGGATGATTGAGGAGAGCAGCAAGCGAGGCAAAGCCGCCGTGGAGAAGAGGCAGCTCTTCATGGAGATGAGTGAGTGGACGCCTTTTTGTTTTCTAGCAGTGCGCCAGTGGAATTCATCACTTTGCGTCTGTCCTGTCCTGTCCTGTAAATGACGCCCTGTCCTATCTTGTTTTATCCTGTCCTGTCCCTGCCCCGTCCTGCCTTGTACCACCAAATCCTGCCCCGTGTTGCCCCGTTTCATCCTGTCCTGTCCTGTCCTGTTCTGTAAATGACGCCCTGTCCTATCTTATTTCATCCTGTCCTGTCCTGTCGCTGCCCCGTCCTGCCTTGTACCACCAAATCCTGCCCCGTGTTGCCCCGTTCCATCCTGTCCTGTCCAGTCCACTGACGCCCTGCCCTATCTTATTTCATCCTGTCCTGTCCTGTCGCTGCCCCGTCCTGCCTTGTACCACCAAATCCTGTCCCGTGTTGCCCCGTTCCATCCTGTCCTGTCCAGTCCACTGACGCCCTGTCCTATCTTATTTCATCCTGTCCTGTCCTGTCGCTGCCCCGTCCTGCCTTGTACCACCAAATCCTGCCCCGTGTTGCCCCGTTCCATCCTGTCCTGTCCAGTCCACTGACGCCCTGTCCTATCTTATTTCATCCTGTCCTGTCGCTGCCCCGTCCTGCCTTGTACCACCAAATCGTGCCTCGTGATGTCCCGTTCCATCCTGTCCTGGCCTGTCATTTTTCTGACCTGTCCTGGTCACTTTTGACTTGGATGAAAAAAAATGTTTATTTATTGTTATGAATTCTTCGCAGGAGCGCAAAACTTCGACGTGATCAGACTGTCGACGTACAGGACGGCGTGCAAGCTCCGATTCGTGCAGAAGCGATGCAACCGTGAGAACCCCCGGCGGACGTTAGCGCCACACGCTAACACTAAGAGCATTTTTGGAAACACATCAATTTGTGTTTGTTTTTTTTTGTTTGTTTTTTTCAGTTCACCTGGTGGACGTGTGGAACATGATCGAGGCCTTCCGGGACAACGGCCTCAACACGCTGGAGCACCACGCCGAGATCAACGTGTCGCGGCTGGAGACGATCCTGTCCTCCATCTACTACCAGCTCAACAAGCGGCTGCCCACCACGCACCAGATCAACGTGGAGCAGTCCATCGGGCTCCTGCTCAACTTCATGGTGGCCACCTACGACAGGTACGCGTCGCCTGACCAAACCTGTTTTTGTGCCGCCCCCGTCCTGTCCTGTCCTGTCCTGTCCTGTCCCGTTCTGCCCCCGCCGCCCCTTCCCATCCTGCCACGTCAACTTCCGCAGAAATAATAGAAATGAATATATTTTTCTTGACAGTGACGCCTTGCGATACGAGTCTAATTTCTTCCGTGACCTCGCTTGTAACTCAAAACATTTTTCTCAACTCATCAAATAGATGGAAATGGAATTAATACGTTCAAGTCTTTCTCACCCGTGCCCCCAAAAAAAGCAATAAAATGTTTTTGAGTTAAGAAAGTGCTCTACAATATTGTACTTTATAAAAAAAAATGAAATAATATAATTAAATGGAATGTAAACAAAGCAATTTCTGGATTGTGATTATTACAATTTGGCTCCTTCTGGTGTGTGGCCAATGGGTGGCAGTATAGTACAATCATGCAGACGAAATGTGTAATTCAGTAGTTTGTAACAATAAGCTGTTTTTTTTTGCACAAGATAAGGAATATACACCTGTGAAAATTGTAATGTTGTATGTCTACCTGTTTTGCTGTACTCTTTGTGTACAAATATCCATTATAGCGTTCTCAAGCCGCAATGCTATTAGCTAGCCTACCAATAGCATTTTGCATCTCGTGTCGGCAGAGGAAAAGCTGCGTTTTCTTTCTTTCTTTCTTTCTTTCTTTCTTTCTTTCTTTCTTTCTTTCTTTCAAGTTCACTGCTGGCAAGTCAAACGAAAAAAACAAAAAGTCAGTCATATCTTAAAGCATCGTTCTGATGTGTAAAATAAGTGCTTCCTCTTCCTCCGTAATTCACGGACGACAGAGCACACAAAAAGAGTTTAGCGTTAGTGCGGCGCTAGCGTTATCGCGGGGCTAGCATTAGCGCGGCGCTAGCGTGAAACTATTTCTGTGAACCGTGGCTTATAACCAGGTGCGCTAACGCTAGCTTAACGTATGTGTAAGGTTGGCTGCTTGTGGTGAATTCAGGTGCAGTCTCTCCTGGAAGGGGGGGCGGGGGGGGGCGTCATTTTTTGAGGCGATACGGTTCCCCTCGACGTTCTTTGTTCGTCTTTGCGTTTGCAGCGAGAGCCACGGGAAGTTGACGGTGTTCTCCATGAAAGCCATGCTGGCGACCATGTGCGGGGGCAAGATAGTCGACAAGCTGCGCTGTGAGTACACGATCACATCCAATCATTTGCAGTAGATGACCTCGAAGTTCATCAATTTGTTTTTCGACACATCACGCATGAGATTTTAGGCCAGGGGTCTCAAACGGGTGGCCCGCGGGCCATTTGCGGCCCCCGAGGTGATATTTTACTGGGAAAGTTAAATGACAGTGCGGCACTGAAGTTTTATACGAATGACACTTTTACGGTGTCGTGCGCGGAACATGCGCGTATTCATTGGACACTCTAAATTGCCCCAAGGTGTGATTGTGAGTGCGGCTGTTTTTTCTCCATGTGCCCTGCGATTGGCTGGCGACCAGTTCAGGGCGTGCCCCGCCTCCTGGCCGGTGACAGCCGGGATAGGCTCCAGCTCTCCCCGTGACCCTCGTGAGGATAAGCGGCAAAGAAAATGGATGGATGGATGTTTCTTGTCGAAGCCCCAAAATTGGCATTACATGACCGCTTCCGTCATTGCAGAGTCGTACCACAAAGGGGCGCCGTGGTTCTTTCTGCGGCTCAGACTGACCCTTTTTGATTTTGCCCGCGTGTGTTTTTGTGACCCCGGCAGACCTTTTCTCCCAGATGTCGGACTCGAGCGGCGTGATGGTGTTCACCAAGTTCGACCAGTTCCTGCGCGAGGTGCTCAAGCTTCCCACGGCCGTCTTCGAGGGGCCCTCCTTCGGCTACACCGAGCACTCGCTCAGGACGTGCTTCCCCCAGCAGGTGGGAGGGCCTCATTGCCCGGTCCCGTTTTATTGAGTCATTCGAGTTTATTTGTCAGGGGGATTTATTGGCATCTCTCGTGTAAAATTAAAAACAAAACAGTGGCTAAGTTAAGCTGTGAGATATGCTGAAAACATCAGGAAAAGCCTACTGGAACAGCTAAACTTGTGGAGTCGTCGGATCTGACTGGATGTTTTCTATGATATATTTGATCCCACTTTTTGTGATTTCTTGCAAGAATTCGTGAAAATAAACAATTCATTCATTTAAATTGAAGTGTGTGCTGTCTCCACCCTTCCTTGAGTTTGAACGCGATTGGTTAATTCTAAACTCAGTCACATGCCCGTCTTTTGTGGGTGTGCACACTTTTGCAACCCTATTATTCTTTTTTTTCAAATTTAAATCACCCTGTTGAAAAGATGGGGGGTGGGGGGTGGCAAGTTTCAAGTTGTAGGTGACGTTGTCACGCTAACGGTGGAAAATCTTGTTGTGTGTGTTTTTGCGTGTGTCGGTCCGTGTTTGCGTTTTCATCCAGAAGAAGATCACGCTGAACACGTTTTTGGACGTCTTGATGGCGGACCCCCCACCTCAGTGCCTGGTTTGGCTGCCGCTCATGCACAGACTCGCTAACGTCGAAAATGGTACGTTTTCCTTATTTTTGGGGGTTTAGTTTCTGCATCCACAGGGTGCGTTCTTCCAAGAACGAGGCGGCAGAGGAGTCCAAGTCCCCGTCAGTACTGCCCGTACCCGATTCTAAAGCCGAACTCTTAAGTCTAAAATCAAACCGAAACTCAAATCCCCTAAACTGAAGTGTAAAACTGGCCAGAAGCAGAACTGGACCCGCGAACCTATCCTGAAACTGAACAGATGAACCAGACCCAGTTGACCCAAACCGCCCGTCTGAGGTCTCCCACCCCAACGTTTGCTTGTCGTTTCCAGTGTTCCACCCGGTGGAGTGCTCGTACTGCCGCAGCGAGAGCATGATGGGTTTCCGGTACCGCTGCCAGCAGTGCCACGGGTACCAGCTGTGCCAGAACTGCTTCTGGAGAGGCCACGCCAACGGACCCCACAGCAACCAGCACCAGATGAAGGAGCACTCGTCCTGGGTGGGTTGACTTGCCACCGAACCGGCCAAAGTCACTTCCGGAATATTCCGAGAACTTCCCAATTGTTGGTTAGCGACATTTGGATTGAAGTATTTGCCTACAAGTGAGGCTCACTAGCGGAAGGTACTGTTTACATTGATCCACTTTGATCTGCTCTTTATTTCTGGAAGCCTTTCATTCATCTCAAATCTGTACGATGGATCAATATATTGTCTTGAGTTGATGATTGTTGGATGATCGTAACTTGATTACTTGAAACAGGTGTGTATTTTTCTGAACTAAATAATTACCGTAATTTCCGGCCCGCAAGCCGCGACATTTTTCACACGCTTTCAACCCGTCAGTGCAGCGCTAGCGTTAGTGCGGCGCTAGTGTTAGCGCACCTGGTTACAAGCCTCGGTACACAGAAAGAGTTTAACGCTAGCGCCGTGCTAACGCTAGTACCGAGGCTTGTAACCAGGTGCGCTCTGTAGGCCGGGAATTATGGTATTTGAGGAAGGCGCTTCATTTTCTCGTCTGACGATTGCTCGTGTTCATTTTTCTGAAGAAAAACAAAATTGTGAATTTATTTGTGCGAAGCAAATATTTTGAGGGTTGCTTTTCTCCTTCTTAAATTCCCGATTTCTTGGAGGGAGGTACCGTAATTTCCGGCCTATAAACCCCAACTTTTTTCACACGCTTTCAAGCCTGCGGTTTATGCAGTGATGCGGCTGATTTGTGCATTTTTTTTCTAACGGCCTCAAGAGGGCACTCGAGCGGAAAAGCTAAGTGAGACCGGTGGAATGTATGTGCCGAGGAAGTGACTTTTACTGGTCAGGCCCTGTTAGCGCTCCGCTAGTGTGTTACTGCCGTGTCTCAGTGATTTTTATCAGTACGTTTTTTTTTTTTTTTTTTATCCGGCCCTGTTAGCATGGCGGCGCTAGCGTTAGGACGGCGCCCCTAGCGTTAGCGTTAGCGCGGCGGTGTTAGCATTAGCGAGGCAACGTTAGCGTTGGCATTAGCGTGGCGCCAGCGTTAGCGCGGCGCCGCTAGCATTAGCGATAGCGAGGTGGAGCTAGCGTTAAACTCTGTGTGTACCGTCTTGTAAATTTCTCGTGTTTCAATGTTGGTTTATATGTGGGCACTTGCGGCTTTTCCACGGCTGCAGCGTATCCACGTACCAAATTGGAGGAAGACTTTCCATAAGGGGATGATTGCTTGGGGGAGCTTTTATGTGCGTCAAGGTGACGACTGACCCGAATGTCGGTTTCGCCGTTCGCACATCTCAAGCTACTTTGGTTTTGTTGCCGTGACAACACGGCGCCGCCGTCCTCATAGTCCTTCCGGTGCTCGTCTTTTGCAGAAGTCTCCGGCCAAGAAGCTGAGCCACGCCATCAGCAAGTCGCTGGGGTGCGTTCCCATGGGCGAGCCCCCCCATCCCGTCTTCCCCGAGCAGGCCGAGAGACCCCCGGAGGCCCCTCACAACGTGTAAGTCGCGAAGCCTTCCAGCATGTGGCGTCGTTTTTCAGATCATTTGAGCGATAGTGATGAAGAAAAGGGGGAAAAATATATTGAGCAAATTATTTGACGCCGCCTGTAAAGTTCTCGAAAGTTGAACGGGACGCGTTTAAATTCTTGTTTTCAAAAAGTCATTGATGATTTCAAATTTGCAATTATTTAAGAGCAAATGGCGGTGGTCTACTGATGAACACAAACACGCGTAAGGTGAAAGACATAAACGGCTTCATTCATAACGTCCCCTTCAAACCCATTTGGACTTTTGACTTGATACAATCGGAACAACGGGGAAGACGTGCAAAAAAATGGATTCATATCTCACGGGTGAGAGCCTTTATTTTGTTGTCAGCTTGTGCCGGAATGCAAAATGTCTGCCCCATCCTGGCACTTCAGCTCACAGATCCCTCTGGTGTACTGCAAAACCATAACGAGTCTCCCTCCAGTTGTGTATTAAGGATAAAGAAAAAAATGCGCACACACAAAAAAAGCAACTCTTTTGTCACTAAAATGCGTTTTTGTTCGTTTTCATAGAAAAAGCAAATGAGGTAGTAGGAGAAAAAAAAATCCAAATAATGTAATTAGCATCTTAGCAAACTATGAAAACTTTATATTGGCCACATAACGGCAAAGACATTTTGACAGTAAACGTGTGAAAAATATGACTTTATCAAAAATCTTTTCATGGCCGACTTGTTGCCAAGTTTCGATGGTCCTTTCCGTGCTAGTTATTGGCTAGCTATGAGCCACATTAGCATCCAATTCTGAAATTTGAAAAAATCCGTAACATTAAAATGTTGCGCTCCTGAAGTTCCATCCATCCATCCATTTTCTACCACTTCTCCGAGTCGGATCGCGAGGGAGGCGGCTTCCCTTTCACCAGCCGCTTCTTCCAGCTCTTCCGTTCCCAAGTCAGCCGAGAGACATAGTCTCTGTCCCGGAGCACCTCGCCAGGGAGTGGTCCGGGAGGCATCCGGATCAGATTCCCCAGCCACCTCATCTGGTTCCTCTCAACGCTTCTAAAGTTATTCAAAGGAAAAGTAAATCCCGAGCGTGCGCTGGGACATCGTCAACAATCGTTTTCGTGTTTGTCCCTGAAAATTTTACCTGGAGACGATTTGTTTGACGGGACCGGCGCCAAATCTCCGCTCGGGCTTTTAGTGATGAGACGTTGGAGGAAAGACCCTTTGAAATCCTGCCAAGCGGCGAACTACCCGCCGACAGTCGCCGCCGTCGTTCCCATCCAAGCTCACCGCTGAGCGAGCGCTGACTTTGATTCCGGCTCCCAAAACCCAAACAGACGCCGTTTTGAACCTTTTTTTTTTAAACTGGCATCTGACAGCAAAGCTCCAAAAGTTTTGCCAGCGACATTTCTCTGGGATTTGCCTCGACCCGTCTTTCCAAAACGCGGCCCCCTCGCTGCCTACCTTTGTCGGGCTAGCGCCTTCAAAATAGCACCAGAACAGCCGCGTCCCTGTACTTTGTCTTCAAGATGCTACGTTTCAATGTTTCACATTTAATAGTGCAGCAGAATCAAGAGTCAGATTCTCCGTCCTGGTCGCGTGTTTGTTGCTAGGCAGTTCGTGGGGCATAATTATTTGTGCCCCAAAGCCCGAGGGGGGGAAAAAAATCACGATGCGGATCCCGAGGAAAGTTGGGGCAAAGAGCTCCGCTGCCCCACACTGCCAGGAAATCTCATGGCGGGTCAATTGTAACGCAAGATTATTTTTAAAAATATTAATTATGAATACATTATTATTTTTCATTTATATTTGTTATTATTTTATTCATTTATTGCATTTTATTTTATTTTTGATTTTATTTTTATTATATTAAAATATATATATATATTTTTTTTTTTTTTTTTGAGGTGGGGTACTGATAGGTCTGGTGGGGCCACACTATTTGCCCCCCCCCAAAGAACAAAAATACACCAGTCATGCCCACTATTCTGTTTCCTAGTTGAGTTGGGGCAGAGGCAGGAACAAATAGCGAGACAAACTTTTTTTATTTTTATATTTATGTTTTACAGGTGGTTTGGGTGGGGCAGCGTTGTTGCTAGGCAGATTTTGTGGGGCAGAATCAAATGTGCCCCAAAGAAAGGGAACATGTCAATCTGTGTTCATCATTCATATTCGGGCACTGTCGGATTTTGCTGATTTCAGAGCGGTGGATCTGGTGGGGGTAGCTCTTTAAAAAAAAAGGGAAGGGAAAAAGGGAGGGTAGAGAGAGAAAAAGAGAGAGAGAGAGAGAGAGAGAGAGAGAGAGAGAGAGCGGGAGAGAGTCGCAGCCGAGTTTCCGTGGAGACGGTAGCAGGCACACAGCATCAGGGCAGCAGCCGGGACTCGGATGTGCCTTCTCTCCTTGGCGGAGGTAAGCTGGTCTGGACTGCCTGGACCATGTTTTTTGTTTTTTGTTTTTTTTTGTCCTTCAACTGGTTTCCTACCGGGAATGTTTGGACGGGCGAGTTAACGCACGCAATCGAGAACAATGCCGAAATTCGACAGAAGTGCCTCAAAGCGGATGTACTTGTGAATATCTTTTGATGGCCACCTCCAAAGTCCCAGACCGGGACAACACATCATTACGGGACTCTCTTCCTTTTGCGCGATGGTAGCGGCTTCTTGCCCGCTCGTGTGCGATTACCCGCTCGAAACTCGGCTTTGCCGTTCTCGCTTCAAAATAAAGAACAAATGCTGAGCTTAAAATACGCGCAACAATGATCGGAGTGATTTCGAGATACTACCAATGGGCAAATGAATTGTGATTTTCTTAATCGACAATGATGGAAAAATCAACAATTATATTTTATGAACAGGCGGTTCCCTCGGTTAAGCGCTGGCACCGTTCCTCATTCTGAAGGTCAAGAAAATGTCAGCAATAAGCATTATGAGAACCCATAATTCACTGCGGTGATGTTTTTCATGTCAGCACTGTAGTTGTTTAAAAAAAAAAAAAAAAATCAAGCTCAGCGTTGCTCTTTACTTGCATCCGTTCCTGTTAATATTCTCATGAGAGTGTGAATTATCTGACAGGCGATTTTTAATTTATTTGATAAAATTTAAATGGTGACTTTCCAGTCATGTCCCGATGGCGCAATGCACTTTTCTCGTCGACCGATCGTGCGTTTGTTGAGTAACGACCAAGCTATTAACGCCGGCGCACGAAAATCGCTCTAACGTTGTCTTGTTGTCAGCCCAAAGCAGCGTCCGACCGCACGGGCGTCACGATGCTCGTGTCCTCAGGGGCGGCTGCCCCCGCCGAGAGGTAAGCGCCCCCCGTACCTACAACGACTTCCGCCGAGGACATGAACCCAAGTGTCGCCCTTTTCGTAGTGTGCATGAATGCAGCGCTCCACACGGGAATCACAATACACCCCAGAATCAAATTTCTGAAGGATGTCATATTTAAAAAAAAAAAAAAATTAAAAATCCTTTTGAGAAAATATCAGCACACCCCCTCCCCCGAAAACAAACAAACAAAATGTATATGCTGGATTAGTGATGATCTTGTTCCCATTCAAATTTACTTGATGAGATTATTTGAATAGAAAGTGATCATACATAAAGTTATCATGTGCAGGTTAATTATTGATTTTGCGCTATTGGTATTTTTCAAAAACTTGCCTGGGGGGCGGGGGGGAGAAATTCTTTATTAAGCCGCCGTGACGTTTTTTTTTTTTTAGCAGCATGAAAGGACCCAAAAATCAACGTCCGCTAAATATAGAATCTTTTTTTTTTTTTTTTTTTTTTTTTAAGCTGTCGATACATTCCACATTTCACAAGTAATATTTGTAATGGGCTTTCTCTGTGTTCTTCCGAGGCCGCTCCTCTTGTTCTCCCAATCAGATCGTGGCGCGTCAGAAGTCTCGGGTTGAGTTGGGGGAACCGGAAGGACGACTTGGCAGCCCGAACGTGTTCACCCGCCGCCCGATGAAGTCGCTTTTCGCTCGCTCAGTGCGGCCACTTTTCGACAATTCCGTACCTTGTCCCTCGGGGTCCAAGGGGTCCCCAACACGAATGCCCCCAGGACGAGACCCCCGACAAAACACTTTCTCTGACTGACGTGCCAGAAAGAAAACGGGAAGTCGCACGTTTTTCTGTCAACTTGGCCACGAAATTGGGTGAACGTGTCGAGCGTAACGAGTCAACGCCAAGTCGGCCGTTTTGATTCGAAGCCATTTTTTGGGCCGATTTTGACCAGCTCCGATGGGCAAATCTTATTTTTGAAAGGTTGTGGGCGGAGCCTGGCGTCAAAGTATGACCGCCATTTTTGAGAATTTGCCATCTTTCGAGAAAATTAGCCGCAAAAGCTGTCCTGCCATCCGTTTTCTTTTACCGCTTATCCTCACGAGGGTCGCAGGGAGTGCTGGAGCGCATCCCGGCTGAAATAGATTTTTTATTTATTTTTTAAATTCATGATATAGTAATTCTCGGTTTTTTGAATTTCATACATAATTAAACTACAACCAATTCAATAAAATATTTTTGGGTGAGATTCTTACATTACCAACTATTCAATTGTAGATGTCACATTTATTTACATTTTTGTTTCATTTGCAAAAAATAAACTAGTTCTTGAATAAATAGATTTTAATGTAGAATTATTTTTGGTAGTGTTTTTTTTTTTATTTCTTTATTGGTAATAAACCAGTTAGTTATTCAAACAGTACATTGACAGTTAAATATAAAATTATTCTTGAGACAAATTTAAAATCCATCTATTTTCTTAGCCGCTTATCCTCACAAGGGTCGCAGGGAATGCTGGAGCCTATCCCAGCTGAAATTGATTTTTTATTTTATTTTTTTTTTATTCATGAAATAGTAATTCTCATTTTTTAATTTCGTACACAATTAAACTTCGACCAATTTAATAAAATATTTTTTTGTGAGAGTCTTACATTTACCAACTATTCAATTATAGATGTTACATTTATTTACATTTATTTATTTGCAAGAAATAAACTACTTCTTAAATAAATAGATTTTAAATGTAGAATTATTTTTGGTAGTTTTTTTCTTCTTTATTTCTTTATTGGTAATAAACCAGTTAGTTATTCAAACAGCACATTGACCGTTAAATATAGAATCCATCCATTTTCTTAGCCGCTTATCCTCACAAGGGTCAACCGAGAGTGCAGGAGCCTATCCCAGCTGTCAACGGGCAGGAGGCGGGGCACACCCGGAAATGGCCGCCAGCCAATCGCAAGGCACATCGAGAAAAACAGCCAATCGCACTCACAATCACACCTATGGGCAATTTAGAGGGTCCAATTAGTGTTGCGTGTTTTTGGGACGTGGGAGGAAAGCGGAGTGCCCACCCGGAGAAAAGCCGCACTTGCAGGCACGGGGAGAACGTGCAAGCTCCACACAGGCGGGGCCGGGATCGAACCCGGGACCTCGGAACAGAACTTTACCCGCTGAGCCACCCGCTAAAACGAGTTTCCCAAATCGACAAGAAATGGGGCTGACATGTCACCTTTTTTAAATGATTTGATTTATGATCATGACATGGTTTCATACATTTGTTCCACTGAGGTAGATTTTTATTTTCTTTTATGACATTTAGTCATGCTCATCAGTCAACTCATCTTTGCCGTCAGAGTATTTATGTCATTAAGTGCTTTGGCGCCAACTGGTGGCTTCTTGTTGCCAAGGAACTGTGAAAGTAAGTTGAGGAGTTTCAACAATTACTCCCATCTTGTGCCATCCATGGGAAATTACAGTACAGGACAAAGTGTTATGGGTGTCGTTAATTATTATTATTATTATATATATTTTTTTAATATTTTTGGTGTATGCAGCAAGGCTCCATCCCAATCCCCTTTAGGTTTTCTGAGGGTTCCTGTTCAGGTACATACAGTGTAATTGCCTCATCATATTTCTTACAGAGCTCCGAGAAATGTATGGATAACTTGTGTTGAAATGAGAAGTCAATTGAACAAAAAAGTTCAAAAATATGTATTTGTGAACAAATAATGCACGTAGTGTGATCAAAAGTGAAAACAAGGAGCAATTTGGGGACATATCGCCGCAATTTGCGTGAGCGAGAAAAGAAATGAAATTAAATGAAAAGTGGCGGGCCTTATTTTGCCCCAGGTCCTAAGTTTTGACACGCGCTTGACATAATTTTCTTTTTCTTTTTTTTTTTTTACGGGTATCTAAAGTTGAATTGAGTCTTGGACTTTTCCCCCGCAGCGTCTTGGAGAGTCCCAGCCGGTTGGACGAGGAGCACCGACTCATCGCCCGCTACGCCGCTCGCCTGGCGGCCGAGGCGGGCAACTCCACGGTCAGAATCGACATTTTCTTCATTTTTTTGTTTTTGTTTTTTTTAAACTACTGTAGAAAACTCGGCCGGAGAAAACAACGGCGCTCAACTTCGCCGCGTCGCTCGTTCGATCGCGAAAACCGGGACGAGTCAGTTGGCACTGTCCGCTCAGTCCTGTAGGGGGCAGTACAGTACATCAAAAAGAGGATCGAAATGTGTCCGATAATCGGACTTTTGCTGACGTCATCAGCAGAAAAGAAAAATTTTGGTTTACGATTGTCGCCCCTAACCATTTTCTGGGGTGGGGGGGGTCTTAATGCACCTCACACCACAGATAATCACACAGCGTGATATTTTATTGATCTAGGTAAGGGGAAAATAGTCAACTTTGGCACGATTGTTTGTGTTTGTCTATGTTTTACTTTTCTAATTACTGATAATAGAACCTTTGACCAGAAGGGAGCGAAAATATTTTGAACAATTTTAAGATTTATGATTGTCAGCCCCGATTGAGGGAACAACAATCACTTCTGAGGCAGCCCCACACCAACCTAATCGTCACTCAGGATGTTCGGAATCTTGTATTTTGTCATTTTTGTTGTTGTTTTTCTCCGTTTGACTCGACAGCAACAATGTCCTCCCTCCGACTTGGCATTCAACTTCGACGCCAACAAGCAGCAGCGGCAACTGATCGCCGAGCTGGAGAACAAAAACAGGTGAGGGAAAAATTCAAACGTCCACGATAAACGGCAAAAAAAACGAGTGGAACGATGCCTCACCGTCCAACGCGTCGCGCAGGGAGATCCTGCAAGAGATCCAGAGGCTCCGACTGGAGCACGAGCAGGCGTCGCAGCCCACGCCGGAGAAGGCCCAGCAGAACCCGACGCTGCTCACGGAACTCAGGCTGCTCAGGTAGCAGAAAACAAAAAAAAAAAAAAGCATTGGACGGGGCGGCACGGTGTTCCGAGGTCCCGGGTTCGAGTTTGCATGTTCTCCCCTGTGCCCGCGTGGCTTTTCTCCGGGTACTCCGTTTTCCTCCCGCATCCCAAAAACACGCAACATGAATTGGACACTCTAAATTGCCCGTAGGTGTGATTGCGAGCGCGATCGGTTGCTTGTCTGCGATTGGCCGGCGACCAGTTCCGGGCGTACCCCGCCTCCTGCCCGTCGACAGCTGGGATTGCCTCCGGCCGCTCCCACGATACTTGTGAGGATAAGCGGCTAAGAAAGTGGATGGATGGAAGATCGGATGAAACATTTCTGGGTTAAAAAAAAAATACTTACAAATTGAAGAACCAAGAGACACGATGCAAAGATGGAAGACAAAAAAAATGTATTTCAAAAATTACAATTACATACAAATGTGCAAATGTATTACAAAGTCACTCAAATATTTTGGAAATATTTCTGAATGTTGGGAATAAGACGCAGGTCTTTGAAAAGAATGCCAAATGTGAGACAAAAAGTTTTTCTACATGAAAAAGAATCGAAAAATGGCCGCCACGTGATCGATGGTCTGCCGCGTTTTCCCGTCAGGCACAGGAAGGACGAGCTGGAGCGCCGCATGTCGGCCTTGCAGGAGAGCCGGCGGGAGCTGATGGTGCAGTTGGAGGGGCTCATGAGGCTTCTTAAGGTTTCAAAATGGGGGGCTTGGAGGGGGGGGTGGGGGGCTTTCGCTAATCGACGTCTCGTTTGCTTTTGTTGTGACAGGACGAGGAGCAGAAGCAGGCGGTGAGCGGACACCCCCCACGACGATGATGATGAACGGGACATTTTGGTCACTCGCGAAAATAAAAAAAAAAAAAAAAAAACGTTTCAGATGGGAAGTCGATCCTTAAGTCGCACTTCAGTCAAAAATAAAAGTCAACAAAATCAGTCCAGAAAAAGAAACAAAATGGACAACAAGCAAAAAAAAAATGCAAAATTCCAATCAGTTTCAGGGGGGGGGGGGGGGATGATGATGAACGGGACATTTTGGTCACTCGCGAAAAAAAAAAAAAAAAAAACGTTTCAGATGGGAAGTCGATCCTTAAGTCGCACTTCAGTCAAAAATAAAAGTCAACAAAATCAGTCCAGAAAAAGAAACAAAATGGACAACAAGCAAAAAAAAAATGCAAAATTCCAATCAGTTTCAGGGGGGGGGGGGGGGGGGGGGGATGATGATGAACGGGACATTTTGGTCACTCGCGAAAATTAAAAAAAAAAAAAAAAACGTTTCAGATGGGAAGTCGATCCTTAAGTCGCACTTCAGTCAAAAATAAAAGTCAACAAAATCAGTCCAGAAAAAGAAACAAAATGGACAACAAGCAAAAAAAAAATGCAAAATTCCAATCAGTTTCAGGGGGGGGGGGGGGGGGGATGATGATGATGAACGGGACATTTTGGTCACTCGCGAAAATAAAAAAAAAAAAAAAAACGTTTCAGATGGGAAGTCGATCCTTAAGTCGCACTTCAGTCAAAAATAAAAGTCAACAAAATCAGTCCAGAAAAAGAAACAAAATGGACAACAAGCAAAAAAAAAAAGCAAAATTCCAATCAGTTTCAACAAACAGAAGACATTTCTGACTTTGTGATATTTATATAGCATTGACGTACAAAGTTTTGTTTTTGTGCTCGTAAAATGTGCTCATTTTCAATTGCGGGAAAAGTCAAAAACAAAAGATTTTTGTGGAAATGTATTTTTCCTCGTGAAAATGTGATTTGAAAAATATATTGAAAATAATCTTTAGAAATGACATTTTTATGCATTTGTTCTGCATCTGTTTTAAAAAACAAATAAATTGTAAATTTACATCTAAATAATATTTTATTGTCAGTGCTATAACACATTTTCTAAAATAATTTTTGTACTAAAAATATGAAAAGATTGTAGTAAAATGTCTACATTTTTCAAATATACTGTATATTTATGAAAAGGATTTTTTTTTTTTTTTTTTGCACATTTCATTCCACTTGTAATAATAACGTAATGACCCCGCCCATCTCCCCGGAAAGCATTATGTCTTGTACAAGTCCCAAAATCCGCTTTTTGCCATCTGAGCGCTTGCGACCACTCGCGCCCTAACGCGATCTCGTTCTCCGCAGTCGCAGTCGGGCGGCTCCCCCCACTCGTCGCCCGGCCACGGGGCCGGCGGCTGCCCCATGCCCATGCCCATCCGCTCCACCTCGGCCGGGTCCACCCCCACGCACACGCCCCAGGACTGCCTGGCGGGCGTGGGGGGCGACGTGCTGGAGGCCTTCGCTCAGGGTGAGTCCGCCGCGAACCACCTCACAACCGCAAACGTTTTCAGGACCTGACAAATATACACAATTAATATCGGGTGGAATCCAATTCTGAAATATGTAACGAATAAAGTAGCATTGATCGGAGACTCTGAATTGCCCCGTGGGTGTCATTTGTCGTCCGTTTCCGAGGGGCGACCGCTTCAGTTCTGCCCAGGGATGGCCGGGATTGGCTCCGGCACTCCCGCGACCCTTGTGAGGATAAGCAGCAAAGATGGATGGATGGATGGATGGATGGATGATTTTTTTTGGGGGGGGTCCCTTCATGCTACCAACAATAAAGATATGAATTACAGGCAGAATGTTTGACTGTTTTGCAAGACTTTTTGTTTTTCAATATTTGTTGAATTTTACAACAAAGATTAATGATTTTTTTTTTTTTATGGGGGGGGGGGGGCATTCGTGGGGCGGGCCTCAGGCGTACCTCGAAATCTGCGCAACGACCTCCTGGTGGCCGCCGACTCCATCACCAACACGATGTCGTCGCTGGTCAAAGAGCTCCACTCAGGTGAGACCGCCGAAGCCAAGAAGGTAAGCAAACCTGCAAAGAAAAACAAAGTTTGACTTTTACTCTTCAAGTGGACGACGGGGCCGACGAGGAGGAGACCAACATCAGAAACGGCGGCGAGAGAGGTGAGACGCACGCAAAACAAAACCGCAAGCGTCATTTCAATTTTGCTGAGATTCCGATCAGATCTCTGATATTACCGCGACGTGATTTGGACTTTTCCCACAATTGCGATGGCATCACTCTGACATGAACAAGATTACTAACGAGGTCACTGAGATTGCTGCATTTGTTGCGCCATCACCGCGATTTCACCACGGGATTAAGAAAAAAAAAATGTTTTGCCCTCCCCCCCCCCCTTCATTATTGCTTGTTTAAAGTTATTCTGAACGTTTGTTAATTTAAAATAAAAATTACAAGGCTGGGGGCCGAGTCGCTACAGATTCAGCAATGCGATCCCAGCCTACTACTAAAGCATACATTTTAAGCAAAAAAAAATACATTTCTAAAGTTATTTTAGTATATAAAGTATTTAAACTATAAATATATTCCTACTATCCAGTTTATTATCAGGAAAAGCTTTTTAAAAATGCTTTAAAAAGCCAAATTTTTGTAGCCTTGGAACGCATTATTTCTTTTTCCATTCATTGTAATGGGAAATGTCGATTCGGTTTTTGAACAAATCGCTTCTCGAACCGTCTCCTGGAACGGATTGTGGTCGAGAACCGAGGTTGTACTGTGTAGTGTTGGTGTACGTTTTTCTTCTTTTTTTTTTTTTTTTCAAAACACCTTTTCTTGTAAATCGAAATGAAAATGTCGATATGATGCTGATTTATATTGCATCATATCTGCATTTATTGGGTAGTTTCTTTTTCATGTCGGGCTTTATTTGTGAAGAAATTGACACTTGTAGCCGTCTTTTGTGTCCCTTTGTGTGCGTTATTTATGATTATTGCTGTTGTTGTTTTCGCAGGCACGATGCGAGTACAGAAGCAGTGAAGCCGAAGGCGCCGCGAGGTCCTCCGGGAACGACCGGCAACGCCGCCGCCGCCGCCGCCGCCGTTGCGCCATTCGCACGTTAGACTACTGCATGCTGCATCATCCAAACACAATTTCACCACGTGAAAAAGAAAAAGACAAAAAAGGGGCGTCGAAACGGCCAGTGTGTGTCGTGTTGTGCGGCCGGCGCTTGCGCATTTGTGTACATGTCGAGCGCACCCCTGCGGCGTCGGCCTCGCCGCTTTCGATCCATTTCGGAAGCTGTTTTTTTTTTTTTTTTTTTTGCACCGCGTGCGCTCGCTGAGGCGGCGGCGCTTTGCGGCGTTGTTGCACTGGGGGGGGTGCGACGGACGACTTTTGGCCAATCAGCAAACGCGCCCGTTTCTCCAGGCCAGAGGTCGGCAAACTTTCTCAACACCCGCATTTTGTTTTTAATTCAGACCCACACTTCTTTTCCCAGTCAACAATAGTTTTGTCCCACCGAATTGGATAATTGGATATGATATAAAACCAACAATTTGTATGGAATTCACTGAGATACCCGTGTTTCAACAGCCACACTTTGCTCTGTAAAAAATTTCCAACACCCACACTTTTTGCCAGTAAAAATGGAAGCATCCAGTCTTTGTGAGGGTGTGTGGGTGTTTTCAAGCCCCCACACTTTTCCCCGTGAAAGGTTTCAACACCCGCACATTTCATCACACCCGCAGGGGTGCGGATGTTTCAGCATCCCCACTTTTACCAGGAGAACCTTTCAACACCCGCATTTTGGCCAATGAAAGGTTTCAAGACCCTTTGTTTTGGTCACACTTCCAGTTGGGCGGATGGTTCCACACCCACACTTTTCCAAGTAAAAGGTTTCAACACCCACATTTGTCCCACCAGAGAAAATGTGGGTGTTTAAGCCCAAACACTTTTTTCCCCTCTTTTCATGCACACCTTTTTCCCACTGAACATTTTCAACACCCACACTTTTTCCGATTTCTTGTCCCACCAGAAGAGATGTGGGTGTTTAAGCACTAACACTTTTTTCCCAGCGAACATTTTCAACACCCACACTTTTCATTGCACATCTGGCCGTATGTGTGATTTCATACCCACATTTTTTTCTCAGCGAAAAGTTTCACCACGCACACTTTTTGTTTTGCTTCACCTGCGGGGCGTGTGGGTATTTGCACACGTTTCAACACCGACACATTTCGTCGCATTTGTGCTGGGTGCAGGTGATGTAACACCCGCACATTTTGTCACACCCGCAGTGAAAAATGTAAATATCCAGCAGACTTTTTGTCCCACCTGAGGGTGTGTGGGTGTTTTCAAGTCTCCACACTTTTCCCCGCGAAAGCTTTCAGCACCCGCAGTTTTCGTCACACCCGCAGAGGTGCGGATGTTTCAGATTCCCACTTTTCCCAGAAAAACTTTTCACTTTGGCCGATGAAAGGTTTCAAGACCCACTGTTTTTGGGTGGATGGTTCAACACCCACACTTTTCCAAGTAAAAGTTTTCAACATCACAATTTTTGCCCTACCAGAGGAGATGTGGGTGTTTAAGCCCGAAAACCTTTTCCTGTTTTCACGCACACATTTTTCGCCAGCGAACATTTTCAACACCCTCACTTTTCATCACACCTCTGGGTGTGCGGGTGTCTTCATACCCACATTTTTTCCTCAATGACAGATTTGACCAACCACACTTTTTGTTTTGCTTCACCTGCGGGGCGTGTGGGTATTTGCACAGGTTTCAACACCGACACATTTCGGCGCATTTGTGCTGGGTGCGGGTGATGTCACACCCGCACATTTTGTCACACCCGCAGCGGAAAATGTAAATATCCAGACTTTTTTTTGCCTCACCTTCAGGGGTGTGGGGCGTTTCCAGCCCCCAAGACTTTTCTCCGTGAAAGGTTTCATCACCCGCACTTTTCATCCACTTTTGGGCACACCCACACTTTCAGCTGTGATAAATTTCTCCATCCAGACTTTTTGTCACACTTTTTGCTTTATTGTAAAAAAAAAAAAGAAAGAAAGAGTACATGTCAAATTAACGGATTAATCACCATAATTACGTCAGGGAAGGAAGTCCAATGAGTTTTGTACGCTTGTTTTACGGTTCCAATAATTAGCGACGCAGTTTTCAAAATTTGCACGCCATCATTTATCGCAAAATATTGAAAGCCACCGAACAAGTATCCCCGCGGTTCGGTACAAAATGGCCGTCGGCTCGCACGTAGCTTCTCGTTAATTTTGCCACACGTGCTGTCAATCGGACGAACTTGTGCCGAACGGTAATATTTTCCAATTAGCATTCTCTCCGTCTCTCACGCTAAGGAAGTTAGCATTCGTGCTGCCTTGGAGAAATTGCACTTATAGGTCCCGCCGTTCCGTTCTGTTGACACGGATTTTCTCAAACGCAACATTAGAAACATAAACAAATAGAAATGTTCTCAAGAGGTATTCGATTTTTTTCAAAAATGTCAATTTTGCATATCTTTGCGTTCCGCCGCGAACTGTAACACACAACATGGAGGCCACGATTCCCGCCAAAAGTGCGACGGAGCGACAAAGCGGGTCCGCCTCCTAAAATTCTGCATGAAATCTCCGACGTTGCGTCAAAATGTTGATTTTTGTTGTCGTCGTCGTGAGTGGGTGTGCGCATGAAGTGTTTTTTGTTTTTGCTTTTTGCTGAAGCGCGTCGTGATTTGCGTCTCGTTCCGATGGACGACCCAACAAGCTCGCGATCGCGACGTTTCG